>NC_058086.1:152343028-152986087 GCF_014858855.1 Bufo gargarizans | reverse complement strand
GAAAAAAGGGAACAATTCAGTGGAAAACTGATTGGAAGAAAACAAACAAAAAATTGCATCAGTGCAGATGTGACAAAAATGTTGCCCCCCACGTGGGACAAAGTTGGGGTGCCAGAAGGCAGGGCCTCAAAACCATAACAGGCTGCCAGAAGAGAAAACCACTCCAGCGGGACCATAACGAACAAGGCAGGGCTAGAGAACCTGGATGAAAGTCAATGGGAACAAGGCAGTGAATCCGACCCCAAACTACAAAAAAAGAGGAGAGTAACCTGGCAGACAAAATAAATTAAAAAAAAGTGTCCCCCGGAAGCAAAAACTTTGCTTCAGATATACGGCCAAGGGGTTTGCTGCATAAGAGTGTTCCCCAAGGGGAACGCAATGTGATAAGTAGAGGTAGGTAGAGGAGGAAGGGAACCCATCATGTGGATATTTGATTATAATCTAACTAATTATATACAATCATTAACTACTAAAAAAGTGCCTTAGATGTATTCACTTACTGCTGTGACAGATGGTTACCTCATAATATACACACAAAGATGCCGCATGCTAATGAGCTGATTGGAGTCCAGTGTGATGTCATTGAGTCCAGCGTTTATTTAAATAACAGCTATAGCCACTCCCCTGCCCACCTGCTGCTGATTTATATGGAAAATAACTGTCAATCAGCAGCAGGTGGGCGGGGAGAGTCAGGAGCTCATAAATATTCAGGACTCATCATTATCAGCTGGAGCTTTTCAATACAAGATGTTGGAAGATTGACTGGGCCAATTAAAGAAAGTGACCTAGCATTTTGCTAAGAGAATCAGTCACTCATTTATGTTGCCCTTAGTTAGGACACCATAAAACTGGTGACAGGTTCCCTTTAAATTCCAGAACAAGAGAGGAGAAGCCGACAGAAGCGCCATGGAAGGCTGCCTGAACTGGTAGACCTAACCGGAAACTGAAGAAAAAAAACATCTAGGTGATGAAGGTTGTGTAAACTCATGAGACACTGTCGGCCGCCACTGAGAGTGACGATACAGAATGAATAGAATCGAGAGGCAAGTGCAAACACTCAATGGAAGTGCAAGTACTCCGCCCATAGAAGGAGGGTAATGCTACAGGCTGTACCGTATCCAGTGGAGGAGCTATTACTCTATGAAAAGAAAATAATGGTACGGACTGTACGGTACCCAATGGCAGTGCTATTACCTCGTCTATGGAAGAAGGGTAATGCTACAGGCTGTACAGTACCGAGTGGAAGTGCAATTACTCCGCCTATGGAAGGATGGTAATGCAAAAGTAGGCTGCAGAGTCGGGGCCGACCGGAAGAGCTTCCAGTTGGGGCGGCAATGCAGGGAGGGAGTGGGAAAGCAAAGTTGCGACATACCCCGGCCGGACAATAAGCCGTCCGGGATCTAGGGAACTGCCGCGGGGAGCCGGATGGGAGGGGGGTTGGCCGCAGAGAGGCAGGGGCCTTGATTACCAGCGGCCCCGGCGGAAGACAGGGACCGGAACACTGGGAATAAGCCCCCCCAGAAGGGACGCCTGCCGAAACTGAGGCCTCATGGGAAGGGAGGAGGAATGGGGCCTTGGGGACTGAGAGAATACTCACCTGTCTGGTGTTTTCTGCCCCCCTGGCTCCAGCCGGGTCACCAGCTTCGGTGCGTTACCCCTTGGTGAGGGTAGCTACACCGGTAACAGAGGGGACTTAGTTGAGGCCGGACCTGGAGACCAGAAAGCTTGCAGGATATATAGGCTTTAGGTACCTCTGGTCCTCCTTGCCTTTTGGAGACTGGGAACGAGCAGCGGGCTTGGGGACCCCCTGTACTCCCGTCTCTTGGGCAGGAATCTTGGACACTGCCAGCAGCCCAGCTAAAAGGAAAGAAAAAGAGAAAAATGGGGAAAAAAAAAAAAAAAAAAAGCAGGGAGGTCTGCCTCTGAAACTGATTAGCTCAGTGTCTGCAGGGGGAGTATAGCTGAGGGGAGGCGCTAACACTTTTTTTTGCTTGGTGTTGCCTCCTAGTGGCAGCAGCTATACCCATGGTGTTATGTGTCTCCCAATGATACAATGTTACAATTTAAATACTATAACAAAGGGTCAGAGCACTGGTTTAGTTTTTATTTCCTATATTAGATGATAAAAACCCTTACGGTTTAGAAAAATTAAACATTTAAACACATTCAAAAGTATGTGACTGAAAACACAGTGGAAAATTCAGCTACAGTTTTGCAGCCATTATTGTGTATTACGTGTGTTTTTTAACGCCAAAATAGCTTTTTGGGTTCCACCCTCTCCATTGCAAAAAAGTTCAAATCCGCGGTGGAGATCCACAACATACTGTAAATTGACATACTGCAGATTTCAAAACCGCACTGGAGGTCAAGGTATGAAAACTGCAGCATGTAGACTTCTTAAAATGTCATCCACTTTGCCAGTAACAGAGAATGCTGCGGATCTGCCTGGCGAAAAGTTGCAGCATTTTAGTCAGGTGTGGACAAAGCCTTAAAGTAATACTATATTATAATACAGATAGATCAATCTCAAATATTATTGGGGGGAAAAAAAAAAAATGTATCCGTCGATCAAATCAATTTTTAGTTGCTGAACACTTACTAAGGCCTCTTTCACACTTGCGTTGTCCGGATTCGGCGTGTACTCCACTTGCCGGAATTACACGCCGGATCCGGAAAAATGCAAGTGTACTGAAAGCATTTGAAGACGGATCCGTCTTCAAAATGCTTTCAGTGCTACTATGGCAGCCTGGTTGCCAAGTCCTGGTTGCCATAGTAGTAGTGGGGAGCGGTATACTTACAGTCCGCGCGGCTCCCGGGGCGCTCCAGAATGACGTCAGAGCACCCCATGCGCATGGATCATGTGATCCATGCGATCACGTCATCCATGCGCTTGGGGCGCCCTAACGACCATGTATCCGTGGATCCGTAAAAAAAAATAATAAAAAAAATAAAAAATAAAAAAATCACACGGACGTCTGAATGGAGCCTTACAGGGGGGTGATCAATGACAGGGGGGTGATCAGGGAGTCTATATGGGGTGATCACCCCCCTGTCATTGATCACCCCCCTGTAAGGCTCCATTCAGACGTCCGTGTGATTTTTACGGATCCACGGATACATGGATCGGATCTGCAAAACGCATACGGACGTCTGAATGGAGCCTTACAGGGGGGTGATCAATGACAGGGGGGTGATCAGGGAGTCTATATGGGGTGATCATGGGTTCATAAGGGGTTAATAAGTGACAGGGGGGGGGTGTAGTGTAGTGTAGTGGTGTTTTGTGGTACTTTACACAGCTACCTGTGTCCTCTGGTGGTCGATCCAAACAAAAGGGACCACCAGAGGACCAGGTATATTAGAAGCTGTTATCAAAACAGTGTCTAATATACCTGTTAGGGGTTAAAAAAATAATAAAATAAAAATCACATCTCCAGCCTGCCAGCGAACGATCACCGCTGGCAGGCTGGTGATCCACTCGCTTACCTTCCGATCCTGTGAACGCGCGCAACTGTGTGCGCGCGTTCACAGGAAATCACGGCTCTCGCGAGATGACGCATATATGCGTGACTCTGCGCAGAGCTGCCACCTCCGGAACGCGAATCTGCGTTAGGCGGTCCGGAGGTGGTTAATAGGAACCTGTCACCATGAAAATGCACTGCAGTCAGTATGTTATAGAACAGGAGGAGCTGAACAGATTGACATATAGTTTGGTAAGGAAACGTGCAGCAGAACTTGTAATATATTCATTTAATTAATTTTCACTTTGTGCAGGTCCTCAAATATACCTTGGGGGTCAATTACTATTCTGAAATACGCCTAAATTAGGCATATTACAGGAGCAGATGGCGGCGCAACTGTCAGTTGCGCGGCTATCTGCGACATTGCCCAACTCATGCAAGGTCTAAGATTTTGGGTGTTGCCTGTTTTAAGCGTAGAAAATGGTCTAAACGTACGGCAGCTAGGAAGCCATCTTACCTCTAGAACTGGCGCTGGATGCGCCGAAGTTATGGAGGGGCTTGCGCCTCTTCATAACTTCGGCAGATCCTCCACCAGTGATAGGGCTTTATTAAGACCGGCATCTAAAACGCCAGTCTTATAATAAATGTTCCCCCTTATCTCTAAACTACTAAGAGGTCATAAACCATTATTTAAGGCACATTCTTATCAGTAAGAGAAGAACTGAATTATAATAAGTGTTTATAATGTCAGAGAGCAGAGATAAGGAGCCCGTCTGCTCCTGGTCTGATGGAGAAGAAAAATCCAAAAGCGTGCTACTCTGGCATCACTTGTAAAATCCAAGAAACACCCTTTTAAAAATAAAAATAAAAAATCATAAAGATATATCTATATTTCTTTTAACGCACACACATATAGATACCTTTCTACAATGTTCAGGCAGGAGACACCATCCTGACCGCCTACAGCATAAAGATACCCGCCTAGAACAGCCACACCAACACTCGTCCTGCAAGTGCTAGTTGGAGCCACATCACTGCTCCACTGGTTCGTTTTTGGGTCATATCTAGAAGAAAAAAAAAAGACAATTTATGTTTTTTCCACCCAAAAAAAAATATAATCCTCAATGTCTTAAAGGCTATGTACATATTTGAACTTGCTTCCTAAATGCAAAATTAAGCATATCCAAATAGTCTTTATTAAAAATGTTCTACCATTATGCTTCTGCAGAGAGTGTGTAAGCCCATCACCTAGCTGCTGGTGCTGCTGAATCTGACCTAAAGCCACCAGAGCTTGGCTCATGTTTCTAACAGCTCTGTCTGCTCTCCATCTTCCTTCTCTAAGAGTCTAGAGGGGTCAAGGATTCAAGCAGGACAGCTCACACAGGCGGTAGATAGGGAGGGATGCACACACAAGGCCGCTTGTAGAGGTCAAGGAATCATTTTGGACACACAGATCCAGTACATAATTTTGGGGGACGCACATCCACATGAGAACAGTCTGAAACTAGGAGCAGGTTGTGAAATGAATACCTGGTGCTCTGCAATTTTTCATGTCAAATGCTATCCATAGCCTGTAACATATTGGGAAATCAGGACATAGAACGGGAGATAGCTAAACATTACCTTTCAACACTGTTGAGGTATGAAGATCCATCGTGGCCACCTACAGCATACAGGAGATCATCTAAAACACTAACGCCAACCCCACAGCGCCTTTTGCTCATAGATGCCACCATTCTCCACTCGTTGGTTTGAGGGTCGTAACGTTCTACACTAGAAATAGCATCTCCGCTACACCATCCTCCCACTGTAAAAAACAAAACAAAAAAACATGTTGAAGTGGTTCAGGGTGGCTTAGGGGTCATCACTGGTGCCTTACAGCACTGGGGTCCGTGGTTTGAATCTGACCAAGGGCAACAATTGCATGGAGTTTTTATGTTCTCCTCGTGTTTGGGTGGATTTCCTCCCATACTCCAAGGACATACTGATAGGGAACTCAGATTGTGAGCTCCACTGGGGACAACGAGTGATGATAATGTCTGTAAAATGCTGCTGAATATGTTGGTGCTACATAAGTGAGTAATAAAATAGTATAAAAAAAAAAAAAAAAAAAAAAGTTAGCATTGAAGGGTCCCCCAATGTTTAATCGGTGGTGGTCCCTGGTTGACCCAGACATAGCAGCTTGACGTTACAAGCATCTGTGCCTGGCACTGCAGCTACTCTCATTCAATCCTTTTCAAGTGAATAGGACGAGCTGAGATACCAGGTACAGCCGCTTGTACAGGTGACAGCACTCATAGGAGAGCTATACATGTATTTATAATCACAGTTTTTTGTTTTGTTTTTTCTTGTTTTCGCAGAGAACCCCTTTAAAGAAAACTGTACCTGCAAACAGAACCTCCCCACAGCGAATTGGCTTTCGAGGTCTTGTTCTTGGACCCTGCATTAGTGGACGTTCCTGTGGAAGCAGAAGGTAGTTCTTGGCTTCATCCACCAAGTCCCTACAAGGAAAGTTGAGATACTCATGTGAAATGATGATTTAAAAAAAAAAATTATTCCTCCTTTTTTAGCACTGCCATGTTTTTATGCTTAGAGTGTTCCTAGCCCTTTGAACAAGTTTATTAAAAAAACTAATATTCTAAATGCGACTGAATTTATCTTTTTAATATAATTTATTTTTAAACAGGCGCCTGAAGTTCAGGTATCAGTAGCGTACTGGTACAGGTGTCCATATACACTATGGTACACCGCTAACATGTTAGCATCGTACGGATTCCATTGTGGGGCCGCAGTGAGTGCTGTACTGGCAGGGGCACACATCACTGCTCCTGCCCGTGCCGGCCTTCAGACATCAGATGTGCTATGCCAGGATTTAGTGGAGCAGCCACGAGCAGGAGCAGCGGTGTGCTATGCAAAGCTCCTGCCTGCACTCACTCCACCATCAGGGAAGGAGACCCTGTACCTTTCTGGTATGCAAGGCTTTAGCAGAGCGGGTGCGGACAGAAGCTTTGCTTAGCACATCGGATGTTCTATACCAGACTTTAGTAGAGCGGAGCTGGCACTGGCCCCTACCCGGAATCCATACACCACTGACATGTACGAACATTCATTGACAAAAAAAAAAAAAAGTAATGCACCAAGGAGTTGTTAGAATCAAACAAAACTGAGTGTGAATGTAAGGACGATATAGGAAAGTAATTTCAATATTAGAGCGAAAGAATACGTTTATTGGGGAAAACCGTATAATGGAAAGGAGGCTCTAGGAACCCGCTCTAGCCTGGATACAAGATGAAATATGGTTGGACATGGAAGCATACAGGTTCCATATGGTATCCTGCAAACCATTTGCCCACAGATGACCCAGCTGGTCCCATAAATGCTCTACTAGCAATAAATCTGGAGATCAGACGGCCAGGGAAGTGTTGTAATCTGGCGGAGACATTCCTGGGAAACCCTAGCTGTGTGTGGACAAGCATTATCCTACTGAAACATGCTAGTTGGAAGCCCTGCCATGAGAGGAACACATATGGCCGCCGGATGTCCTGCACATATCGCTGAGCTGTTAGTGTCCCTCGTATCACTACTAGGGGTGACCGGCTGTCCTATGTGGTGGCTCACCAGATCATCACACCAGCTGTCAGGGGCATTGTGCTGCAGAAGGTTTAAAAAAAAAAAAAAAAAAAAAAAGCGTTGATGGCTCAGTTCGGATAACTCCGGACCAGCACATACAGTGGGTTAGTCCCATATCAGGGACAGCCCCTTTAATTTTGTTTTGAAGGTAAGCGGAGAAGAAAACTCAGTAAAACACAAAGCAAATTATTTACATAGCTGCAGAATTTTTTTTTTGTCTACATTGCAACCATGAAACGTAGAAATTTAAGTTTTATCTACCTGTGGGAGCCAATAGGTATGGGATTAAAATTTAGAATATTTCCGGATACAGATTGTAACATACCTGCATTCTTCATCACTTTTAATCAATGGATCAGACCCCACCGTTCCGACTAGGAATTTTGGACTTAACAAGGGCAAACGGACATGTTGTAAAACCTAGAACGAGAAAGAAGGAAAGACACCTTTGACCTACAAATCACATGTGCGCTGTGAGCCCTTTTGTAATACTTTTCTATTGCTTTAACTAAAATAGAAAACAAAGCAGCAATTTCCAGATAATTTTAATTAAATGGGATGTTTGGGCTACAGGGATTGATGAACTATCCTTAGGATAAGGCCTCATGCACACGGCCGTTGTTTTAGTCCGCATCCGTGACACCGTTTTGGCGGCTCGGATGCAGACATATTCACTTCAATGGGGCCGCAAAAGATGCGGACAGCACTCAGTGTGCTGTCCGCATCCGTTGCTCCGTTCCGTAGCCCCGCAATTTTTTTGGGACAAGAATAGGACATGTTTGTTTTGCGGACAAGAATAGGCATTTCTACAATGGGCCGCCTGTTCAGTTTTCCACAAATTGCGGAAGGCACACAGACGGCTTCCGTTTTTTGCAGATCCGCAATTTGCGGGCAGCAGAAAAAACGGAACGGTCATGTGCATGTAGCCCAAGTCAAATTTCAGGTATGTGGGGATCTGACACCTGGCACCTGCACCATTCAGCTGTTTCATGAAGCTGTTGAACACCAGCATGGCCACTACAAAGTCAACAGAGCCTTCTGCTTCAGGCTCAATCCACTGTTTGGGGGCAGGTGTCTGATGCCCCCCGATCTGGTATTGAGGACCTATCCTGAGGAATATATATCTTTAGCCATCTATATCCTGTAATACCCTCTTCTGCATTTGGTAGGTTAGCAAGAAGCAGAAGACGGATAGAAGTGCGCAAAACATGACTGTAATGCCCATTAAACTATGCTCTTCTAACACTAGTTTTAGTATACTTTAAATTGCTATTTTCAGGAGGAAATCAGACGACACAGGGGAACCGCCTGCAATTAAGAAGTGATCATTACTTACCTGACAGATCCCGCACCGCTGCTCCGGTTCTCCCAACCGGGATCTGTATACTCAGACGCAGCAGTGACGTGATCACCGCTATCCATCATGGACGTTTTTGGTGCGGCAACTGTTAAATGCCCTCAACTCTCTGCACTTCTAATTTACAGCTGTAGTGTCCGGTCGGGGGGCCGGGGAAGTGTTCAGTGCAGAGAGCCGAGGACAGTGAACAGGAAGGGAACCCCTCCATGACATTTGCAATTGAGGAGCCGTAAGGATTAAAGATAGGACTTCTTGGTCATGATGATCTCCCCAGGTAAGTTTACTACACTGCTCCTGTGGACACCAATATAGTGCTGTCAGCAGTACTGAGGGGTCGGAACGGCTGACAGATTCCCTTTAATGTCAGCCTCAGGCATCACCATCTGTATTCACATATATTGCAGACGACCATCTCAGCATTTACATCTCGTAGCGTCCCATGACCAGTGTACATACCTGTGGTAGCTGCGGCCTCCGTTCCTGAATGCTGTATTTTACCCAGGCCATCACCGCGTTGAACACCTGCTCTTCACTGCGCACATTTAGCTCATCACTGGAAATAATGTCGATCAGCTGATTGGCTGGAAGAAGCATAAACTCCTCGCTCTCCATAACCTGTGTTAGAAAAGTAATCAGTGCAGACCGTGAACATAAGAAGCCCGACATCCAAGATCCTACCAAATCCTCTCCTTTAGGCCTCACACACTTGACTATGTTCGGTCCCCATCAAGATCCGAACCCATTCAATTCACATCGTGTACTTTCTGCATCCGCATTTCCGTTCTGCGGTCCCGCAAAAAAAGATAAAAACATGTTCTATTGTCCGTTTTGTGGACAAGAATAGGAGATCGCAACAGGAGTTAACAAAATGGTGGCATTCACACGGCTGGTATCCATGTTTTGCGGACCCGCGGCTTGTAGCCCGTAAAACACTTACAGTTGTGTGCACGAGGCACTAATCCCAAATTACACTTAAAAATGAGAAATATGTAAAGCCATCTTCCTGTGTGTCCCTATAGGACTGCTAGAGATACAGTACAGTGCTCGTCTATTTCCAGCAGTCACATAGAGAACAGATGGAGCGGTACAGCGCATGCTCGACCAGACGCTCTATTCATTTCGGGGTTTCTGTCCACGTTCAAGTTCTTTAAAAATGTGAAAAAGATAAATACCAGATCCGTTTTTCCGGATGACAACCGGAGAGATGGATCCAGTATTGCAATACATTTGTGAGACGGATCCGCATCCGGATCTGTTTACAAAATGGTATCCGTTTGCATACAGATTACGGTGACGGAACTGCCTTCCGGAATCCAACGACCCTGGTGTCAAAGTACCCCAAGTATATTGTACAGATATTGCCCCACTTTAGACAGACCTTCCTATAATTCCATGATGGAAGTGTATGCCGGGAATACACGCTCCCATTCTGACACATGATGCTAGCATGTGATCCAATGTACGTGAAGATCCCAGCTGTAATGCCTTTTGCTGTAGGTGGCACAGTTCATGTGCTACGTACCACTGTCGTCCACCAATATAATGGCAGCAAACATTCACAAATTCCACTTAAGGGGTTGTCCTACGAAAATATTTTACAGTTTTCAATCCAGCACCTGGATCCGAATTCTTTTGTAATTGCATGTAATTAAAAATGTATCATAGCCACGGAGTTATTCAATAAAATGTATCTGTATAGCGCCACCTGCTGTTTGTTTTCTTTCTTATTTCTTTGTCCTGTTCACTGACATGCTCAGTTTCATCCTTCAACTGCCTCCTGAGCTGTGATAGGGAAAGCATGGACACGCCCCCTGAGCTGTGATAGGGAGAACATAGACACGCCCCCTGAGCTACAGCAGAAAAGACACTCCCCTTGAGCTGTCAGCTAATGCCTTTAAATAAGTGGCTCAAAGAGTGCAAATGATTCAAGTTTTTATTAATTAAATTCATTACATTGAACCAAATGCACTATTTTGCATGTAGAGAAGTCTCTGCTCTTTACAACCCCCAGCAGCTGCTTTGATTCTATGTTATCCCTCCAACCAGCACTAAAATAAGGCTGTGTCCTTGTCCGAACCCTCGCCCTGGTCACAGCTGCTGGGTTTCTCCACAGGACTCCTATAGGGAGCATCCAGCAGGGGACCGGAAACAGATGCTATAGCGCCGTTCTAAACATGCCCTTGTTAAATCATTCATTATCAGGGAGAAAAAAAAAAAAGACAAGGCGCAGAGCTCACCATCTAGAGGATACAACTCAAGTCACAGTATTGTCAATGTTAGTGTGCCCATTCAGTCTTGATTGACATCCTGCTGGGCATGGGGAGTCAATGCTAGCTCTGACGAGCAGAACGTCTCATCTCAGACTTATCTGGCACAATAAACTAAGAATCAGACCATTGGACTCTATGGATAGTGTGCTTAGAATGTTGCCTTAAGGTACTTTCACACTTGCGGAAGAGGATTCCGGCAGGCAGTTCAGTCGCCGGAACTGCCTGCTGGATCTAGCAATCCAGACTCGAACTGAGGGTATTTGTCAGACAGATTTAATAGTACAGGTGTTTTCGCACACGGTGATGCCCAGGATGTATGTTGTTGTTTTTTAATATTGTTTATGTATTTTTATTTCCATTTTGGGGAATTTGAATTTTAATATTTTTTTTATTAGAATTTTTGTTTTATTTTGTACACTTTTTATTTTTATTTTTTATTTTTTTTATAGTTCCCATAGGGAACTATAACAAGGAATCATCACATTACTTCTCTCATACATTCCGATGCATTGGACAAACTGCCGCACACTGCATCTGGCTGCCCTGATTCTTGCAGGGGGAGCGGGAAGCACGTACATCTGAGTTTTTGCTTGTACAGATGCCATGATCATGTTTGACCACAGCATCTGAAGGGTTAAAAGTCTGCGATCAGCATTACAGCAGTCACCCAGCGACTATGGTGCCTGCCCCGCTCAAGAGCAGGCGCCATCTTTAACGTCCTGGCCCCCTTCCTGGTCAGGTAGAGGTTAAGCCACAATCTTATCAGTAACATAATAATTGAGCTCTAATGAGTGTTTATAAGGCCACAGATAAGAAGCATGTCAGCTGAGCTGCCTGACAGAACAGAGTGAAAATTGACAGCATGCTACTAGAGAATCTAGAGGCTGAACAGAGAAAAGGGTACCACATTTTTAATAAAGACCAATTGAAAACATAATTTGTGGCTCAAAATGAGTACAATGCAATAGCAAAAATTTAATAGGATAGGTCATTAAATATCACATTTGTGGGGGTCCGAGTCCAGGCACACCCTCTGATCAACTGTTTTAGGAAGTAGCTGCGCTCACCAAATCTCTAAAAGTGTTGGACCACTTTTGCTGTATTTATACAGATATAGGCAATTGGTCTATATTTAACACTTTCAGTAATTTTTGTCATTAAAGGTTAGTTTTTAGCCTAGCTGCAGAGCTTCTTACTTTCACTCTGAGCCATCATCTGAGGGCTATGCATAGCCCTAAGGCTACTTTCACACTAGCGTTTCTTGCAAATCCGTCATGGATCTGCAAAAACGCTTCCGTTACAATAATACAACCGCATGCATCCGTCATGAACGGATCCAGTTGTATTAGGTCTTCTATAGCCATGACAGATCCGTCTTGAACACCATTGAAAGTAAATGGGGGGCGGATCAGTTTTCTATTGTGCCCGAGAAAACTGATCCATCCCCATTGACTTACACTGTGTGCCAGGACGGATCCGTTTGGCTCAGTTTCGTCAGGTGGACAGCAAAAAGCTGCAAGCAGCGTTTCGGTGTCCGCCTCTGGAGGGGAATGGAGAATGATCAGAGGCAAACTGATGCATTCTGAATGGAAAAGGATCCGCTCAGAATGCATTAGGGCAAAACTGATCTGTTTTGGACCTCTTGTGAGAGCCCATGACGGATCTCACAAAAGGAAAGCCAAAACGCCAGTGTTAAAATAGCCCCTGTGAACTAACAGCTTGTAAACACTTAAGCCATAGCCTTATCAGTAAGATAAAGGATTGAGCTATAATGACTGTTTATGAACTGTCAGGAAATCTGAGATAAGCCTCACATGAGCCCTCAGCTGAGAGAAAGGGGTTGACATTTTTTAATACAATTATTTCTAGCCCCCCACAATCAGATACTGATGACTTATCAACAAGCCAAGTCTTGGACAACTTCTTAAAACACAATGACCTGAAGATGGGCTTATTAGAAAAAAAAAATATATATATATAATTTCTGCTACTTTCTTCAAAGCTCAAGTGTATAGAACGGTAACCTGAAACCCGCAATATCCGCCCAGGTGGCTGTCGTATACCCTTCTATGTAAACAGGTTTAGGATTGCGCACTCGCAGTAAAAAGGAATGACGGATCTGTGAGGGCCTCAGCTGTCTCTGCAACTCAACACGCTGCTCACTGTAACCCCTGTCATCTCGTCATGAATATGCTGCCTATAAGTACACTTGTAAAAATGCCTACGCCTGCTCCGGGAGGAGGGTCTCGCTTTAAGACATACTTAAGATCTGCAAGAGTAACTATTCCCCAAAACAATAATATTCTTATAAGCCGACATGATCTGTACTGTGAAGGTCGTGGATTATCAGAAGGGCTGAACAATCGCTCCATTGATGCTGCAATGCCTCCCTGACGCAAGTCTATATACTGCAGGGGCTGCTAGGAATGCATGTCCACACGCCTGCCCCGCATGATCCAGCAGTAGAGTAGAGGCGGCCTTCATATTATCAATGGACTAAACAGGAGGAAGAGAAAAGTCAGCAGGTCTCTGCGGCCTATATGTGCAGAGCAAGGACAGAATAGAAGTCCTGGAAAAGGTGACTTGCATTCTACTGAGGGGTCCTGCCGGAGATTATCGTATTACTCCCACTTAGGCCTCATGCACACGGCCGTTGTTTGGGTCCGCATCTTAAGCCGCCGTTTTTGCGGCTCGGATGCGGACCAATTCACTTCAATGGGGCCTGTAAAGATGCGGACAGCACTCCGTGTCCGCATCCGTTGCACCACAAAAAATAAATAAAAAATAGAACATGTCATATTCTTGTCCTTTTACAAACAAAAATAGGCATTTCTACAATGGGCCGCCAGTTCCGCAAATTGCGGAAGGCACACGTTTTTTGCGGATCCGCGGTTTGCGGACAGCAAAAAAACTGAACGGTCGTGTGCATGAGGCCTTATTATAAGAAACTCTCAAGTTACAAAATTATACCAAGGAATTGCTATATCCAGTGCATTCAGAAAGTCTTCAGACCCTTTCACTTCTTTCACATTTTGTTATGCAGTGGCCTTGTGCTAAAATAAATAAAATAATTATGGAGGCCACTGTGCTCTTTGGGACTTTTAGAGCAAAATAAATATTTTTGCATCTTCTCCAGATCTGTGCCTCCACACAATCCTTTCTCTGATCTCTACAGGCAGTTCTTTCCTCCTCATGGCTTGGTTTTTGCTCTGATATGCATTGTCAGCTGTGAGGTCTTATATAGACAGGGCTGTATCATAACAAATCATGTCCAAGCAACTGAATTTACCCCAGGTGGATTCCAATGAAGGTGTAGAAAGATCTCAAAGAGGATCATGTGAAATGGAAGGCTCCCACAGCTAAATTTCAAGTTCCATAGCAAAGGGTCTGAATACGCAAGTCTGTGCAAAATTAAGGTTTTTCCTTTTTCAATAAAATGGGGGTGGAATTTTAAAAACAAAGGGCAGTCCTGTCGCAGAATCGGTCGCGAAGGGGATAAGAGGCTGAATCTGTGATTTTTCCCTGCTCACGCCACTTTTCCGAGGTGATGGAAAAAGGGGGAGTGGCATGGGCATTGAAGAGGGCGGGCCAGCCGTCCCCTTCATTTACCATTTTCTACGCCAGTTTATGGCCTTAAACTATGCCAGCAAGGGAACTGCCGTAGTTTAACCCGTGTCGTAAGGCCGGGCACACCTCACACCAAAGTTATGTAGAGGCAGTGCGACATACATCCGCACCCGGTCTTAATAAATGACCCCAAAAATGTTTTGCAAACGGCATAGGATGTTGAGATAAAAAAAAAATAAAGAAAATAATTGATATCTGCCCGATCCTTCCACGGCCCTTCAAAATCTTACTTGCTCCTGGTGCAGTCTTAGGGCTCGTTCACACGACCGTGTGAAGCCCGTGCTGTGGACCGCAAATTGTGGTCCGCAATGCACGGGCACCGTCCGCGGGGCAGCCGCATGGGGATCGTGGACCCAGTCACTTGAATGGGTCCGCAATCCCTCCGTTCCGCAAAAAGATAGAACATGCTCTATCTTTTTGCGGTGCAGAGGCACGGAATGGAACCCCAGGAAGCACTCCGTAGTGCTTCCGTAGTATTCAGTTCTTCCGTTCCGCATCTCCGGATTTGCGGACCCATTGAAGTGAATGGGTCCGCATCCGTGATGCAGAATACACACGGAACGGTGCCCATCTATTGCGGATCTGCAAATGCGGTCCGCATGCAGAAAATGCCAGGTGAGGCCTGATCAGCCAATCACTGGCCAAAGCTGGTCACCACTGTGGCCAGTGATTGGCTGAGTGGTCATCTGCCGTTTCCTGCCTGACAAGCCCAATCCGGGAACTGGAGACCTGTGTGAATAGGAGAGGCAGGGGGATCGGTCAGGAGAGCATAGATTTTACTATGCTGAGCCATTTGCAAAAAATATTCCGCCGCTAGACTATTCCTTTAAAAAATATAGTTTATGGATCTGCATAACCCTTGTTCCATCCATTTTAAAAATGACAGAAAAAAACAAACAAATAAAGAAGTATAAGGGAACCTGAACATATTTTCCAGGAATGCAGGCAAGTGGGAAATGACCTAAACAAGTACTGTGTGGGGGTTCAACGGCATGGGGCATTCCAATAAACCGGCATGAGGATGGACATGTGCATGAGCCCCATGGAATGCATAACTGAAGAACAACATACCCTCATGTGCTCTGAGGAACAGTCAACAACCAGAGACTACCAGAACTGCATGGGAAGTTCTAATACGTGCAACACAGAAAGAGATGCACACCTCGGGACAGCTAGAGGCCACCATACTGTCTGCATTCTGGGTACAATGGAATGAGTAAAATCTAGAAGAAAAGCACCAAATTAAGACGCTCAATAAAGGGAAACCATAAAAAAATAAAAAGACAAAAAGAAAGTCTGAAATCGCCTTCTTCAATTAGGAATAGCTCCAGACTGCTCTCCTAAAAAAAAAACAAGAACACCCCAATATATTTACCAGGAGCCATAGGGTTCCCATAACTGCTTGCACCTTCTCAGGCCGCAGTCAGTCCAGAAATGGCATGTGAATTGGATCACGCCTATCACAATCCTGGTTTGCTCTCTAAATAGATTTGCTCGAGAGGAAAGCATACAGGCACACGCGCTTCCTCGCAGAGCCCTGAAACTGAATCTCATGGACTGTCACGGGCATGTGCATCCACCATAGACACTGACCGAAAACCCACCTGGGACCCTGGCAATATTACACCAATTGAAAGACAGGACCCCCTGGGACGTGGTGACTAATTACCTCCAGGGTGATAGCCTCTGCTTTGCTGGTCTGTAAAGCTTTTGCTCGTCTGCAATGGACAAGGTCTACAACAAACTAAAAAAAACTATAAACGTCCATTTATTTTTAGATAAAACAAAGGCTCCATAAACTACAGCATCGATTAAGACTTTGACGTTCAATATAAAAGCAATTAGAGCGGAAAATAAAATAATGGACAAATTGAAAAGCCATCAATCATGCTATAAAATATAAAAAAAGTATGGCCACAGCAGCTCATTAGTTGCCATACGTTAAAGGGGTTGTCAGGCCTTCTGACAACCTTGGGGTCCTTGTCTACGCCCCTGAACATAAAAAATAAAAATAAAAAATCAACTCACCCATCCGCAATCCTACTGGTGCTCTGTTCCTGGCAACTTTTGGTCCCTGCAGCCAATCACTGACCTCAGCAGTCACAGCAGCTTGAACCCTACACCACAGAAGCGATGCATGTTCAAGCGCTGAGGCTGCAGCGGTCACAGGAAAAAGCCGCTTCCTGGACCTGCAGGGACCGGAAGCAGCTGAGAACTGAGCGGTGGCAGGATCGCCAACAGATGAAATTTATTTATGTTACTGGGGATAGAGGAGGACCCTAGGGGTGGTGGCTCAAAGCTGGACAACCCATTTAAAGGGGATGCCTCATCTCAGACAATGGGGGCATATTGCTAGGATATGCCCCCATTGTCTGATACGTGCAGGTCCCAGAGGTGGGAGTCGCACCTATCTCGGAAACAGAGCCTTGAAAGTCACTGAGGGCGCACCGCGCTTGCGCGGCCACCCTTCATTTATTTCTATGGGGCCGCCGAAAATAGCCATGCCCTCCATGACTTTCAAAGCTATCGGACAATGGGGGCATATCCTAGCAATATGCCCCCATTGTCTGAGATGACAACCCCTTTAACTTGTGCATGTGGTATGCTTGTACTTACTGAGAATCCAAGCTAAAGACCTGACCGAGAAGTCAATTATCGGGAAAGAACGGTCCATTGCCGAAAACTGCCTGCTCATCAGTATGATTATTAATAATTAGCAACAAGCATTTTCATGAACACCCATTCCTGATAATCGGCCTGTGTAAAGGGGTCTTTAGCTGAGAGCCAATATTTTCAATATATCTGACAAGGGCAACTGGGAGCTCTCCATTTTGAGTAGCAAGTATCAGCTGTTATTGGTAATGGGGGCACTAACTGCCCTCAAGCCTATTGGTGTTTAATGGGGTTGTTTATCTTTTGGGGGGCTTTTAGCAGACCCCCTTTGTGGCCGGGCATGTGGAGGGAGGCATACTTATCCGCTCCCTGCCACTGGCTCCAATCTCCCCCACAGCCGCTGCAGCACTCTGGTTTTCTGCGGTCAACATCTGGTTTGATGACATTGCAGCCAATGACTGGCCGCAGCAGTGACCTGCCCCATTTACATCACATGACCAACTGACATGCTGCAAAGGTCGCAAAGTCACTACTGCAACCAGTCCTTGGCTGCAGAGGTGTCAAACAGGATGCTGACAGTGGGGGACATGAGGGCTGCAGTGGTGGCGAGCCAGCAGAGGTGAGCAGATAAGTATGTCCCCCTCCGCAGGTCCAGCCACAAGGGGGGTTCTGCCGAAAGAGCCCCAGAAAATGAACTTTTCTGCAACTGAAATTCAACTATTAATCTGAATGGATTTGTTGTGGCTGGAAGGACATGAAATTCCCCAAACTCCATCCAGATGAATGGGACAGTCACAGAATCTTATGCAGTGAATCTGTAAGCAACTCTCGTTTTCTAAGAGAGGGGAGTAAACATCAGTCTCCCCACCTCTAAAAAATCCATTTCAAAATAGGTTGGCCACGACAGGCAATCCTAAAGGTACCCATGCACATTAGTAAGTGAAACAGGAGCTCTTAGGAGCTGCCGACCATGTAATGTGTATAGTGGGGGGGGGGGGTGCCCAATGGTGTTGGGGAAAGAAAGGATCGGATGTGTTGAATCCACATAAGATAGAGGCTGAAAATGTGCAGATAAAAAGTTGCATTTTTTTGATAAACTGGACAGATGGAGGTTCTATCCTCGGGGACAGTCAGGGATCCTCTTGCTGAATCGGTGCGAAATAAAAAAAGATATACACAGTTATAGGGCTGACTAATGAAAATGGACACGTACATATAGGAGACCCTATTGTGAACTTTAAGTCGAACAGGTGTTGTTTGTTTAAAGGGTGGTGTCCTTTAGCTGTCATCACGGTGTCACTTTTGTCATATTTCAAGGGCACTAAACACACAAGTGGCACGAAACCTTATCCCACCTAGAGGATTGACTTACTGCCATTTTCCATCGCCTTACCTCTTGGAAGTTGTGCTGGGTAAACTTGTCTGCAATTCTTAGCAGCTCTCTGCACGAGTGAGTGTCGGCAAAGGCTCGGATACCTAAGCAGTTGGATGGATCTAAGCTGCCGCTTCAGGAATTCACAGCAGGCCTCCTGGATTTCTGCAAGCTGGAGGAGACAGGCGGCCGGCAGCAGCGTTTGCACATTGCTTTCTTCTACTGTGATTTGCGAAGTGTAAGAGAAGTCAATGAGCAACTCCATGGCTCGCTCGTCAATGTCCCGGATCACCACTTCGGTCTGTCGACTTTCCGCTAGCTCCCCGGTAAACATCGCCCGAAAGTAAGGGCTGCAGGCAGAGAGGATGACCCGATGGGCGTAGATCTTTTTGGCACCAACCACAAGGACCACGTCACAGAGCTCTCTGTGCTTCCGCAGGAGGTTAATGACCTCCAGTGTCTGCCGCGGATGCTTATCTGAGACATAAGGCATGCGGGCCGGCTGTGGGACCCCCTCCGGTAACTTGTTGGGGTCTCCCAGGGTGCAACGGCTCGTCACATCCATTCCAGTCTCACCTGGGCGCGTATTCAGACACCTGAGAGACAAAAAGAAGAAAGATATCAGCAATCAAAATAAGACGCCATTTACCTGTTTTTATTCAATCTTGGAACAGCAGAAAATAATAAAAAGTCACATGAATTTGACGTGCACAATCTGACCTGCAGTGCCAATTTTAAAAAAAACTGCTCACTGCCAATTGTAGTGTATTCGTTGTGGATTTTCACAGGGCATTTGTAGCACATGCCAATTGCTGTGGACTTGCAGCATATGGCATAAAATGTCCCTTGCATGTGCGCTTAGGCTATACGCTGTCTACAAACTGCGGCTATCTTCTGTCTGCTAGATCCATTTTTCTCAGTCCCCATTAAATAAATGGCTAGTCTTGTCCACATGTTCTAGACTAGGACATGTTCTATGATTTGCGAGAAGGACATAGATGCGGAGAGCTTGGATGGACGGGTCCGTGCGCGATAAGATAAAAATGTGGATGGAACTATGACCCAAAATACAGTCATGTGCATGAGGTCTTACCCTAATGAAAGCAGACTTCAATGTCAGCGTTACTTTATAGGGACACGTTCAACGTCCAGGAGTCTGACATTGGAATATAAATCCAAAAACAGAATCCATGGAAATCCTGCTTCTGATGCGAGTGAGGATTTCCATTCCCATGTGGATTAATGAAGGAAGGTTTGATTCACATTGCATTTTACGAGTCCGTTTGACATATATGTTAGAAATCGGATGGGAAAAACGCAATGTGAACCCAGCCTAATCTAGGTGCATACAGTTGCAAATTTTAAGCGGAAGAGCAAACTGAAAAATGTGGTGGAATCTGCTCATCAATTGGAATTTACCTTCTAGGATCTAAACCAGAGGTCAGCAACCTTCGGCACTCCAGCTGCTGTGAAACTACAATTCCCAGCATGCTCCATTCATTTCTGTGAGAGTTCTGAGAAAAGCAGAGGAAGTATGCATGCTGAGGAGTTGTAGCTTCACAACAGCTGGAGTGCTGGAGGTTGCCTACCCCTGATCTAAACTATAGTCTAAAGCTACATTCAGATGCTACGAGGAGCAGTTAATGGTTGAGAAGGAAGCGTTCCTTCCCAGCAATCGATTACTCGTTAAAGGGGTTGTTCGGGTTCAGCCCTAACCCCTTCTTCCCCCACTTCGGCCCCTCTGACATGAGCTTCCGCCTAGCAGTGAGCCCGGTGACATCACCGTCACTAATGGGCAGGCTTTAGTGCTGCCATAGCTTGTAAAATGGCTAAGGCAGCGCTAAAGCCCGCCCATCAGTGCCGGTGACGTCACCCGGAACACTGCTAGGTGGAAGCCTCAGCCTAGCAGTGTAAAAATGTAAACAAAAAAGCCTTGCCCTGCACAATATAGCGCAGGGCAAGGGAGAGCATCGGAGCATGAAATGATGCTCATGTCAGAGGGGCTGAGTGGGGGAAGAAGAGGATATGTCCGGGTTCAGCTCTCAACCCAGAAAACCCCTTTAAGTAGAGGTGAAGCACTGCATTTACATGTATGTAATCGCTCGTGCCCATACAAAAGCATTGCCTGGGAACGATGATTGAGGTGTCCTCACCTCAGATCATTTCTCTCGTTTACTGGGCGATATGCGGCAGCTTTACGATTATCGGAAACGAGCACTTGTAGGAACGCTCATTCGGATAATCAGCATGAACATTGGGCTGTGTAAATGCGGCTTAAACAAAATGAGCAGACCCTTCATAACCAAGCACACCTTCGTCAAAATTGGATCTAGCTTCCCTAAGCGTGACTACAGCACAGAGTGTTGATGGATCCCACCACTCATCAGATCTGTTAGGAGTAACGTTTAGAAGTGCATTAAAAGAAGCACTGTCTGCGGTTAATAAATGCTATATCTGACAGCCATATAGAAGTACTCTCTGGTAACATTATAAAATTAGTGAACATCAAATAATAAAAGAACAAAGGACATTTCTAACCTGCATATGGAATACCGGAAATTTACCATGCTAGCGGCTGGCGTGCAGGATCTAAGCTTCTCATGCCCCTTGCTTTCATACTACAGGCACACTACGTCTTTACTTGCTCCCTATCATAACCCATCGTGAACCCGTCTGTAGGACCCATTACCAGGCTATGAGATCGGGCATCTGTGAGCCGTCTTGGTCCTCGCTCGGGGACAAGCTGCTGCTGAGGTCGACAAGACAGTGAGGAAAGTGTGGGATGGACAACACAGGGAGCGCCTTCCCCGACTCGCCTATCATTAATCCAACAGCTGCAAGGTGAAACTGGAGCCCAGGACAGCGGGCACAGGGCTTAGCTTGCCTCCGCTCTTGGCATGGGAGGAAACATTAAAATGCATTTATATATAGAACGGATGGGAAGGGAGGATACGCTGTGAGGGCTGCAATCCATTTGCGAAATAAAAAGGGAAATTCTTGAAAACTCAAATATTTTACATGTCTTTTCTTCCAGACTTACTGACAAATGAGAATTCAACAGGAATAGCACTAAATAACCTTCTCCGGAAAGAAAAATGCATTCTAATTTGTACGAAAGCAAGAAATAGAATACTACTAAATGAAAAACCCTGTTAATTAATGTAATAAGGGACTAATAAGGAGGCACTTGGGGTACAACCACGCGGTCAGGGTTCTGCATGCAGTTTTGGAAGCTAAAATCAGGATTGAATCATAACAGGAGAGAAAGTATGGAGGACACATAGGACTTCTCCTCTTTTTAGAATTCACTCCTGGCTTTGACTTCTAAAACTGCACCAGGAAACCTGAGCGTGTGGCCGTACCCTTAAATAGGGAGATCCCCGGCTCTATGAGCCAGAACAGAGGGCCACTGACCACCATTCTGGTGAACTTGAGCCACTGTTCTGCTAAATGGTCACATTCCCCTGCAGTGACTGCTTCAGGGAAACTTCCTGGCCGACCTCGGGAGTACGACCGGGGGCATTCAGCTGATCACATGGGGACCAAATTCTGAAAGGGGGTTGTTTCTGATGAAACAAACCATGTAATGACAAGGGATTTGTGCAAAAAAAAAAAGCTTAGAAAAATGTATCTTCCTTTACAGCAGTTTTCTGGTGTAAATGAAGCCAGAAGTCAATGGCAGCTCTGAGCAGTCGCAGATTTCTAGTTAGGCTGCAGAGACTGCGACTAATTTATGACGAGGTGTGTGGCTCACCATAAATTAGGCGCATCCTCCAGAAGCACAGGGGATATCAAGACTACGGATCGACTGATTATCAGATTTACCAATGTTATCGACCGATATTCATGATTATCTAAGTTATCGGCATCTAACCTTGCCGATAATGCGTCCAGCGCGCTATCACAGAACATGAGCGCGCTGCTGTCAGCGCGCCATGTTCCCTCAGCAGCACAGGGGAGAAGGAAGCAGTCTCTCAATCACCTCTGTGCCGCAGCTGCCAATGAGGAGAGACGGGAGGAGGGGCGGGCGCACTGTGCCACCAATGAAAGTTAACGTCTAATACAAATGCAGGAGGTGGTGCCCAGCCTATATGACATGAAGCTGCGATCAGCTGCAGTTAACCCCTCAGGTGCCACACCTGAGGGGTTAACTGCTGCTGCTGATCGCAGCTCCCTGTCAGAGGCAGGGTGCTGGCTGTGTGATTTTGCCGCCGACACACCCGCCTCCTGCATTAAACATTAATTATCATTGGTGGCGCAGTGTTTGCATTTTTCCATCACATTATACACTGCTCACTTCCATGGTTAGACCCACCCTGCAATGCCAGCAGTGGTGGCCGTGCTTGCATAATATAGGAAAAAGCAACAGCCTATGTGAATTCCTGCGGTCTCGGCCACCAGAGAGGCTGGAACTCTTTCTTATATAGTGCAAGCACGACCACCACTGCTGGACACCAGGGTGGTCGTAACCATGGAAACGAGCAGTGGATAATGTGATGGAAATATGAATCCTGCCAGGAAAGGAAGCAGTATGGACAATCACAGCACATTAGTAAGTGCCTTGTATTAACTTTCTCTACATGATAAATGCCATTTGCTGAAGTGAGACAACCCCTTTAAAAGGGGTTGTCCGGGTTCAGAGCTGAACCCGGACATGCCTCCATTTTCACCCCGGCAGCCCCCCTGACATGAGCATCGGAGCAGTTCATGTTCCGATGCTCTCCTTTGCCCTGCGCTAAATTGCGCAGGGCAAAGGCATTTTTTAGAGTTCCGGTGACGTACCGGGGCTTTCCATGGAGCTGCCAGGAACCCCCGGTGACATCACCGGCACTGATGGGCGGGATTTAGCTCTGCCCTAGCCGGTAAAACGGCTAGGGCAGCGCTAAAGCCTGCCCATCAGAGCCGGTGACGTCACCGAACACACTGCCGGGCGGAAGTTATTGAAAACAAAAGAGCACGTGCCCTGTGCAGTTTAGCGCAGGGCAAGGGAGCGCATCGGAGCATGAGATGCTCCGGTGCTAGCATCAGGGGGGCTGCTGGGGTGAAAATAAGGGTATGTCCGGGTTTAGCTCTGAACCCGGACAACCCCTTTAATTGAAAAGAGACTTTGATGAAAGGGACAAAGCTTTGTGGGGAAAGAAAGTGTTGCCTAAGATGGGACATTTAACACCAAACTGGCGCCACAATTCAGGCATAAAATTTAGTCTCAGATTACGCCAATCAATAGCTGGTGTAGAATCAGAGACAAGTGTCTGTCCCTGCACCACATTTATCATCCAGCCTGAGCCCGTGATCAATCTGGTGCCGGTCTACGCACCGGATCTGTAAGACTAGAAAATCCGGGCCCCTGTGTACAGGCCAAGCACGC
The DNA here is from genome assembly GCF_014858855.1 of Bufo gargarizans. NCBI lineage: Eukaryota > Metazoa > Chordata > Amphibia > Anura > Bufonidae > Bufo > Bufo gargarizans. The sequence continues at coordinate 152,962,392 of NC_058086.1, read as the reverse complement.
ATCGCCAACCCTGACAGATGGCTCTGGTACTCACCTACGCATTGGCTTTCTGTCCATGCACAGTGAAGAGAAATCTTCACACAAAGTGTAAAAACAGTAACGGGGAAGACAGACGCATGGAGCCTCTACCAGTCTTCTCTACGGCTGGAGCCTCGCTTGCAGAACGACATCCAGTTTACGGCCTTCTGCGTGGGCAGAGATGCGACTCCTTGCTGCATCTGCAAAGAGACAAGACGTAGTAGTAACAATGCTTGGAAAAAGGAGAAACCCCGTGAGCCGCTTACAGTCACATTTTCCATCTCACAGAAATAGATGCTATTAGGACGACCAGCCAAACGACGACGGCGAGAAATCCATCTATAGGTTCTGGAGATGTGGCTGAATTCCGCTATGTCATAGGCAATTCCAAAATCTGGACTAGATCCCAGAACACAGAAGAAACATCTACCGGCGCCGGCCTCTACATCGGCTTTCTATTAGACTCCACATTCCTCTGCAGAGTGTTTCACAGCCAGGAAATGGGGCTTTCTGAGACTTTTCTACAGATGACTAGTGTTGAGCGAACTTGTGTTTTCAAGCTCGGCGTACAAGGTTCAGGTTATCTAAGGATCCAGTCATGGATTCCCACAAATTGTGGTCCGTGGTAGCTGTATCCATAACGGAATTCTTAGATAACCTGAACCTTGTACGCCGATCTTGAAAACACAAGCGCGCTCATCCTCAAGATAGGTCTTCGGTATCTGATCGGTAGGGGGTCCGACAGCTGATCAGCTGTTTGAGAAGGCAACGGTGCTCGCAGTAGCTCCACGGCCTTCTCCGGTTTTTCCTAGGCTAATGACGTCACCTTCATCAGTTACGTGAATGGGGCCGAGTGCGATACCAGGTATTTAATGTACTACATAGTGCCTGGTCAGATGAGAGAAGGCTACGGCGAGCGGAGGTGCCCTATACTGATAGGCAAGGGGTCCCGGGTGGACCTAAAGTGAACAGATACTGATGACGAGCTGCATCCAGCAGAACTGTGAATGCAGCTCTGGGGTACAATACAGTGTGTAAGATTAGTCCAAAAACAGTATTGAAATGGAAAGCTATACACATGAGAATATTGCTGCTTTATCCTCCAACCTCCATGTTAGGCTACTTTCACACTGACGTTTGGTGCGGATCCATCATGGATCTGCACAGACGGATCCGTTCAGATAATACAACCGCATGCATCCGTTCAGAACGGATCAGTTTGTATTATCTTTAACATAGCCAAGACGGATCCGTCATGAACTCTATTGAAAGTCAATGGAGCACAGGTCCGTTTTCGATTGTGTCATAGAAAACTGATGCGTCCCCATTGACTTACATTGTGGGGCAGGACGGATCCGTTTGGCTCAGTTTCGTCAGACGGACACCAAAACTGTCCGCCTCCAAAGCGGAATGGAGACAGAACGTAGCCAAATTGATGCATTCTGAGCGGATCCTTTTCTATTCAGAATGCAAACTGATCCCAAATTTTTTAGATAGGGCAGAATTGTTATCAGCATGTAGGATCTTACACTCCAAGAATATGAGGGCGGGAGATTTGACTTGGTTTGAGAGGATCTTGACCAAACCAGATCTACCCAAGAAGTTGATCTCTTTACTCTACAATTCCTTTTTAAAGGGGCAGAGTAAAGGCACGCCTGCCTATATAGCCCAATGGTCAAAGGAGCTAGGCAGGTCATTCACAGAGAGAGATATAATACGAATGCATTCTTGTTCACATGGGTTTTCGCGTTGTGTCAGGGTTCAGGAACATTCTTATAAAGTTCTGACACGCTGGTACAGAACCCCCCAATTTTTGTACTCAATAGGCCTCGCCCCGACTGGGAACTGCTGGCGCTGTGGGAATGACCCAGGTACATTGAGTCACATTTTCTGGTTCTGCCCTAGAATCACTGAGTTTTGGCGTAAAGTTGCTGTAGAAATTGGGAAGATTACAGGCAAGCGATTGCTGTTGTCTCCTGAATCCGTCTTGCTCTGGCTCCCTAATGAATCCTGGTGCCCGGGCAGGAAGGATCTTGCGACGCAGCTAGTCCAAGCTGCTAGGCTGCTTGTCCCTCTTAAATGGTTGGATACTAACCCCCCGACGTTAGATATGTGGATTGACAAGGTTGATCAAATTTACAGATTAGAAGAACTAGTGAGTTGGGAGCTACGGAAACACCAGGGATTTGAGAAGTTCTGGGCGCCTTGGAAACAATACAGGACCCAACTTCCTCTGGTAGGCTAGTGCGGTTTATCCATGTACTCTAAATTCCGCAGACAGGTCGCTGACACTTGAAGTGCTCCAGTGTTGCATACGGTCACACCCTGGGTTATTTTAGCACTAGTATGTAGCTACTTCCCCCCCCCTTTTTTCTCTTCCCTCTTCCCCCTCTTTCCTTGTGGTATTTCCCCCTCCCCAACCCCCCCCCTCCCCTCAGAGTATGTTGTTTGAGGGTCGTGCTTTCACGGCTTTCATATATATGTTGAGATATGTGCCTTAATTGACGTACATTGTACGGCTAATTTTTGCTTCATGTTTTATGGCATAGGAGAAATGTTATGTCTATCTATGTATGTATTCTGCCTCTGTCGGCAGTTATTCAATGTTGTTCATATAATTGGAAATTGTACCTTGATGCGATAATATTTGCATTTACTTTCAATAAAAAGAAATTTGAAAGAATGCAAACTGATCCGTTTTGGACCACTTGTGAGAGTCCTGAACGGATCTCGGAAACCCTAAACGCCAAGTGTGAAAGTAGACTTAACTTTAATGGTGAATGTGGAAAGCGCTGTGGTCTGGCAGAAAGGGGATGTCTGAGATAATTAAAATTCTCGGAAATGCAGCCAATCACGGTCTCCAGCAGTATACCGCGACCGCTGCAGCCAATCACCGTCCATAGCAGTATCTCTCTGAGAACAGTATACCTCTCTGTAGAGCCGCCGTGGGAGCCATGAAAACCCCAGTCCACATGAAAAACACAGCGTAGCATTTTCTACCGTGGGATACGCGCAAATTTTGTTGTGGATAAAATCCTCCATCTAAACATACTGTACTCACAGGCTACACAGAAATCGACATACGCCCAGGTTTAAGGAACGGAAATGGAGGTCGGCATCCGGCCTAAGGGAAATGCAAATTGCAAAGCAATCCAATCTTCGGACACTGACAAAACGGCAGATTTTAGAAGCCTGTTAAACCTGAGGGTTTTTTTTACTGGCCTGCACCAAAATGTTCCCAGATATCCACAAAAAACTAACCAGAAGGTGGGAGATTTCTGAGGGCCTTCGATACCCGGGTCTATCTATGTACTACTGTCGTCAGCTCTTCTGTCCTTTTACATTAAAAATCTAACGTGCCCAACGTATGGGGTTGTTTCCAGCACAGAATCCACTCCCTAATACCTGCACCTGGCATAACAGTCTAGAGCGGGTGGGCAACCTGCGGACTCCGGCTGTTGTGAAACTACTAATCCCAGCATGCTCCATTCACTTCTATGAGAGTTCTAAGAAGAGCAGAGCAAGGATGCATGCTGGGAGTTGTAGTATCACAATAGCAGGAGCGCCGCAGGTTGCCTACCCCTGGTCTATAGTTAGGCCACTGGAAAATCAAGCACTTCCTTCATTAGGCCCCATTCACACAATTGTATTTTTGGTGAGCATCCATTCTGCATTTCCTGCAGATCGCACATGGACCCATTCATTTCTATGGGTCTGCAAAAAAAAAAAAAAAAAACCGACAGCACACGGTGTGCGGTCCACATCCGTATGTCCATGAGCCCTTATAGTCTATGGGTCAGTGAAAACCATGGATGCCATCCGTGTTTCACGGATGTTTAGGAAGAGATACTTTGAAAATTATTGGCCAGCTACACAGTGTCCGTGAAACACTGATAGCAAAAAAAATGGACACACGGATCCTTCACAGCGGCATCACTGACCGCCTTTTCACGGATTACATGACGGACGTGTGACTGAGGCTCAAGGAGAGCTGCCCATGCCTAAGACACATGGACCAAATACAGATTCTTTCCACTGACGTCAAATGGACAGAGAAATGTGAGTGAGGCCTTAGTCTTAGACAGCATAGTCTTAGGCCTCATGCACACGACCGTATGTATTTAGCAGTACGCCAAAAAAAAAAAAAAAGGGATCCGCAAAAAAAAAAAAAAAAAAATCTGTGTGCATTCCGTATTTTGCAGAACGGAACAGCTGGCCCTTAATAACAGTACTATCCTTGTCCGTAACGCGGACAATAATAGGACACGTTCTATTTTTCTTGCAGAACAGACATATGGAAACAGTGTAACTTCCGTTTTTTGGGGGGGATCCATTGAAATGAATGATTCCGCATACGGTCTGCAAATAAAAATAGAACGGACACGGAAAGAAAATACGTTCGTGTGCAGGGGCCCTTAGGATGCTCAGGCTGGATGAAAAATCTGGCGCGTATTTATCCGCAGTGTATGAGACCAGCAGCGAAGTGGATTCGATTTTAACAACTCGTCTACAAAAAAAAAAAAAAAAATGTATGTTAACGGCCAGTCTGAGAGAATTGTAAATTTGCAGCAGATTTTTAGCCCTTTCAATATAGAGGGGTGAAACCTGCAGGCGAATTCTCCTGGTACCAGTAGATAAACATAAAAACATCAGTGGGACCAGTTATCAAACTGGTGTAAAGTAGAACTGGTTTAGTTGCCCATAGCAACCAATCAGATTCCACCTTTTATTTTCCAAAGGAGCTGTGAAAAATAAAAAGGTGGAATGTGATTGGTTGCTATTAGGGATGAGCGAATCGACTTCGGAGATTCACATAATACTTTGCCTGAATACCGTACAGAGCTCTTGGAACCGAACCAGAGTTCGGGAAACGTTTTTTTACAGTAGAAATTAATTTCTGAAGTTATTACTCGATCACTGACTCATCGGAGCCAATACATTCTAATACTGTACAGAGCGCGCTCTCCGTACAGTATACAAACGAAGCATTATGTGAATGTTTCATCCGAAGTCGATTCGCTCATTCCTTGTTGCTATGGGCAACTAAGCCAGTTCTACTTTACACCAGATCTTTGTCAGGAGCGGTTGTCTGTCTCACGCCACCTACCGTTAGGGGAAACGCGAATCTACTGACAGGTCTCAGTAAAGCGTCACCCAGCGCCGCCGCTTACACAGGTGTTACTCCACGTTCACGCATGTTTGCTGTGATTTTCAGCGCTCTGTTCACACTGCACCTGGGACTTCTGAGCACCGACACTGCACAGGCATACAGCAGCAAACAGGAGGAGCGGGGCTGCAGTTTGCTGCATCATCCGCTGTTAAAGGGTTAAAGCTGTGCTGCACCCAATCCCATAGAGAATGAATGGAGCCGGCTCTCAGGATCGGTGGGGGTCCCGGCAGACAGCTAGTTAACCCCTATCCTGTGGATAGGCAATACCCTTTAAAGATGTTGAGAGTTGTAGTTTTTTTACAACACGAGAGTGGATCAGATGATTGTGGAGGCTACCAACAGAAAGATCAAAGGCCAGAAATGGAGAAGTCCTTTAAATCGGGTCCTTTTTCAGGAGGTTCCAGCCTCTAAGGGTCCTTCACAGTTATAATTAACTCCTCGCGACATATCGTGACTGGCCGCCAGCTATGGGCAGCACTGGATCTTCGGTAGACGATTTTACAATTCTTGTGAACGGATACAATGTACCATTGTGTTTATGGGTCAATTTATCAACACGAAGCGACAGAGACAACATTCAACCACCCCTGGGCCTCTATGGAGAGCAGACACAAGCTACAGGCACTTACCGCCCCCACCTCCGCAACCGCTCACCGGTCTACCCGGCAGAACCGGGCACAGGAGCTGCCTTTCCAACCGGAGACTTCGGTCTTCCTCCCCGACAGAACCGGAAGAGGTCCGCCGCCTCTGCTCTTCCCCCTGCCAAGACTGTGTCACCTGGAAGAACGTCTGTAGAGCTGCACGCTCAACCAGAACGAGGCTTGACGCGCACTTCCGGCGGTGCCGCAGTCTCCATGACAACGCGTCTACAGCGGCCTCCAGAGTCGTAGGTCAGGTGAGACGGAGGGGGAAGTAAGGACGGCAGGAGGGGTGCTAGGTGGGATGGCGGGGCAAACGTCTTAAAGGGGTAATACATTTAATAGCTGATAATTGTTGTAAAGATGGCCTTGGTAGGGATGACAAACTGGGAGAGTCCTTCAAAGGGTGATGGGAGTGGTCATTTTCCGAGGGGCGTGGTTTATATTCCGATCAGACAAAAATTATTATTCAGGCCCCAGACCCCCTAAATATACTCAGTCCTCTGTATTAATATACAGCAGTATAGCACTCCACAATATACAGCCCCCCCCCCACAGTATACAGTACAGCAGTATAGCACTCCACAATATACAGCCCTCACAGTATACAGCCGCCCCACAGTATACAGTACAGCAGTATAGCACTCCACAATATACAGCACCCACAGTATACAGCCCCCCACACTATACAGTACAGCAGTATAGCACTCCACAATATACAGCACCCACAGTATACAGCCCCCCACAGTATACAGTACAGCAGTATAGCACTCCACAATATACAGCACCCACAGTATACAGCCCCCCACAGTATACAGTACAGCAGTATAGCACTCCACAATATACAGCACCCACAGTATACAGCCCCCCACAGTATACAGTACAGCAGTATAGCACTCCACAATATACAGCACCCACAGTATACAGCCCCCCACAGTATACAGTACAGCAGTATAGCACTCCACAATATACAGCCCCCCACAGTATACAACCCCCCACACTATACAGTACAGCAGTATAGCACTCCACAGTATACAGTACAGCAGTATAGCACTCCACAATATACAGCACCCACAGTATACAGCCCCCCACAGTATACAGTACAGCAGTATAGCACTCCACAATATACAGCACCCACAGTATACAGCCCCCCACACTATACAGTACAGCAGTATAGCACTCCACAGTATACAGCCCCCACAGTATACAGCCCCCCACAGTATACAGTACAGCAGTATAGCACTCCACAATATACAGCACCCACAGTATACAGTATACAGTATACAGCCCCCCACAGTATACAGCCCCCCCACAGTATACAGTACAGCAGTATAGCACTCCACAATATACAGCCCTCCACAATATACAGCCCCCCACAGTATACAGCCCCCCACAGTATACAGTACAGCAGTATAGCACTCCACAGTATACAGGCCCCCACAGTATACAGTACAGCAGTATAGCACTCCACAATATACAGCCCCCACAGTATACAGCCCCCACAGTATACAGTACAGCAGTATAGCACTCCACAATATACAGCCCCCCACAGTATACAGTACAGCAGTATAGCACCCCACAATATACAGCCCCCACAGTATACAGCCCCTACAGTATACAGTACAGCAGTATAGCACTCCACAATATACAGCACCAACAGTATACAGCCCCCCACAGTATACAGTACAGCAGTATAGCACTCCACAGTATACAGGCCCCCACAGTATACAACCCCCCACACTATAAAGTAGTTTACAGTATATTAGCATAACAGCCCCTGTCACCTTTTTCTGATGTAATCTTCACAAAAAAAGCTCCACACTTAAAGGGGTTCTGCACTTTCATTTGATGATCTATCCTCTGAATAGATCATCAGCTTCTGATCGGCAGGGGTCCGACACCTGGGACCCCCGCCGATCAGCTGTTTGAGAAGGCAGCGGTGCTCCAGCAGCGCCGCGGACTTCTCACTGTTTACCGCTGGCCCACTGACGTCACGACCAGTATCAACTAGCGTGGGAGCGGCTAAGCTCCATTCAAGTGAACAGAGCTTAGCCCGCCCACGCTAGTTGATACTGGTCGTGACCTCAGTGGGCCAGCGGTAAACAGTGAGAAGTCCGCGGCGCTGCTGGAGCACCGCTGCCTTCTCAAACAGCTGATCGGCGGGGGTCCTGGGTGTCGGACCCCCGCTGATCAGTTAAATGAAAGTGCAGAACCCCTTTAAGGCAAACTTCTACAGCAACACTCCTGGTAGAAAGGACCTTGATGACCTCATAGCCATGTGACCAGTAATATTGCTAGGTTACTGGTCACATGGTGATGATGTCATCTAAGGTCCTAGAGAATCACAGCTCTCACAGTACGCTGCCTGGAGTGCCGGCAGGCATGGCATGGCAGCACCCCCTGTGTAGCTGACAGCCTGACACCCGGGGCAGTAGCTAGCAGGGCTCAAGAGGCAGCTGCCTTGGGCCCCCCAGGAGCAACTGGGCCGGGGCAGCTGCCCCTTTTCCCCTTGTTAAAGACGGCCCTGCTCAGACCTCTGTATTAACCACTTTACGTCCGCCCATAGGATATAAACGTCCTATGGGTGGACCTCTATTTCTGAAAGCACGTTTAAAAACGTCCTTTCAGAAACAGCAGCTGCACGCTAATCGTGCAGCTGCTGATCGGGTTGCCCGCTGTCAGTGACAGCAGGGCAACCCAGAGATAAGGCAGGGACAGTTCCCAGGTGTCCCTGCCTTCCGGATCGCTGCAGACACATCCGGATCCGGATCGCTGCCTTCCGGAGCGTGCAGGAGCTGTGTGAGGTCTTACAGAGACCTCGATCAGCCCTGCTCTGAGGCTGTACAGCGCAGAATCACGCTGTACAGCCTCTCTGGGGGGTGCATTTCTTCTGTAACTGGGGCTACTATGTCAGCCCCAGTTACAGGAGAAATCAACAGTGAAAAAAAAATGAAAAAGTGAAGCAAATGTCCCCCAGAGGTCTTGTATGACCTTATGGGGGACGAAAAGTGTAAAAAAATATAAAAAAAAATAAAGGGTTGAAAAAATAAAATTAAATAAAGTTTCACATGTAAAAAAAAAAAAGGTCCCCAAGTAAGGAATAACAAATAATAATTTTAAAATAGAAAAAATAAAATAAAATAGACATATTTGGTATTGCTGCGTCCGTAAAAACCAGCTGTATAAAAATATCACATGACCTAACCCCTCGGGTGAACACCGTAAAAAAAAAAAAAAAAAAACTGTGTCAAAACAAGCAATTTTTGTCACCTTGCATCACAAAAGGTGCAACACCAAGTGATCAAAAACGCGTATGTCCCACAAAATGGTACCAATAAAACCGTCACCTCATCCCGCAAAAAATTAGCCCCTACATAAGAAATCTCTCAAAAAATAAAAAAACTATAGCTCTTAGAACATGGAGACACTAAAACATCATTTTTTGGTTTCAAAAATGCTATTATTGTGTTAAAGTGAAACAAATAAAAAAAGGTATACATATTAGGTATTGCCGCGTCCGTAAAAACCAGCTCTATAAAAATATCACATGAGCTAACCCCTCAGATGAACACCGTAAAAAAAAAAAAAAAAAACTGTGTCAAAACAAGCAATTTTTGTCACCTTGCATCACAAAAAAAATCATATGTACCCAAAAATAGTACTAATAAAACTGGCACCTTATCCCCTAGTTTCCAAAATGGGGTCACTTCTTGGGAGTTTCTACTGTAAGGGTGCATCAGGGGGCTTCAAATGGGACATGGCATCTGAAAACCATGTGGAGTTCCTTTTCTTCTGCGCCCTGCCGTGTGCCCATACAGCAGTTTATGACCACATGTGGGGTGTTTCTGTAAACCGCAGAATCTGGGTAATAAATATTGAGTTTTCTTTGGCTGTTAACCATCGATGTGTTAAAGAAAAAATTGGATTAAAATGGAAAATCTGCCAAAAAAGTGAAATTTAAAAATTTGATCTCCATTTTCCTTTAATTCTTGTGGAACGCCTAAAGGGTTAACAAAGTTTGTAAAATCGGTTTTGAATACCTTGAGGGGTGTAGTTTCTACAATGGGGTCATTTATGGGGGTATCCACTATGTAGGCCCCACAAAGAGACTTCAGACCTGAACTGGTCCTTATAAAGTGGGTTTTGGCAATTTTCTTAAAAATTTGAAGAATTTCTTCTAAACTTCTAAGCCTTCTAACGTCCTAAAAAAATAAAATGACAATTCCAAAATGATGCCAACATAAAGTAGACATATGGGGAATGTTAAGTAATAAATATTTTATGAGGTATCACTTTCTGTTTTAAAAGCAGAGAAATAGAAATTTAGAAAATTGCGAATTTTTAAAATTTTTGGGTAAATTTGGGATTTTTTCATAAATAAAGGTGAAATATATTCAGACCTAAATATTAATATCAGACCCCCCAAATATACTCAGACCTCTGCATTAATATCAGACCCCCCCCCCCCCCCAAATATACTCAGACCTCTGTATTAAAGGGAACCTGTCACCGGGATTTTGTGTATAGGGCTGAGGACATGGGTTGCTAGATGGCCGCTAGCACATCCACAATACCCAGTCCTCATAGCTCTGTGTGCTTTTATTGTGTAAAAAAAAACAATTTGATACATATGCAAATTAACCTGAGATGAGTCCTGTCCCTGACTCATCTCACCTACAGGACTCATCTCAGGTTAATTTGCATATGTATCAAATCGGTTTTTATTACACAATAAAAGCACACAGAGCTATGGGGACTGGGTATTGCGGATGTGCTAGCTGCCATCTAGCAACCCATGTCCTCAGCTCTATACCCAAAATCCCGGTGACAGGTTCCCTTTAATATCAACCCCCCCAAAAAAATATACTCAGACCTCTGTATTAATATCAGACCCCCCAAAATATACTCAGACCTCTGTATTAATATCAGACCCCCCCCCCCAAATATACAGACCTCTATATTAATATCAGACCCCCTCAAATATACTCAGACCTCTGTATTAATATCAGACCCCCCAAATATACTCAGACCTCTGTATTAATATCAGACCCCCCCAAATATACTCAGACCTCTGTATTAATATCAAACCCCCCCAAAAAAATATATATTCAGACCTCTGTATTAATATCAGACCCCCCCCCCAAATATACAGACCTCTATATTAATATCAGACCCCCCCCCCCAAATATACTCAGACCTCTGTATTAATATCAACCCCCCTCAAATATACTCAGACTTCTGTATTAATATCAGAACCCCCCCTAAATATACTCAGACCTCTGTATTAGTATCAGACCCCCCAAATATACTCAGACCTCTGTATTAATATCAACCTCCCAATATACTCAGATCTCTGTATTAATATCAACCTCCCAATATACTCAGATCTCTGTATTAATATCAACCTCCCAATATACTCAGACCTCTGTATTAATATCAACCCCCCCTAATATACTCAGACCTCTGTATTAATATCAACCCCCCCTAATATACTCAGACCTCTGTATTAATATCAACCCCCCCTAATATACTCAGACCTCTGTATTAATATCAACCTCCCAATATACTCAGACCTCTGTATTAGGCCCCATGCACACGGCCGTTGTTCACAGCCGTGTGCGGGCCGTGGAACCGCGGCCTGGATCCCTCCTGAGAGCAGGAGCGCACGGCGTCACTGGTTGCTATGACGCCGTGCGCTCCCTGCTGCCGCCGCAATACAGTAAAAACCAGCTGTATAAAAATATCACATGACCTAACCCCTCGGGTGAACACCGTAAAAAAAAAAAAAACTGTGTCAAAACAAGCAATTTTTGTCACCTTGCATCACAAAAGGTGCAACACCAAGTGATCAAAAACGCATATGTCCCACAAAATGGTACCAATAAAACCGTCACCTCATCCCGCAAAAAATTAGCCCCTACATAAGAAAATCTCTCAAAAAATAAAAAAACTATAGCTCTTAGAACATGGAGACACTAAAACATCATTTTTTGGTTTCAAAAATGCTATTATTGTGTTAAAGTGAAACAAATAAAAAAAAGGTATACATATTAGGTATTGCCGCGTCCGTAAAAAACAGCTCTATAAAAATATCACATGAGCTAACCCCTCAGATGAACACCGTAAAAAAAAAAAAATAAACTGTGTCAAAACAAGCAATTTTTGTCACCTTGCATCACAAAAGGTGCAACACCAAGTGATCAAAAACGCGTATGTCCCACAAAATGTCTCAAAAAATAAAAAAACTATAGCTCTCAGAACATGGACACATTAAAACATAATTTTTTTGTTTCAAAAATGCTATTATTGTGTAAAACTTTAATAAATGAGAAAAAGTATACATATTAGGTATCGCCACGTCCGTAACAATCTGCTCTATAAAAATGTCACTTGACTGAACCCCTCAGGTGAACGCTGTAAAAATAAATAAATAGAAACTGTGCTAAAACAACCAATTTTTTGGTCACCTTGCCCCATAAAGTGTTATAATGAATGATCAAAAAATCATATGTACCCAAAAATAGTACTAATAAAACTGGCACCTTATCCCCTAGTTTCCAAAATGGGGTCACTTCTTGGGAGTTTCTACTGTAAGGGTGCATCAGGGGGCTTCAAATGGGACATGGCATCTGAAAACCATGTGGAGTTCCTTTTCTTCTGCGCCCTGCCGTGTGCCCATACAGCAGTTTATGACCACATGTGGGGTGTTTCTGTAAACCGCAGAATCTGGGTAATAAATATTGAGTTTTCTTTGGCTGTTAACCATCGATGTGTTAAAGAAAAAATTGGATTAAAATGGAAAATCTGCCAAAAAAGTGAAATTTAAAAATTTGATCTCCATTTTCCTTTAATTCTTGTGGAACGCCTAAAGGGTTAACAAAGTTTGTAAAATCGGTTTTGAATACCTTGAGGGGTGTAGTTTCTACAATGGGGTCATTTATGGGGGTATCCACTATGTAGGCCCCACAAAGAGACTTCAGACCTGAACTGGTCCTTATAAAGTGGGTTTTGGCAATTTTCTTAAAAATTTGAAGAATTTCTTCTAAACTTCTAAGCCTTCTAACGTCCTAAAAAAATAAAATGACAATTCCAAAATGATGCCAACATAAAGTAGACATATGGGGAATGTTAAGTAATAAATATTTTATGAGGTATCACTTTCTGTTTTAAAAGCAGAGAAATAGAAATTTAGAAAATTGCAAATTTTTCAAATTTTTGGGTAAATTTGGGATTTTTTAATAAATAAAGGTGAAATATATTCAGACCTAAATATTAATATCAGACCCCCCAAATATACTCAGACCTCTTCATTAATATCAGACCCCCCCCCCCCCCCCAAATATACTCAGACCTCTGTATTAAAGGGAACCTGTCACCGGGATTTTGTGTATAGGGCTGAGGACATGGGTTGCTAGATGGCCGCTAGCACATCCACAATACCCAGTCCCCATAGCTCTGTGTCCTTTTATTGTGTAAAAAAAACAATTTGATACATATGCAAATTAACCTGAGATGAGTCCTGTCCCTGACTCATCTCACCTACAGGACTCATCTCAGGTTAATTTGCATATGTATCAAATCGGTTTTTATTACACAATAAAAGCACACAGAGCTATGGGGACTGGGTATTGCGGATGTGCTAGCTGCCATCTAGCAACCCATGTCCTCAGCTCTATACCCAAAATCCCGGTGACAGGTTCCCTTTAATATCAACCCCCCCCCAAAAAAATATACTCAGACCTCTGTATTAATATCAGACCCCCCAAAATATACTCAGACCTCTGTATTAATATCAGACCCCCCCCCAAATATACAGACCTCTATATTAATATCAGACCCCCTCAAATATACTCAGACCTCTGTATTAATATCAGACCCCCCCAAATATACTCAGACCTCTGTATTAATATCAAACCCCCCCAAAAAAATATATATTCAGACCTCTGTATTAATATCAGACCCCCCCCCCAAATATACAGACCTCTATATTAATATCAGACCCCCCCCCAAATATACTCAGACCTCTGTATTAATATCAACCCCCCTCAAATATACTCAGACTTCTGTATTAATATCAGAACCCCCCCTAAATATACTCAGACCTCTGTATTAGTATCAGACCCCCCAAATATACTCAGACCTCTGTATTAATATCAACCTCCCAATATACTCAGATCTCTGTATTAATATCAACCTCCCAATATACTCAGATCTCTGTATTAATATCAACCTCCAATATACTCAGACCTCTGTATTAATATCAACCCCCCCTAATATACTCAGACCTCTGTATTAATATCAACCCCCCCTAATATACTCAGACCTCTGTATTAATATCAACCCCCCCTAATATACTCAGACCTCTGTATTAATATCAACCTCCCAATATACTCAGACCTCTGTATTAGGCCCCATGCACACGGCCGTTGTTCACAGCCGTGTGCGGGCCGTGGAACCGCGGCCTGGATCCCTCCTGAGAGCAGGAGCGCACGGCGTCACTGGTTGCTATGACGCCGTGCGCTCCCTGCTGCCGCCGCAATACAGTAAAAACCAGCTGTATAAAAATATCACATGACCTAACCCCTCGGGTGAACACCGTAAAAAAAAAACTGTGTCAAAACAAGCAATTTTTGTCACCTTGCATCACAAAAGGTGCAACACCAAGTGATCAAAAACGCGTATGTCCCACAAAATGGTACCAATAAAACCGTCACCTCATCCTGCAAAAAATTAGCCCCTACATAAGAAAATCTCTCAAAAAATAAAAAAACTATAGCTCTTAGAACATGGAGACACTAAAACATCATTTTTTGGTTTCAAAAATGCTATTATTGTGTTAAAGTGAAACAAATAAAAAAAGGTATACATATTAGGTATTGCCGCGTCCGTAAAAACCAGCTCTATAAAAATATCACATGAGCTAACCCCTCAGATGAACACCGTAAAAAAAAAAAAAAAAAACTGTGTCAAAACAAGCAATTTTTGTCACCTTGCATCACAAAAGGTGCAACACCAAGTGATCAAAAACGCGTATGTCCCACAAAATGTCTCAAAAAATAAAAAAACTATAGCTCTCAGAACATGGACACATTAAAACATAATTTTTTTGTTTCAAAAATGCTATTATTGTGTAAAACTTTAATAAATGAGAAAAAGTATACATATTAGGTATCGCCACGTCCGTAACAATCTGCTCTATAAAAATGTCACTTGACTGAACCCCTCAGGTGAACGCTGTAATAATAAATAAATAGAAACTGTGCTAAAACAACCAATTTTTTGGTCACCTTGCCCCATAAAGTGTTATAATGAATGATCAAAAAATCATATGTACCCAAAAATAGTACTAATAAAACTGGCACCTTATCCCCTAGTTTCCAAAATGGGGTCACTTCTTGGGAGTTTCTACTGTAAGGGTGCATCAGGGGGCTTCAAATGGGACATGGCATCTGAAAACCATGTGGAGTTCCTTTTCTTCTGCGCCCTGCCGTGTGCCCATACAGCAGTTTATGACCACATGTGGGGTGTTTCTGTAAACCGCAGAATCTGGGTAATAAATATTGAGTTTTCTTTGGCTGTTAACCATCGATGTGTTAAAGAAAAAATTGGATTAAAATGGAAAATCTGCCAAAAAAGTGAAATTTAAAAATTTGATCTCCATTTTCCTTTAATTCTTGTGGAACGCCTAAAGGGTTAACAAAGTTTGTAAAATCGGTTTTGAATACCTTGAGGGGTGTAGTTTCTACAATGGGGTCATTTATGGGGTATCCACTATGTAGGCCCCACAAAGAGACTTCAGACCTGAACTGGTCCTTATAAAGTGGGTTTTGGCAATTTTCTTAAAAATTTGAAGAATTTCTTCTAAACTTCTAAGCCTTCTAACGTCCTAAAAAAATAAAATGACAATTCCAAAATGATGCCAACATAAAGTAGACATATGGGGAATGTTAAGTAATAAATATTTTATGAGGTATCACTTTCTGTTTTAAAAGCAGAGAAATAGAAATTTAGAAAATTGAGAATTTTTCAAATTTTTGGGTAAATTTGGGATCTTTTCATAAATAAAGGTGAAATATTTGGACTCAAATTTATGACTATCATGAAGTACAATGTGTCACGAGAAAACAATCTCTGAATGACTTGGATAAATAAAGGCGTTCCAAAGTTATTACCACATAAAGTGAGACATGTCAGTTTTGCTAAATTAGGCCTGGTCAGGAAGGGGGCAAATGGCCCAGATGGGAAGTGGTTAATATCAACACCCCCCCCCCCAAATATATTCAGACCTAAATATTAATATCAGACCCCCCAAATATACTCAGACCTCTGTATTAATATCAACCCCCCAATATACTCAGACCTCTGTATTAATATCAACACCCCCCCCCAAATATATTCAGACCTAAATATTAATATCAGACCCCCCCAAATATACTCAGACCTCTGCATTAATATCAACCCCCCCAAAAAAATATACTCAGACCTCTGTATTAATATCAACCCCCCAAATATACTCAGACCTCTGTATTAATATCAACCCCCCCAAAAAAATATACTCAGACCTCTGTATTAATATCAGACCCCCCAAAATATACTCAGACCTCTGTATTAATATCAGACCCCCCCAAAATATACTCAGACCTCTGTATTAATATCAGCCCTCCCCCAAAATATACAGACCTCTATATTAATATCAGACCCCCTCAAATATACTCAGACCTCTGTATTAATATCAGACCCCCCAAATATACTCAGACCTCTGTATTAATATCAGACCCCCCCAAAATATACTCAGACCTCTGTATTAATATCAGACCCCCCCCAATATACAGACCTCTATATTAATATCAGACCCCCTCAAATATACTCAGACCTCTGTATTAATATCAGACCCCCCAAATATACTCAGACCTCTGTATTAATATCAACCCCCCCCCAAAAAAAAATATATTCAGACCTCTGTATTAATATCAGCCCCCCCCCCAAATATACAGACCTCTATATTAATATCAGACCCCCCCCCCAAATATACTCAGACCTCTGTATTAATATCAACCCCCCTCAAATATACTCAGACTTCTGTATTAGTATCAGACCCCCCAAATATACTCAGACCTCTGTATTAATATCAACCTCCCAATATACTTTGATCTCTGTTTTAATATCAACCTCCCAATATACTCAGACCTCTGTATTAATATCAACCTCCCAATATACTCAGACCTCTGTATTAATATCAGCCCCCCCCCCCAAATATACAGACCTCTATATTAATATCAGCCCCCCTCAAATATACTCAGACCTCTGTATTAATATCAGACCCCCCCAAATATACTCAGACCTCTGTATTAATATCAACCCCCCCCCCCCAAAAAAAATATATTCAGACCTCTGTATTAATATCAGACCCCCCCCCAAATATACAGACCTCTATATTAATATCAGACCCCCAAATATACTCAGACCTCTGTATTAATATCAACACCCCCCCCCCAAATATATTCAGACCTAAATATTAATATCAGACTCCCCAAATATACTCAGACCTCTGCATTAATATCAGACCCCCCCCCCCCCCCAAATATACTCAGACCTCTGTATTAAAGGGAACCTGTCACCGGGATTTTGTGTATAGGGCTGAGGACATGGGTTGCTAGATGGCCGCTAGCACATCCACAATACCCAGTCCCCATAGCTCTGTGTCCTTTTATTGTGTAAAAAAAACAATTTGATACATATGCAAATTAACCTGAGATGAGTCCTGTCCCTGACTCATCTCACCTACAGGACTCATCTCAGGTTAATTTGCATATGTATCAAATCGGTTTTTTTACACAATAAAAGCACACAGAGCTATGGGGACTGGGTATTGCGGATGTGCTAGCTGCCATCTAGCAACCCATGTCCTCAGCTCTATACCCAAAATCCCGGTGACAGGTTCCCTTTAATATCAACCCCCCCAAAAAAATATACTCAGACCTCTGTATTAATATCAGACCCCCCAAAATATACTCAGACCTCTGTATTAATATCAGACCCCCCCAAAATATACTCAGACCTCTGTATTAATATCAGCCCCCCCCCAAAATATACAGACCTCTATATTAATATCAGACCCCCTCAAATATACTCAGACCTCTGTATTAATATCAGACCCCCCAAATATACTCAGACCTCTGTATTAATATCAGACCCCCCCAAAATATACTCAGACCTCTGTATTAATATCAGACCCCCCCCAAATATACAGACCTCTATATTAATATCAGACCCCCTCAAATATACTCAGACCTCTGTATTAATATCAGACCCCCCCAAATATACTCAGACCTCTGCATTAATATCAACCCCCCCAAAAAAATATACTCAGACCTCTGTATTAATATCAACCCCCCAAATATACTCAGACCTCTGTATTAATATCAACCCCCCCAAAAAAATATACTCAGACCTCTGTATTAATATCAGACCCCCCAAAATATACTCAGACCTCTGTATTAATATCAGACCCCCCCAAAATATACTCAGACCTCTGTATTAATATCAGCCCCCCCCCCCAAAATATACAGACCTCTATATTAATATCAGACCCCCTCAAATATACTCAGACCTCTGTATTAATATCAGACCCCCCAAATATACTCAGACCTCTGTATTAATATCAGACCCCCCCAAAATATACTCAGACCTCTGTATTAATATCAGACCCCCCCCAAATATACAGACCTCTATATTAATATCAGACCCCCTCAAATATACTCAGACCTCTGTATTAATATCAGACCCCCCAAATATACTCAGACCTCTGTATTAATATCAACCCCCCCCAAAAAAAAATATATTCAGACCTCTGTATTAATATCAGCCCCCCCCCCAAATATACAGACCTCTATATTAATATCAGACCCCCCCCAAATATACTCAGACCTCTGTATTAATATCAACCCCCCTCAAATATACTCAGACTTCTGTATTAGTATCAGACCCCCCAAATATACTCAGACCTCTGTATTAATATCAACCTCCCAATATACTTAGATCTCTGTATTAATATCAACCTCCCAATATACTCAGACCTCTGTATTAATATCAACCTCCCAATATACTCAGACCTCTGTATTAATATCAGCCCCCCCCCCCCCCAAATATACAGACCTCTATATTAATATCAGCCCCCCTCAAATATACTCAGACCTCTGTATTAATATCAGACCCCCCCAAATATACTCAGACCTCTGTATTAATATCAACCCCCCCCCCAAAAAAAATATATTCAGACCTCTGTATTAATATCAGACCCCCCCCCCAAATATACAGACCTCTATATTAATATCAGACCCCCAAATATACTCAGACCTCTGTATTAATATCAACACCCCCCCCCCCCCAAATATATTCAGACCTAAATATTAATATCAGACTCCCCAAATATACTCAGACCTCTGCATTAATATCAGACCCCCCCCCCCCCCCCCCAAATATACTCAGACCTCTGTATTAAAGGGAACCTGTCACCGGGATTTTGTGTATAGGGCTGAGGACATGGGTTGCTAGATGGCCGCTAGCACATCCACAATACCCAGTCCCCATAGCTCTGTGTCCTTTTATTGTGTAAAAAAAACAATTTGATACATATGCAAATTAACCTGAGATGAGTCCTGTCCCTGACTCATCTCACCTACAGGACTCATCTCAGGTTAATTTGCATATGTATCAAATCGGTTTTTTTTACACAATAAAAGCACACAGAGCTATGGGGACTGGGTATTGCGGATGTGCTAGCTGCCATCTAGCAACCCATGTCCTCAGCTCTATACCCAAAATCCCGGTGACAGGTTCCCTTTAATATCAACCCCCCCAAAAAAATATACTCAGACCTCTGTATTAATATCAGACCCCCCAAAATATACTCAGACCTCTGTATTAATATCAGACCCCCCCAAAATATACTCAGACCTCTGTATTAATATCAGCCCCCCCCCAAAATATACAGACCTCTATATTAATATCAGACCCCCTCAAATATACTCAGACCTCTGTATTAATATCAGACCCCCCAAATATACTCAGACCTCTGTATTAATATCAGACCCCCCCAAAATATACTCAGACCTCTGTATTAATATCAGACCCCCCCAAATATACTCAGACCTCTGTATTAATATCAGACCCCCCCAAATATACTCAGACCTCTGTATTAATATCAACCCCCCCCAAAAAAAAAATATATTCAGACCTCTGTATTAATATCAGCCCCCCCCCCCAAATATACAGACCTCTATATTAATATCAGACCCCCCCCCCAAATATACTCAGACCTCTGTATTAATATCAACCCCCCTCAAATATACTCAGACTTCTGTATTAGTATCAGACCCCCCAAATATACTCAGACCTCTGTATTAATATCAACCTCCCAATATACTTAGATCTCTGTATTAATATCAACCTCCCAATATACTCAGACCTCTGTATTAATATCAACCTCCCAATATACTCAGACCTCTGTATTAATATCAGCCCCCCAAATATACTCAGACCTCTGTATTAATATCAACACCCCCCCCCCCCAAATATATTCAGACCTAAATATTAATATCAGACTCCCCAAATATACTCAGACCTCTGCATTAATATCAGACCCCCCCCCCCCCCCCAAATATACTCAGACCTCTGTATTAAAGGGAACCTGTCACCGGGATTTTGTGTATAGGGCTGAGGACATGGGTTGCTAGATGGCCGCTAGCACATCCACAATACCCAGTCCCCATAGCTCTGTGTCCTTTTATTGTGTAAAAAAAACAATTTGATACATATGCAAATTAACCTGAGATGAGTCCTGTCCCTGACTCATCTCACCTACAGGACTCATCTCAGGTTAATTTGCATATGTATCAAATCGTTTTTTTTTACACAATAAAAGCACACAGAGCTATGGGGACTGGGTATTGCGGATGTGCTAGCTGCCATCTAGCAACCCATGTCCTCAGCTCTATACCCAAAATCCCGGTGACAGGTTCCCTTTAATATCAACCCCCCCAAAAAAATATACTCAGACCTCTGTATTAATATCAGACCCCCCCAAAATATACTCAGACCTCTGTATTAATATCAGACCCCCCCCCCCCAAATATACAGACCTCTATATTAATATCAGACCCCCTCAAATATACTCAGACCTCTGTATTAATATCAGACCCCCCCCCCAAATATACTCAGACCTCTGTATTAATATCAAACCCCCCCCAAAAAAATATATTCAGACCTCTGTATTAATATCAGACCCCCCCCCCCAAATATACAGACCTCTATATTAATATCAGACCCCCCCCCAAATATACTCAGACCTCTGTATTAATATCAACCCCCCTCAAATATACTCAGACTTCTGTATTAATATCAGAACCCCCCTAAATATACTCAGACCTCTGTATTGGTATCAGACCCCCCAAATATACTCAGACCTCTGTATTAATATCAACCTCCCAATATACTCCGACCTCTGTATTAATATCAACCTCCCAATATACTCAGATCTCTGTATTAATATCAACCTCCCAATATACTCAGACCTCTGTATTAATATCAACCCCCCCTAATATATTCAGACCTCTGTATTAGTATCAGACCCCCCAAATATACTCAGACCTCTGTATTAATATCAACCTCCCAATATACTCAGATCTCTGTATTAATATCAACCTCCCAATATACTCAGATCTCTGTATTAATATCAACCTCCCAATATACTCAGACCTCTGTATTAATATCAACCTCCCAATATACTCAGACCTCTGTGCGCTCCCTGCTGCCGCCGCAATACAGTAATTACACTGGTATGATCTATACCAGTGTATTACTGTATTGCGGCGGCAGCAGGGAGCGCACTGCGTCATAGCAACTAGTGACGCCGTGCGCTCCTGCTCTCAGGAGGGATCCAGGCCGCGGTTCCACGGCCCGCACACGGCTGTGAACAACGGCCGTGTGCATGGGGCCTTAATATCAACCCCCCCTAATATACTCAGACCTCTGTATTAATATCAACCCCCCAATATACTCAGACCTCTGTATTAATATCAACCCCCCAATATACTCAGACCTCTGTATTAATATCAACCCCCCCCCCTAATATACTCAGACCTCTGTATTAATATCAACCTCCCAATATACTCAGATCTCTGTATTAATATCAACCCCCCCCCCCAATATACTCAGACCTCTGTATTAATATCAACCCCCCTCAAATATACTCAGACTTCTTTATTAATTTCAGACCCCCAAAATATACTCAGACCTCTATATCAAAGGGGTTTTCCAAGATTTTTATACTGATGACCTATCGTCAGTGGGGGTCCGACACCCATGACCGCGGCCAACTAGCTGTCATCGCTCCTGTGAGCGCTGCGGCCTTATCTCTGCTTTTCCTAGGCTGAGTGAGTCCACGTTCATGTGTCATATGGCCTAGGAGCAGCTCAACCCCACTGAAGAGGATAGATACTGTAGGTCATCAGTGAAAAAAAAACATATCAGATAACCCTTTTAATATCAGACCCCCTTAAACATATTCTGACCTCTATATTAACCCCTTAAAGACCGGACCTATTTTCATTATTACTATTTTTTATTTTTCCTTCCCATGTTCCAATAGCCATAACTTTTTTTATTTTCCCTTTTACATATGAGACATATGAGGCTTTTTATTTTGTAGGACACCATGCATTTTTTAAAGGGCACCATTTAATTTACCATGTCTCCGCCAAGGTTTTGACATCACCATATTCACTGTGCCCCCAAAGGGACATGATGTCCTTGTTTTTTGCAGAACGAACTGTAGTTTTTATTGGTACCATTTTTGTGGAGGGACAAGGTGACTAAACATTTTTTATCTGTCACTGCATAGGAAATGTTTTAAAATATATCTAATATACCAGCAATACCTAATATGTTTATTTTATATATATATATATATATATATATATATATAAAATTTATTTTTTTATATGTAAAATTGGGTGATTTAAACTTTTAATATTTTGGTAGTTTTATTTAAAGGGCTTCTGCAGTTTGTTTAAACCTATAATCTATCCTCTGGATCATCAGCATCTGATCAGCGGGGGTCCAACACCTGGGACCCCCGCCGATCAGCTGTTTGGGAAGGCAGTGGCGCTGGCAGTAGTGCCGCGGCCTTTTCACTGTTTACCGCTGGCCCAGTGACGTCACGACTAGTATCAATGGCCTAGGCGGGACTGAACTCTGTTCACTTGAATGGAGCTTAGCCCCGCCCACGCTAGTTGATACTAGTCGTGACGTCACTGGGCCTGCGGTAAACAGTGAGAAGGCCGCGGCGCTCCTGGAGCGCCGCTCCCTTCTCAATCAGCTGATGAGCGGGGGTCCCAGGTGTCGGACAAACAGAACCCCTTTAATAACTATTAGCCCCCTTAGTGGGCTAGAACCTGGGATCTTTTGATCATTTGTCCCATTCACCCTTATAGAGATCTGGGCCAAACAAGGACTTTCTCCTGGCATGGCAGGCAGAGCACATGCAAATCTGAGAAACAGGTCCAAGAACAGGGCAAGAGGTACCACTTGGAACCAAACCCAAGTTCGGTAAAAGGTTTTTTACAGTAGAAATACATTTTTGAGGTTATTACCCAAAGTCTCACAAGACTTTGCAAAGTAATGACTTCGGCTCATCGGAGCCAATACATTCTAATACTGTACAGAGCGCTCGCTTTGTACAGTAGTCTAACCAATTTTTTATCCGAAGTCGATTCGCTCATCCCTACTCGCGACCTTCATCGACCTTCATCTGACCATGGCACTGTCCTTAAAATGTTAGCGCTGTTGTTGAAATCTTCCTATTTTTCACTATTTAGGTGTAATTGAGAATAAAAAGAGGATGGATATTCTAAATCCTCTCCCCCGCGACAACCCCGTACTTCAGTGTGTTCTGGAAGGAAATCTACAAGGCCTACAATCCATCTTTGAAGATCCAGCTGATGACCACCATGAGCAATGTAACAAACTGCTTGTAGAAGAAGATCTCCTGGGGAGGAACCCGCTGTTCGTAGCCTCTATACTGGGACGTACGGAAGTGGTGAAGGGATTGGCTAAGTATGGCGCCAACATTAATCAGCAGACAGCTCGAGGTACCCTTATATCTCACATATCTTTGGACTCCTTCTCCTTGGGCCACATATAGCAGCTTAAAGGCAGTCTGTCAGCAGTTATGAGGCCTCAAAACAGCTAGGAGCACGGTTCTGACATGTCTAGAGTGATGGTCATGCAAGTTGCATGGCTTAGAAATGTAAGTTTCCTTAAGCCCCAGCACTGCAAGTGCCCAGGAGGAGGCACCTTCGTGTTCAGTGCCCTGGGCATTCTACAGTAACCGCTTTTCAGCCCCTCTCCTCTGCTCTGAGTGACGGCTCTAGTGGTCTCCTGATTGGCCTCTTGCACTGAATGCTCCTCAGCTGCCTGAGTTCCAATCAGTAGACCGCTAAAGCTGTCACGCAGAGGGGAGGGGCTGAAAAGCGTTCAATGCAGAATGCCCGGGGCAATGAACATGAAGTGGCGCAGCCTGTACGGCCAGGTATGTCTGCAACGCTCTCCCTGTCAAGGTATAGTGTTGTGAGTAGATTTAAAGGCTTGAAACAGCTGACAGACTCCTCTTAAAGGCTATGGGCACCCTCGGGGCAATTTTGTTTTAGGATTGTATTTTATGCTAAGAATACATTTTTTAATTAGTATTAAAGGGATTCGGTCACTAGAATTAACCCTATTAAACTGGCTGACATTAGCGATGTGCCAATGTCAGCTGAACCTAAGTAGCCTACTCCTACTTTTATCTATGCCCCCGTTACTCCAGAAATATAACTTTTATAACATGCTTATTAGCCTCTAGGTGCAGCGGGGGCGTTGCCCCTGCTCCTAGAGGCTCCCTTCTCCCACCTCTGGCCACGCCCTGCTACACTAGATTGACAGGGGCAGGCAGCCTTCACCCCCAACCGCTGGCCCTGTGCGCTGGGGAAATCTCTCGCCATTCAGTATTTGGCGCAGGCGCCGTGAGAAGGCTAGCAGCCGGCGAGCGCCCTCCAGTCACTGGACCTGCGCCGAATACTGAACGGGACGGCGCAGGCAGTAGATTTACATGGCAGACAGGGCCTGCAGTAGGAGACCAATGCTGCCTGGCCCTGTCAATCTAGTGTAGCAGGGCGTGGCCAGAGGTGGGAGAACGGAGCCTCTAGGGCTAGGGGCAGGGGCAGAAAACCAGTCAGTGTCTGATGTGCCCTCACATAGTGCAACACATCTCGGTCGCATAGAGTTGCAGGTTGTTGATTGGGGCCTGTGGAATGTTGGTCCTCACCTCTTCAATAGTTGTGCGAAGTGGCAGAATATTGGCAGAAACTGGGACACGCTGTCGTATACGCCGATCCAGAGCACCCCAACCATGCTCAATGGGTGACGTGTCCGGTGACTATGCTGGCCATGCAAGAACTGGGATGTTTTCAGCTTCCAGGAATTGTGTACAGATCCTTGCGGTATGGGGTCGTGCATTATCATGCTGCGTCATGAGGTGATGGTCGTGGATGAATGGCACAACAATGGGCCTCAGGATCTCGTCACGGTATCTTGTGCATTCAAAATGCCATCTATAAAATGCACCTGAAATGAGTTTGCAATCAGTCGGGAAATGCTCTTAGTTATATAGGTGGAAATGACAGACTTCCTTTGAGGGCTCATGCACACAAACATATTTTTTTTCGGTGTCCTTTCCGGGGGGGTTTTCGGCTCATATGTGGAACCATTCACAAACGGATGCAATACGGATGTCACACGGATGTCATCCATATTTTTTGCGGATCCATGTTTTGCGGACCTCAAAATCATACGTTCGTGTGCATGAGCCCTAAGAGTAACTGCACACTTTGAGGATTTTTGTGTGAAAAAAAACTGTGTAAGGCCTCATGCACAGGACCGCTTTTGTGGTCCGCATCCAAGCCGCATTTTTTGCGGCTCGGGTGCGGACCCATTCACTTCAATGGGGCCGCAAAAGATGCGGACAGCACTCTGTGTGCTGTCTGCATCCGTTGCACCGTTCCATGGTCCCGCAAAAAAAATATAGCATGTCCTATTCTTGTCCGTTTTGTGGACAAGAATAGGCATTTTTTACAATGGGCCGCCCGTTGCGTTCCGCAAATTGCGGAAGGCACTCGGAGGGCTTCAGTTTTTTGCAGATCCGTGGTTTGCGGATCGCAAAAAACGGCACAGTTGTGCGCATGAGGCCTTAGGCCTTATGCACACGGCCGTTGTGCAGCCGTTCCGTGCATTGGGGACTGCAATTTTGCGGTCCTCAATGCACGGGCAACATCCATGCGGCGGCCGGGATGGATCGAGACCCATTAAACTTGAATGGGTCCGTGATCCGTCTGCACCGTAAAAAAATAGAACAAGTTCCGCACAGCGGCTCCGGATTGTGGATCCATAAAAGTGAATAGGTCTGCATCCATGATGTGGGGAGCACACAGTCGGTGACAGCATATTGCGGACCCGCTGTTTACGGGCCACAATACGGCCACGGCTGTGTCCATGAGGCCTAATACAGTACCATGTACGGTCCGCCAAAAAAACGGAACGGACATGGAAATAAAATACGTTCGTGTGCCCTAAGACTTTTTTTTTTAAGTTGCAAAAACGTTGCAGTCACTCCAGTAGGAGGGTAGAGTAGGAAAACTGGAGTATCTTTTCTAGACATAAGTGTTAGGCTTAAAGGGGTTATGCCATCTTAGGGCTCTTTCACATCTGCGTTCTTTTCTTCCGGCATAGAGTTCCGTCGTCGGGGCTCTATGCCGGAAGAATCCTGATCAGTTTTATCCTAATGCATTCTGAATGGAGAGAAATCCGTTCAGGATGCATCAGGATGTCTTCAGTTCTGGAACGGAACGTTTTTTGGCCGGAGAAAATACCGCAGCATGCTGCGCTTTTTGCTCCGGCCAAAAATCCTGAAGACTTGCCGCAAGGCCGGATCCGGAATTAATGCCCATTAAAAGGCATTGATCTGGATCCGGCCTTAAGCTAAACGTCGTTTCGGCGCATTGCCGGATCCGACGTTTAGCTTTTTCTGAATG
The DNA here is from genome assembly GCF_014858855.1 of Bufo gargarizans. Taxonomy (NCBI): domain Eukaryota; kingdom Metazoa; phylum Chordata; class Amphibia; order Anura; family Bufonidae; genus Bufo; species Bufo gargarizans. The sequence goes on along the minus strand of NC_058086.1, from coordinate 152,935,441 downwards.
GTTACCATGGCTGCCGGGACGCTAAAGTCCTGGCAGCCATGGTAAAGTGTAGTGGGGAGCAGCATACTTACCGTTTGTGCGGCTCCCGGGGCGCTCCAGAGTGATGTCAGGGCGCCCCACGCACATGGATGACGTGATCGCATGGCACGTCATCCATGCGCATGGGGCGCTCTGACGTCATTCTGGAGCGCCCCGGGAGCCGCACGGACTGTAAGTATACCGCTCCCCCGCTCCCCGCTCCTACTATGGCAACCAGGACTTTAATAGCGTCCTGGCTGCCATAGTAACACTGAAAGCATTTTGAAGACGGATCCGTCTTCAAATGCTTTCAGTACACTTGCGTTTTTCCGGATCCGGCGTGTAATTCCGGCAAGTGGAGTACACGCCGGATCCGGACAACGCAAGTGTGAAAGAGGCCTTAGACAATGGGGGCATATCGCTAGGATATGCCCCCATTGTCTGATAGGTGCCAGTCCCACCTCTGGAGCGGAGCCGGGGAGAGTTGTGGCTGGAGGACCCCGGGTTACCTGGGGTCCGTCCACCACCAGGCGCAGCTTCCCATCTCTCCCATTGAAGTGAATGGGAGCGCACCACGCATGCGCGGCCACCGCTCCCATTAATTTTTATGGGGCCGACGGAAATAGCCGAGCCAGCGCTCGGCTATTTTCGGCGGCTCTGTAGTAATGAGTGGAGAGCGGCTGCGCATGCGCAGTGCGCCCTTCTCAACTTTCTCTGCTCTTTGTAGGTGCGGGACCTGCACCTATCAGACAATGGGGGCATATCCTAGCGATATGTCCCCATTGTCTAAGATGGGATAACCCCTTTAAGGATAAGACAAATGTATCAAACAGCATGAGGCATTTAATAAGTGTGGTATGAAGTTCTCCAACGTAGACTGACTTCAAATATTCCCCTCATGATAAATTCCCCCCATTCACTTTGCTGGTCCTATACAACACTGCAGAAATCCAGTGACAGCAAATCTGCAGCTAATCAGTCATGTGTGAACCTTCCCCTGGTTTTCAAATGATTTTTTTTATAATTTAAAGGGCTTATCTGAGATGCGCTGCGATCCCCTGCGGCGGCCACTTCCGGGACCACGTGCCTCACATTAATAAAGCATATGTAGAGTCCCAAACTACTAGAACTAGCTGAGGTTTTCTTTTCCTCCACCAGAGCCTGCTGGCGTCCATAGTGTGTTCAAATTCCAAGTGCTGACCTCTAGTGGCTGTGCTGCAAACATTCAGCTCAAAAGTGATGTAAAAGACTCATCCTTACGGGATAATAATTGTTAGGATCTATATATCTGCAGACACCGTGACCAGTGTACGGTAAATGGACAAATTGATCAGAAATAAAGGATAATGAGTGTTCATTAAAAATGGCTATTCTTGCATCAAAGCCAGGATTATTCAATTCTGATGATTTTCATGAGAAGATGCTGCCGTGTGTACAATAACTGTACGGTGTACTGTATATACCAGCTTTAGGGTTGTAGCGACTGTATGAGCTGAGGATTGTTTGTCAAAATGTCACATGTAAATGCAGCTTAAAGGGGTTGTCCAGGTTAAGGGCTGAACCCAAATATAATCTCCCCTTCTTTCCTTGACTATGTAGAAGAGGAGCAGCTCCTCGCTCTGATGCTCCCCCTGTCTTGTGCTGCATTGCGCAGGGCAAGGTCTGTTTATTGTGCTAGGCAGAGACTTCTGCCTAGCAGGGAGCCCCGCAATGTCACCGGCACAAATGGACAGTGTATAACGCTGTTCTGGGTGGTTCTAGAGGCGGGTATTACTAGTGATATTAGTGATGCAGCACAGGGCAAGGGGAGCATCGGAGCAAGAAAATGCTCCTATACACCGCTCCTACATGGTAAAGGGGAGCCCCGTTAAGGCCGCATTCAGACTCAACACATCTGTTATAGATGCATACTGCAGATCAGTGGCGTAACTCGAAGTGACAGCACATTTTTAGAATGGAGCAAGATCTCTCTCTTAGACCAGGCCAGGCAGCCGCACCGTCCGTTTCCTACACGTATATACTGTGTGTCATGTCACGCTATATACTGTCTCTGTATATAATGTAATTGTATAATACTGTTAAGGGGGCCCTGACAATAAAATCTTTCAGTGCTCCTCCCAGACGGACCCTTTTTTAATTTGGGCCCCGTAGCAGCCACTTCCCTACTTCCACTATGGCAGATGTAACACTTGTGGATTGTCCCACAGACTGTTGTCTGAACTCTTTCTCAGAGTCTCTATTCTTTGTGTCAATCACTTTCCTATAGACATAGCCGTCCCCGCCTACAGTGCCTTGCAAAAGTATTCCCCCCCCCCCCTGACCTTTTTCGTATTTTGGTGCCTCACATGGAATTAACATGGACTGTTTGAGGATTTGCATCATTTAATTTACAGAACATGCCCACAACTTTGAGGATGTTTTTATTTATTTATTGTGAAGCAAACAACTAATAGGACAAAATAACAGAAAAAGTCAATGTGCATAACTATTCACCCCCCTAAAGCCAATACTATGTAGAGCCACCTTTTGCAGCAATCACAGCTCCAAGTCGCTTTGGATAAGTCTCTATGAGCTTGCCACATCTTACCACTGGGATTTTTGCCCTTTCCTCCTTGCAAAACTGCTCCAGCTCCTTCAAGTTGGATGGTTTGCGCTTGTGAACAGCAATCTTTGTCTGACCACAGATTTTCTATTGGATTGAGATCTGGGCTTTGACGAGGCCATTCCAACACATTTACATGTTTCCCCTTAAACCAGTCAAGTGTTGCTTTAGCAGTGTTTTTGGGGTCATTGTCCTGCTGGAAGGTGAACCTCCGTCCTAGACTCAAATCACGCAGAGGGTGGTACAGGTTTTGCTGAAGAATATCCCTGGATTTAGAACCATCTTTCCCTCAACTCTGACCAGTTTCCCAGTCCCATCCCCACAGTGTAATGCTGCCACCATCAGGTCTCACTGTGGGGATGGTGTTCTTTGGGTGATGTGAGGTGTTGGGTTTGCGCCAGACATAGCGTTTTCTTTGATGGCCGAAAAGTAAAATTTTTGTCTCATCAGACCAGAGCACCTTCCTCCATACATTTTGGGAGTCTCCCAGATGCCTTTTTCGCAAACTCACAACATGCCTTTTTGTTTTTAGCTGAAAGTAATGGCTTTCTTCTGGCCACTCTGCCATAAAGCCCAATTCTATGGAGCGTACGGCTTATTGTCGTCCTATGTACAGATACTCTAGTCTCTGCTGTGGAACTCTGCAGCTCCTCCAGGGTTACCTTAGGTCTCTGTGCTGCCTCTCTGATTACTGCCCTCCTTGCCCTGTCCGTGAGTTTTGGTGGGCGGCCGTCTCTGGACAGGTTTGCTGTTGTGCCATGTTCTTTCCATTTGGTTATGATAGATTTGATGGTGCTCCTGGCAGGGGCGTAGCTAGAAATGACTGGGCCCCATAGCAAAAAAAATTATGGGCCCCCCCTCCCGGATCTCCCACCCCCACATACCTATTGGACCTCCCACCCCTTCCAGAGCTCCCACCCAAACACCCCTCCAGGACCTCCCACCCCAACATCCCCCCCAAGTGTCGTCCACAGATCCCCCCCTTAAGTGTCGTCCACAGATCCCCCCCTTAAGTGTCGTCCACAGATTCCCCCCCCCTTCAGTGTCGTCCACAGATTCCCCCCCCTTCAGTGTCGTCCACAGAACCCCCCTTTAGTGTCCTCCACAGATCCCCCCTTTAGTGTCCTCCACAGATCCCCCCTTTAGTGTCCTCCACAGATCCCCCCTTTAGTGTCCTCCACAGATCCCCCCTTTAGTGTCCTCCACAGATCCCCCCTTTAGTGTCGTCCACAGATCCCCCTTTAGTGTCGTCCACAGATCCCCCTTTAGTGTCGTCCACAGATCCCCCCCTTTAGTGTCGTCCACAGATCCCCCCTTTAGTGTCGTCCACAGATCCCCCCTTTAGTGTCGTCCACAGATCCCCCCTTTAGTGTCGTCCACAGATCCCCCCTTTAGTGTCGTCCACAGATCCCCCCTTTAGTGTCGTCCACAGATCCCCCCTTTAGTGTCGTCCACAGATCCCCCCTTTAGTGTCGTCCACAGATCCCCCTTTAGTGTCGTCCACAGAACCCCCCTTTAGTGTCGGTTAGTGTCGTCCACAGATCCCCCCTTTAGTGTCGTCCACAGATCCCCCCTTTAGTGTCGTCCACAGATCCCCCCTTTAGTGTCGTCCACAGATCCCCCCTTTAGTGTCGTCCACAGATCCCCCCTTTAGTGTCGTCCACAGATCCCCCCTTTAGTGTCGTCCACAGATCCCCCCTTTAGTGTCGTCCACAGATCCCCCCTTCAGTGTCGTCCACAGATCCCCCCTTCAGTGTCCTCCACCTATTGGACCTCCCACCCCTTCCAGAGCTCCCACCCAAACACCCCTCCAGGACCTCCCACCCCAACATCCCCCCCAAGTGTCGTCCACAGATCCCCCCCTTAAGTGTCGTCCACAGATTCCCCCCCCTTCAGTGTCGTCCACAGATCCCCCCTTTAGTGTCCTCCACAGATCCCCCCTTTAGTGTCCTCCACAGATCCCCCCTTTAGTGTCCTCCACAGATCCCCCCTTTAGTGTCCTCCACAGATCCCCCCTTTAGTGTCGTCCACAGATCCCCTTTAGTGTCGTCCACAGATCCCCCTTTAGTGTCGTCCACAGATCCCCCCCTTTAGTGTCGTCCACAGATCCCCCCTTTAGTGTCGTCCACAGATCCCCCCCTTTAGTGTCGTCCACAGATCCCCCCTTTAGTGTCGTCCACAGATCCCCCCTTTAGTGTCGTCCACAGATCCCCCCCTTCAGTGTCGTCCACAGATCCCCCCTTCAGTGTCCTCCACAGATCCCCCTTCAGTGTCCTCCACAGATCCCCCCTTCAGTGTCCTCCACAGATCCCTCCTTCAGTGTCCTCCACAGATCCCCCCTTTCAGTGTCCTCCACAGATCCCCCCTTCAGTGTCCTCCACAGATCCCTCCTTCAGTGTCCTCCACAGATCCCCCCTTCAGTGTCCTCCACAGATCCCTTCTTCAGTGTCCTCCACAGATCCCCCCCCCCTTTCAGTGTCCTCCACAGATCCCCCCTTCAGTGTCCTCCACAGATCCCTCCTTCAGTGTCCTCCACAGATCCCCCCTTCACTGGCCTACCTCATCTTCTGCTCGTGCAGCAGTGCGCCTCGGGCCCGCCTACTCCAGTCCTGACCTGACTACTCCTCTGCTTCCTTGGCTTCCCCCCCAGCCAGGCCCGAGCCGCGGACCGCCCAAGCCCCGCCCACTACAGCCGCGGCCTGCCCAAGCCCCGCCCACCTGGCTGCCCGGCTGTGTAAAAAAAAAAAATATATAAAATGAATGCAGTCCGGGACGGGCCCCCAGTGGCGTAGGGCCCCATAGCCACTGCTATGGTTGCTATGGCTATCCCTACGCCACTGGCTCCTGGGGATCATCAAAGATTTTGATATATTTTTTATAACCTAACCCTGACTTGTACTTCTCAACAACATTGTCCCTTACTTGTTTGGAGAGTTACTTGGTCTTCATGGCAGTGTTTGCTTAGTGATGCCTCTTTGCTTAGGTGTTGCAGCCTCTGGGGCCTTTCAAAAAAGGTGTGTATATGTAATGACAGATCATGTGACACTTAGATTGCACACAGGTGACATCACTTCACTAATTATGTGACTTCTGAAGGTAATTGGTTGCACCAGAGCTTTTTATGGGCTTCCTAACAAAGGAGGCGAGTACATATGAACATACCAATTTTCTGTTTTCTATTTCTAAACCATAGTTTTATTTATTGTAAGGGATCGTTTACTTTTAGGGGGTCGCCATCACAGATTACTTCATCAGACAAGGGTAGAATGTCCAAACTCGTGTTTTATTCCGGACATTTCAGCAAAACAGGTTATGAAGTTGCAGCTTTTTACCAGCAGGGGACACTTCTTCCCTGTCCACAACCTGCAACTGAAAAAGCATGTCATCATCACATATTTCACATGACATCACATTTTCATTATTCAATTCGGCAAACTTGGTACAATTTCTTTGCACCTTATCAGCGCCATTGTTTCTAATAGTCACTTCATTTAAAGGGCTAGGTACCAGTTCTGCAGGAGATTTAACACTGACTGCAGAAGTGTTTCCACTTCCCCACAAATCACAGAACAAAGGAACATCACGGCCAAACATTCCCTCATGTATGAGCACTTTTGCATTACCAAGATCATCAGTCTCAGTTTTCACCAGGGTCTCACCCTCAGTGAGGACCCCCGAATGGTCCGTAGTATCCACATAATTGTCCCGAACATTTATCATTCTACCAGTCTCAGGTTTTACTATCCTGCTACCTATTACCCGGGCTAGCATGGGATCTCTGACTTTTCCCACCCCAAATCTAGCCTTGGTCACAGGCTCTTTGAGCAACACAACAACCTTCTCCCCTGCAGATTCCTGCGAGGGAGCAACTGCAACAGGCTTACCCGCCTGTTCAGACACTGCATTTTCCATATGGTCACACACTTTTGAGACAGTTTCTCGCCTCAGTGACATATCAGCCACCGGCACAGCGGGTAGGAACTGCCGCCGGCTCAATGTCACTGGGTCTGTTACACATGGGATAATCGGAACGATCTTACCGATTGTCGTCACGGATTCGGCACTCACGGGAGATGAGGGGAGTCCAGGAATATCTCCGGCATGGTCATCACCCTTCTCCTTAATACAGTAGTTGCCACGGGAAACGCCTTGGCCTTGACTCCAACCAATAGGGGGGGAGAATGGCTAAGACACAGCGAAGAGTATTGGCTTACTAGAAATGATGTCATAAACAGAGGTTTTAAAAGATCGAGTCCTCGATACTTGGAGTCATTGACTGCCGAGCCCCTGAAGACGCCGTTACTCGGCGAAACATGTCGGGGGGCAGATTCTAAGTTATAGTTGTAGCTCAGGTAGTGAGCGTAATAGAAATGTATACAGCTAACAGAGTTAATTAATAGAAGCGTCTGCGGAAGCGCCGCATCCACAGACTCTGTTTAAGAGTGTATAGAATCTCAGTGAGACTACAGCTCACCCTGGAAGTTTTACTCATAGGTTCTCATTGATATGGTAGTTTTAGGTATTAAGAGAAATAATAAAGGTGAAGTTTTAATTATCAATGTGGGGGAGGAAAAAGCGTAATTCAGCTGTTGAAATACAGCTTAAGCCATAATTGGGATCCTCTGGATTCGGGTATTTACGCTTTGCCCCGGTGTTGTGCTTGGCGTGCACAACTAGATCTGGTAAGACGTTGCCTGCATCGGTGTGGGGATTAGTCCTTGAGGAGTTACACTAGGGGAGCGCCCGCTATTTTCCTTCTCCACAATATTCACAGCAGGACACTACTCAGCTTTCGATCCCTCCTGTTAATTAGTCACAGGAGGACTAAAGGTCCTTTATCACGTTGTCACAACCAGACAGCTGAGAAGCTCTGACAGAGGCCTTTCAGAACCTCCCCCTTGAGTTTCTTTGTTGTGGTATTCAGTTCCTCATCTCGTTAGCCTCTCTCAGCTGTCATGTGTTGGACTAATTGCTTCCCTTTAAATTCCTCCCCAGAATGCTTTTCTGGGCGGCTTATACTTCTTCCTGGAGTGTGTGCGCATGCTGATCTTGTTCTCCTCTCTGCTACAAAGCTAAGTGTTGAACATTTATCTATTATTTTCTGTTTGCTGGATCCCAGGTGACCCTGACTCCCTCCGTATCTTGTGTAGGGAGCCGGTGGTCGTGTCCCCTCACCAGTGGCGTTGCTAGGGCTGGTGTCACCCGGTGCGGTAGAAAATGGTGTCACCCCCCCCCTGGGTGACACCTGACAGTGTATGCTATATGTATATAACAAACATATTTCATATGAAAACTTACAATTACTTGGCTTGGCCCTTGGGGATCTCGGACGCCACTTCCACACTTGGCCGGGGGCTCGGCGGAGCTGATGATGTGTTTTATCCTAATGAGAAAGATTTCATAATAAGTATTTGGAGAAGGGGCAGAGGGATAGCAGAGCAGGGAGAGGCCGGTGCTGCTACTAGGGGGCTCATACCATGGGGGAGTAATAACGCCCACCATAATGCCTTCCCCCAGTAGAAATAATTCTCCTTATAATGTGTCAGTGCAAAAAATACCCCCCTGTAATGTCCCCAGTTGAGCTAATGTCCCCATAGTGCCTCCATAATGTGCCAGTATAAAATACCCCTATATAGTGACCCCAGTAAATGCCCCCATAGTGCTCCTCTCCCCCCTTGTGCCCCCATAATGTACCAGTATAAAATGCCCGATATATAGTGCGCCAGTAGATGCCCTCAGTGTCCCCCATTATTTGTAAGCATAAAATAGCCCTTCTCAGTGCCCCGTAGTAGTCCTCTCCCCCCTTCCCCATAGTACCCAACACAATGTGTCCCAGTATAAAATGCCCCTATACAGAGCCCCCATATAAAATAACCGTTCTTTGTGGCCTCAGTAGATGCCCCTATAGTGCCACCAATAATGTGCCAGTAAGAAGTGCCCCCATAGATGTCCCCCAATAATGTGTCAGTGAAATGTGCCCTCATAGATGCCCCTAAGGCCTCATGCACACGACCGTTGTGTGCATCCGTGGCCGTTGTGCCGTTTTCCGTTTTTTTTCACGGACCCATTGACTTTCAATGGGTCCGTGGAAAAATCGGAAAATGCACCGTTTGGCAGCCGCATCCGTGAGCCGTGTTTCCTGGCCGTGAAAAAAATATGACCTGTCCTATTTTTTTCACGGCCAACGGTTCACGGGCCCATTCAAGTCAATGGGTCCGTGAAAGAACACGGATGCACACAAGATTGGCATCCGTGTCCGTGATCCGTGGCCGTAGGTTTTAGTTTCATACAGACGGATCCGAAGATCCGTCTTCATAAAAGCTTTTTCTGATCTAAGTTTTCACTTCGTGAAAACTCATTTCCGACAGTATATTCTAACACAGAAGCGTTCCCATGGTGATGGGGACGCTTCTAGTTAGAATACACTGCAAACTTTGTACAAGACTCCCCCCTGCTGCCTGGCAGCACCCGATCTCTTACAGGGGGATATGATAGTACAATTAACCCCATCATATCCCCCTGTAAGAGATCAGGGCTGCCAGGCAGCAGGGGGCAGACCCCCCCCCCCTCCCCAGTTTGAATATCATTGTGCGGCCCCCCCCCCTCCCCTGTTGTTAACTCGTTGGTGGCCAGTGTGCGCACCCCCCTCCCTCCCTCCCTCTATTGTTTTAATACATTGGGGCCAGTGTGCGCGCCCCCCCCCCAACCCCCCCTCCCTCCCTCTATTGTTTTAATACATTGGGGCCAGTGTGCGCGCGCCCCCCCAACCCCCCCTCCCTCCCTCTATTGTTTTAATACATTGGGGCCAGTGTGCGCACCCCCCCAACCCCCCCCCCCCCTCCCTCCCTCTATTGTAATCATCATCGGTGGCAGCGGAGTAGAAGATTTTCATACTTACCTGCTTCTTGCTGCTGCGATGTCTGCGTCCGGCCGGGAGCTCCTCCTACTGGTAAGTGACAGGTCTGTGCGGCGCATTGCTGTCACTTACCAGTAGGAGGAGCTCCCGGCCGGACGCAGACATCGCAGCAGCAAGAAGCAGGTAAGTATGAAAATCTTCTACTCCGCTGCCACCGATGATGATTACAATAGAGGGAGGGAGGGGGGGGGGTTGGGGGGGTGCGCACACTGGCCCCAATGTATTAAAACAATAGAGAGAGGGAGGGAGGGGGGGTTGGGGGGGGCGCGCGCACACTGGCCCCAATGTATTAAAACAATAGAGGGAGGGAGGGGGGGGGGGGTTGGGGGGGCGCGCGCACACTGGCCCCAATGTATTAAAATAATAGAGGGGGGGTTGGGGGGCGCGCGCACACTGGCCCCAATGTATTAAAATAATAGAGGGGGGGTTGGGGGGCGCGCGCACACTGGCCCCAATGTATTAAAACAATAGAGGGAGGGAGGGGGGTGCGCACACTGGCCACCAACGAGTTAACAACAGGGGAGGGGGGGCCCACTGGCCACCAATGAGTTAAAAACAGGGGGGGGGGTCTGCCCCCTGCTGCCTGGCAGCACCTGCCAGGCAGCAGGGGGCAGTCATGTACACAGTTTTTTTGTATATTCTAACCTGAAGCGTCTCCATCACCATGGGAACGCCTCTGTGTTAGAATATACTGTCGGAAATGAGTTTCACGATGTAGCTCATATCCGACAGTATATTCTAACATAGAGGCGTTCCCATGGTGATGGGGACGCTACAAGTTAAAATATACCATCGGATTGGAGAAAACTCCAATCCGATGGTATAACAGAACTCCAGACTTTACATTGAAAGTCAATGGGGACGGATCCGTTTGAAATGGCACCATATTGTGTCAACATCAAACGGATCCGTCCCCATTGACTTGCATTGTAATTCAGGACGGATCCGTTTGGCTCCGCACGGCCAGGCGGACACCAAAATGACTTTTTTTTCATGTCCGTGGATCCTCCAAAAATCAAGGAAGACCCACGGACGGAAAAACGGTCACGGATCACGGACCAACGGAACCCCGTTTTGCGGACCGTGAAAAAAAACGTCCGTGTGCATGAGGCCTTAATCATGTGCCAGTAGCCTAAGCCCCCCATCAACATGTGTCAGTAGCCATAGGCGCCCCCCCTATCATGTGCCAGTAGCCATAGGGCCCCCCTATCATGTGCCAGTAGCCATAGGGCCCCTCTATCATGTGCCAGTAGCCATAGGGCCCCCTATCATTTGCCAGTAGCCATAGGGCCCCCCTATCATGTGCCAGTAGCCATAGGCGGCCCCCCCTATCATGTGCCAGTAGCCATAGGCGGCCCCCCCTATCATGTGCCACTAGCCATCAGTATTGTACAGAAAAAAAAAAAAAAAAAAGGAAAAAAACACTTACCTCCTTGGCAGCGATGCGATGCAGGCCTCTTCTGGCCTGTGTCCCGCGCTGTGTACGGCTCAGGGCTTAGGCGGCGCGATGACGTCATCGCGCCGCCTGCGCCGGCCTCTGATAGCAGGGCTCCAGACTAAAAAAAATACCTAGTAGCCATTGGCTCCTGAACTGAAAAATTTAGGAGCCAAATTACATTTTTAGTCGCCAAATCAAAACCGAATGAAAATTTTGGTATCGTGACAACGCTACGCCGATCAGATCGGCGTAGGGTTGTTTCAATACCAAAATTTTGATTCGCTTTCATCACCATAAAAAAGTATTGCGATACTCAATACCAAGCAAAAAAGCCACGTGCATTTCGCATTTTATGAAATGTTCGGCCCATAGTAGAACAGTCCTATCCTATTTTTTGGGGTGGCAAGGTGACTAAAAAATGGCGAATGCTCACCGCATAGGAGATATTTTTTAATAATTTAATAGTTTGGACTTTTCGGAAAAGAACTGATCCGTCATATCCCCATGCATTGTGAATGGAGTAATCCGTCCAGGATGCATCAGGATGTCTTCAGTTCAGTCATTTTGACTGATCAGGCAAAAGATAAAACCGCAGCGTGCTACGGTTTTATCTCCGGCGAAAAAAACTGAAGACTTGCCTGAATGCCGGATCTGGCATTTTTTCCCATAGGAACGTATTAGTGCCAGATCCGGCATTCAAAATACCGGAATGCAGGATCCGTCCTTTCGGTCTGCGCATGCCGGTAAAAATGTGTAAAAAGATACAAGACGGATCCGTCTGTCTGCATGACAAGCGGAGAGATGGATTCATTCTTGCAATGCATTTGTGAGATGGATCCGCATCCGGATGCATCTCATAAATGCTTTCAGTCACATCAAGATCGGCGGCTCCAGCGGCAGTTCTGACAACGGAACTGCTTGCCGGATCACACTACCGCAAGTGTGAAAGTAGCCTTAGTGCTTGTGTTTTATTTTCACTTACTATTAGCCCCCTTAGGGGCTGGAACCCTTGTCCTATTCACCCTTAGGCCCCTATCACATGGGTGAGATTTCTGCGCGGGTGCAATGCGTGAGGTGAACGCATTGCACCCGCACTGAATCCGGACCCATTCACTTCTATGGGGCTGTGCAGATGAGCGATGATTTTCACGCATCACTTGTGCGCTGCGTGAAAATCGCAACATGCTTTATGTTGTGCGTTTTCATGCAACGCAGGCCCCATAGAAGTTAATGGGGCTGCGTGAAAATCGCATTGTATCCGCAAGCAAGTGCGGATGCGGTGCGATTTTCACGCTTGGTTGCTAAGATGAAAGTCTATTCACTGTGTTATTTTCCCTTATAACATGGTTATAAGGGAAAATAATAGCATTCTGACTACAGAATGCTCAGTAGAAGGTCAATATAATAAACATTGAGTGCGCCCCCCCAGTATAATAAACATTAAGTGCGCCCCCCAGTATAATAAACATTGAGAGCGCCCCCCCAGTATAATAAACATTGAGAGCGCCCCCCCAGTATAATAAACATTGAGTGCGCCCCCCAGTATAATAAACATTGAGTGCGCCCCCCAGTATAATAAACATTGAGTGCGCCCCCCAGTATATCAAACATTGAGAGCGCCCCCCAGTATAATAAACATTGAGAGCGCCCCCCCAGTATAATAAACATTGAGAGCACCCCCCCAGTATAATAAACATTGAGTGCGCCCCCCAGTATAATAAACATTGAGTGCGCCCCCCCAGTATATCAAACATTGAGAGCGCCCCCCAGTATAATAAACATTGAGTGCTCCCCCCCAGTATAATAAACATTGAGTGCACGCCCCCAGTATAATAAACATTGAGTGCATGCCCCCAGTATAATAAACATTGAGAGCGCCCCCCCCAGTATAATAAACATTGAGTGCGCCCCCCAGTATAATAAACATTGAGTGCGCCCCCCCAGTATAATAAACATTGAGCGCGCCCCCCAGTATAATAAACATTGAGTGCGCCCCCCCAGTATAATAAACATTGAGTGCACGCCCCCAGTATAATAAACATTGAGTGCACGCCCCCAGTATAATAAACATTGAGTGAGGCCCCCCCAGTATAATAAACATTGAGTGCGCCCCCCAGTATAATAAACATTGAGTGCGCCCCCCCAGTATAATAAACATTGAGTGCGCCCCCCCAGTATAATAAACATTGAGTGCGCCCCCCCAGTATAATAAACATTGAGTGCGCCCCCCCAGTATAATATACATTGAGTGCACGCCCCAGTATAATAAACATTGAGTGCACGCCCCCAGTATAATAAACATTGAGAGCGCCCCCCCAGTATAATAAACATTGAGTGCGCCCCCCAGTATAATAAACATTGAGTGCGCCCCCCCAGTATAATATACATTGAGAGCGCCTCCCCCCAGTATAATATACATTGAGAGCGCCCCCCCCAGTATATCAAACAGTGAGAGCGCCCCCCCCCCCCAGTATAATATACATTGAGAGCGCCCCCCCCCAACAGTATAATAAACATTGAGTGCGGCCACCCCCCCAGTATAATATACATTGAGAGCACCCCCCCCAGTATATCAAACATTGAGAGCGCCCCCCCAGTATAATATACATTGAGAGCGCCCCCCCCCACAGTATAATAAACATTGAGTGCGGCCACCCCCCCAGTATAATATACATTGAGAGCGCCCCCCCCCAGTATATCAAACATTGAGAGCGCCCCCCCCGTATATCAAACATTGAGAGCGCCCCCCCCGTATATCAAACATTGAGAGCGCCCCCCCCAGTATAATATACATTGAGAGCGCCCCCCCAGTATAATATACATTGAGAGCGCCCCCCCCCAGTATAATAAACATTGAGTGCGGCCACCCCCCCAGTATAATAAACATTGAGTGCGGCCACCCCCCCAGTATAATATACATTGAGAGCGCCCCCCCCCCCCCAGTATAATAAACATTGAGTGCGGCCACCCCCCCAGTATAATATACATTGAGAGCGCCCCCCCCCCCCCCCAGTATAATAAACATTGAGTGCGGGTACCACCCCCCCCCCCCCCCCAGTATAATATACATTGAGTGCGGCCACCCCCCCCCAGTATAATATACATTGAGTGCAGCCACCCCCCCCCCAGTATAATATACATTGAGTGCGGCCACCCCCCCCCAGTATAATATACATTGAGTGCGGCCACCCCCCCCCAGTATAATATACATTGAGTGCGGCCACCCCCCCCAGTATAATATACATTGAGTGCGGCCACCCCCCCCCCCCAGTATAATATACATTGAGTGCGGCCACCCCCCCCAGTATAATATACATTGAGTGCGGCCCCCTCCCAGTATGATAAACATTGGTGGCGCAGTGGGAAGTGCCAATGAGGGTTAAAAAAAATAAAAAAAAATTAACTCACCTCCTCCAATTGATCGCATAGCTGCCGGTCTCCTGTTCTATCTTCAGGACCTGTGAAAGGACCTGTGGTGACATCACTGTGGTCATCACATGGTACATCATATGATCCATCACCATGGTAATGGACCATGTGATTAGCTCAGTGACGTCACCACAGGTCCTGAAGATAGAACAGGAGACCGGCAGCTATGCGATCAACTGGAGGAGGTGAGTTCATTTTTTATTTATTTTTTTAACCCTCATTGGCACTTCCCACTGCGCCACCAATGTTTATTATACTGGGGGGGGGGGGGTGCACAAAATGTTAATTATACTGGGGGGGGGTGCACAAAATGTTTATTATACTGGGGGGGGGGGGGCGCGCACTCAATGTTAATACAAATACAGGAGGCGGGTGCCGGAATGAAATAGCCGGCACCCGACCTCTATGATAGGGGGCTGCGATCAGTGACAGTTAACTCTTCAGGTGCCGCTCCCTGTCATAGAGGTCGGGTGCCGGCTATTTGATTCCGGCACCCGCCTCCTGTATTTGTATTACAGGTCAGTTTTCTTCATTGGTGGCGCAGTGGCCACAGCCCCTCCCCTCCTCCTCCAATCCCTCTTCTCATTGGCGGAGGCAGCGGCAGCAGCACAGGGGGAGGGAGAGAGCCCCCCCCCCCCCCTGCCTCTATGGAAGCGCCGGCCCTGCCTAAAGTTAGTTAGTTAAGGAGAACTCCGGCGGCCAGCGGGTGACACACCATCAGACTGGTGTCACCCGGTGCGGCCCGCACCCCCCGCACCCCCCTCGCAACGCCACTGCCCCTCACTATTGTAGGGTGCTCAGGGGTTATATAGTCAAGGTACGTGGATATGCAAACTTCCACCATTCGGATCTTTGCATAGGCTGAGCAGCCAGGGAAAGTGCCAGGTCTTCTGCAGGGGTCCCCCTTCGGTTCCTTAGCTTTTGGATCCAGCGAGTCATTTATGCATGTTGCTTTGCCTTGTTTCCTGTACACCGTCCGTGACATTATAAGCCGCCATAACCGTCTCAAGCATGGATCCGGTTTCACTTTTGGCTGAACGCCTTCAGGGTCTTTCATTGGAGGTAGCTGATCTCCGCAGGACTTTTTCTCAGCTTCAAGTGACCGGTTCAGCTGGCGTTCATGGAGTTTGTTCTGAGCCTAAGATCTCGCTCCCGGATACGTTTTCCGGGGGTAGTGAGAATTTTGTGCGTTTTAGAGAGGCTTGCAAACTCCATTTTCGCCTTCTTCCCCATTCCTCTGGTGATGAGGAACGGAGGGTGGGGATCATTATATCGCTGCTCAGGGGTAACGCTCAGTCCTGGGCCTTTTCGCTGCCGGAGGGGGCACGGCCCTCTCCGTTCAGTGGATGAATTCTTTTTAGCCCTGGGTCAGATATATGATGATCCGGATCGTATTGCTCTGGCGGAGTCTAGACTACGTCTCTTATGCCAGGGTAAACAATCCGCAGAGATATACTGCTCTGAATTTCGGAGATGGGCAGCTGATACTGGTTGGAATGATGCTGCACTCCGAAGTCAATTTTGCCATGGTCTTTCAGAGGGATTGAAGGATGCATTTTCCTTTCATGAAAGGCCTATTTCTTTGGACTCTGCTATGTCTCAGGCCGTTCGTATTGACAGGCGTCTTAGAGAGAGAGGAGAGATCTCTCCTTCATGTCATACTCGGTCCCAGGACTGTGCAGCGGTCCCATTCTGTGCGCAGGGGTCTCAGTCGCTGTCACCCCCTTATGAGCAGGAGCCCATGCAGCTGGGGTTGATTGCTTCTGACAATAGAAGATTCAGCTCGCATGGGAGGGTTTGTTTTTGTTGTGGAGGTATTAATCATTTGGCAAATATTTGTCCCTCTAGGAGATTCAGGCAGTTCTCTGGGAATAATAAAGAAACAAAGAGGAAAAAATCTTTTAAAAATGTTCCGTCTGTTACTATTGGCAGGGTTGAGGCGGAAATTGAAGGTTTTCCGTTTGCTTGTAGTTCCCGTTTTGTCCTGCCTGCTAGGGTGGCGCTAGAGAGCAAGAGCATTTTTTGTGAGATTTTTGTGGATAGTGGAGCAGCGGTCAATCTCATTGATAGTCAATTCGCAATAGCTCATGGTTTCCAGGTGTGCACTTTGGGAAAGGATATTCCGGTTTTTGCGATTGATTCCGCTCCACTTTCTCAGAAATCATTAAAGGGCATAGTTCACAATATCCGTTTAATTGTGAGTGATGCTCATGTTGAGGATGTGTCATGTTTCGTCCTTAGCGGTTTGCCTACCCCTCTAGTGTTGGGGCTACCCTGGCTCACTAAACATAACCCCACCATTGATTGGCAAGCGAGGCAAATAAATGGTTGGAGTGACTTTTGCAGAGAGAATTGCCTCATGACATCTGTTTCTGAGGTTGCTACTAAGACTGTACCATCTTTTCTCTCTGAATTTTCGGATGTCTTCTCTGAGAGTGGAGTTCAGGATTTGCCCCCGCACAGGGAGTACGATTGCCCTATTAATCTCATCCCAGACGCCAAGCTGCCTAAATCTCGTTTATACAATCTTTCCCAACCTGAGAGGATCGCTATGCGTGCTTATATCTCTGAGAGTCTGAGAATAGGACACATACGACCCTCGAAGTCACCTGTTGCCGCTGGTTTTTTCTTTGTTAAGAAAAAAGATGGTTCTTTAAGACCTTGTCTGGATTTCAGGGAGCTGAACAGTATCACAATTCGTGACCCTTATCCGCTTCCTCTGATCCCGGACCTGTTTAACCAGGTTGTTGGGGCTAAAGTATTTTCCAAATTAGATCTAAGAGGGGCATACAACCTGGTCAGGGTCAGAGAAGGGGACGAATGGAAGACGGCCTTCAATACCCCTGAGGGCCATTTTGAAAATTTGGTTATGCCTTTTGGTTTAATGAATGCCCCAGCCGTTTTTCAGCATTTCGTGAACAGCATTTTTTATCATTTGATGGGAAAATTTGTATTAGTGTATTTGGATGACATTTTGATTTTTTCTCCCGATTTCAAAACTCATAAGGAACATTTACGTCAGGTCTTGCTCATCCTGCGGGAGAATAAATTATATGCGAAACTGGAAAAATGTGTGTTTGCGGTTCCAGAAATTCAATTTCTGGGGTTTCTTCTCTCCGCTTCTGGTTTTCGCATGGACCCCGAGAAGGTCCGCGCTGTGCTTGAGTGGGAGCTTCCTGAGAATCAGAAGGCGCTGATGCGTTTTTTGGGCTTTGCCAATTATTACAGGAAGTTCATTTTGAATTATTCTTCTATTGTTAAACCACTCACTGATATGACCTGAAAGGGGGTAGATTTTTCTTCTTGGTCAGTAGAGGCGCGTAAGGCTTTTTCTGATATCAAGGAGAGTTTTGCTTCCGCTCCCATCTTTGTGCAACCTGATATTTCTTTACCCTTCATAGTTGAGGTTGATGCTTCTGAGGTGGGTGTGGGGGCGGTCTTGTCTCAGGGTTCCTCTCCTGCCAATTGGCGACCGTGTGCCTTTTTCTCAAGAAAACTCTCCTCCGCAGAGAGAAATTACGATGTGGGAGATAGGGAATTGTTGGCCATCAAGTTGGCTTTTGAGGAATGGCGCCATTGGCTAGAGGGAGCCAGACACCCTATTACCGTATTTACTGACCATAAAAATCTGGCCTACTTGGAGTCAGCCAAGCGTCTGAACCCGAGACAGGCCAGATGGTCTTTGTTCTTTTCTAGGTTTAATTTTGTTGTCACGTTCCGCCCTGGAGTTAAGAATGTGAAGGCAGATGCCCTGTCACGTTGTTTTCCGGGAGGCGGGAATTTTGAAGACCCGGGTCCCATTTTGGCTGAAGGTGTGGTGGTCTCGGCTCTTTTTCCTGAATTGGAGGCAGAGGTGCAGGCAGCCCAGTCAGAGGCTCCTGATCTTTGTCCTCCTGGGAGGTTGTTTGTGCCTCTCGCTTTAAGACACAAGATTTTTAAAGAACACCACGATACGGTCCTTGCTGGGCACCCGGGAGTAAGAGCCACACTGGATCTCATCGCTCGGAGATTCTGGTGGCCTGCGCTTCGTAAGTCAGTTGAGGGTTTTGTGGCAGCCTGCGAGACTTGCGCTCGTGCCAAAGTCCCTCATTCACGGCCATCAGGTCCTCTCCTTCCCTTACCCATTCCTTCCCGTCCTTGAACACATCTGTCCATGGACTTCATAACGGACCTGCCTCGTTCCTCCGGGAAGACTGTGATTCTGGTGGTGGTGGACCGTTTTAGCAAAATGGTGCATTTCATCCCTTTTCCTGGTTTGCCCAATGCTAAGACGCTGGCGCAGGCATTTATTGATCACATTGTCAAATTGCATGGTATTCCTTCAGACATAGTCTCTGATAGGGGCACGCAGTTTGTTTCCAGATTCTGGAAGGCTTTCTGTTCTCGCTTGGGGGTTCGGTTGTCATTCTCTTCTGCTTTCCACCCGCAGTCGAATGGTCAGACAGAGCGCGTCAATCAGAATCTGGAGACATATCTGCGCTGTTTTGTGGCGGAGAATCAAGAGGATTGGTGTTCTTTTTTGTCCCTTGCTGAGTTTGCTTTAAATAACCGTCGTCAGGAGTCCTCTGATAAGTCACCATTTTTTGGTGCATATGGGTTTCATCCGCAGTTTGGGACTTTCTCGGGAGAGGGGTCTTCTGGTTTACCTGATGAGGACAGATTCTCCTCGTCTTTGTCATCTATTTGGCAAAAGATTCAGGATAATCTAAAGAGCATGAGTGAGAGATATAAGCGTGTGGCAGATAAGAGACGTGTGCTTGGTCCGGACCTGAATGTTGGTGATCTGGTGTGGTTGTCTACCAAGAATATCAAATTGAAGGTTCCCTCCTGGAAGTTGGGTCCTAGGTTTATTGGGCCTTACAAAATCCTGTCTGTCATCAATCCTGTTGCATACCGTCTTGATCTTCCTCAGACTTGGAAGATCCATAATGTTTTTCATAAGTCCTTATTGAAACCTTATGTTCAACCCATTGTACCCTCGCCTTTGCCTCCTCCTCCGATTATGGTTGATGGGAATCTTGAATTTCAGGTCTCTAGGATTGTGGATTCTCGTCTTGTCCGCGGTTCTCTTCAGTACCTTGTTCATTGGGAGGGGTATGGTCCTGAGGAGAGGATGTGGGTCCCAGTGACGGACATTAAGGCCTCTCGTCTCATCAGGGCTTTCCATAGGTCCCATCCTGAGAAGGTGGGTTCTGAGTGTCCGGAGTCCACTCGTAGAGGGAGGGGTACTGTCACAACCAGACAGCTGAGAAGCTCTGACAGAGGCCTTTCAGAACCTCCCCCTTGAGTTTCTTTGTTGTGGTATTCAGTTCCTCATCTCGTTAGCCTCTCTCAGCTGTCATGTGTTGGACTAATTGCTTCCCTTTAAATTCCTCCCCAGAATGCTTTTCTGGGCGGACTTCTTCCTGGAGTGTGTGTGCATGCTGATCTTGTTCTCCTCTCTGCTACAAAGCTAAGTGTTGAACATTTATCTGTTATTTTCTGTTTGCTGGATCCCAGGTGACCCTGACTCCCTCCGTATCTTGTGTAGGGAGCCGGTGGTCGTGTCCCCTCACTATTGTAGGGTGCTCAGGGGTTATATAGTCAAGGTACGTGGATATGCAAACTTCCACCATTCGGATCTTTGCATAGGCTGAGCAGCCAGGGAAAGTGGCAGGTCTTCTGCAGGGGTCCCCCTTCAGTTCCTTAGCTTTTGGATCCAGCGAGTAATTTATGCATGTTGCTTTGCCTTGTTTCCTGTACACCGTCCGTGACACACGTACAAATGATCTGGGGGATTATCGGGGTGAGCGTTTGTATAAATGCTCATGCCGAATAATTTTCCTGCTTAAAAAGTTCTGGCAATCACCTAATGAATGACCAAATACTCCTTCATTGGGTGATCATGTCGTTCTGCCGGCAGCAAAAAAACATTGTTTCTGTGCAGCAGATCGTTCTGCCTAACCGAAGATCTGCTCGGCAGGAATAATGATTCTTTATAGGGACAGCGACGCTGTATAAATGCATCCCTCATCTCAACTGATGATCTGGCAGTGATCAGGAACATCTCCTCCGTTCCCTATAATTTACCGGACCATCTGTACGTGTAAAAGGACCTTAACCCTATCCTGCCCCTCAGAGGTCACAAAAGATACCCCACGTCCACCTCCCCCACCCAGGCAGGGGCAGATTGGCCATATATCTTACAGGAAAATTTCCCAGTGGTCCGATGCCCAGAGGGCTGCCAAGCCCTCTTCTTTGTCGCTTGTTGGGTACATAGAAGCTCTCAGCAGTAAATAATGTTGTGAGAATTAGGTACTCATGTACCTGGGCAGCGACCGCACATGACCTCCTAAATTCAACTGATGTGGCCTGCACCTCACCCTCTAAGGAGGACAGAAAATGGCGCTACTGATGGCCACAGCAGAAGGACAGCTTTTGGGCAATATATTGTGCTGCTTTGTGGGATATGGTTCTGCTGGGACGGTATTTTGTGCTATGGTATTGCTGACTCCACCTACTCATGTTGCTCCGCCTTTTGTCAGTTTGGACCTCCCATAACATGGGGCCACTTTTAGGTTTTTCCAGGGCCATTCCCAGTCCACCCCTGCCCACAGGAGTCACAGCTGGTCTTTCTCCAGCTCTCTTTTCCTCCCATTAGTTTCAGCCATACTTCCCACCGCTTCCAAATCACCCAGACACCATTTATCTTTGGAAACAATGAGATTGGACAGACTGACATCCATCAACCAATCCCCGATAGACGTTATGACTTTATGTAAAAGGACTTGTCTAGGATTTTAAGGACAATCACTAAAACTCACCTGGCAAATCCCCAGCTGCTCCTCTTTTAGTCCAAATCAGTCTCGCATTACTTTCCTACATTGATGACGTGCCGTACATGCGCATATGACTACTATAGCCAATATTTGGCCTAAGAGGCGATGCCTGCATGTACGGCACCAGACTGCAGAGGCCAGTGATTGTGCGGCACGTGATTATGCTAGCTGGGGCAACAATATCTTATTGTGTCATTACAGTCTTGCATATCTTTAATAATGGGAATCTGTCGTCACGATCTTGGACTATTACAGTATCTGCCGTAATAAACGAGTAGTACTTGGGGGATACTATATCTCCGTATGGACAGCGCCTATTCGGCGTGAAGAGTCTTATTGGCCAGGCAATGCTCCTCTGGAATTCTGGGAAGAGGATATGCAGATGAGTGCTTAACAAGCTCTGCCTCTAATGCCATCAGATGTAAGGCAGCTATCCTATAAGTCAATGTTCTACCGTCTAAAACAGGCCTTGAATAATTATTAAGCCAGCATCTCATCTGCAGACAGCTGTTTTGTGGTGATTGCCCCCTGATCAATGCAGAACAGAGAGAACTGACTTAACTGGGCAAGAGGCCTAGGTCAGGATTCGGGGGACACTATATCTCTTTATGGAGAGGGGGGGATATAGTATCCCCCAAATCCTGACCTAGGCCTGTCACGGCCTTTGCTGTGTGCGCCGTGACAATTTTGCCACGCTTGCAGTAGCCCTGGGCAACGTGTTGCTGTTATGGCATGTGGTGGCAGTGTCTCGGCTTTTGCTGTGTGCTCCGTGACATGGTTGCCATGTATGCTGTTGCCGGTGGCAACGTGTTGCTGCTATGGCATGTCGTGGCAGTATCTCGGCTTTTGCTGTGTTCGCCGTGACATAGTTGCCACGCATGCTGTTGCCTGTGGTAACGTGTTATTTGTTGGCTGGTGTGTGCACTTCTCCTTTTAGTTTTTTCCTCCCTCTGTCTGGTGCTGGAAGGGTTAACTCCCTGACTGGGTGTGGCAACTAGGGTTTTATCCCCTGTGGCTCCCTGACTGGAGTCAGTTGTACTTCAGCTGTCGTTTGTGCTGGAGCTTTGCTCCATTCCAGGGTGTTCTATCTGCTCAGTCCTTGAGGGCCACCTTGTAGGACATCAATGTAATCTGCGATGTCATCCCTCTGTCTTCTCCTTGTCCTTTTCCTACCTTATCTGTTTGGTGAGGGTTTGATTTGGGGATTTGTTGTTATGTCTAGTTTGTTGATACATGTCTGGTGTGTTGTTTGTGTTGTCCAGCATGTATGCTAGACATTCCCTTGTCTACCTCCGGAAGGGGGCTGGTTTCCCAGAGGGGTGAACCATAAGTCTGTATGCAGTGCTGCCTAGGGCTGCCGTGCACCTTGCTGTATGGGGCCCAGGCAGTATCAGGTGTGCTGGATACCTGTGTGTGATGTTGTTTGTACGGAGTCCTGTTTGTTGTGTGGGCTCCTGTACGTATGCACGGGTTCCAGTCGTGGTGGCAGCGGCAGGTAAGCGTGTTGTATGGTGTTCTTACCTGCCGACTTTGTTGCTGTATTCAGTCTTCCACTTTTCCCTACAGCTAGGCCATTTGAGACTCCTGTTCCTCCGTGTCTGGGAAGAAGAGATCGTCTCTCCCCTGCTCCTATGTGAGAGATTCTCAGGGCGACTCAGGGCCAAAGGTATCCAGGGTCCTACCATCAAGGTCCGCTCATACGGTTAGGAGTTAGGGTGAGGATTAGAGACACAATAGGAGGTGACCTGATCTCGGCGTCCTGGCCTAGCTGCTTCCCCTTTATACTTGACATTGTACGGTGGGGGGTATTCCCCACTCACCACTGTGACAGGCCTCTGACTTAGTTAAGGCCTAGGTCAGGACTGAAAGCTGTCTGCAGATGAGGTGCTGGCTTATTTATTATCCAAGTCACATCTCAAGGCCTCATAAAAGGTTGAACATTGACTTATAGGATAGCTGACTTACATCTGATGGCACTAGAGGGAGAACTTGCTGCGGCCTCATTTGCATACCCTCTTACATGAGTAGTACTGAAGATAAGATCGCTATTTTTTATTTTCTTATTGCCTCCCGTTCCCCCGCTGTCAGGGTTTAAAGCTGCGCTGAAATACATTGTCAGGACTGCTGTGCTTTCGCACAGGGAACCTCTTCTTTTTGTTAGCGCAGCAGTCCAGATGTCATGCCCTGTCCTGTGAGTGATCTGAGAAGGTTTGTCAGCCTAACTGCACGTGAGCCTATCTGACAGATTGCTTTGTTGTGTTGTTGGGCAGGGTCCCACCTCCTCGCAGGTTCTGCTCATTAGTCAATTAGTGATGCTATTTATCTCCGCCTCTCACTATAGCCCTTGCGGTTTATAGTTTCTTGTGGAGTTCTCTGCTGGTGCTTGGTGGATCTCCTGCTCCCAGTCTGTCTTGAGAAGTCCTCTTTTCTTCCCTTTTGTTGTATTTCCTGGCTAGGCCTTAGGAAGACTCTGGTTCCTTCATTCTCTTATCGCCTGTTCCCTAGCTGAGGGTCTGTTTCAGTTGCAGCAGGGATTAGGTTCCAGTGCATGAACACTTCTACCATTGGGATTTGTTCGTGTTGTTAGCAGTGAGGGAAAGGCTTAGGGTTTATCAGGTGGTGACCATTCCCTGTTCCTTAGCTGTGCGGCCTAGCCTGGTGTTTTGTTACCTGTTAGTTGGGTTTGGTGTGCTTTCCTTCCCTCACCTTCCGTGACACCAGACTGTGCATTTCAGTGCAGCTTTCAGCGCAGGCAGCAGTGGAACTGGAGGTAGTAGGAAAATAAAACATGGCAATATGGACTCCTTATATGCAGTACTACTCGTATAATAGTCCAGAATTGTGGTGACAGGTTGCCATTAAACATCATGACATCATCATATACAGCAGCTTGTGACATTGTTGTCACTTGTTGTTCCAGTGATTAGGATCTTGAGTCTGAGAATAAATAATATTACAGGCAAACATAGAGGAGAACTCGTGGCATTATAATATCACAATACAGTCACATTGCTTCTAATCAGTTACACCATGCGCAGCAAACAGATCTGTTCAAACGTCAGGAGGTCAATTGTCATCTGTTTCTTTGCAAAATCACGTCTTTATCTGCAAATGTTTGTGCTTGTCATCTTATTGAGTTCATGTTTGTTTATGTAGTGTGGGGATTTGCTGTGGTAGGCAGGGTAAGCAGACGCAGAACAGAGGCAAAAAACAGTTTGTAAGCAAAACTTCAGTGTTTATTCACACACAAGGCAAAAACAAAGCAACATTTTCCAGTCTTAGTTCACACAAAGGAAAGTCCACAGAACAAAAGAATCACCTTGTTGGCAGTACAATCTCCAGCGATCCACAACAGGATTTAGGGGGCCTGGTTCCCCAGCGTGCGGCTCTCAGCCCTCTAGCACGGCGCCATGCCTCAGATCCCAAAACAGAGACACTTTGCTGCTGAGCCCAGCTGTCTTTTAAGGACAGCTAGCTGTTGTCAAAACCTGGACCGGCACTTAAAATCAAGTCCGGTGTTTGACCCCACCTGGCTGCAAATCAGCCCAGCAGCACCCACTGGTAGAAAAATACCTGTCCTCCCAGACCATACCCTTCACTGTGTCACAGTAGGCATTAGTGTTGATCGAGCACCAAAGTGCTCGTGTGCTCTGGCCGAACTCATCAGTATGCTCGAGTGCTCTATGGAGCAAGTCAATGGGAGAACCCCAGGCACCCCCTGCTCGGAAAAAGAGAGGGTGTCTGGTTCACAAAAAATAATTATATGTGTGACCACAAAAACACCACGCAGTACATTTAGCCCTGGTGAACTACAGGGGAGAGGTGTGTCATTGTGGCACAGATTACCCTAGAGGTTTTATGTGATACCTGGCCTGTATTTTTAATATTATATTACGTTTGGAGGTTATACACCCCTTTGATTTTTTTAATACTGGATACCATTAATTAAACTTTTTTTTTTTTTTTTAGTTTTAACGTCTACGAACATTTATATTTGCTTCAGTTTTAATTTACACTAAATTTCACTTGCAGGGAATTCATTTTATGTCCCAGAGCTGGTCATCAGGCTTAAAGGAGTTGTCCAGCACAGGATAGGCTACCACTAGTTGATCAGACGGGCTCCGACATCCCGCACCGCTGCCGATTAGCTGTAGTTATAAGCTCTCCTCACTATACAGTTGACGGTGCTTTGTAGTTCCTGTGAGGGCTAGACCCAAACCGCTGATCTGCACAGTGTCGGACTCTTACCGATCAGCTAGTGATGGCCAATCCTGAGAATAAAAGCTGGACAGTAGGTCACAACATCAGTCATTATGGCCGTATATAAGAAAACCTGTCACAGACTTTTCCATTTGTCCCCTCCTGTAAAGGAGTTTTCCAACTTTTTAAAATCTGAAGCCCAACTAGCTGTACCTGTTGTAAAAAAACATACTCACCTGCTCCCCACCTCTCCGTTGCGGATCTCCCCAAGTGTAACACATGAACCCGTCTGTCTGTACGGTTACAGGATGGGGAACGAAAGACCACAGAAGAGATCCAGGGAGCAAAATTGGAGCAGTGGAGAGCAAGTTTTTTTTCAAAATGTATAACTACTGTAGCTGGGCTTCAAATAAAAAAAAAATTAAACTAAGGCTACTTTCACACTAGCGTTCTTTGAATCCGCCGTTTAATTCCGTCACCGGAACTGCCCGCCGGATACGGAGAAACGTGTGAAAACGGATTACATTTGAAGCCTGATCAGGATTTTGATCACAATGAAAAAATGCATTGGAAAAAAACGGATCCACAGAACACACGGCGCCGGATCCGGCGTTAATGCAAGTCAATGGGAAAAAGGCCGGATCCGGCGTTCAGTCAAAGTGTTCCACATTTTTGGCCAGAGGTAAAAATACTGCATGCTACGGTTTTCTGAAAAGCCTGATCAGTCAAAAAGACTGAACTGAAGACATCCTGATGCATCCTGAACGGATTACTCTCCTTTCAGAATGCATGGGGATAAAACTGATCAGTTCTTTTCCGGATTTGAGCCCTTAGGACGGAACTCAGCGCCGGAAAAGAAAAACGCTAGTGAGAAAGTACCCTAAGTACTGGCATCTATACGTTTTGCATAGTGCTGTTGCATTGTGTTTGTTTTTGCTTTTATACCTTTTTATGTCCCTTTTATAAAGAGCAGAGGTCATTTAGAGTTATTAAACTGGTTTATTTCTGTTTCCCAGTTAACTGTCATTGGGTGAAAAGATTATCATTGTACAGAATATATAGCATCATAAAAACATAAAAAGTCAGTCTGGAAAAAAATAAGGCAAGACAACATCAGACACCTAGTCAGGAAAACTGCTTTTAGTAGGTTCTCAGGACTACAGTAATGATGGCCTATGACTGCCCTGAAACCCTCGCTAATTAGCTGCCTGAAGTGGCCATGATGGTCCACTTTACTGTTTACCAGGCAGCACACCGTACTTTTGCTACTGGCTATGCTTGCTATGTTGCAGCTCAGTTCCATTCACCAAAAAGATCCGCACTGTACCAAGTAAACAATGAAGGGCAACAGCATGGCACAGCTGATCAGCTGGAGTGCTGCGAGTTGGAGTCTTGAGGATCGGCCA
The DNA here is from genome assembly GCF_014858855.1 of Bufo gargarizans. Classification (NCBI taxonomy): domain Eukaryota; kingdom Metazoa; phylum Chordata; class Amphibia; order Anura; family Bufonidae; genus Bufo; species Bufo gargarizans. Next base: position 152,908,614 of record NC_058086.1, on the reverse strand, counting down.
TCAATATCACCCGTGATGTTGTCATGTGTTTACCCGGCTGCGATCCTGCAAAAAGTCTGGCCGCAATATTACTGTATTACTGACATCCCTCTATCGCTGTGGCACCCAGCCCCGCTGATAGTGGAGCTGCTCAGCCTATCATGGAACAAGGACGCCAGGCCAATCAGTGTTGAAGGTATGCCCCGCTGCTGCCCACAGTTGCCTGTGATTTGGTCCAGTTACCTCACACACTTAGTTTCATAAACTGGACTTCAGATCTTCTGCCTGTTAGTGACTTCGCCTCTGATTGCGGATTCTGGTTCTCACGTTACCTCCTGGTTTAGACCCTGCTTGGTATATTACTCTGCATTTTTTTCTTCCTTGGTTCTGAATGTTTTCTCTGGTTTTGCCTCAGGCTGTCTTACTTTCCTTTTTATCTCCACTTCTCCACTTAGTAGGTCCTGTGTACTTAGCTAGGTTAGGGACCGTCGCCCAGTTGGGGGCCACCGTGTAGGTTGGATCATCAAAGTGGATAGGGACAGTGGTGTGGGTAAGGTCAGGTCTGCACTGTCCCCCACCGGATGTGACAGACGTTTTGCCAGCAGCGGTGACATCCGGTACACCACTGCAGCCAATCACTAGTCTCAATGGTCTCATGCCATACACCACTGAGGCGACACAGAATCCATAAGAAAAAGTTATGGCATGCTGTATTATGGAGATATTTTCCCTAGAAGCATTGCCGTACGCACAAGACCTTTAAATAGTATGTGCACTTTGGCATTTAGACCTTTAGGATGCAATAACTTTTTATCTGACTTTTACTTCTGATCAGAATGTAAATTACTTTTACTTAGAGCCATTAAAACACACAGCCATGCGCTAAGCACGTAGTAAAGACTGTCAGCACACAGTGCCGTTTTGGAAAGGTGTTTTCCTGCGTTTTTTTCACCCAGGCAGCCCCCCTGACATTTCATGCTCCGATGCTCTCCCTTGCTTTGTCCTGAATCACACAGGGCAAAGGATTTTTTCTGAGATCCGGTGACGTACCAAGCTCTCCATGGGGACTGCTAGGTTGAGGCTTCCACCTAGCAGTGAGCCCGGTGACTTCACCGTCACTGATGGGTGGCCTTTAGTGCTGCCCTAGCCTGTAAAATGTATAGATAGCAGGACCGCAGGTTGGCGCAATGACACATTACCAGGACACGTGGATGGAGAATAAAGGATCTTCTTCTTTATTGAGTTTTCTTTTATGCCAATTTTTAAAACAATGCGTTTCAGGGGTCTAGAGCCCCCTTCATCAGGTTAAAATGGCTTAATAAACAACAAAACATATACATCAGGTATTTAAACCATAAAAAAACACCAAAGGAGCATCCCTGGACAGCCCAGTGGGAGTGGTGCTGTCTCAGGGTGTCCCCTCATTTGCATATGATTAAAAATGTGGCCTGTATGTGTTGATTGAAATACATAAAGATAAAATATGTGGCAAATATTGTGTTTTTCATTCAAATTTATTTATTTTTAAAGAAAATGATGTAGGGTATGGAACAGGCGCCATGGAGTCACATGATCGCTGTTGTGGTCACGTGACCAAGTTGCTAGAAAGCAATTGACGCTAGTGTGTCAAGTGCTGAAGTTGCGGACGCCCAAGGGCCACGTGGTCGCTGTGTGATGGGACCACGTAACCTGGTAACCAGGGAACGATGGATGCTATAGTGTTCCTGGCTGATGTATTGAGCGCTGAGGTTGGGGACCTGTGGGACTCTTCCGGTCACGTGGTCGCTGTGTGGTGCGATCATGTGACTTAGTCGCCAAGGAGAAATAAATGCCGTCTTGCTCCAAACTGGAGCCTCCGGGTCGCGTGGTGACCTAGATACGTCACATGACCAGTGTTGCTATAGAAATAGGATGCCTAGAAGAGAATTATTTTAGGAGCGCCAACATAGATAAAAATGAAACAAAGATACGCCAATGGGCGGAATTGCCAGGGCAAAAGTGTACTTATCAAAAGAGCATAGGCATTAACTTGTATAAGAGATGATTTCATGAGCTATTTCATATATATGGGCGAAATTTATATCATGGGTGATCTCATAGAACAATTTGATATATATAGGCGGGGGTTGTGTATTTGTCGGGGGATGGTATCCATGATGGTTATTAAAGGATGACTGTCATGTTTTTTTTAAATATATAATTTGATTTGTCTCATGACGTTTGCATTAGTGCCCTAGTTTATACTTTTGGCTAGGTATTAAATTACCATGTAATTCCTGCATGTCCGGTCCTCCCTCCGGCATTTTAGCTTTGCCGCTAAAAGAGTGTTGTTAGGTGTCCTCCGTCTCCCAGCTTCTTCATACAGAAGACGGAGGACGTAGAGGTGGGCAGCCCCGCACCCTGTGTGCTCGCTCCTGTCTGAACCCGGAAGTTACTTCCTGCATAGAGAGCTGTAAATCACGTTCTACTAAGCATTACACCAGGTACCCAGCCACAGGTGTAAAAAAAGGAAATATACATAAACATAAACCCCTACACTGACGTTCAGCAGCGCGGCTCCTATCCCCTCAGTGAGTGTTGAGATCGGGTTGTGTTTTTGTGCCCTGATCTCCCCTTCAGGATGGCCGAGCCGGATAAAATTGTTATTTCACACAGGGAGGCAGTCCATCCCCCCACCCCTCCTCTCTCCCGCAATTGAACAGGATGGCCAAGCGGTTTAGTAGATTGTCAGTTGTAACATACAGCTGACAATCTACTGTAACGGCCGACATCAGTGGGTGTCCGCCGTTTAACACCTACCTTGTTGTGGTCCGTAGGGATCGCTGTATGGAAGGGGTTAACAGTGAGGAAGCTCCCCCGTCCCCCCTCCCCTCCCAGCGCTGCGCTGCTGTGGCAGCGTCTGGATTCCTCATAACAGAGGGAGGGAGATCTTTTTATGTGTCCAGGCTGAAATGAAGCGCAGCAATACAGCCAATTGCTAAAATGTATGGGCTCTCAGGAGGAAGATGGCGTGTTGAAGTGTGGACAACTCTGATTGGTTGAGTTGAGGCAGCGCGTTCCCGAGATTAGCACAATGCATTCTGGGTAGTGAGGGAAGGCGGGCTTAACCTCAGGGTGAGGGCATCGGCGGCCATCTTGAGAGGATGAATGAAGTCTGGTGAAGAACGGTTGCTACGGATGGAATCTTCTTAAATATGGGGTATGTGAGGATAAAAATGAGTGATTATGGATTATCACCTCAGTAGTAACTACATACTGTATGTGAAAATAGAATTTTGAGTTAAAATATGGCAGTTATCCTTTTAGGGGATGATATAGTAAAGTAATTTAGTATAAGATATAGTAATATAGTATAAGGACAGTGATTATGTAATTACTGTGGAGAAATGAAAACATAGGTATGGGAAAAGATATGTGCATTGCTTGGTTATGGATAGTAATGTGAATGCTAATATCATTCAGTGGTGTTGTTTTCAGATTTAGACTAGGGAGAGGAGTTTTTTGAAACGTATAATAATGCTATGTAGCTGTGGTGGAATTAGTATTTGAACAAAATTAGCTGCTGTGGTTTAGAGATTAATTTCAAAGGCCTCATTTAGACCATATGGGTGCAATGTGTTCAATTTGTGTATCCAGTACATTTCTCGGCGCTTGATACACTGTACGTTTTTTCTTTGGTGATCTGGTATCTGTTCTATGGGTGTAATTCTGAACCCAGAGAAGAGTCCCCCGTGCATATTGGCCGCATGCCTGGAAACACTGCTTTTGAAACAGTTTTTTTTTTTACATTAGACTGGTGCTTGTTTAGTCTATTCCTGAGTGTTTGTGTGGTCCTACCCACGTACTGTAGGCCGCACGGGCACTCCAAGATGTAAATAACGTGGGTGGAATTACAATCCAAGCTGCTCTGTATTTGGAAGGATTCCACCTCTTTGTTATTAAATATAGTTTTCTGACATATGGTCTTACAACACAGACATCTTGGATAACCGCATTTCTTGCTCCCTAGTTGCTGCGGTATACTGGTATGTTTGGTTACAGTTTCTAACTTCTTCAGCTTACTAGGCGCTAGGATGTTTTTTTAGAGTCCGAGCCCTTCTTTATGTAAGGCGAGGTACTCTTGGAATGATTGAGGTAAGTATTGGGTCCTTTATCAGAAGGTACGAGTTTTTGGCAAGGATTGTTCTGATCCTGTCGTGATCTTGATTGTATGTGGTGATAAAGTTCATGTTGAACTCAATCTCTCTTTGTTTTTCTTTGAGCCCGATTTGGGTATCAGGCAATCCCCCTGTGTGAGGTTGGATACTCGTCTCTTAGCTTCGTTCACTACCCAACTTGGATATCCTTTTTCCTTGAATCTTGTCAGAAAGGTTTTGCTTTGTTCCTCGAAGTCCACCTCTCAGGTACAATTACGTCTCGCTCTCTGGAACTGATTAAATGGGATATTATTTTTCCATTGTATGATGAAATTTTCAATAGTGGTAATATCTCCTTTCCAAATAAAGATCAAATCATCGATGTATCTTCTGAAAAAAATGATATTATTGGTCCAAAAGTCGGTTTGGTAGATGTGAGTTTCTTCGAAGCTCCCCATGAAGAGGTTGGCATAACTTGGGGCAAATCTAGTCCCCATTGCTGTAGCCCGTATTCGTTTATACATTTTGTCTTGAAATTGGAACGTATTATGTGTTAGAATGTATTTGATGCCCCCTAGGATGAAATCCTCCTGCTGTCCTGGCATTGTCTGATCTTTACTTAGGAAATCCAATGTGCATTGGATTCCCAAGTCATGGGTAATGTTTGAATACAATGCTGACACATCTAGAGTAAGCCAATGGTATAAAGCTTCCATTTTATGTTTTTTAATTCCTTTATGAAAGGAATCGTTGAGGTACGACCTAAGTTCAGTTACGTATTTCTGCAAAAAAATATCTATACAATGTGAAAGATTACAAGTGATTGATGAAACTCCTGAATTAATAGGTCTTCCCGGGGGATTTTGAAGATTTTTATGGGAGATGATAAAAAGTGGCAAGCGTAGGATCTGGAACCATTATATATTCAAACTCTTTCTTCCAAAGGACGTTTACTGCTGATGTGATGAGAAGCTCTAACTCCTTCCTGTCTTCTTGGGAGGGATCCATTTCAAGGGGGATATAGTACTCAGAGTCGGATAGAATTCTTAGGGGTTCCTTGACATAGTCTTCTTTATTCTGTATGACTATGCCTCCCCCCTTGTCGGCATTGCGAATAACTATATCCTTATTGTCTTGGAGTTTTTTCAAAGCTGATTTTTTATATGGTTTCAGATTAGGTTTCATCTTAATTTTCCGAAATTCTTCTGATACAATCACATAGAATGTATCTATGAAGTTTCCCTTATGGTGTATTGGGTAAAAGTTTGATGCGGGCTTAAGACCTGATGGTATACCTAGAGGGTGTTGACTTTTTTCACCTTCTTGTCCTTTCTGTACTTTTTGTACAGATTGTTCTTGGATCTTGAAATGTCTTTTCTTAACGAATTTATTCAGGTCCAAAAAGAGATCAAACTCATTTATTTTAGAGGCTGGACAAAAAGATAAACCCTTCTTCAACAAGGAGGTTTCGTGCTTGGTTAAGTTGTGAGAGAAAAGGTTAAAAATACCTGAGGTTTTGGATTTTGGGGTAGTGGTATCGTTTCCCCCTAGGTTCTTCTTTTTGTTCTTGTTCCTGCCACCCCTGCAGCCTCTTCTATATTTTTTCTTTTTGTCGGTTTCCGTCCCAATGGTTGGAAATAATTTGATTCTCGTGGTGCAGTGGCTCTCTACTTTTTTTTTTACAAGGGTTAAGGATGTACCTGCCAATGGGTGGCATTCTAAAATATTAGCACCTTATTACTAGAACTTATTTTTATGAAGGTTCAGAGGGGAATAGTGGTTATGTACAGTTGATAACGAATCTGCTTCCAAATCCGATATCTCTGAAAGATGTTTAGGCGAGTTGGAATATACAGAAAACTGGGTTACTGGTAAATCCAGCGGTGCACAGGTTGCCAAAATATCTTCACCAAAGGAGGCCAGAAGGGGATTGCTCCTAATGGTGGGTTTTGGAGTCTCACTATTAGGCCTCATGCACACGACAGTTTTTTTTCACGGCCCGCAAAAACTGGGTCCGTGGGTCCGTGATCCGTGACCGTTTTTTCGTCCGTGGGTCTTCCTTGATTTTTGGAGGATCCACGGACATGAAAAAAAAGTCGTTTTGGCGTCCGCCTGGCCGTGCGGAGCCAAACGGATCCGTCCTGAATTACAATGCAAGTCAATAGGGACGGATCCGTTTGAAGTTGACACAATATGGTGCCATTTCAAACGGATCCGTCCCCATTGACTTTCAATGTAAAGTCTGGAGTTCTTTTATACCATCGGATTGGAGTTTTCTCCAATCCGATGGTATATTTTAACTTGAAGCGTCCCCATCACCATGGGAACGCCTCTATGTTAGAATATACTGTCGGATATGAGCTACATCGTGAAAATCAGATCCGACAGTATATTCTAACACAGAGGCGTTCCCATGGTGATGGGGACGCTTCAGGTTAGAATATACTGAAAAACTGTGTACATGACTGCCCCCTGCTGCCTGGCAGGTGCTGCCAGGCAGCAGGGGGCAGACCCCCCCCCCCCCTGTTTTTAACTCATTGGTGGCCAGTGCGGCCGCCCCCCCCCCCTCCCTCCCCTGTAGTAAACTCGTTGGTGTCCAGTGGGCCCCCCCTCCCTCCCCTGTAGTTAACTCGTTGGTGGCCAGTGGGCCCCCCCTCCGTCCGCTATAGATAACTCATTGGTGTCCAGTGGGCCCCCCCTCCGTCCGCTATAGATAACTCATTGGTGTCCAGTGGGCCCCCCCTCCCTCCGCTGTAGATAACTCGTTGGTGGCCAGTGGGCCCTCTCCCCTCCCTCCCCCTCCTAATTAAAATCGCCCCCCTATCATTGGTGGCAGTGGTGAGTACCGATCGGAGTCCCAGTGTAATCGCTGGGGCTCCGATCGGTAACCATGGCAACCGGGACGCTACTGCAGTCCCGGTTGCCATGGTAGCTTAGCAATTTGTAGAAGCTTCATACTTACCTGAAGAGCTGCGAGGTCTGTGACCGGCCGGGAGCTCCTCCTACTGGTAAGTGAAAGGTCTGTGCGGCGCATTGCTTATAGCACAGACCTGTCACTTACCAGTAGGAGGAGCTCCCGGCCGGTCACAGACATCGCTGCTCTTCAGGTAAGTATAAAGCTTCTACAAATTGCTAAGCTACCATGGCAACCGGGACTGCAGTAGCGTCCCGGTTGCCATGGTTACCGATCGGAGCCCCAGCTATTACACTGGGACTCCGATCGGTACTCACCACTGCCACCAATGATAGGGGGGCGATTTTAATTAGGAGGGGGTGGGAGGGGAGAGGGCCCACTGGCCACCAATGAGTTATCTATAGCGGACGGAGGGGGGGCCCACTGGACACCAATGAGTTATCTATAGCGGACGGAGGGGGGGCCCACTGGACACCAATTAGTTAACTACAGGGGAGGGAGGGGGGGCTGGCTACCAAGAAGTTAACTACAGGGGAGGGAGGGGGGGGGGGGGCGGCCGCACTGGCCACAAATGAGTTAAAAACAGGGGGGGGGGGGTCTGCCCCCTGCTGCCTGGCAGCACCTGCCAGGCAGCAGGGGGCAGTCATGTACACAGTTTTTCAGTATATTCTAACCTGAAGCGTCCCCATCACCATGGGAACGCCTCTGTGTTAGAATATACTGTCGGATCTGAGTTTTCGCGAAGTGAAAACTCACCTCTGAAAAAGCTTTTATGCAGACGGATCTTCGGATCCGTCTGTATGAAAGCAACCTACGGCCACGGATCACGGACACGGATGCCAATCTTGTGTGCATCCGTGTTCTTTCACGGACCCATTGACTTGAATGGGTCCGTGAACCGTTGTCCGTCAAAAAAATAGGACAGGTCATATTTTTTTGACGGACAGGATACACGGATCACGGCCTCGGCTGCAAAACGGTGCATTTTCCGATTTTTCCACGGACCCATTGAAAGTCAATGGGTCCGCGAAAAAAAACGGAAAACGGCACAACGGCCACGGATGCACACAACGGTCGTGTGCATGAGGCCTTAGGCCCCCTGCACACGGCCGTGTTTCACAGCCGTGTGCGGGCCGTGGAACCGCGGCCTGGATCCCTCCTGAGAGCAGGAGCGCACGGCGTCACTGGTTGCTATGACGCCGTGCGCTCCCTGCTGCCGGCACAGTACAGTAATACACTGGTATAGATCGTACCAGTGTATTACTGTATTGCGGCGGCAGCAGGGAGCGCACGGCGTCATAGCAACCAGTGACGCCGTGCGCTCCTGCTCTCAGGAGGGATCCAGGCCGCGGTTCCACGGCCCGCACACGGCTGTGAAACACGGCCGTGTGCAGGGGGCCTTAGTCTCATTGTTTGTAGTGAGGAATGAGAGTGGGGTTTGGAACTCCATGTTGGACGAATCCACATTATTCTCTTTTAAACCAATGGATGGAGTGTTTATTTTAATAGTTTGAGTTGGAGTACTGTTTGTAGTATTAATTGTATCAGATAGACAGATCTTTTTTGATGGGTCCTATTTTCGATAGTTTGTGAGAGTGGGTCCCTACCAGGTTTGGAATTTCTATTTAGGGTTTGTGCCTTTATTGAGAATTGCACATGGGGGCCCTTACGTCTGTGGCTATTGATTAATATATGGCCGCTTTTTTTATCGATGAATGGTGTATTGGTTTTCTTGGGGATGTGTTTAGTTGATCGTACAGTTTGAGATGTGTCAACAGCTAGTGTATTGGTATTAATAGGCTTAGTGTTATTTCCCTCGGGCTGTTCCTTTTTTAACCAATATTTGACATTGTCAGTGGCGAAATCGGTTCTGTCCCTTGATAATTTGTTGCTCTTTTTTTGCAGGACCTCTTTTTCATAGGAAAGTACCCTAGTTGTTATCATTCGATCAAATTTCATGAATGCTGCACTGATTGTTAAGGTTTACGTATAATGACTTTCTCTTTTCAATCAATCTAGTGATTAAGCCATTGGCACATTACAACAAGTAAACATCCCAATCCCTACAAAATTCCGAGTCTTCTTTGAAGGAATTCTTAAAACGCAGCCTGGGACCACGTGGAACTATTTGTTCCTGAATATAAATTTCAAGAAAAGTCGCATCTAAGTTTTGCTGGATTTCATCCAGCATCAGTTTTCCAGTCTATTAAACAAATATAAAAGTGTCTTATAATAATAATAATAATATTTGTAAAGCGCTTTTCTCCCATAGGACTCAAAGCGCATCAATACTTGATGTTTCCGTGCTGTTGTTCTCACTATTGCACTCTGGTTGGATCCTGGTGCATTGACTGATCAGATGTTCCCTTGTTGCAGTCTGTTGGGGATGTAATCCATGTTTTACAGTTTTTTTTAAATCTTCCTATGTGCTGCTTCTATTCTCTGGTAGGTCAGAGTATTTGTGATTGTAGTGATCGGGCGAATTTTGCTAAGAAAGCAAAAAGAGAGAGCGCACCATAGGGTAGTAGGTTCACAGTTCGTGGAACAATTGTAGAAAAAAGTGGAGGCTCACCTTATGGAGTTGTGCTATGAATAGGCACAACTCTATCGTGCGCATGAAAAATGGCTAGGGAAGTGCTAAAGCCGCAGTCAGTGCCGATGACGTCACTGGCAACACTGCTAGGCGTAAGCCTCTGCCTAGCAGTGTGAAAATATAAACAAACAAATCGCGCAGGGCGAGCGAGAGCATCGGAACATGAAACGCTCCAATGGTCATGTCAGAGGGGCCTGAGGGGTGAAAATCCGGACAACCCCTTTAAGGTAGTCAGAAGACTTATGCCTACTAAATGACATTCAATGTTTATCACTCATCTCTGTTGTATCGGAGTAATCTGGTGTGTAAATTGGTTGGCATGTGCCCTGAAGGTAGTGCCAATTCCAGCAAGTGCTCCAGGTTTCCTTTGCAGATCCTGCCCACTCTAACCCCTATACCCTGATTGACGACCCCAGCCTGTCACTGGTATCCACTTAGAAATCTTGTGCATGTGCAGTAAGTTCCCTGCGCATGCGCGGTATGCTTCATGTCTGCTTCACAGACATACTGAGCATGTTCCGGGAACAAATGGTACATGCACAAGAATTTTATGTGGGCACCAGGGTTGGAAAAGGCTGGGGCTGTCATTGAGGGCAACAGGGAAGTTACAGGCAGGGCCGGCTCCAGGTTCATGTGGGCCCTTGGGCGATAAAGCCTCAGTGGGCCCCCCTGTGCTAAGGCCCCTTGCAGACAAGCGTTCCTCCCGCAGCGAGTCCGCATCGCAGCACCCGGCCTGACCTCCCAGCACTGATGGGATTCACATAGCATTATATTGATTTATGATGCTATGTAACCCTTATAGTCCTGGAATGTATTAGATGACACTAACAGCATTATGCCAGTTATCCAATACATTCCAGAACTTTAAGGGTTAGATCAATCAATATAATGCTATGTGACCTCCGGCAGCGCTGGGAGGTTGGGCCGGGTGCTGCGATGTGGACTTGCTGCGGGAGGAACGCTAGTCTGCAAGGGGCATAAGGGCTCTTTCATACGAGCGGATGCCGTGCGGGTAATCCGCTGCGTGAAAGAGTGCCAAGCCCCGTCCAGGACAGCAGAGACACGGAGCAGTAACATGATTGATAATGCTCTTTGCCTCTCTGTGATAATTTTACTACAAAATCACAGTGACAACTGTATCTCACTGTCATTTTGTAGTAAAAATGGCACAGAGAGGCACAGAGCATTATCAGTCATGTTACTGCTCTGTGTCTCTGCTGTCCGGAGCGGGGCTTGGCTCTCTTTCACACAGCGGATTACCCGCACGGCACCCGTTCGTATAAAAGAGCCCTTAGGCCTCATGCACACGGCTGTTATGCATCTGTTGCGGTCCCCAATGCACGGGCAACGTCCGTGCAGCGGCCGGGACAGATCCGGACCCATTCAACTTGAATGGCCGTATGCGGGCAGCAATACAGCCATGGGCCCACAACGGCCGTGTGCATGAGGCCTAAAACAAACTCCTATGAAAAATAATTTTTCCTCCTAAGAAAATAATAATCAATAATACACTTTATTGGCAAAAATTCATAAGAGGAAAATTTCCTCTTATGAATTTTTGCCAATAAACTGTATAATTGATTTCATGGGTTCTGGTATTTTCTTAGAGGAGTTTATATTGTGTTTTAGGCCGAATGCACGCGGCTGTGAGCGGTCCGTGGTATCCTGGCCTGGCATCCTGCTGAGAGCTGGAGCGTACAGCGTCATTGGTTGCTGCTATGACACTGTTAATGCTGCCGCTGCATTACAGTAATAAACTCGTATAGATCATACGAGTGTATTACTGTAGTGCAGCGGCGGCATGAAGCGCACGGCGTCATAGCAACCAATGACGTCATACGCTCCAGCTCTCAGCAAGATGCCAGGCCGGGATACCACGGACCGCTCACAGCCGTGTGCATTTGGCCTTACAGGCATGTGTGCTGCTGATGCTGAGCAAGAGCAAAGCAACACATGCTAATTGTTCTTTATTCAATTATTTAGGTGTTTTGGGTGTTTTGGTGTAGACAGTGACTGAGTCGTGACACTCACTGTAGATAGCCCCAGGCGGCAGGCCCCCCATTTATGTAACAGATATAATAATAAATACTACAATAACTGGTCTTTCTGTGACTTGCTAGACTTACTAGTTAATCTGAATTAGAAATTTAACACGAAATTCAGCTGTCAGCACTTCAGCAGCATTCAGTTGTGTCTGCTCTGGGACTGGGCGCCAGGTTTCCAGCTCTGGGCTCGGCTATCAGGCCTGCTGCTGGCTGGGGGCGGGCTTACAGTGAGTCAGACTCAAATGATGATCATCGTATTCGCTGGATTCGTTGATCTGACTGTGCGGCGTGCGGTGCCTGGACTCAGAAGAGAAGAGGATCACGTGAGAGAGGGGGCGGGCGCTGCGCAACATGAATAATTATGGCTCGGACGGCGAGCGGGCGCTGCGCTGCGCTGCGCTGCGCTGCGATGCGATGCGATGCGATGCGCAAATATTTTCTGGCAAACATTTTAAAGGGGCCGCCGCGGAGACGAGTGGGCCCCCTAACTTACAGTGGGCCCCGGCACTTGCCCGGGTTTGCCGGGTTCTGACGCCGGCCCTGGTTACAGGGCAGGTTTTCTAAGTGCTTTGCTGAGTTTTCTTTTTCTCTACAATAAAACAAATATGCACGTGTACACGTCTCTAAGTACCTACCAAGCACTTGACATTATTTGGTAGACACAATTTTCTCAGTGACTCCCGTAAAGTCAAAGCCAGCAAATTATACAATTTCTTTAACCCTCAAGGTCTGAATGAAATGTGAACTCACTAAAAGTGTCTCTCTTTACTCTTTGCAGGATATTCACCATTGCATTGTGCTGCTGCATGGGGTCAGGTGGAGGTATTAAAGGCCCTTGTCGATTTAGGAGGTGACATCTTGCTCCTTAATTTCCGTGGTGAAAAGGCATGTGAAATAGCGACCAGATACAACAAGACAGAATGTGCAGATTTCCTGAAATGGGCTGGTAAGTGGCATTCTACCTGTGTAACACGTGCCACTTGCTAGACAAGTGGATGCTATTTCTCCTTCCTCCAGTCCCTGGTTTCCATGTGGTCCTTTTGGTTCAGACTGTGCCCCTACTGCTCCTAGCACACAGTGGCATGTGGTTTCGAGGGCAAGCAGTGCCTGATACTGAGCTTGGTACCTTGTAGTACTGCTCCTGGTCCTGACCACTGTCTTGCCACTGACTTTGTTCCTGAATTATCTCTATGCCTGTTACATTCTGACTGCTCTGTTGGTGATAGTCCTCGGCTCCGTTCCCAACCATGCCTTGCTCTGACATGGTCGCTGCTGCAAATTTGTAAAAGGCAACCTAGGAAACCTCTGCAACAAAACCCACACTTCCTTGCAGGGGTTAAAGGTTTTTTTCAGGTATTTGATATTGATCAGGATAGGTGATCAATATATGATCGGTGGGGGTCCAACTCCTGACACCCCTGACGATCAACTCTTTGAAGAGGCTGCTGCACTTCCATGAGTGCCTCGGCCTATTCCCTGGCCAGTGATGTCACATTCTTTGGTCACATGGCCTAGACACAGCTGAGTGCCATTGAAGCCAATGGGCTTGAGCTGCAGTATCAAGCACAGCTGCTATGCAATGCATGGTGCTGTGCTTGGTAAGCTGCGAGGAGGCTGCAGCACTCACTGGAACTCTGTGCCTTCTTTATACAGCTGGCTTGTCGGGGGGTGCCGGGAGTCAGACCCCCCATCAATCAGATATTGATGACCTAACCTGAGGACCTGAAAACCTATTTATGGACCTCTCCTGACACGTCTGTTTTACTAACTACTTGCATCTTTTCTAATCTCTCACCTGCTGGCGTCAGATGCACCAAAATTATTGATAGGTACATGCCTCTTAATAATTGTGGCACATCTGGCGCCATAAATTGGCGTAAATTCCATGTATAACTGAAGTTTTCTGGCATACATTTTGCTGAGTGTCAGCCTCAAGCAGAGAGTGCCTCACATAAACAGTGGCCCTGGCAGAGAACCCTGTGGGGGCATGTTCACATGTGGAGGATATACCGCCGATTCACCTCTGTGGATTTTCATGTGGCACATCTGCATCATTGTACATTACCAGCAAAGTGAATAAGATTTTAAGAAATCTCATCCATGTGCTGTGAAAAAAATCAGCGGTGTAAAGTCTCCTGCAGTGCGGATTTGAAATCTGCAGCACATCAATTTTTTTGCAGTGCACGGGGTGAAATTCACAGCCGTCAAAATCCTCATGCATACGCTGTATTTATCTTACGTATGGATGTATGTTAGGCCTGTAGCACACTCGTGTTGTTGTTTTCCGGCAGAGGATCTCAATACCGGAAAAAAACTTTTCAGTTTAGGCTACTTTAACATCTGCGTTTTTGCTGGATCCGCCATGGATAAGCAAAAACGCTTCCGTTATTTATAATACAACCATCTGCATCCGTTCTGAAAGGATATGTTTGTATTATCTCTAATAGCGATGACGGATCCGGCACTTAAAACCATTGTAAGTCAATGGGTGCCGGATCCATTTTTCTTTTGTGTCCAAGAAATCGGATCCGGCACCATTGACTTACGTTTTGTTTCATGACGGATCCCCGTCTTGCTCCACATCCCATGCCAGACAGAAAAAACACTGCTTGCAACTTTTCTCTGTCCGGCATGGGAACGCAACCAAACAGAACGGAATGCATTCTGGTGCACTCCGTTCTGTTTTGTCCCCATTGACAATGAATGGGGACAAAATAGAAGCGTTTCCCTCCGGCATTAAGATCCTATAACGGATAAAAATACCGGAAAGGAAAAAAAATGCTGATGTGAAAGTAGCCTTAGGCTTTCATGCACACGACTGTCCGCAAAACGCTGATCTGTAAAGCACGGATACTGGCCAGTTTGAATCCTGCATTTTTCTCCCTGCCATCGGTAGAAATGCCTTATCTTGGACGCAAAATGGACAAGAATAGGAGATGTTCTACAAATTGCGGAACAGCCACACGTATACGGATAGCACAGCAAGGACATCTGTCACCCACACAAATGAATGGCTTCATGTGTGATCAGTAAAAAATGCAGATCGGACACGGGCCAAAACTACAGTCGTGTGCATGAGGCCTTAGCCAGTGAGTGTGCTGTGAACGTGACCTTAGGCTGCTTTCACACAGTGTTTGGTCAGTGTTTGGTCAGTGATTTCCACCATGATTCTGAGCCAAAACCAGGGGAGGATCAAAAATACAGAACAAGTGCAAATCTTTCCATTAGACCTCATCTTGTGGAGGATCTCATCCGGGTTTGGTTCACAATTACCTGAAAGTGGCCTTAGCGTGACACTGACACAATAATCAAAAAACATTCAGAGATTTTTTTTTATCTTCGCCTATCCCAGCAGAATATTTGTGCCCCATAGATTTAAAGGGGAATAGCACCTTTCTGACAGCGAATCGGTTAACCCCGGCCTCAGTCCCGAGGAACGATAAGAGATTTTCCCTATGAGCGATATTCTGTGAAGGTTATGCTTTATTTTCCTATTTTCCACATGGACATCTTACAAAATGTTCCTTCGCTGCCTTCATTTTTAAAATCACATCTTTAACATGGTGTTCAGTCACAGACGTGCTCAGTGTGGTCTGACAAACGGGATCATACATGGCAATATCCACATCCATGTTACAATCCGACATATTACACTCCATGCAGGGACTGCAGACGTGATCCTAAAACGAGAGATGATATGGAGACAAGCGAATCATCAGGTCCATTTGGCAATGAACGGTACATCATACATTTTTATTATAAAATCAGATTTAAAGGGGTCGTCCTGACAATATATTTTTAAAAAGTCATGACAAAATAAAATAAAAGAGATACTCACCTCCCTGATCCCTGGCTTTCCCCTTCCAACGCTTAAGGGGTCCCTGCTGGTCTTTGCTTCTTGGTCCCTCTTGACATGTATATAATGGCTGCGCAGTGGGGACCCACCTCTGCCAAGCATTTCCTGAGGGACCAGGAAGCAGAGTCCATCCGGGGAACCAATGAGCATCAGAACCGAAGGGGCTAGGGATTGTGAGTATTTTTTCTATACATTCTGGACAACCCCTTTAACGTGGGTTTTCCCTACTGTTAGGACATGCAGGACACATTTTCTACCAATGGCTGTATTATAATATTTTTTTGGGGGGGGGGGGGGGGAATCCTTATTTTTAGAAGTCTTACTGTCTTCATGGGATCGCATACTTCCAGGCTGTGTGTGCACTGGGCTATATGCTTCTCTCAATATCCTGCCACTCTCCCACAATCCCCATGCCCAATGTTCTGTGCGCAGATGTATTGTCCCACACATCCCATATCATTCCAAAGTCCAGCTGAGAAAATAACCCTTATAAAGAAGGTAGTAATTTTAATAGTAATTAAACAAAATGACGTACAATGTTAACCTGTTGTAGGTGAAACCACAAGAAGGCTGGGTAAGCTAAAAAAAAATTGGGTGGGGAGTCTCTCCCTACATATACACCCTAAGCTATACCCTCTGCCCAGGGACAGCCCACCTTTAGGGGCCGTCCCTGGGCAGAGGGTATAGCTTAGGGTGTATATGTAGGGAGAGACTCCCCACCCAATTTTTTTTTAGCTTACCCAGCCTTCTTGTGGTTTCACCTACAACAGGTTAACATTGTACGTCATTTTGTTTAATTACTATTAAAATTACTACCTTCTTTATAAGGGTTATTTTCTCAGCTGGACTTTGGTATTATTCACCTTTTGACCCACCGTATTTATACTTTATCCATATTCGCTGGACTATAAATCCCATATCATTCCCCTGAACTCCTCCACGCCGCTGTCTTTGGCGGCTACTGTGCATGTGCAGGGAGGATATAGCCACTAGAGATGAGCAAATTTCGAAAAAATTTGATTCAGGCGGTTCGCCGAATTTTTCAAAAAAATTTGGTTCAATTCCAATTTATTTGTGGTGAATCGTGTTAAAAAACACTATTTCCTGGCTGCAGAGAGCCTGTATAGTGGTATAGAACACTGTGTCTTGCAGTAACACACATAGGGAGTCTGCTGTGGTAGTGAAATAATACTGTGAGTCAGTATGACATGTAGATGACAGCGGTCGCTCTTAGAATCACTGCACACTTCACTTATTTGGGTAGTCACGGGGCTAAAACCTACCAAATAACTCAAGTGTGAACTCAGCCTTACAAGTCAATGTTAGCGCCAGGTATAAAGAACTGTGCAGAGGCCCAAGATCCTGCTATAGTGTGAAAGAGTGCACTCCTTTTACACCAATTCACTGATTCCACATAGATGTCTACAGAACCTGTTCTATTAAACACTTATACAAGTAGAGCCCCCCGACAGAGTGGAGAGGGTGTCAGCAGTAAGTTTGTGTTGACGTCACAGATTATTTTCCCCATTCTCTGATCCATCAGAACAATAACCCCCCACAAAAACGATCCTCTCTGTGGAGCATCCGTCTTCACTCGGTCAGCATTTGGTCAGTAATCCATCAGTATTGCTAAAGCCCAAAAAAAACAGGAGTGGATCCAAAACAGAGATGACACATGAATGGAATATTTGCATGTCTTTTGTGTTTTGTACCCACTCCTGCTTTTGGCTACCAAATCATAAGCCGATTCTGATCCAAAATAGAGACCATGTCATGCAGGCGTCTCCTTTTTTCTTTCCTTCTGACAGATCAGAAGAAGGGTAAAAAAAAATGATGTCAGCCAGGCCAAAAGGCAAAATAGTGGCCCAGTCATAAAGTGGGGAGGGTGGGAACAGCATGAGAAGTCCACAGAGTGGCCATATGACATAGTGGTGAGGTGGAAGCAGCATGGGGAGACCACAGAGTGGCCTAATGACAGAGTCTGGAGGTGGCAGCAGCATCAGGAGGAGGCTACAGACTAGCACAATGACAGTGTGTAGGGGGTAGAAGCATCAGGAGGCCACAGAGTGGCACAACGACAGAGTGTGGAGGTGGCGGCAGCAGCATCAGGAGGAGGCCACAGGGTAGCATAATGACAGTGTGGAGGTGGCAGCAGCAGCATCAGGAGACCTGAGTGGTGAAGTGGCAGCAGGATCAGGAGACCACAGAGTGACCGATTGACAGAGTGGGGAGGTGGGTGGCAATAACAGTACCAGAGGAAGATGGTGGGTGAAAGAAGAAGCACTTGTCATCAGATGTGTGGCATCAGGCAGGTGGCAGCATCAGAATAGTAGCGGAGGCAGGTAGCCCGAAAAAAACTGTCTCTTTTGTCAAAGTGTTGGTGTGGCACCATGGATGATCCAGTATGATGCATCAGACATTGGTGGGTGGAAATACTGGCTGACTCACGCCTGATTCATCTTGACAAAGGTCAGTCTCTCCACATTTTGGTTGGACAGGCGAGTTCTTCTTGGGGTAACTATGGCCCCCGCCGCACTAAACACTCGCTCCGATGCCACACTACTGGCCGGGCAGGACAGCTTTTGCGGCACCAAATCCAGTTTGGCTGCCCAGTAGTCCAGCGGATCTTCAATGTGGGGTGGCAGGGTGCTGTCCAAGTATGCCACCACTTGCTGGTTCAGGTCCTGCTCCAGGTCTAGCTGCTGCGGGTGAAGAAATCTGCTCATCAGCGACTCTAGACTCAAGTTGCTGCTGATGGAGCTGGAACTGCTCCTACCGCCCCACCGTGCCACAGCAGCCATGGCAGAGGAACGTGAGCGCAGAGGGCCCCCCGGTCAGCAGTGCTCCAGACTAAAAAAAATTACAGGAGCCATTGGCTCGTAACCTGAAAAATATAGGCGCCAAATTTAATTTTTAGTCGCCAAATTGAAAATATATATAATTATAAATTAAAAAAAAGACTTGGAGAAGATGAGACACAGATAATGAGGCAGCACTACATATAGGAGAATACAGCACCACATACCTATTACATCCAGTGACATGTAGACTTTCTTTTTCCTCTTCTCCTCCATTTGACCCAGACCTCCATGACAAATTCTTTCAGCCGTATCTCGTCTCTACAGAGTTTGTTACAGACACGTTAGATTTTAAAATTTTTCCATCAACCCCCCATCCTGGTGTCCCAACAATGTCATCCTGCTGCCATTCCCAATACTGCGCCCGTGGTGCTCCCCAATGCGCCAGGTACTATACTGCAGAAAAAATTGTGACCCCATTAGAAATAATGTCCCTACAGTGTCTACAGCAATTATAAATGCCACGTAGAGTGCCCCCAGTAATAATAATACAACATTAGATTAATCCCCCCACTGCCCTAACGTAGTAAATTCCCCACACACTGCCCGCACAATAGTAACTTCCCCCCTCACTGCCCTCACATAGTAATTTTCTCCCACACTGCCCCTATATAGTAATTTCCCCACACATAGTAATTACTCCCCCACTGCCCCCACAGTAGAAATATGCTCCACAGTAGTAATTTCCCCCCATACTTTCCTCTAGTGCCCCCTTATGGCAAGTAATGTCCCCCACTGCCCTCTTACAGCCAGTAATGTCCCCCCAGTGCCCCCTCTTACGGCCAGTAATGTCCCCCCAGTGTCCCCCTTAAGGTTAATAATATCCCCCCAGTGCCCCCCTTATGGCTAGTAATGTCCCCCAGTGCCCCTCTTATGGCCAGTAATGTCCCTCCAGTGCCCCCCTTATGGCCAGTAATGTCCCCCTAGTGCCCCCCTTATGGCCAGTAATGTCCCCTAGTGCCCCCCTTATGGCCAGTAATGTCCCCAAGTGTCCCCTTATGACCAGTGATGTCTGCCCAGTGCCCCCCTTATGGTCAGTAATGTCCTCCCAGTACCCCCTTTATGGCTAGTAATGTCCCTCAGTGCCCCCCTTATGGCCAGTAATGTCCCCCAGTGCCCTCCTTATGGCCAGTAATGTCCCCCAGTACCCCCCTTATGGCCAGTAATGTTGGCACAAAAAAATAAAAAATAAAGTTAAAATCTTATACTCGCCTGTGTCCTTTCGATGGTGCTCACTAACTGCTAGTACAGCCCGGGATGGTGCGACGCAGATGTCCACAACTCACTGCTGTGCGTCCTGGCACAGGTGGGCGTGATGATGTCATCTTGCCCGCCTGTGCTGGGATTTCATTACCAAATTGACCTCAGGCCTGTAGCGTCTAAAAGTCTTGTCGACATCTGCAAATTTTAAGGTGCATTGGCGACCATTTTGGTCGCCATATGGAGCGCTGGGTCAGACTTGCGAGAGGATGGACGATGGCGCACATAGACAGCCGCCAACTGACTACATAGGAGGTCTCTATAGTAGTTCAGTTTGTCCTCCCTCTCAGCGGGTGTAAAAAATGCCCCCATTTTGAACCGGTAGCGAGGGTCCAACAAGGTGGAAAGCCAGAAGTCATCCCTCTGCCGAATGCTGACAATTCGGCTGTCACTAAGCAAGCAAGTGAGCATGCATTGGGCCATTTGTGCAAGTGACTTGGAGGCCTGCCTCCATCCCCACTGCATACTGCCACGGTGTGTCTGGGTCCTCTGCCTCGTCTTCCTCATTGCCCTATACCTTCTCTGGATGCTCCTGCTACTCCTCTCCTGTAACCTATGTATAAAAGCAGTGGAATGACGTTGTTCATCCCGTAGTCCTGGCGACTGACAAATAACGTTTGCCTCCTCAAAGGGCCTGAGCAAACGGCAGGTGTAACGCATGAGGTGCCACTGGCTGACATCGAAGTTACACAGGGGAGTACTCCTGTCTGCTTGGATCATCAAGAAATCGTTTATGGCCTTTCTCTGTATTGTCCAACATATGGAGGGTGGAATTCCAACGGGTGGAAATGTTGCATATCAGCCTATGTTAGGGGATGCCGTTCTGCCGCTGCTTTGCGGTGTACGAGTGGCTGAAGCGCATGCAAAGCTTCCTGGCCATTTTTAGGATGTCTTGCAGATGGGTGGAAGACTTCAGGAACCGCTTGACAACCAGATTGAACACATTTGCCATGCAGGGCACATGGCTCAGCCCTCCTTGACGCAGCGCCGACACCATGTTCTTCCCGTTGTCGGTCACCATGGTTCTGATTTTGAGTTATCGTGGAGAAAGCCAGGATTCGATTTCTTGATGAAAGACATGGAGCAGTTCCTCCCCTGTGTGACTCCGTTTGCCCAGGCAAATGAGGTGCAGAACAGCGTGACACCGCCGTGCCCTGCACATGTGGTATGCTGGAGGGGCACTGTGAATTGTCCCTGCAGTGGAGCCTGAGGACAATGTAGAGGATGAGGAGGCAGAGGCGGATATTGTCGCAGGACCAACAGCGTGAGAACGTGGAGGCAGAAGCGGTGTCACCTGGCCAAGTTGCTAGTGTGGCTGCGCAGGAACCACATTCACCCAGTGGGCCGTAAAGGACATATATTGTCCCTGACCGTAGTTACAGCTCCACACGTTGGCGCTGCCGTTCACTTTGGCAGACACCGACAGGCTCAAGGACTGGCCCACCTTCTGTTCTACATATTTGTGCAGGGCTGGTACTGCTTTTTTGGCAAATAAATTACGGCTTAGGACTCTCCACCTCGGCTCGGCACAAGCTATCAGTTCTCTGAAAGGTGCAGAGTCCACCACTTAGAAAGGGAGGGACTGCAGCAGCAGTAACTTGGCCAGGAGCACATTCAGCTTCTGCGCCGTTGGATGAGTGCACGCATACTGTTGTCTCTTGGCAATCGCTTCGGTGATCAATTGATGACGGAATGACTGACGAGGAGAAGGAGCATCAGGACCAGCAGATGATGGGAAGGACAGACAGCTCCCTTCGGCTGAGGTAGTGCAGCCTTGACTGCCTGAAATCAGGTGCGTGCCATTGGGTGATGCAGCGGTTGCTGCGGCAGGCTGGACCACCACATCGGAGCCACGCTTCACCTTCTGCCCAGAGATTCTACATATGGCCATGTTCATCTCCTCCGGCGGCTTAACAAAAAACTGCCACACCGCTGAGTAAATGATTTAACCCCCAACACTCCGCACTGACTGACTGCTACCGCTGCAGCTTCCGTGAACCCCTGCACCACTACTTTCCGGGCAGGTAGGCTCCTGTGAAGCGGGTTACCCGGGCATGTTTGGCTCCAGACCTCCCACTGCCGCCACCCTGCCGACTCCCGGCCACACTAGTGACTCGCTGGCTTCGCCGCTGCCTCACGGGCAAGCTGTCACCCTCTTCTCCCGATGATGATGAAGCCCTTAATTCCCCAGGCTCCCAAGTGCGATAAGCTACATCATCATCATCGAGTATTGTCTGCACGTCACTGATGTCCTCCTCAACGGTCTCTGCGTCAGGAGCCTGACCGCTCGCAACACCAGCTTCCACACCACTCTCCTCATCACTACTTGCCCGCCTACCGGAGGATGTCTCCTCCACATCTTGGCTAGCCAGTAGCTGTTTAAAGAATAGAATGTCCTACCAGGATGTTTAACTGCGGGGGCAGATCTCCTGGGTACTGCTCAGAGAGGTAATAGAATGTGAAAACAAAGGGGAGCAGTGACAGTGTTAAAACTTAACTTTTACTAAATGCATTCCCCCAATTGGGGAATAAGAAACCCCTTACAAACACAAATAACAAGAAGACAGACAAGAACCCTATAGAGGGGGTTTATACGACGGTATCGTGCAACATAGGTGGTGCTGCACACCAAAATAGGTCTCGTCCCCTCCCAAAAAGCCTGTGGAAGTTATCACACAGACCTGTGGTGGAGGGACCGAGTAATCCCTATTGTCTGCCTCCAATGATGGAAACAGACACAATAAAATGGAAAATTCTTACCAATTTATTTTGGGTCTCGCTTAGCGACCACATATAAGTGGGTTAAGGCAGGAGGAGGTCACTTATGGCAGGTAGGTCCTTCAGCCGGTATTCAAGGTAAACGGAGAAGGGCGTCAGGGATATCCAATTGGTCCGGTATCAGAGTGGTATCAGGAAAGAGACTCACCCTAGTACCTCCCTGCTTGGCCTGACCTAGCCCTAGTGACCTAACACGGGGTCCGTGCCCCGCAAGGGGTGGCCCCGTCCGGAACCTTACCCTGGTAAACAAGCCCTAGGTGACCCTAACGACGGGTGACTAGGGGAAAGGTTGTTTTGACTCAAGGCAGGTAAAATTGTAAGTATAATGAGTTGTAAATATCATAAATATGTAAGGATAGTGGAGACTGGGACGCACATATATAACTGCACGTATCCAATGATATGTCAACGTGTCCCGACGCGTTTCCTTAATATAACATATCTAAATTTATAGTATAAAATATCTAAATGTATCCACTGTTATAGAGAACTAAGACCCCAAAAATCATCAGGGGACACGGGGCTTAGTGATATGGCTCCTGTCAGTCAGATAGTTGCCACTGTAATAGATATCCCAGTGTAGCAAGAATGTGGGGGGTAATAGATTAAGAGATACCCTCCAAGGTAGAGACTGAGGACCAAGTGAGGCATATGGAAACCATTGCTGCTGGAGCGGTCTCACAAGTGTCCAGGATCGGCGGCCCACAGGTTCAGTGTGCCGTCACATGAGGTGTACACTGTTTACTGTCCTCTAGTAGCTTGTCCTCCCTGTATAATGGAGCTGAGCCCGCAGCATATAATACTTCCCTGGCTGAGGGAACAGAAAAGGACAGAGGCAGGTTGAGGACAGGTGAGGGAACAGGGCCTGCTCCCGGCCATGCCAACTAAGGGTTGTGTCTGACCAACCCACCGACTCTTGGGTGTCTTATGGGACGAAGTGGATGACTGAGTCAACTATTCAAGAGCTGCTGGGTTCCTCGTCAAGACATGACCGCTAGATGACCCCGGGAGCTCAGGCCTCTCGCTCCGACTCCTGCTGCCACACCCCCTTACTCTGCTGCAACCTGTGCCTGCGCCAGAAACATTTAGGCCTCTGCCACTCTCCTGTGGAGGGCCTGGCACTTCTCTGTCTGACATACTGTTAGATTAAATAAAAATATAAAAAGGAAATTAAAACATCTAAAAAAAGTCTGTAGCTTTCTCACTTCACCACACAACGGCCAAAGAAGGCTAATACAAGCCAAAGAAGGCTTTAGAACATATAAATACACCTCTGAACGGCAAATAGGCCCTTACTTTTTACCACTAATACACGCCACAAAAGGCTTTAGAACATATAACTGCACTGCTGAACTGCAAATAATTTATATTTTTTTGCCACTAATACAAGCCAAAAAGGGCTGTAATTTTCTCACTTCGCCACACAACGGCTAATAAGCCCTTTTTTTTACCACTAATACAAGCTAAAAAATTCTTTAGAACATATAACTGCACCGCACAAGGGCAAATAAGACATATAAATATTTCCTTGTAATAAACCCTGTTAATAGCTGTATCAAACAGCACTTGCACCCCAATAACAAGAACGGTTTGCTGGAATTACAGAGCTGTATAATGTCAATTTGGATCTGCAGTCAGTGCAGCAAGGTGTAATAGGATTGTTCCCATTACCCAGGCTGTAACCTCCCCAACTAAACCCTGTTCTGCTTCAATATTGTGGAATGATTCCTCCCTATCCTTTCCCTGAACTTTTATACAGCAAAATAAAAGTTTTCAAGTCTTTCCTAGCACTGTCCCTAGCGCCTGCTAACATCTCTCCCTGCACTTAGTATACTGGAAAATGGCAGAATCCAAGAATGCTGAGGCTATTTATAGGGCTGTGACATCACAGGGCTGGCTGGGTGCTGATTGGCTGCATGCATGACATTGTGGGTGATCCCTTGTTCCCAGAGTTCCTTGCTCTGTGTCCTAACACGTGCAGCAGCCATCTTAGGAACACGAAGCGTGAGGAAATTTGGATTCGGTGCAAATCAAATTTTTCCTGAAATACAGATCGCATTGCACTTCGTCAACTTCGATTCTCTCATCTCTAATAGCCACAGAGCCGATAGGCCCTAAATGTCCGATGGGTCCTACTGGGCACTGACATTGAGAAAGGAGAGGTGGCTGCCCATGCAACTTCTATGGAGGTTCTGAAAATAGCAGAACATGCTTAAAGGGGTTGTCTGGCCTAAAACATTGGACCAATGTCAGATAGGTCTACGGGTCCCACCTATGGGACCTGCACCCATCTCTAGATTGGAGCTGCCAAAGTGAACAAGAGTGCACCACCCATGCAGAGCCGCCCTCCATTCTTTTCTAGGGCAGCATCAGCAGTTTCGTAGAAGTATTTAGAGCAGTGGCCACACTTGTGCAGCTATGGCAGCACCAGGAACTCAGCTGAGATCCAAACACCAGCTATCCACAGGTCCAACTGAAGCTATAAACCACACAGCATTGTGAGAGAAACAACTATAAATAGGGAAAGTTAAATGACCACAATAGCAACACCTGGAGGTAAAGGCATTGGCCAATAATAGAAACAACACAGACTCCTATTGATCCACAAGGTAAACATGTCAAATCACACCACGTTTTGCCAGTCTCAAAGATCTCCTGCCACTTACTGTCGCGGGGACGTCCGTATGTCTCGATACGTCCGTGACAATATGTTACCTGTTGTGTGTGTAAGACGGTATAAACTGTGTAGTGATTTTTATGGTAACATACAGTAGTAACTTTTTTTCTCCATACCAGCAAAAATCCCAGTAACACTTTTCATTTTTTCAGTTCAATCAAATTAATTGACTGAATAAAAAAATAATAATAAACATCCCTGTTTGGTTGCAGCTGCTTTCTGGTGTGTTTTATGTAACTGTTGCTGGAGTTACCTTATTACAGAAAAGTCAGCTGGGACCGACCTACCAGATGGCAGATGTCACAGGAAGGAATGTCATGGGATTTTAACATGGCCAATCCCTGGTTCCTCTGGGATATAAGCTGGTACCAGAGGTGTCTGGCAGCAGCTTAGCCCCTCTCTCCATTAACAACATATACTTGTGTATGTATATGGGGAGGGGTTGGAAGTAATAGCTGCTGTATTTAAAGGGTATTTCCATCAGAAAACGCATGGCATAGCCACAGGATATACCTAAATGCGTATAAATGCAGGTTCCACATCTTGACCCGTTCCTGTCTCGAGAATGAGGCCCCATCTCACCATTCCTTCCCAAGTAAGAGCACTCTCCGATTTTTATTAGGGTAGGGTCACATACTATTTCGTTTTCTGTTCTTCTGATCATCATCAGAAGAAAAAAATATATATCCTTTTGATTAAGCATCCGTTATGCTTATTAAAATGAGCATAATTGAGCGTAACGGATGCTTAAAATAGAGGATCTGGTTTTGTTTTTATTTTCGGTTTCCTGTTCTGATGGATCAGAAGATCGGAAAACGAAAAATTGATGTGAACCCGGTCTTACTTTAATAGAAAGGAATGAAATGAGCCATGCATGCCCAGCCACCTCTCCATTCACGACGGTGCGAGATGGGCCCCATTCTCGATATAGGAGTGGGTCCCAGAAGCAAGGAGTAAATAGGTCCTGAAGCAGGTCCCAAGGGGTAAACATGGTGGCCTGCTGTGTCTGGTATGGGGGCAACTTTATGGCCCTTGATTGGAGTATCTGAGACTGGTAAACATTGTTAAAGGCATTTTCCAGGCTTTTAACAAAATCCATGCCTTCGTCTAACCTGTGTAAAGAAGTTACGTTTTTATAGTTAATACACCCCTCGCTCCGCCGATGTCGCCGTCCCTGCTGCACTCACACAGGCTGCGGGCTCAGGGTCGCGACAAGATTTCTTCCCTTCTCTTCATGTTCAGCTGCAACTGTAAAAAGAAGGGCACACTTCCGGTCGGGACCCCATCAGCCCGTGTGAATTCAGCAGCGGAGCGAGGGAGTGGGTAAGTACTAACTAAACTATCTTTCTTCCACAAGTTAGAAGAAAGCAGAGAGCTTTTAAAAATCCCAGAGAACCCCTTTAAGGGAACCAACGTGTTTTACTCTCAGGAGCATTGGGGCTAAAAATAAAAATTCGGAAAGAAAAATGAGCTGCTTCTCACCTTGTGGTCATGCTTTGGCCGAGGCTTTGTAAAATAATATGCTGCTGATAGGAACATAATAGAGAGGGCAATGCAAGATAAATAAAGGTACATCTGCTCATATATCCACTGTAGATGATCAAGGCTGTTGGAAAGATGGTTCCCGTACGGTTCCTCAAGTTCTTCTGGTAACAAGTCATTTCCAATGGTAGTCCATGAAGGACGGTCACAAGTTGCTGAATGCTGAGGAGGTGGCTGAAACATCTCAAAATTCTACAGCAAATCTAGGATGACATAATTGCTAAAAAACCGAGCATTACCCTTATTACTATTGTTTCCTGCACACGACATGTTACGCGTCATATGCTACTTGTGATGTCACAGACATCTGCAAGACCTGGGGAGTCATTTACCAAGACTGTGTTGCCCAGAGCAACCAATCAGAACCGGGCTTTCATTTCTTACACTTCTCTGGAGAAATGAAAGCTGAGCTCTGATTGGTCCATATGGGCAACAAAGATAGGTTTGATAAACGGTGTTCCAGGTGGTAACTGGCTCTATATATTCTATGAGGAGCATCCCAGCAGAATGAACCACAGGCTCTGTAACAGGCTATTGGCAAACTTCATGAAATTACAGTTCTGGTAGGAGACATCAACCAGAGCCAAAAACAGAGTAATAATAAATGAGATGTAGGGACCTAAGCACTTCTCCTTTGAGGGACAGCTGTAGTGGGCTTCTGGATGGAGAGGAGCTTTGGAGCACTTTTAACCCACAGAAGCTTTAGGGCTCATGCACCCAACCATTGCTGTTTTTGTGGTCTGCACGGATACTGACTGTGTGCGTTCCGCATTTTGCAGAACGTCCTAACCTCTATAGAACTGTCATATCCTTGTCTGTAAAACGGTGAAGAAAAGGACATGTTCTATTTTATTTGCAGGGGCGCGGAACGGACATACCCATGTGCTGTCCGCATCTCTCGAGGCCCCCTTGAAGTGAATGGGTCCGCAAAAAATATGGATCGAATACGGACTAAATCTATGTTTGTGTGCATGAGGCCTTATTCTGCACATGCACTAGTTCCCCTGTGCGTGCGCAGTGTAAGTGAATGTTGGCCACTGATGGACAGCGTTGGTCACGTGCCTGTCCATGGTCCATGCTGGATCTACTTCTGGCTTTAGGTCATAAAACTGCAGTGGTGTTTGACCCAAAAAAGCTGTGTGTGAAACCAGCCTAATTTATGTATTGCAAACCTTGCTATTTTTTCTTTTTTTTTTACAGAAGCTAGATTGGCCTTAAAATCATACATCAGCTTTATCCAGCAGACCATTTCAGACCCTGAAAAAGTTCATGGGAAACTTCATAAAGAAGACAAGGTTTGTGGTCATGAAGTGGTTTCCATGTGATATTCTGTGTGCACTAATGTGTCATCTGAGAATGGACAGCAATAGTAAAGCCTATATGAAGGATGAAACTACAGTGAGCACACTGTGCTCGCCTTCCCTTCCGGTGGTCATATTGTCTAGATAGGAGCAGGTCCCAGACATGGGACCTGCACCTATCTGACATGGATGGCATATCCTATTACAATAGTTCTGACAATTGCCTTGTCATTCAGTCTCTTGTAAAAGGTCCTTAAAGGGGTATTCCAGTTGTTTGAAGTTATCCCCTATCCACAGGAGAGGGAATAGCTATTAGCTACCCAGCGGTAGGACCCCCACCGATCGCGAGAACGGGGCCTGTACCCACTGCAGCTCCCCTGAAATGAACAGAGCGGCCGATTGCACGTGCTCGTGGCTGCTCCATTCATTTCTATGGAAGTTCCAGAGATAGCCGAGTACAGCCCTCGGCTATCTCCAGAATTCCCGTAGAAATTAATGAAGCGGCCGCATGCACTCTGTTAATTGCATTGGGTACGGGGCCCCCGTTCCCGTGATTGGTTGGGGTCCGAGCGATGGATAGGGAATAAGTTCAAAAAAACAGAATACCCCTTTAACTGTGGCTGCAATCAGCATTATAGGCTTCTGGAAAAAGAGCTGGTAGACTAGAGTCAGTGTTTGGTGCCATTTTTTCCAAAATTTTTCATTTTTCCAAGTGTTTTCCATTCCTTTCTCTATGGCCTCATGCACACAACCGTTGTTTTATTCCGTGTCCGTTGTGCCGTTTTTCGTGAGTTTCTGCGGACCCATTGACTTTCAATGGGTCCGTTGAAATCTCGGCTAATGCATCGTTTGTCGTCTGTGATCCGTGGTTCCAGTCCGTAAAAAAAATATAACCTGTCCTATTATTTTCGCAGAAAACGGTTCACGGACCCATTCAAGTCAATGGGACCGCTAAAAAACACGGAGGCACACAAGATTGTGATCCGCGTCCTCGTCCGTTTTTTTCCTATCATTTGCATGGCAAACCTGTCTTACATTTTTTTTTTACTTTCCTTCATGTCTGGTGATCCTCCAAAAATAAAGGAAGGACACACGGAAACAAAAACGGAAATGGATCACGGAACATGAAAAGGGGTTCCGTTGTTCCGTGATCCGTGTCCGTTTTTGTTTCCGTGTGCCTTCCTTTATTTTTGGAGGATCTCCAGACATGAAGGAAAGTAAAAAAAAATCTAAGTCAAGTTTGCCATGCAAATGATAGGGAAAAAACAGACGCGGATGACAATCTTGTGTACCTCCGTGTTTTTTCACGGACCCATTGACTTGAATGGGTCTGCGAACCGTTGTCCGTGAAAAAGATAGGACAGGTCATATTTTTTTCACGGACTGGAAACACGGATCACGGACGCGGATGACAAACGGTGCATTAGACAAGTTTTCCACGGACCCATTGAAAGTCAATGGGTCCGCAGAAAATCGCGGAAAATGGAACAAAGAACACGGGACACAACAACGGTCGTGTGCATGAGGCCTATAGGGAAGAATCCAGAGAAAAACCACATGCAATTTTTTCGAGAAAAAAATGGCATAGCAAAGGGGACGTAAAAAGTTTAGTGCAGGGTCGTCTGTTGCTGCCCTTGATAGATCCCCTACTTTATGCAAAACACTGAAAACGTTTGGTCACTCCTCATCAGGTCAACACCAGAAACCGCAAGAAACCTGCGGTTTTTGGTGTCATTTAATGCAGACAGCCCGTATCCGTGCGCTGTAGACTTTGGCTCATAGAGGGGGCTCCTTCTAAGGCCTCTTGCACACGAACATTGTACATACGGCGGGTCCGCAATACATGGGCACCGGCCCGTGTACACTCCGCATCACGGATGCGGACCCATTCACTTGAATGGGTCTGCAATCACGGAAATGCGGAACGGAACCACGGATCGGAACCCCACAGAAGCACTACGGAGTGCTTCCGTGGTGTTTCTGTCTATGCCTCCAAACTGCAAAAAAGACTAAGACGCCAATGCATTTTAGTCAGACTGATGAACTGTATTGATGGCCATTTACATGCCTCAACGTTGAAATTGCAACACCAAAAAGGACAAGCCATACGGTTGTGCAAATTGTGGAAGTGGCCGGTGTTAAAATGATTACATTTTCAAGCACCTTGCTCGAATATGTGGCATGTGGGAGAGGCATAAAAGACAGATTGAAACTAAGCAAAGTTTATTTTAGCCACATAAAACCTCAAAAATAGGATCAAGTTGTGTGGGATGATTGTGCAAAGCCTCCTGTTCATCGATGTGCCAGTTATCACCACTGGAGAAGACTGAGAGGGACAGAATCCTTGAACAGAGACCAGTTTTTATCACTCTGGCAGATCACTACACACCTAGGCCGAGATGTCCTGGTGGTTGGGAGAACAACGACAAACTGGAATGACAGCAAGAGGTGCACAGGGATGAATCTCTGCATGGATGGAACATCTGATTAGAAGAATGGAGCATAGTGATCCATTCTGTACTGCAAGTGAAATTGGACATCACATGCCATCCCAAGCCTACGGCGGCAAACAGTGTCTAAACAAAAAATCAGAAGGCATCTGCACGACATTGGGCTACGAGCCGGATGTCCTGCTACAGGTGTTCCATTGACTTTACACCACCACTGTGGTGCACAGCAAGAATGCAACGGAGGCTGCAATGGAGGTCTGTCCTCTTCAGCCATGAGTTCCACTTTTGTCTCGGATGCAGTAATAACCAGAGATTGGTCTGGAGAACACCTGGGCAGTGCTATGAAGAAATCTTCACGAGGGCATGTCACACCGGTCCTACTCCCAGGATTATGATGTGGGGTAGGATAATGTATGGTAGCCAGACCCCTTTACTCTTCATGTCAGGTACACCAACAGCTCGGCATTGCAAAGAATTGGTTGTGAAACCAGTGGTATGGCCATTTCTCCAATGTGTCCCAGCAGCCATTTTTCAACAGGACACATGTTGCTTGTACTACCGTGAGCAGCCTGCATGTTCTTAACGTGCTACCGTGGCCTGCAGCATCTCAGAATTTGTCTGCCATAAAGGAACGTGTCATCAGAAAATGAACTATTATTTAAATCATGTTTTTATGGTTAATATATTTTTAAATAATTTTCCATGTCAATATCTATATTGAAACAAAAACCATGAAATCCTGCGAGTTTTCGCACTGGCCACTAAGCCCAATAATAGCTGCCCCTTCCTAGTCTGTACACATTACTTTGCTTGCGTATCTGTCATTCTAATCCTGCCTGTAATGATATCACCTCTGTGTATAGATAAGACATGATCCACCATTCACAATAGGTGATTGTCTGGGCTCATCTATTCTTTCCTTGTACAACGATATCTGCACAGGTTCCAGATCATGCCTAGAAAACTCTCCCATAGAAGTCAATGAGGTCCCTTCCTGACCATTGTGTCTATGGCCCATGGGGCTGCTGTAAAGCATTTTAGTAATGCTGTATAAATGCTGTTAAGAACAGATCAGGCAAGATGGCCGCCCCCATAATCATATTCAGGAAACAGAAAAAAATTCAAATCTGCAATCGGAAAATAAAAACTGATTAGAAAAAAATATGTATTACAATCTGGTTTTAACTGGCAGATAAAATTTTTGGTGACACATTTCCTTTAAGCACATCTGAGGCGTCATTGGTCAGCAGTTGCAAAGAGTGCTGTCAGCAGCGGATCTTGATGATTTGCGTGCCCAAGTGCATTCAGTGTGGCAGAACATTTTAATAACCTCATTGATCGCATTGCCAAGGTGTGTAAGAGCTTGTATTTCTGCATGTGGTGCTCATACTCTATACTTAATAAATTTAGTTGTTTTGAATATTTTGCATATCATTAACATGTCTATTGATCCTTTGACTTCCATAATTCCACAACTTTTCCTTCCTGATCTTGCAATTTCCATTTTTACGTGTGTATAAGATGGGGTTTCAGTGTAAATCACGGGCCTGACATTTTTTTATGTGGTTATATATTATAACTTTTCTGAAACTGAGAATACAGATTCATTTTGATTCCTTCAGAACCAAGCAGTCAGCGCCTGCAAATCAAAAAATGAATGGCTGCAGAACGCCAAGGATCCAACAACACAAGACTTTGTGGATCAGAAGCAACAACTAGAGAACGCTGTGCAGCACATCTTCACAAAGCTCAGTACACCACGTAAGGATCATCAGAAGTGTTTACAGTGCAGTGCTCTCCAACCGGAAGCTGTCAGTGCATGCTGAGAGTTGTAGTTTTGCAACAGCTGAAGAGCCACAGGTTGTAGACCAGTCTTGGGCCTCAGCTGCAAATCCCGGCCAGACTGTGAATCTAATGATCTGAACTGACAAGTGTATAGTTGCCTAAGATGTTCTTGGGTTGGGTCAGTAGACTCGCGATTGGACTGGGATTTGCAGCTGTAGTACAGATGCTAAAAATGCAGCCATGTTATAGTTGTCTGAATGAGGCCTTCTAAGACTAAAGCTGCTCATAACAGATTAATCTTGGCAGTTCCTGCTGTATGGGCAGCCACTTGAGAGTCCATTAATAGGGTTGTCCACAATTTTAATATTGATGGCCTATCCTCATGCTAGGCCATCAATATCTAATCGGTGGGGGGTCCAACCCCCCGCCAAGTAGATGTTGAAGAGTAGCTCCATCCATTGTGTAATGGACAGAGCTTGTAACTGCAGCTTTATCCACTACACAGTGGACGTAGCTGTGTAATTCCAAGGACAAAGCTAATTCCAAGAACAGGGTATGTCTTCCCTGAGGAGAGTCCATCAGTTATTAAAATCCTGGAATACCCCTTTAAGAGTGGTTTCACTTTCAAGAGCTTTTTAAAAAAAATTGAGCGAAAACTATGAATGGATCTAGTAGGAAGGAGAAGTCCTTTTGAATCCACTTCTGTCTTTGGATAAAAAATAAAGAAAGTAGACCTTTTTTTTCCAACAAAAGGCTGTGTGAAGCTCCCCCCAAATCCTTGATATCATGTAGGTTTTTCGGACTGCGGTGGCTGTCTACTTGCAGTTTGGCTCCACTAATTGGGGTTAAAGCTATGGGCAGATCCACTTCATTCAAATCAGCAGATGCCCATTGTTTTTGTTTTGCCAGGAGATAAAGCACTGGCAGAAATGTCTTGTTGATTTCCATCCCCCAAGTTAACTATCAACCAGTAATTATATCGAGCAGGCTATACATTGATATGACTTTCTTTCTCCCCATAGGTGTGGAAACTGGAAAGTCTAAACAGTGACCTCACAGATCTTCATGTCACCCTACATCGTCCTCCAACTACGGCCTTTATACACGGCTGAACTAATCTCGTACATATCCCCCTCTGCCTTTTCATTGTATATAAAATTGTAACTTTGAATCTATAAGTTGCAGTGTATGTATTTTCTATGGAAGTTTTGACCACCTGGAATAGACCCAATACTGACAGGGATAAAAGAGTATTCCCATTTCAAGTTCTCATAAAAGTGAATGGGACCAGCATGGCACAGCCGCTGTCTCCATAGCCCATGTCATTTCACTTTTTTAATGTGTAGTGACTAGTTGTAAGACTTTGTAATATACTTTACTATAGAATTATGGACCACTGTTGCAAAGGAGAATTTGTATTCAGCATCTACTGAAGATTGATTACTGGAAGATGCAAAGTTGGGCTTCTTAGCAGGGGTGCAATTATCAAAGTTCCCTGCCTATGTATTTTACAATCAATTGACACCACTTTTGTGGCATTAACAGGTTACAAATTGTCACACACCCTTTGTGGCTCTTCCCCACTTTTCCTAAGTGGCAGGGAAAGTGGCCAGGAGGTCCAGCTTATTTATCATGTTCTATGCCAGGGGGGACATTTAAGTAAAATCTTTTATAGGCAATAGTGAAGGGCAAGGATTGTGACAGGGAGGGCAGAGGTAGGCTGAGAAGCCTACACCTTAGGCTACTTTCACACTAGCGTTCGATCGGATCCGTTCTGAAAGGATCCGATCATAATAATGCAGACGGAGGCTCCGTTCAGAACGGATCCGTCTGCATTATATTGGCAAAAAAAAGCTAAGTGTCAAATTAGCCTGAGCGGATCCGTCCAGACTTTTACATTGAAAGTCAATGGGGGACGGATCCGCTTGAAGATTGAGCCATATTGTGGCATCTTCAAACGGATCCGTCCCCATTGACTTACATTGTAAGTCTGGACGGATCCGCACGGCCAGGCGGACACCCGAACGCTGCAAGCAGCGTTCAGGTGTCCGCCTGCTGAGCGGAGCGGAGGCTGAACGCCGCCAGACTGATGCAGTCTGAGCGGATCCGCATCCATTCAGACTGCATCAGGGCTGGACGGAAGCGTTCGGGTCCGCTCGTGAGCCCCTTCAAACGGAGCTCACGAGCGGACAGCCGAACGCTAGTGTGAAACTAGCCTTAGGGCTAATGCACAAACGTATTCTTTGTTTCCATTCTGTTTTTTTTCTTTCTTCTTTTGCGGACCGTACGCAGAACCATTCAATTCAATGGGTCCACACACAAGTTTTTTTTTTTTTTATATAAAACATATCCTTGTACATATTGCGGACAATAATAGGACAGCACTGTTCTTTAGGGGCCAGATGTCCCGTTCCGCTAATTACGGAATGCACACGGACGTCATCCGTATCTTTTGCGGATCTGTGTTTAGCTATTTACTGGACTGAGACAACAGGGGTATTCCCGGGTACTAGGGATGAGCGAATCGACTTTGGATTAAACATCCAAAGTCGATTTGCATAATGCTTTGAATACTGTACAGAGCAAACTCTGTACAGTATTAGAATGTATTTTCTTCAATGAGCCAAAGTTATTACCGCAAAGTCTTGCAAGACTTCGCATATTTCATAAATCAATTTCTACTGTAAAAAAAAAAAAAACATTTCCCGAACTCTGGTTCGGTTCCAAGGTACCACTTAGAACCAAACCCAAGTTTGGGAAATGTTTTTTTTTACAGTAGAAAGCCGGAATTAGACTTACCGGTAATTCATTATCCACGAATCCACCATGACGGCCCAGAAAGATTGACCCCTGACCTCTGTAGGGCAGGAACAGAGATAGGTTTAAAAGGACCCCTCCCACCACCATTCACCAGTGAGTTCCAGATTATAGTGCCACAACCACCGGTTAAGAAGTGAAACAACTCAAAGTGGTTTTTTTTTTGTTTTTGTATTAACTCATACCAAGTCATTGCAATACATTTTTTTTTTTTGGTGGGATATCATGCCATCATGGTGGATTTGTGGAAAATGAATTACCGGTAAGTCTAATTCCGGCTTTCCACTTCACCACCATGACAGCCCAGAGAGACATAACAGATTATATACGTCTTAGGGTGGGGCAACGGCCTGTAGGACCTTGCGACCAAAGGCCAGGTCGGAAGACCTGGATAAGTCGAGTCTATAATGTTTAGTCCAGCTATTATGGATAGAATTTTTATAATGGTCTATAATGTTTAATGAAGGTGTTTACACTGGACCAGGTTGCAGCCTGGCATATTTGATCTAGGGAAGCTCCTGCCCTTTCAGCTGAAAGAGGCAGACATGGCTCTCGTGGAATGAGCCCGAATGACCTCTGGACAACTGATGCCTTCGATCTTGTAGCAGTCCGTAATAGTCTGTTTTACCCATCGGGCAATGGTAGATCTGGAAGCTGCCTTCCCCTTATTTTTACCACAAAAGAGCACTAGTAAGTTGTCCACCTTCCTCAGGTCTCTAGTGACCTCTAGGTATTTTAGTACTGTTCGTTTGACGTTCAGGGTATGGAAACGTTCCTCTCCAGAATTCTTAGGATTCTTACAAAAGGAGGGAAGAATGATCTCCTGGCTTCTATGGAAGTCTGTTACTACCTTTGGCAAAAACGTCGGGTCTAGACTCAAGGTAATAACGATCCTCCTGTATTGTGAGATATGGTTGTCTTATTGACAATGCTTGGATCTTGCTCAGTCTTTTTGCTGATGTTATAGCTATAAGAAAAGCCGCCTTCTGAGAAAGATGCTTCAGGGAACTTGAGTCCAAGGGTTCGTAAGGCGGACCTGTGAGTCCCCTAAGGACAGTGTTTAAGTCCCAGGATAGGCACCTTGATTTGAGAGATGGTCTTAGCCTGGCAGCTAAGGAATCTTTGGATCCATCTATGGCTGGCTAATTCGGAATCGAAATAGGCACTAAGCGCTGAGACCTGGACTCTAAGGGTAGAAGGACTTAACCCTGACTCTAGTCCCTTTTGAAGGAAATCCAGAATCCTCTGTATGTTTGGTTTGGTCTGGGGCTTTGTCGCTTGACCAGGTGCAGAATCTTTTCCAGATTTTAAATAAATGGAGTTAGTCACCTTCTTTCTGCTGGCCTTCAAGGTAGAGATAACACCCTCAGAGAGACCTCTACGTCTTAGAAGGTTGGACTCAGGATCCAAGCCGAGATGTTGAAGATTTCCGGATGAGGAGGGAGAACCGGCCCCATGGATCAGGATATCCTTCCTCCTTGGGAGAATAAATGCTTCCTGTGAGGAGAGTTTGGTTAGAATCGAGAACCAGCTCCTCTTGGGCCAGTACGGGGTGACCAGGATTACTCTGGCCCTGCCCCTGATGATTTTTTGGAGAACCCTTGGGATTAATGGGAACGGAGGGAAGGCATATGCAAGGTCCCAGTTCCAGTGCAGGGAGAAGGCGTCGATCGCTGGGGGGCCTGTCCCCTGTGGTTTGATACCTTTGCGTTTATCCTTGTAGCGAATAGATCTACCAGTGGGAGGCCCCATCTCTGGACAATCAGATTAAAGATGTCGATGTTTAAAGACCATTCTCCCTGGTCTATGGTAGTCCTGCTGAGGAAGTCCGCTGCACAATTTAGGCTTCCTTTTAAATAAATTGCAGATATTGATTTTACATTATTTTTTTCCCTTCAGAGGAAGATTTTTCTGGACAGACCTTCTAGTTTCTGAGACCGTGTGCCCCTCTGATGCTTGAGGTAGGACACGGTCGTTACATTGTCTGAATAGACCTTTTATATGTTGGTTCCTTCGTTTTGGAGCGGCTACTCGTATTGTCTCCCAAACTGCCCTGAGCGGGGGGCGTGGCCAACTGCCGACATGGCCGGACGTGTCTGAGAGCAGCTCCGGCTCCATAACTTCTATCCTGTGTAATCCTGAGCTGGCATCACAGATTTCTATCTCATACCTGAGCTACAGAACCAGCGGAACTCGTACGTCCCGATCATGGGCCCTAGCAAAGCGCAACAAGCTGCGGATCGCCTGAAGGAGTTCGCTCGTCAGGACCCACAGCATGGCGCCGCGGCCACCTCCTCTCCTCGTGCACCGCTTACCAGGGGACAAGCTGGACAGGCCTCAGCGACGGAGACTGAGGGGGAGCCTGAACTTACCTTGCAGGCATCCCACAGTCAGCTAATGGCTGCCATCATGGGTTGCCAGTCGTCACTTACAGGCAAGATAGAGGAGGTCAGAGTGGACCTAGGCCTCTTGCGTCATGACATCCAGCAGCTAAGGGAGAGGGTCCGGCTTACAGAGAAAAGGGTGTCTGAGCTGGAGGACTCGACAAGGCCCCTGGCTGCTAGGGTGACTGCTGTGGAGGGAGCGGTTGAAATGTGGCATCAGAAGTGTGACGACCTAGAAAACCGCTCGAGGAGGAATAACATCCGCATACTGGGTATGCCTGAGAGGACCGAGGGATCCGTTCCTGCTACATTCCTAGAGGGATGGTTCAAGTCGACGTTCCCAGATGCGTCCTTCTCTGCGGCTTTTGCGGTAGAGAGAGCCCACCGGGTCCCGGCCCGAATGCCCCCACCTGGGGCCCCGTCAAGACCACTCCTTGCCCGCATGCTCAACTGGCGGGATCGTGATCTCACTCTCTCCAAGGCCAGAATCAAGCAAACCATTACCCTCGGTTCTGCTAATATCTCCTTGTATCCGGATTTCTCGGCAGAATTACAGAAGAAGAGGGCTACGTTTACATCCATAAAGAAACGCTTGCGAGATATGGATTTACAATATTCCATGGCCTACCCGGCCCGCTTGAGAGTCTTGGATGGTGGGAAATCGCACTTCTTCAATAACCCCAGGGAGGCTGAGGACTGGCTACTAGTGAGACCTCGGAATGCGCCGCAGAGATGAGAGGACAATCCTATGACAACAGACACACTAGTTTTGGTTTCGGGACGGAACTTGTTTATCCTATGGTTCTTTTTAATATGAGCATTTAAAGGACTACTGGACTTACACGTGAACCTTTCATCTGATGGCTAACGGGTGTGAGGGGCCCGTGAGTATGTCAGTAATTTGCCTCAGGTTATGTTTTACGGTTACTTAGCCATGCTTATAATTGATATTGGGAGCCAGTGCTCTCACCTGCACTTGTTTGCAAGACCTCTGCACTGTGCAGGTCCCCCATTAACATGGTCACTAATGTAATGTGCTTCATCTATGTTTATTGCTCGGCACACCGGGATTTATTGTTAGGTTATCTGTTTACCTGTTTGTATGCTAACTGGTACATCATCTATTACTATATCATACATTGCCGTGTCAGTATTGCGGCGGATGTTGGTGGGCTTCCTGGATCATCCTACTCATTAATGATCATACAGCGCTTATGGCATCTATAACATATATGTCCTGGAATGTGCGTGGTCTTGGGGGTCCCAGGAAGCGCATGGCGGTATTCGCACATATCCGGTCGTACAATCCTCATATTATATGCCTCCAGGAGACCCGTGTCACTGCCGATACAGAAGGTAGACTAAGTAAACCTTAAAAGCGCTTACGGTACGACATACTCTAGGGGTGTGTCCCTGCTAGTTCACCGCTCAGTAAGGTGGGAGGTACATCAGGAGGTGATGGATCCTGAGGGCCAATATATTTTTGTATTCGCACATTTAAATGGCGCTCCTTATGTTATACTTAATGTGTATATACCTCCTCCTGCCAACCTCTCTGTTCTGCAGGCTGCAGCGAGCTTTGCAGCCCAGTTCCCTTTTTCTAAGATATTGTGCATGGGAGACCTCAACATGGTGGGTAATGAGACACTGGATAGGTTCCAGGCCAATCCTCGCTCAGACGTATGTCTCTGATCCTTCTGAGGAGAATAGATTAGATTGGATGCAGAAGGGCAGGCAGTATATGCTATGCTTACAAGAAAAAAGTGATCGCAGGCTCTTCTTCCTTAAACAACAGGCTTTTGAGCAGGGTGGTAAGACGGGAAAGGTCCTAGCACAGGTTATTAGACGCAATACTATGGCTCCCCGATCATTCGCATACAGAATGTGGATGGATCCGTAGTGGAGGATCCGGGTGGGATATTGAACAGATTCAGAGAATTCTATAGTGAACTATACTCCTCGAGAACCCAGTATACCCTGTCTGCGCTTAATGAGTAGCTAGGTGAGGTGTCTCATCCTCAGTTATCCCCCTTGGATATGGGAATTCTTGATGAAGAGATCATGCTGGAAGAGGTGGTAGCTGCGATTAAGGGTTTAAATCTGGGAAAGTCCCCGGGGCCGGACGGCATTCCTCTGGAAGTATACTCAAAATATGAGGATATTTTAGGGCCTCAACTGCGCAAAATGTATGCTGCCTCCCTGGAGAAGGGCTTTCTACCGGATTCTCTATATGACGCATCTATTGTAATTCTCCTGAAACCGGATAAAAATCCCTTAGAGTGTGGATCCTATCGTCCAATATCACTATTAAACCTAGATTACAAAATATTGACTAAAATTCTTGCAAATAGGTTAAATAGGGTGATAGCCTCAATAGTACACGAGGACCAGTCCGGCTTCATACCTGGCCGTTCTACCTCTAGCAATATTAGAAGAGCCCAGGTGGTAGCGCAAGTGGGTTATACGGATGACAAACAGTGGGCCTTGGCATCCTTAGATACGGCCAAGGCATTCGATTCCATTGAATGGGAATTTTTGTTACATACCCTAGAAAGTTTTGGCTTTGGCCCCATTTTTATCAGGTGGATTAAAGTGCTCTATCACCGTCCTACTGCTAATATTATGATTAATGGGTCCTTGTCTCCCACATTTCCTTTACATCGGGGTACCCGGCAAGGATGTCCCCTATCCCCATTGCTATTTGCGGTGGCGATTGAACATCTAGCCATTAGAATACGCCAAGATACTATCTTCAAGGGGGTGTCTTTGGGAGGTAGGGAAGACAGACTAGGGTTGTATGCCAACGATCTCATTTTATTCATGGACGATGTAGACTCATCCCTACCACGGGCGATTGAGTTGATCGATCAATTTGGGGATTTCTCTGGCCTACGCATTAACTGGTCCAAGTCTGCCCTTATACCATTATGGTCCCCGGACTGGCCCCCAGTATATCACAATCTTATGGTTGTGGAACATTTCAAATATTTGGGTGTTAATATCACTAAGGACCCAACGAGATCACATTTGCTTAATATTGCCCCTATTGAGACCTATGCTTTGGATAAATTCAAATCGTGGACTACACTACCTCTATCAGTTATGGGCAGACTGAATCTTGTCAAGATGGTTCTCTTGCCCAAGGCATTATACTTACTAGGACACGCTTGCTCCCCAGTCCCGAGGTGCTTCTTTGCACGTCTGCATTCAGCTATAGCGAGATTCGTCTGGGGTAAGGACAGGAGGAAGTTGGCTCTTGATGTTCTGCAGAGAGGTTGGCAGCAGGGAGGAGCGGCTATGCCGGATTTATTTCTGTACTTCTTGGCGGGACAGCTGAGATTCTTAATTGCCTGGGTTGCGCAGTCCCACATACCTAATTCTGAGCTTTATTTGAGGTGTCACCTGGATCTCTCTACTTTTTGGCCAGTTCTAGAAAATTAACATTCAATAAAGGGCCGCTTATTACCCATACATAGGTTAGCTCATCAGGTCTGGAGAGCTGCCAAGCTCCAACAATACCAAGATATTCCTGATGACACTGTGTTGTGGAACAATCCGATGTTTCCTCATCTGCGGCACTGTGAAGGCAGGGCTGTTTGGGAAAATTACGGCATTTTTACTTTAAGGGATCTATATGAGAAGGGTGTCC
The DNA here is from genome assembly GCF_014858855.1 of Bufo gargarizans. NCBI lineage: Eukaryota > Metazoa > Chordata > Amphibia > Anura > Bufonidae > Bufo > Bufo gargarizans. Next base: position 152,867,590 of record NC_058086.1, on the reverse strand, counting down.
TCTTCCCATTCTCTCAGCTTCAGGAGAAATTTGGGGTGCTCCGGTCTCATTTTTTTAGGTACTAACAGCTCAGACATGCTCTCCAAGCTCAATTTCAAGGTGACGCGAAAACCATTTCTAAATATCCATTGATAGGCATACTTAGAACACAGGGGCCGAAGGGGATGATTTCGACCTTGTACACACATCTTTTGGATTAGAAAATTCGCTCCAAACCCCTGTTGGTGGAGACTAGGTGGAAAGAGAGGGTGCCACAGCTTAGTGATGAGGAATGGGCTGAGGCTTTGTGTGCACCATCGACTGTATCGCCCTCTCTTAGGCTACTTTCACACTAGCGTTCGGGTGTCCGCTTGTGAGCTCCGTTTGAAGGGGCTCACAAGCGGACCCGAACACTTCCGTCCAGCACTAATGCATTCTGAGTGGACGCGGATCCGCTCAGAATGCATCAGTCTGGCACCGTTTGACCTGTGTTCCGCTCAGCAGGCGGACACTTGAACGCTGCTTGCAGCATTCGGGTGTCCGCCTGGCCGTGCGGAGGCGTGCGGATCCGTCCAGACTTACAATGTAAGTCAATGGGGACGGATCCGTTTGAAGATGACACACTATGGCTCAATCTTCAAACGGATTCGTCCCCCATTGACTTTACATTGAAAGTCTGGACAGATCCGTCTGAGGCTATTTTCACACTTAGAAATATTTTAACAATATAATGCAGACGGATCCGTACTGAACAGAGCCACCGTCTGCATTTTATGAGCGGATCCGTCTGAGACGGATCCGCTCTGAACGCAAGTGTGAAAGTAGCCTTAATAATAGGCTTACTCAGTTATTCATTCTCCACAGGAGTTATTTAACACCCACCAGGTTGCACAAAATGGGTAGGCTTGACCACACGAGATGCCACAGATGCGCTCAAGATAATGCAGATTTCTGGCATCTTATCTGGGACTGCCGGTATGTGAAGCCCTTTTGGAGGAAAGTAGTGGATATTTTATCTACTTTGATCACAGAGGTGATTCCCTGTTGTCCTAAAATTTGCCTTCTAGGGATAGTGGATAATGATGCCCGCTCCCTGTATGTTTGCACTTTCTTAAAAGAGTCTCTATTCTTGGCACGGAAAGCTATAGCTATGCGATGGATGGCGGAAAGACCGCCAACAATAGGCCAATGGAAGGCGTTGGTGAACCAAATTTTCCCCTATGAAAAAGTGATGTATGGGAATAGGAAATGTCCTCAGAAATTTGAGAGGGTGTGGGGTTCTTGGTGCTCTTCACCAATCACAGCTGTGCCATCCCACATGCACTCAGTACGAAATACATAGGATTGCGTGCTTCAGTATGTCATGATGCATGTTGGGTGGGGGGTAGAAAGGAAAACATACTTTGTTAAGTGATGTCACATGCTTTGTTTTACCTGCTTTATTGTCCTCAAAATGGAATTGTAATGCGCTCCGATTGTACTGCACGAATTCATGGCAATGTATGTATGTACGATAATTTGTATGATTCAAGATACTGTCATATGTATAACTGTACCAATTTTGGTTGTTATTCTCAATAAAACGAGTTAAAAAAAAACTGCCCTGAGCTCCCTGTAGTTTGAGGACTGAGCTGCAATTTTTGGAGGCCAGTCTCCCTGGTAGAGATCAGAGTATATTTTTGCGCCCCACCCCTTTACGCTGGCATCGGTCTGAACATGCACTGCTGGGGTTTTGAACCAGACCATGCCCTTTTAAATTTTTGTTTGAAGCCACCACCGGACTGAAGATTTTGTGTGGCCTGGGATCAGGTTTTTCCTGATTAAAGAGGACAGATTTTTGTCCCATTTTCTTAGAAGCTAGGACTGAAGGGCTCTGTAATGGGCCTGGCACCAAGGGACTGCTACCATGCAGGCTGTCAGCTGACCTAAAAGGCTCATCATTTCTCTGAACGAGAAGGATCGACATCCCAGGAAGGCCCTGATTGATGACTGCAGGTTCTGGATTCTTTCTGCTGGAAGGAAGGTTGTTTGTTTTTCCGAATCCAGCAAAACCCCCGGGAATTTTACCTTGGTATTTGAAACTAGGGATGACTTTTTTAGGTTTATCACCCAACCTAGAGATATCAGAAGGGAACAGAAGATCTCTCGATCTGCTATAGACTGATCCACAGTGTTTGAAATTAGTAGAAAGTCGTCTAGATAAGGAATGACCGTCACCCCCTGAGACCTCAGGGAGGCGACCAGCTCTACCATCAGCTTCGTGAAAATCCTTGGTGCTGAGGCCAGCCCGAAGGGGAGAGCCACGAACTGGTAATGGGGAACAGACACTCTGTGATCTCTTACTGCAAACCGCAGGAGCCTCTGAGACTGGGTGTGAATAGGAACATTATAATATCCGCCCTTCAGGTCGATTGTACAGAGGGACGCATCTTTCTGAACTAAAGGAATGGTAGAATTTAGATATTCCATGTTGGACCTTTTGTAAATTAAAAATTTGTTCAGCCTCTTGAGGTTTATAATCATGCGGAAGGAACCCCCCCCCGACTTCTTTACTAAGAAAAGGCTGGAGTAGAAACCCTGCCCCCGTTATAGCTGGGGAACAGGAATCACTACTCCTAAATCCAGGAGATTCTAGACCTCCCTCCAGATCTGGCTGTGCTGAAAAGGAGAAGGGTGGTGAGAAATGAGAAAAACATTTAGAGGGGAAGGAAGATAACTATCCTGTATCCGTTTTTGACAAGATTTTGCGCCCAGAAGCTGGGAAAAGTCTGCTGCCACTGAGCAAAAAATTAGAATAGTCTTTCCCCTATCCTGGTGTCGCTGTTTCTCACCGCCCTTGTTTTGGGGATTAAGGAGGAACCCTCTACCCCTCCCCCCTTTTGGGTAACTCCAATGTCCGGATTTACCTTTACCACGAAAGGAGCTATTTTGGGAATATTGACTACGAAAGGAGGGTTTCTTTTTAGGGGTTTTCTCCTCAGGAAACCCTTTCTTTTTATCAGTAGCCTTCTCAAGAATCTTGTCCAATAGAGGCCCAAATACGTATTCACCTGATAAGGCTATAGAACACAACTTCATCTTGGAAAAGATGTCTTCCGACCAAGATTTCATCCAAAGTGCCCGCCGAGCAGCATTGGACAAGGCGGCGTCCTTGGGTGAGAATCTAATTGTCTCTGCAGAGGCGTCCGCTAGAAAACCCGTGGCGGATTTTAGCAAGGGAATAGAATCTAGTATCTTTTCCCTGGACGTCTTGTTAACTAGATAACTTTCTAATTCATTCAGCCACAGGTACATAGACCTGGTGACTGAAGTAGCGGCTAGGTTTGTCTTGACACTACACATAGCTGCCTCCCAGGATTTTTTTAAATAAACTGTCAGCCTTCCATTCCATAGTGTCCCTTAACTGACAGGAGTCCTCAAATGGAAGTGAGGTTTTCTTATTGACCTTGGCCACCTAGACGTCAATTCTAGGGACCGTCAAAAATCTTAGAATCTGACGGGTCAAATACAAGGCGGTTCCTGAACTCCTTGGAAATTCCTAGTTTCTTTTCTGATGGGCCCATTCATCCATCACCATCTCCTTAATGTTTTCATTTATGGGGAATACCCTGGAGCGTTTGACCTTCAATCCCCCCCCAAACATCTCCTCCTGAACTGTATGGGGTTGCTGGATGTCCTCCACCCCCATGGTATCCCTGACAGCCTTTAAAAGGTCACTTCTCACTGGGAGTGAAGAAAATTTTTCTAGAGTCCTCGACAATCTCGCCCTCAGATATGGGGGGGGGGGTCGTCTTCCTCTTTAGAGAATTAGGCATCGTCCTCGAAATCCTTGGAGTCAGAGGAAATGTCCGCCATCCTGGGCCGTTTAGGAGGGCTGAGTCCCCTGGGTATCCTCACGGAGGGAGGCCAGTGAAGACTTAACCTCCTCCTGAATCATGGATCTAAACTCCTGCATAATTGAGGGCTGTTCCTCTTTCACTAATTTGGCAATGCAATCCTCGCAAAGTTTTTTAGTATAGTCATTAGGAAGCCTGACAGCACTGGCTGCATCTGGCGGTCTTTGGCTTTTTTTTTTAAGGTAAGTTTGGCCTAAAGTGAGAGAGCAGCCCATTAATTTTATGTCAATCTAGTATAGGTGCATAAGCTTAGATGCAGTATACCAGCAGACCCCCAGGGGGAGGGGGACCAGTGGTTACCTACTAAGGCATCTCCCCCCCCCCCTTCCCCCTTGCCATCTGTGAAGCTGCTGGCATGCCCAGGTGGGCTACTCATGCAGGGGTCTGCTCCTTCTGCTGTGGCTCCTTCTCAGACATGTCCTCCGGTCAGAGTGCACTGGGAAAGTGCTTTTAAGCATTTTTTTTTTTATAGAAGCCCATCCACTTCTGGGTTTCGGCCGGCAGCCCGGAAGGGACGTCAGACGCGCGCCTGCGCAGAACGTCCTTCTGGTCGGCTACCTCACAGGGAGGTAGGCGACCCAGCGGCAGCTCAGGGCAGGCTTCCCACAACAGGGAGTGTGACCCTGGCATCTCCCTGTCAGCTTTAGAACGAAGCCCGCCGGAGAGCAGGGGATGCATTTCTGGGTGAAAGGCCTGCAAGGGAGGCAAGAAACACCACCGATGTGGTCACCCAGGTACCCTTAAAAAAAAAAAAAAAAAGTCCAAATCCACTTCACCTCCCTGAAAGCCAGAGAGGACATCTGTCCAGGCCACTATAGGGGCATGAACACTGGTGAATGGTGGTGGAGGGGTCCTTTTAAACCTGTTCCTGCCCCTACAAAGGTCAGCGGTCAATCTCTCTAGGCCGTCATGGTGGTGAAGTGGAAATTGATTTATGAAATAATGTGAAGTCTCGCAAGACTTTGAAGTAATAACTTCGGGTCATAGGAGCCAATACATTCAGATACTGTACACAGCGCTCGCTCCATACAGCATTCAATGTATTATGCAAAGCGACATCGGATATTTCATCCAAAGTCAATCTGCCCATCCATACTGGCTACTATAAATATAACTTATGTTTCAGACCTATCCATCAATAAATTACCTAATGTAAATTTCACATTTACTGTTCAGTAGTCATAAGAGTAGTTTTATTCCTCTGCTACCCACTGTTCCATCATAAATTACCATGGCATCAACCTGTAGTTCTGAGCCTTTGTTAGGTCGAGCATGCTCCGTGTGTTGCCATCACTTCTCTAGCTAAAGGTCTTGTGAAACAAGGGCGTGTTAGTATGCTGGTGATTACTGCATAGAGGGGCGTGACCGGACTGTATATCAGGCAGCCAATCAAACATCACTCATGAACGAACACAAACTCACAGCAGGCAAGCTAGGGGATTGTGGGTGTTGTAGTCTTTGAATTTTGTTAGGGACGATCAGGCGCCATGATTCTGTGTTGCAGACTCCCACAGGAGCTAAACAAATTGATTGCAAGGTAAATTGAAACTCGGGTTATATGTACAGGTATGGGTTCTGGGTGGGTCACTGCTTGCAGCCTTAATGCAGTTTTTCAAAAAAAGGTTACTTTACCGGAATACCCCTTTAAGCTTTGTCTGAATACAGATTGTCCTTAGCAAAGCTGAGTGTTGGTATGGGGGATACTTTACATGCACTTCCATATTAAAAAATAAAGTTCCCATAATACTCACATTAAAAAAGTGAACTGACTTCAGAATGAGAATATCAATTGTCAGAATTTTATTTTTATGAGCAGATTGGCAAAAAAAAAATTATGCAGAAGCCTGGGTGTCACATATGCGGCCATGTTACATCTGTTCAAGGATATCTTTGAAGGCATGAAACAGCTACACATTGAGTAGCCTTGACTCCACAGCCCTGAATCGTGGAGACAGTTCACATTTACTGGAAATTTAACAACTCACATCCATGTGTACTTCACAAGTGAATTTATTAAACTATATTGCAGCCAGCTCACAATGATAAAGGTCATCAGGACAAGACTTCTTGGGAAAAACATCTTGCAATTACATTGTAGCGAGAAAGGCACGGTGTTCTTACCATACGGCTGATGAGGAAAGACCTCCCCACCCCCAGAGACTTTTTGGGGGGTATGAGGTGGCTCAAGTGCAAACATTTGGCCAAAAAAAAAAAAAATCTATTATAATGCTTGAAAAATAGAATCCTTCTCATAACAGGGATTAGAGAATTTAAGAAGTGTGCAGTAGAACTTAGCCTCTAATGAGGACTGTGGTGTGATCTGCACTCAGACAGGACATTCCTTTGGTTGTTCACAAGAGGACAATTAGATCGCATCTGCAAAAGCACAGGGAAGCCTCTTCCTTGGCAGAAGAAATCTACTTTGGTTGTGCGGTATATCTCAGGTATTTCTTCCCAGAAGGTAATTCTTTGGTGTCAATGCCGCAGGTGAAGATCTTGCTCGCTTCGTCCTCAGGAACATTTGGAGGAACCATAACTCTGTCGCCAGGCTAGTAGAAAGTGGTGAGAAAAGCAGATTAAGTGGATTAGGCTTTGCACACAGGCTGTTGATTTACCAGACAGACTGTTAACTAGGACTTCTGTGCCAAAGTTGGGGCGTGCGGTGGAAACCCCTTCGTGACCAGGTTATCCCAGTGAGTAAGTATGGTTTTATAATAAAGCTGATCTTAAAGTATAACTGTCTTTTTTTGGAGTATTGGATGGTAGTGATTAATATCTCCTTGGTGGCCCCATTTCAACTTTTCACTGTGTATTCAATTACCCCTTAATTCCACAGTTTTGTTCCCTGTACTGCCTACTTTTACCTCTGCTTAAAATAGGGTTGCTAGGCATGGTCTGTCTATGTGTTGAAGGATGGAGGACTCAGAAGCACGCAATGTGCAAGGTCACATTACTTACAGTCCCTGGCTGTCAGTAAGTAAATGATTAAAGCCAGGTCCTCCCCAGCAGCTGATAACAGTGCCTGGGCTGTGTGCACTACTCCCTGTCCCTACGCTTGGCAGACGCTCCCTTACTCAGCAGACTGGGACAATGCAGAGTGGAAGCAGAGCAGGGAAGGGAGATCTGCCATCTGCTCAGTGTATAAATGAAAGCAACATGTGGTAAGAGGGCCCGTTGTGCTGCAGGAGATTAACCCTTTAGGTGAGGGCTCTGGTTACTGACACTTGTGGGGGGCTATTGTTACTGGCTAGTGAGGGCAGGCAGGATTAGCCTCAGGGTGAGGGCAGTGGTGGCCATCTTAACTGAATAGTGAAATTGCAGTTTTATGCAGACTGGTTGCTAAGGGCTGAATCTTATTAAATATGGGGTAAGTCAGTCTAATAGTAACTGATTCTGGAATATCATTATTAGTAACTACATATATGGAAATTGAAGTTAGGGTCTTAGTGTGACAGTTATCCTTTAAGTTATCTCCATCACACATGAAGTGCCTCCATCGTAGTACTGCTATTCCCACAAATGTCTGGAGTTCACTTTTTTTATCTGAAATAAAACACAGCTAAAGTATTCAGAAACACCAGAGGCTGTGTCCAACAGTTCATTCACTTCTAAGGGGTTGACAGGGCACCTTCTAAAATAGCCACCTAGAAATGAGTGCAGCAGTGGACCAAACCAACCTGCATACTACTGCTTCATTCAGAGGTGGTCTCTGGAATCCATCAATTTTGGGATAGCATGGGGTAGACTCAGACCACCCCTACAGTCTGTCACTTATCCCCCATTACCTTCCAGTCTACAGGAGTTGCAACATTGTGTTTTGCTGTTAGCTGAAGGGAATCCAAAACCCTCAAGATCTCATCAAAGTTTCTACCGGTGGTTGCTGGATACAAGATGGACAGCTTCATTTTCTTATCTGGGCCAATAATGAACACCTAAAAGACAAAAGAAAAAAAGGATCTTAGTCAGTCAATTATATACAGACCCCACCTGATGTGAAAAAGTGAAGAAATGAAAGGCATGTTTCTTTGTCTACATCACGACTGTCACCCAGTGTCATTGTTAGAATCTCATTACTGCTACTTGTTCGAAATCTCGGTTCCCCCTAAATGTAAACAGATACTCACACATCGGGCAGTCACTGGCATCCCATCACTGTCCTTCTCATCAGGATCCAGCATACCCAGTTTTACAGCAAGGTCCCTTTTGGGGTCTGCAATAATTGGAAAGGGTAGTGTCTCGGTGGGCTCATCACAGTTGTAGGAATTTATGTCCTGTAGGAGAAGCCAGATGCAAGCCATTTAAGCAATGTCAACTGTTGACATGGTCATACATTTTAGATAGTGGTTAGCCATCTCTACCAACCCTCATCTTTAGAGCTAGTGCACACAAGCTTATCTGCTTTGCAGTCCGCAAATTGCAGATCTGAAAGACAGATCCCAGCCATGTGCATGCCACCATTTTTTCCCCCATACTCCTCTAGAAATCTTTGCAGATCCATTTATTTCTATGGGGCCCCAAAAATGCAGACAGCAACAGTCAACCATATGCTGTCCACATCCATGCACCCATTCTGCCAATTACAGAACATGTCTGCAAAACAGACGAGACTAGGACAATATAGGCATTTCTAGAACAGGGCCCACAGAAAGGGGCATAGGCCAGCATCTGTATTGTGCAGATCCACAAAATGCACTGTTGTGCAAATGTGGCCTTAGAAGAACTTTGTCTTCTGCCTTACACAGCAAGGTACAGATAGTTGACTACAACACCTGAAATGGTAGCATGGAATGAACATCCTATTGGCCAAATCTGCCACCTGCAAACTAAGCGGCCATACAGTACTCACCATCTCCATGAATAGGAGGCAGTTCACATCTTCTGGAACACAGGAGGCATCATGCATGTCAAGGACTGATGAGGGGAGCCATGGCCACTAACCGTTCCCAGTCTACTTATCTACCTTTCATCCTTCCAAGCTCTAAATATTCTAGGATTTCCTCATCACAGCAAAGACCTGCTCAGCATTTACCTTGCTCCAGCCCAGATGATCCGGCACAGAATCTATGGACAGAGCAATCATGCAGACATTTCTTTTTCTGAATTCTGGTTCCAACTTCACTGCTCTTCCCAGCTCTGTGGTACACACTGGCGTATAATCTCTTGGATGTGAGAAAAGAATACCCCATCTGAAAAAATTAAATAAAGTTACAAATGAACTGGGAGCATTAGGGCAAAACAGATCCGTTTTGGACTGATTGTGAGCCCTGAACAGATCTCAGAAACTAAGAGCCAAAACACGAGTGTGAAAGTAGCCTAAAATGGATCAGTTTTGTCCCCATATATTGTCAGTAGGGACAAAACTGATCAAGATGCATTCCATTGCGTTTTTTGGACTGGACACAAAACAGCTGACTTACATACCAGATCTGGTTTATTCAGTTTAGATTTAATACAACCGGATCTGGCCGAAACAAAAGCATCTGGATTAAACGGCACGGATCAGTTTAAATTTGATTTTGAGATCCTCAGCCAGATCTCAAAACCAGAAAGCAAGTGTGAAACAGGCCTAAACTAAGATCACGTGTAGTACCTGGATTAAATCAGGTCAGAATGCCATTGTGCAGAAAGGCTCTACACGCAATGGCAGGCTTCTTTAAAGGGTTTCTACCACTTGCAGATCGCATATTTGGTGATCAGACACTAGCGATCCGCTAGTGTCTGATGTAGCTTACAAGCTAATTATTACCTTAATCCGTTCGGCCCATACCTCAAAAAAAGCACTTATATCTTTATGCAAATGAGCCTCTAGGTGCTATGCAGGCGTTTTTCCAGCACCTAGAGGCTCCGTCTACCTTTCAGTTTGCCGCCCAGCGCCTCGCTCCAGCACGCCCATCTCTTACCGTATTCGATCCTCCCCCTGCTTCAGCCTTCAGAAATCCCGCGCCTGCGCCGTTCGTCGCGGCATTCGGCGCAGGCGCAGTCAATGTCTGACCGCTCCGTGCTCAGACATTTCCACTGCGCCTGCGCCGATGACATCGGCGCAGGCGCAGTGGAAATGTCTGAGCACGGAGCGGACAGACATTGACTGCGCCTGCGCCGAATGCCTCCGAATGCCGCGACGAACGGCGCAGGCGCGGGATTTCTGAAGGCTGAAGCAGGGGGAGGATCGAATACGGTAAGAGATGGGCGTGCTGGAGCGAGGCGCTGGGCGGCAAACTGAAAGGTAGACGGAGCCTCTAGGTGCTGGAAAAACGCCTGCATAGCACCTAGAGGCTCATTTGCATAAAGATATAAGTGCTTTTTTTGAGGTATGGGCCGAACGGATTAAGGTAATAATTAGCTTGTAAGCTACATCAGACACTAGCGGATCGCTAGTGTCTGATCACCAAATATGCGATCTGCAAGTGGTAGAAACCCTTTAACCACTTCAACCCCGCTAGCTAAAACCCCCTTAATGACCAGGCCACTTTTTACACTTCTGCACTACACTACTTTCACCATTTATTGCTCGGTCATGCAACTTACCACCCAAATGAATTTTACCTCCTTTTTTTCTCACTAAGAGCTTTCATTTGGTGGTATTTCATTGCTGCTGACATTTTTACTTTTTTTGTTATTAATCGAAATTTAACAGTTTTTTTACAAAAAAATGACACTTTCAGCTGTAAAATTTTGCAAAAAAAATTACATCCATATATAAATTTTTCGCTAAATTTATTGTTCTACATGTCTTTGATTAAAAAAATAAATAAATGGTTTGAGTAAAAGTTATGTGAATTTCCGCTTTTTGAAGCAGCTGACTTTCTGAGCACCTGTCATGTTTCCTGAGGTTCTACAATGCCCAGACAGTAGAAAACCCCCACAAATGACCCCATTTCGGAAAGTAGACACCCTAAGGTATTCGCTGATGGGCATAGTGAGTTCATAGAACTTTTTTATTTTTTGTCACAAATTAGCGGAAAATGATGATTTTTCTTTTTATTTTTCTTACAAAGTCTCATATTCCACTAACTTGCGACAAAAAATAAAAAATTCTAGGAACTCGCCATGCCCCTCACGGAATACCTTGGGGTGTCTTCTTTCCAAAATGGGGTCACTTGTGGGGTAGTTATACTGCCCTGGCAATTTAGGGGCCCATATGTGTGAGAAGTACTTTGCAATCAAAATGTGTAAAAAATGGCCTGCGAAATCCGAAAGGTGCACTTTGGAATGTGGGCCCCTTTGCCCACCTTGGCAGCAAAAAAGTGTCACACATCTGGTATCGCCGTACTCAGGAGAAGTTGGGGAATGTGTTTTGGGGTGCCATTTTACATATACCCATGCTGGGTGAGAAAAATATCTCGGCAAAAGACAACTTTTCCAATTTCTTTATACAAAGTTGGCATTTGACCAAGATATTTTTCTCACCCAGCATGGGTATATCTAAAATGACACCCCAAAACACATTGCCCAACTTCTCCTGAGTACGGCGATACCAGATCTGTCACACTTTTTTGCAGCCTAGATGCACAAAGGTGCCCAAATTCCTTTTAGGAGGGCATTTTTAGACATTTGGATCCCAGACTTCTCATACTTTCGGGCCCCTAAAAAGCCAGGGCAGTATAAATACCCCACATGTGACCCCACTTTGGAAAGAAGACACCCCAAGGTATTCAATGAGGGGCCTGGCGAGTTCATAGAAATATTTCTTTTTTTTGGCACAAGTTAGCGGAAATTGTGAGAAAAAAACAAAAAAAAAAAAAATCTATTTCAATCTTTCATGGACTCAATATGCCCCTCACGGAATACCTTGGGGTGTCTTCTTTCCGAAATGGGGTCACATGTGGGGTATTTATACTGCCCTTGCTTTTTAGGGGCCCTAAAGCGCGAGAAGAAGTCTGGAATATAAATGTCTAAAAAATTTTACGCATTTGGATTCCGTGAGGGGTATGGTGAGTTCATGTGAGATTTTATTTTTTGACACAAGTTAGTGGAATATGAGACTTTGTAAGAAAAAAACAAACAAAAAAAATATATATTTCCGCTAACTTGGGCCAAAAAAAATAAAATTAAAAATGTCTGAATGGAGACTTACAGGAGGGGTGATCAATGACAGGGGGGTGATCACCCATATAGACTCCCTGATCACCCCCCTGGTAAGGCTCCATTCAGACGTCCGTATGATTTTTTACGGATCCATGGATCGGATCCGCAAAACACATGCGGACGTCTGAATGGAGCCTTACAGGGGGGTGATCAATGACAGGGAAGTGATCAGGAAGTCTATATGCGTGATCACCCCCTGTAAGGCTCCATTCAGACGTCCGTATGCGTTTTGCGGATCTGATCCATGTATCCGTGGATCCGTAAAAATCATACGGACGTCTGAATGGAGCCTGACAGGGGGGTGATCAATGACAGGGGGGTGATCAGGGAGTTTATATGGGGTGATCAGGGGTTCATAAGGGGTTAAAAAGTGACCGGGGGGGGGGGGGGGGGGGGTTTAGTGTAGTGTGGTGTTTGGTGCGACTTTACTGAGCTGCCTGTGTCCTCTGGTGGTCGATCCAAACAAAAGGGACCACCAGAGGACCAGGTAGCAGGTATATTAGACGCTGTTATCAAAACAGCGTCTAATATACCTGTTAGGGGTTAAAAAAAATAAATAAATAAATAAATCACATCTCCAGCCTGCTAGCGAGCGATCGCCGCTGGCTGGAGATCCACTCTCTTACCTTCTGTTCCTGTGAGCGCGCGTTCACAGGAAATCTCGGCCCTCGCGAGATGACACGTATATGCGTCACTGCGCAGGGCTGCCGCCTCCGGACCGCACATCTGTGTTAGGTGGTCCGGAGGCGGTTAAAGGTGGCCTCCAGTATCTCCTGGAACACCACTGATATCCTCTACAAGCAATACTTCACGGGGAGAATCTCTAAAAGTAAGACGTGTGTTGGATCCAGCTGTGTATGAACCAAAATGCTCGATATTTTGCTACAGCGGTGGCGGTCAGATCTAGCACAATTACTCAAAGGCATTCGATTAGATACAGATACAGACAAAAGTTTCAATAATTTGCTGACTAATGTCCCGTCTAAAGCAGGGGTGTGACGTTGGCACGCTCCACTGCCCTGGTATAAAGTCCATATGTGGGTCAGCTCTGGCAGTGCAGACAGTTCTACTTTAGAGCAAAACAATTCCGTCGGGTGAACAGCCTGACAGATCCATCCTGCCACTAGCGACCATGTGCCCCCGGACTACCACTCAGTCACCATCGTCTACAATTGGGTCAGGGCGGAGTTCCCACAGAGGCACTGGCGAGAGGTTGCCGGAATAAAACTAAGACACAGTTCGACATTTATTCTGGCAGCCTCTCGCCGGTCCTCCGCCCCCATTATGGTCAATGCGGACAGAGCGGCAGTCTGGAGGCACACGGTCACTAGCGGCAGGACTGATCCGGCAGGCTGTTCACCCGACGGAACAGCCTGCCGGAGGTCCTGTGCCGCTTAGTGTGAAAGTAGCCCAACCAAGATTTATACTGAGAAGCTAGGTTATTAAAGCACCTAGGCTGTGTTGGTCTACAGGAGGGATCAGGAACCTTCGGCTCTGCAGCTGTTGTGAAACTACAGTTCCCAGCATGCTCCATTCATTTCTATGAGAGTTCTTAGAAGAGCAGAGCAAGTATTGATGCTGGGAGTTGCAGTTTCACAACAGCTGGAGTGCCAGAGGTTGCCTACCCTGGTCTACAGGATGCTCTGCATGCTGACAGTCTTTCATAAAAACTGCAGATAACACAGGGTTAATCCTCGGTTCCTGCTTGGCAAGCATATTTTGGCACCATGCCATATATTCACTACCCTCAGCAATTGGTGCCAACAGTAACATACAGATGACACCCTGCTGTAACAGCAGAGATTGGCTCTAGCCCCGATACTGGACATTTAACCCCTTAGATGCCACAGTCAGAAGAGACTGTGGCATCTAAGTTTATAAAGGGACGCAATCACAGGTTCCCAATTGTTGCTATGCAGTCAGAGGCAGGGTCTGATAGGGCCAAGTGTCATTGTACAAGTACAATACACCACAATAGTAGATGACTACTGCAATTTTTGTACCAACGAGCAAACCACTGTTTCTTACAAGTCCCCAAGTAGGACTTGGCAATATCACTATTACCTTGGGGGGGTAAACCTGCAGAATAAAGTTATTGTTTAGGTGTTTCACAGGAATTAATGCAAAATGGTCGTTTGCATGAGGCCTAAAGTGTTAAACTTCCTAAAAGCAATTTTGACAATTTTTTATTTTTTTTTTAAAGGGTTTCTACCACCAGATTTGGTCCTATTTAGCTGACTGACACCAGCGATGTGCTAGTGTCAGCAGTCCATAACAGTGTTTTTACTTATCTGTCTGCTGCCGTTCACCTTAAAAACGTACTTATAGATATGCTAATGAGCCTCTAGGTGCTATGTGGGCGTCATTAGCACCTAGAGGGCTCAGTCCACTAACCATTTCAGCCGCCCATCGCGTCCCTCCAGCCTGCCCCGCTCCTGTTGATTGACTTGAAACTTCTCAGTATCTCGTACCAATTCCCACGCAGTGTGCTTCTGTATTCGGCGCAGGCGCAGTGAGTGAGTGCTGCGCTCCTGGTGCCGGCTTCCGCACTGTAACAGTTGGCGCAGAGAGGAAGCCGGCGCCAGGAGAATACAGAAGCGCACGGCGCAGGCATTAGTACGAGATACTGAGAAGTTTCAAGTCAAACAGGAGCGGGGCGGGCTGGAGTGACGCGATGGGCGCCATAAATGGTTAGTGGACGGACCCCTCTAGGTGCTAATGACGCCCACATAGCACCTAGGGGCTCATTAGCATATCTATAAAAGTACGTTTTTAAGGTGAACAGCAGCAGACAGATAAGTAAGAACACTGTTATGGACTGCTGACACTAGCACATCGCTAGTGTCAGTCAGCTAAGGCTACTTTCACACTAGCGCTTGATCGGATCCGTTCTGAACGGATCCGATCATATTAATGCAGACGGAGGCTCCGTTCAGTACGGATCCGTCTGCATTAATAACTTAGAAAAATTTCTAAGTGCGCAAGATGCCTGAGCGGATCAGTTCAGACTTTCAATGTAAAGTCAATGGGGGACGGATCCACTTGAAGATTGAGCCATATGGTGACCTCTTCAAGCGGATCCGTTCCCATTGACTTACATTGTAAGTCTGAACGGATCCGCTCGCCTCCGCACAGCCAGGCGGACAGCTGAACGCTGCAAGCAGCGTTCAGCTGTCCGCCTGTCCGTGCGGAGGCTGAACGCCGCCAGACTGATGCAGTCTGAGCGGATCCACTCCATTCAGACTGCATCAGGGCTGGACGGAGGTGTTCGGGTCCGCTCGTGAGCTCCTTCAAACGGAGCTCACGAGCGGACCGACGAACGCTAGTGTGAAAGTAGCCTAAGTAGGACCAAATCTGGTGGTAGAAACCCTTTAAGGGTGCAATTAAAAAAAAAAAAAAAAAAAAAGGCAAATCATGAGGGGTTCTAATATACAGAACACTCAAAGCCACTTCAGAACGGAATAAAATTGCTGCTAATCCTGCAACACCGTGTGCTGTTTTCGTTCCACTGCAGAAAATAAAATAAAGAATAAAGCAATAGCAGACAAGACTAGGAATTTTCTATATAGTGCCGGCCATGTATGGTCTGCAAAACACCCTTAAGGTCCATTCACATGTCCGTAAGGGTTATGCGGATCCGCAAAACATGGACATCTGCAATGTGCAATTTGCAACTTACGAACCGCACCACAGACACTTAATAGAAAATGCCTTTTCTGGTCTTAAATTGCAGACAATAGGACACGTTCTATTTTTTTCCAGTAAGAGAATTGCAGATTCCGAAAAAAAAAAAAAAAAAACACTGATGCGGATTACAAAAATGCGGATTTCGCATCTGTTCTAGCCCTCTTGACAGTGAATGGGTCTGCAAATTGCAGAACGAATGCGGACCCAAATTACAGACTTGTGAATGGACCCTAAAAGTGTAACTGCCTTTTTTTTGCTAATGTGTAGGGACAATGACAGGGAACATTTTTATAATATACTTTTATTTAGGGAAAGTTTTTATGGTAGAAAACTTGAACTTCCACTTCTCAAAAAAAATAAAAACGACACTGAACAATGATGCCAACATGAAGTGGACATATGGTAAATATTAATTGGACACCCCCTGATCCTAGTACCACCTTTGGCCCTTGAAGTCTCTTGTAGGAGATATAGATAGAGAATATATATTTTAACTTCATCCTTAGAGCAGGGACCCTCCATGTCCATCGTCTGTAGGCACAGGAACACTGAAGGGTAGAGGGACCTTTTTAAGCAGTTTTCTGTCCCAAGAAGGTAAAAAAAGGGGAACAACCTCCTTTCATGGGGAAGATAGCTTTTTAAGCACATAAAATTCAGCCCTTCCAACAGAGCAAGTCTGTGGTGTAATGGTAATGTTTCTGCCTGCCATACAGAGGTCTGGGGTTCAAATCCTGAGGAAGACCTGTTAAACAGTTTTAGTAAAATTCTATATGCTGAAGTAGGCCCTCTCCCCAACCCAGCTTCATTAGCATTTACTGTACTGAAGCGAATACTAATAAGGCTGCCCGACCCTGTTTGGATCAGTGATGTTCAAGCTGGCATGGGAAAGAGACCAGACGCTGCAGACACTCCCTTGAGTGTTATGCTGGGATGTAATCACAGGGTGTGGGTCACAGATCGCAATCACGATGAAGGAACCAAAATGCATTTACAAATTCAGCCGATTTATATAATGCAGGTCTTTACTTTGTGTAACTGGAAAAACCCCTTTAAAAAAAAGGTCAAAAATGGCTTCATCTTAAAGGGTTTCTACCACCAGAAATACCGTTATGTAGCCGACTGACATTAGCGATGTGCCCATGTCAGCACTACATAACAGTATGTTTTTACCTTTCTCCCTGCAGCTGTTCTGCTAAAATACACACTTTTACAATATGCTAATGAGCCTCTAGGTGCTATGTGGGCGTAGAATCAGCACCTAGAGGCTCCGTCTACTCACCCTTTATCCGCCCAGGTCCTCCGCTTCTGCCCCATCTCCAGCCCAAAAAAACAGAACACTTGCCTGAAAGTCGAAATACAGCATTTTTTTTCCATAGGAATGTATTAGTGCCAGATCGTTTTGACAGATCAGCAACAGAACTGCCTGCCAGATCACTGCCACAAGTGTGAAAGTAGCCTAATTAATCCTGAGACCATCAGATCTTTATGTATCTGTCTGGCAG
Source organism: Bufo gargarizans (assembly GCF_014858855.1). Taxonomy (NCBI): domain Eukaryota; kingdom Metazoa; phylum Chordata; class Amphibia; order Anura; family Bufonidae; genus Bufo; species Bufo gargarizans. The sequence goes on along the minus strand of NC_058086.1, from coordinate 152,850,441 downwards.
CCAAGAGAAGGGCTTGGGTGGCCCCCTGGGCATCAGCCCAATGGGAAATTTCCCTAGAGTCTATGGCCAGTCCGCCAACGGAGGCTCAATACCACTAAAGCACTGATCAGGCATATCCCCATGCATTCTGAATGGAGTGTAATCTGTTCAGGATGCATCAGGAAGTCTTCAGTTCAGCAGTGCTACGGTTTTATCTCTGGCGGAAAAAAAACTGAAGACTTGCCTGAATTTTTTCCCCATAAGAATGTATTAGTGCCTGATCTGGCATTCAAAATACCGGATCAGTCCTTCCGGCCTGCGCAGACCGGTAAAAATGTGAAGAAAAAAAGGATACAAGACGGATCCGTCTGTCTGCATGACAAGCAGATCTGTCCTTGCAATGCATTTGTGAGACGGATCCACATTAGTCTCACAAATGCTTTGTGAGCGGCAGATCGGGCGGCCAGGACGGAACTGCCCGCCGGATCCCACTGCCGCAAGTGTGAAAGTAGCCTTACAGCGAGGCACAGACGCAGAATAAAGAGTTGACAAAAAAAAAAATATATATGGAAATTCCAGAGACTTGAAAGAAGTATTTACTTACTCCCCTCCTCTGGATTGTGTAACCGGTTACATAAGAGCAGTCTGCCAACACATTACCCAAATACCACTGCGGTACTGGCATTACTATGAAGCTGCCACTTCATGCCCGTGATCCACACACAGGCCCCCCCCGCCATCAGCCACTGCACCCGAGGCACAGGAATTGCAGATGACCATGAAGAAAGCAGAAACGTGTTCCCTTGTGCGCCATAGTTCTGGCTATAGAGGAATAGCAACAGCAGCTCAGCTCTACTGAAGACGTCTCAATCATGATGCCATATGCCAGTCTCTAGTGCGTTAAAAAAATTTTTTGAAAAAGTTGCACGCCACCATTTTGCCACTTTTTAAAAGCCTGTGTGCCTGAATTTAAGCACCTAAGGACCTTAAAACGCCAGTCTGACCCATAATATGGCTGAGCTGCAATACCACGTGCAGCCTGTGGACAGATGTGGTGCCATCTTTGCCTCCCTCTGTGTAGCCCTAGACCGACATGTGCCACACAACTTATCTGCAACTTTGGCCATTTGAGAGCAGTAAACACAACCATGTTGCAGGCGAGACTCGTGTCATGTGCGACTTACATTAAAGTCTGTGGAGTAAAAAAGTTACACGCAACTCGTGGCGCAAGATCCATCAGGTCTGGATATTCTGCAACTTCCGTGTCGCAGTATGTTGTGTATAACGCTGCAACACCATGGACAACCACTAGTTCTAATGTCGTTCGACAGATGGCACCGTGTAGCCCCCAACATTAAACTGCGCAGGGACCCTGCAGGAGCTGCGCCTCTCCTCATTAGGGCTCATGAACACCAACGTATTAGAACATGTCCTATTATTGTCCGCATTACGGACAAGGATAGGATTGTCCTATTAGGTGCCAGCTGTTCCGTTCTGCAAAATACGGACGTCATCCGTAGGCCCCATTCACACGTCCGCAATTTCGTTCTGCATTTTGCGGAACGGAATTGCGGACCCATTCATTTCCACGGGGACGCATAATGTGCGGCCCGACTCCGGAAAGGCAGACCCGCACTTCCATTCCCCCAAAAAAAATAGAACATGTCCTATTCTTGTCCACAATTGCAGACAATGGACAAAATGCGGAACGCACAGTGCCAGTGTCCTTGTTTTGCAGATCCGCAAAACAAGTCAGAATGACCTAAGCGGCATTACTGCAATTTTTTTTTTTTTACTTACAAGGACAGTCCTCTAATGAAGGGTGTTACAAGGAACCTTACATTAACAAGTACCAGAAGTAGATGCAGAGTTATAATAATTTCCCCCTGTAAGGGTTATATTGCTAGGATATGCCATCAGTCAGATACAGACAAATCACTCCATCTCCAGAATGGGTCCCACTGCACATGCGCAGTATGCTCTCCATTCACTTCTATGGGAATCCCATGGCAGTGAAGGGAGGGCAAAGTGCACAAGCATAGCCACCCTCTGTACACCTGTATGGACCTGCCAGTGATCGCCAAGCCAGCGCTCTGCTATTTTGAGAACTCCCATAGAAGTGAACGAACAGCGGTCAAGCTTGCGCAGTATGCTCACCATTCACCACTATGGGACTTCCAAAAATACCCAAATGCACTCACTCAGCTATTTTTTGGGAAGTCGTATATAAGTGAATAGAGTACGCTGCTCATGCACAGTTCTTCACTTTGGAGGCCCCATTATGGAGATAGGAGCAGGAGAGAGGGGAGACCTGCCCCTACCCAAACCTGAGGACGTATCCTAGCGATATACCACCAGGGTCCCATAAATAGTGGGGCTGCTCTGTTCAGTGCACTTGGCTATCCTTGTGCCATCAGCAGGAAGGAACAGTGTCAAACTGCCACCCCAGAGTCCAGCCATGAAAGATGCACCTACCACAGGTGGAGACTGGCACCCAGCCTAGAGGCCCATCTACATGGTGCGTTAAGTAATCAGTGTCAGCAGGAACTACACTCACACCCAGCAGGTGCGGTTTCCATTATACATAACACCACTACCCACACCCTAGTACCGTGAATATAAGGACAAGCCATCCGAAACATCTCCCCTAAAAACCGCATGAGAAACGCGCCCCATCCAGCTCTCAGCATCCACCACGTGTCACGGCCCATTAACTTGTTCTCGCCACACACTTACTTGTCTCCCAGGAACTCATGGAAGCGGATTTTGCCGATAGTTGTATCGGCTTCGAAATCCGGAAAGACATCGCCGAGCAGCAGGCCGGGCATGGTGAGGACAGGTCAGGGTGACAGCGGGCAGCCAAGTGTCGACTGAGGGGAGGAGGCGGCATATATATAGAGATGGGCGTGTGTTTATGCAAATTAGACGGCAGTGTTGTTTTTTTTACATAGGCTTATCAGTGTGGGCGTGGTTCTACTGCTATTGGCAAGAGCGATGATTGGCTGGTGGAGACGGGGCAGACTGGCGCCTTTTCTGCGCTGGCGGTGACGTCACGCGTGCTGTCAGTGCGGCTCTGAGGTAGTTTGGTCCAATGTGACAGGATGTCATCCCCCGAGTGATGGAAGCTCGTCTGGAACATGAGCAGCTGCTTGGTAATGGGTGTGCTGCCAGGGGTCAGGTTGATGAAAACGGTGGTCAGGCTGTGTTCACACATGGCAGATCAGCAGCTGAAAACCGTTTGCTTTCGGTGTCCTTGAACCCCTTAGTGACCAGCCTGTTTTGGTCCTTTCTGACCAAGCGGTTTTCTTCCTTTTTTCATCGTGGCCTTTCAAGAGTTATAATTTTTAATATTTTTTTCCTTCTATGTAGCTGTAGGATAGCTTGTTTTTTGCGGGACAGGTTATAGTTTTTAATGGCGCCATTTTGGGGTACACATAACTTACTGATTAACTTTTATTAACTCTTTCTGGGAGGGAGATGGGAAAAACAGCAATACTGCCACTGACTTTTTACGTTCAAAATTTTGTGGAGTTCAGTTTTTTGGCGTAAATACCATGAGAACTTTATTTTGTGGGCCAGTACGATTATAGCGATTGGAGATGAGCGAATTGACTTCGGATGCAACATCTGAAGTCGATTTGCATAAAACTTAGTTCTAATGCTGTACGGAGCTCTGTACAGTATTAGAATGTATTGGCTCCGATGAGGCGAAGTTATTGTTTCGCAAAGTCTCACCAGACTTCGCACAATAACTTCATGAATTAATTTATTCTGTAAAAATAACTATTTCCCGAACTCTGGTTCGGTTCCAAGGTACCACTTACATGTCATGAGCGCTACTGCATGGAAGAGGTTAAAGGGTTTCTACCACTTGCTTCTGACAAATTTGGTTTTCAGACACTAGCGATCCGCTAGTGTCTGATGTACCATACAAGCTAATTATTATATTAATCCGTTAGGCCGTTTGGTTAAAAAAAGGACTTTTATATTTATTCAAATGAGCCTCTAGGTGCCATGCGGGCGTTTTTCCAGCACCTAGAGGCTCCGTCTACCTTGCTAAACTGCCGCCCAGCTCCTCGCTCCAGCACGCCCATCTTCAACTCAAATCGATCCTCCCCCTGCTTCTGCCTTCCGAAATCTCGCGCCTGCGACGTCATCGGCGCAGGCGCAGTGGAAATGTCTGAGCACGGCCTCCGAATGCCGCGACGAACGGCGCAGGCGCGAGATTTCGGAAGGCAGAAGCAGGGGGAGGATCGATTTGAGTTGAAGATGGGCGTGCTGGAGCGAGGAGCTGGGCGGCAGTTTAGCAAGGTAGACGGAGCCTCTAGGTGCTGGAAAAACGCCCGCATGGCACCTAGAGGCTCATTTGAATAAATATAAAAGTCCTTTTTTTAACCAAACGGCCGAACGGATTAATATAATAATTACCTTGTATGGTACATCAGACACTAGCGGATCGCTAGTGTCTGAAAACCAAATGTGTCAGAAGCAAGTGGTAGAAACCCTTTAAGCGGCCTAGATCGGCGCTCCTGCCGGCCCGGCTGTTAGAGCAGGAGCGAGGCTCACATGTCAGAGCTAAGCTCCGGTGCTCCTCTGTACGGGAGACCCCTGCTCTGCCTAAGGCCCCATAGTGTCTGCTGTAAAAAGGCGTTTTGCCGGTCAGTAAAGGGTTAAATAAGCCATTTACGTACCCCTCTTCCCATACTTGTTTACTATTAGAAATTGGCCCCTGGGAGTAGTTGAATTTTTCAGCACATGAGTACGTCCTCTTTTTAAAAAAAAAATTCTGCCACTTTTTGTGATATGTCACACCCCTTCAGATCATGTATGGGCGCCAGGGTTGCCAACCGCCCAGAAGTTTCTGGACAGTCCATACAAATAAGCGAGAAGTGTTATAGAAATAAATAGAAGTGTTGATTTTATATTTATTTTTTGAGGCTGGAGGTACTTGACTGGATTACTTTGGTGGTAATTATCATCCTTTTACAGCTCCCAGTAAATGCTGGTAATGAGTTCTTATCAGTATATTGAGCTGTAGACATGGATTACTTATAATCTTTACCAGTCATTATGGTTTTCCAATTTGTCCGTAAAAAATATTGACTGTCCGTGATTTTGGGATAAGTTGTCCAGGAAAAAGAAAAAATCTGGTTGGCCAACCTGATGGGCACTAGAGCTTCTTCTGAACAGTTCAGGCTTTTGGGGAGATTGTCACGGTCTCTCCTGTGACAGGGGTCAGAAGATCTAAGAGACTGGCTGCATGTGATGTGATCTGACAGCCTCTCTGGTTTCACTCTTCTGTGTTGTTGCTGGGTACGACCACACCTCTGGTCTCAGGTGTAGCTTAAAGGGTTTCTGTCACCAGAATTAACCCTATTAACCTCTTGGGGACACAGGGCGTACCTGTATGCCCTGTGTATTTCCGATCACCGCCGTGCAGCAGGCACTCTGTGACAATGCCGAGGGGGGTCGTCAATCACTGCAAACCGCAGGTCAGTTCAGACCTGCAGTTTGCAGCGCTTTCAGAAGTTGACCGCGGGGATCAGAAACTTCAAAATTACAGATATTTTAATTTTTAACTGCCCCTGCAGCCCTCATTATTATGTGCCGAAGGGTGGGGGGGCGGGCGCGCGACCATCCCGCACGCCCCTCTCATGTCCAGGATGGTCGAGCGGTTTTAGCAGAGTGTCAGCACATTTCTGACACTCTTTTTCAGCCCCCGATTCTTGACGGCATCACAGAGGGAGGTTGGGGGCTGCTCTGTTGTGGCAGCAGGTGATGGTTACCATGGCAACTGCTTCCGGCTTGCCATGGTAATGGTAAGTCTGATCAGACTAAGTGTAAAGTGAAATACAGTACAGTACACTATATAGTGTACTGTATTGTATTATACAGAAATCAGACCCACTGGATCTTCGAGAACCAAGTAGGTCTGGGTAAAATAAAAGTGAAAAAAAGTAAAAATAAAATAACACGTTTATCACTGATTAAAATAAATAAATGTACTACACGTTTGCTATCACCGCATCCGTAATGACCTGATCTATGAAACGGTCATGTTACTTTCCATGCACGGTGAACGCCATAAAAAATAAAAACTATGATGAAATTGAAATTTTGCCCACCTTACTTCCCAAAAAAGGTAATAAAAGTGATCAAAAAAGTCGTATGTACACCAAAATGGTACCAATCAAATTGGCACCTCATCCCGCAAAAAATGAGCTCCTACATGAGACCATCGCCCAAAAAGTAAAAAAATATATGGCTCTCAGACTATGGAGACATTCTAAAATGCTGTTATTGTGTTAAAATAAATAAATAAATATACATATTAGGTATCGCCACGTTCGTAAGAACCTGCTCTATAAAAAATATCACATGACCTAACCCTCCAAGTAAATACCGTAAAAATAAATAAATAAAAACTGTAAAAAAAAATGCAATTTTTGTTACATCACAAAAAGTGTAATAGCAAGTGATCAAAAAGTTATATGCCTCCTAAAATTGTACCAATCAAACCGTCATCTCATCCCACAAAAAATGAGCCCCTACATAGGACAATCGCCCCAAAAAATAAAAAAAAATATGGCTCTCAGACTATGGAGACATTAAAACATGATTATTTTTTTTGTTTAAAAATGATATTATTGTGTCTAACTTAAATTGAAAAAAGTATACATATTAGGTATTGCCGTGTCCATAAAAACCTGCTCTATAAAAATAACACATGACCTGACCCCTCAGGTGAACACAGCAAAAAAAATAATAATATAAATACGGTGTCAAAAGCCATTTTTATCACCTTACATCACAAAAAGTGTAATAGCAAGCGACCAAAATGTCATATGCCCCCCAAGATAGTGCCAATCAAACCGACATCTCATCCCGCAAAATGGGGTCACTTTTTTGGAGTTTCTACTGTAGGACTGCATCAGGGGGGCTTCAAATGGCACATGGTGTAAATAAACCAGTCCAGCAAAATCTGCCTTCCAAAAACCATATGGCGTTCCCTTCCTTCTGCGCCCTGCCATGTGCCCGTACAGCAGTTTGCCTCTAAACTTCTAAGCCTTGTGACGTCCCCAAAAAATAAAATGTCATTCCTAAAATGATCCAAACATGAAGTAGACATATGAGGAATGTAAAGTAATAACTATTTTTGGAGGTATTGCTATGTATTATAAAAGTCGAGAAATTGAAACTTGGAAATTTGCAAACCTTTTCAAATTTTTGTTAAATTTGTTAAAAAAAAATTATAAATAAAAAGATATTTTTTTTACTCCATTTTACCAGTGTCATGAAGTACAATATGTTACGAAAAAACAGCTTCAGAATGGCCTGGATAAGTCGAAGCTAAACCTAACTAGCCTACTCCTACTTTTATCTATGCCCCCGTTACTCCAGCAATATAACTTTTATATGCTAATTAGCCTCTAGGTGCAGCGGGGGCGTTACCCCTGCTCCTAGAGGCTCCCTTCTCCCACCTCTGGCCACTCCCTGCTACACTAGATTGACAGGGCCAGGCAGCCTTCACAATCTCCTGCCGGCTCTGTGCACTGGGAAAATCTTGCGCCGTTCAGTATTTGGCGCAGTGAGGAGGCCGGCAAGCGCCCTTCACTCACTGCATCTACGCCGAATACTGAACGGGACGGTGCAGGCGCGAGATTTACACGGCAGAGAGGGCCGGCAGTAGGAGGCCAACGCTGCCTGGCCCTGTCATTCTAGTGTAGCAGGGCGTGGCCAGAGGTGGGAGAACGGAGCCTCTAGGAGCAGGGGCAACACCCCCCCTGCACCTAGAGGCTAATTAGCATACTTTACTGACGTCAGCGCAGGTCCTTCAAGAAGAACAAAGAAGAGGATCCCGGCTGCGCGATCAAGTGGATGAGGTGAGTAATGTTTTTATTATTTTTTAACCCTCAATTAACATTTTACTTAGCATTCTGTATTAAAGAAGGCTATTATTTTCCATTATAACTATGTTATAATGGAAAATAATAAAGTAAATGGGGTCCCGGGTCATACATCCCTCGTCTCCTTAGCAATCATGCGTGAAAATCGCACTGCATCTGCACTTGATTGCGGATGCGATTTTCACACAGCCCCATTCACTTTTATGGGGCCTGCGTTGCGTGAAAAGCCAGAATTTAGAACATGCTGAGATTTTCACGCAATGTACAAGTGATGCGTGTAAAACATTGCTTATGTGCACAGCCCCATTGAAATGAATGGGTCCGGATTCAGTGCGGGTGCAATGCGTTCACCTCACGCATTGCACCTGCGAGGAAAACTCGCCGGTGTGAAAGGGTCCTCAGGAGGGCTTTTGAATAAGGAGGGCTTTTTAAAATGTTTAAATCATCCCTCTTTCTCCAAAATAAAGATAAAAATAAATATAAAGTAAAAATAGCTAGCACTATTAAGATATGTATCCCATAGGGTGGATGGTATACGGAAAAAAAAAAAAATCAAAACGGCCATATTGCTTCATAAAAAAAGAATAAAAAGTGATCAAAAACCCACTCACCCACACACTCCAAAGTGGTATAAATATTAAAACTACAGATCACAACACAAAACATGAGCCCTCAGTCATCAACGTAGACATAATTCTAAAACAGAAATAGGGATCAGAATATGGAGATGCAAAGAAAAGAATATATTTTTTTGAAATGATCTTTTTCAGTATTAAAAGAAAAAAAATTGCAAATGTGGTATCGTTGTAATTACACTGTGGCAGATTTATCTATTTTTTACATTACACCCCTCTGGATTTTACAGCTTTACACCACATCAAATTCAAAAGTAGATGGTGCCAATAGAAAATACTATTTGTCCTGCAAAAAAAAAAAAAAAACAAGCCCTCATACAGCAATTTGAATAGAAAATTATAAAAGTTATGGCTCCGGGAAGGCCAAAAGTAAAAATTGGAAAATGGCCTGGTCCTGAAGGGGTTAACCCTTTCAGGACCAGGCCATTTTTAGCAAATCTGACCAGTGTCACTTTATATGGCAATAACTCTAGAATGCTTTTACTTATCCAGGCCATTCTGAGATTGTTTTCTTGTCACATATTGTACTTCATGACAGTGGTAAAATTGAGTCAAAATATTTCATTTTTATTTATAAAAATAAATAAAAAATTTACCCAAAATTTAGATTTTGAAATTTCCAAATCTCAATTTCTCTAATTTTATAATAGATGGTAATTCCTCCAAAAATAGTTATTACTTTATATTCCCCATATGTCTACCTCATGTTTGGATCATTTTGTGAATGCCATTTTATTTTTTGGGGATGTTAGAAGGCTTAGGCCTCTTTCACACGGGCGTTCCGGGTTTGCTCCGGAAGCGTCGCGTGTGCATTGCGGAAAAAACACGCGAGTAGGCACGCAATTGCAGCCAGTTTTGCCTGCGATTGCTTTCCGATGTTACATTTTTTTAGTGCAAAAACTGAATATGGTACCCAGACACCCGAACCCGGACTTCTTCACTGAAGTTTGGGTTTGGGTTAGGTGTTCTATTCATTTTATTATTTTACCTTATAACATGGTTATAGGGGAAAATAATAGCATTCTTAATACAGAATGCTTCCTAAAGTGTGGATTGAGGGGTTAAAAAATAAAAAAATTAACTCACCTCATCCAATTGATCGCGCAGCCGTCATCGTCTTCTTGCTTCTCCTTTCAGGACCTGCAAAAGGACCTTTGATGACGTAAAAGAGATCTTCTTTCAGCAGGACCTGCGCTGCCATCACTGCGCTCACCACGCTCACCAACATGTTATAAGGGAAAAAATACAGTGATTAGACTTTAATGGGGTTGCTCATCCCTATCATCTCCTAGCAACCATGCGTGAAAATCGCACCGCGTCCGCACTTGCTTGCAGATGCTTGCAATTTTCACACAGACCCATTAATTTCTATGGGGCCTGTGTTGCGTGAAAAGCGCACAATATAGAGCATGCTGCGATTTTTCACGCAACGCTCAAGTGATGCGTGAAAATCACCCCTCATTTGCACAGCCCCATTGAAGTGAATGGGTCCAGATTCAGTGCGGGTGCAATGTGTTCACCTCACACATTGCAACCGCACGGAATTCTCACCCGTGTGAAAGGGGTCTAAGAAGTTTAGAAGCAAATCTTAAAAAAAAAATCCGAAAATTTCCAAAACCCACTTTATAAGGACCAGTTCATGTCTGAAGTCACTTTGTGAGGCTTACATAAGAGACCACCCAAAAATGACCCCATTTTAGAAACTACACCCCTCAACGTATTCAAAACTGATTTTTTTAAACTTTGTTAACCCTTTAGGTGTTCCACAAGAATTAATGGAAAATGGAGATGAAATTTCAGAATTTCACTTTTTTGGCAGATTTTCGATTTTAATCCATTTTTTCCAGTAACAAAGCAAGGGTTAACAGCCAAACAAAACTCAATATGTATTGCCATGATTCTGTAGTTTACAGAAACACCCTATATGAGGTTGTAATCTGCTGTACGGGCACATGGCAGGGCGCAGTAGGAAAGGAATGCCATATTGTTTTTGGAAGGCAGATTTCACTGAGATAATTTTAAGCTGACCTGTCACATTTGATGCACCCCTAGAGTAGAAACTCCCAAAAAATGACCCAATTTTGGAAACTACTGGATAAGGTGGCAATTTTGTTGGTACTATTTTAGGGTACATATGATTTTTGGTTGCTCTATATTACACTTTTTGTGAGGCAAGGTAACAAGAAATAGCTGTTTTGGCATTGTTTTAATTTTTTGTTATTTACAATGTTCATCTGACAGGTTAGATCATGTGGTATTTTTATAGAGCAGGTTGTTACGGATGCGACAATACCAAATATGACTAAATTTATTTAGTGTCTCCATATTCTGAAAGCCATAGTTTTTTTTTTTGAGCAACTGTCTTATGTAAGGGCTCATTTTTTGCGGGATGAGATGACGGTTTGATTGGTACTATTTTAGGGTGCGTATGAATTTTTCATCTCTTGGTATTGCACTTTTTGTGATGTAAGGTGACAAAAAATAGCTTTTTGAAAACACTTTTTTTATTTTTTATTACAGTGTTCATCTGAGGGATTAGTTCATGTGATATTTTTATACAGCAGGTTCTTGCAAAGCGGCGATACCTAATGTCTACCTTTTTTATTTATTTAAGTTTTACACAATAACAGCATTTTTGAAACAAAAAAATTATGTTATAGTGTCTCCATATTCTGAGAGCCATAGTTTTTTTTATTTTTTGGGGCGATTGTCTTAGTTAGGGTCTCATTTTTTGCAGGATGAGATGATGGTTTGATTGGTGCAATTTTGGGGTGCATATGACTTTTGATCGCTTGGTATTACACTTTTTGTGATGTAATGTGACAAAAAAATGCCTTTTTTGACACACTTTTTTTACGGTGTTCACATGAGGGGTTAGGTCATGTGATATTTTTATACAGCAGGTTCTTACGTATGTGGCGATACCTAATATGTCATCTTTTTTATTTATTTAAGTTTTACACAATAACAGCATTTTTTAAACAAAATAAATCATGTTTTAGCGTCTCCATATTCTGAGAGCTATAGTTTTAATTTTTTGGGTGATTGGTGATATTTTGGGGGGAATACGTCTTTTTGATCGCTTGGTATTGTACTTTTAGTGATGTAAGGTGACAAAACAAGTTTTTTTTTTACTGTGTTCACCTGAGGGGTTAGGTCATGTGGTATTTTTATAGAGCAGATCGTTACGGATGTGGCAATACCTAATATGGATACTTTTTTTTATTCATTTAAGTTTTACACAACAATATCATTTTTGAAACAAAAAATAAATTATGTTTTAGTGTCTCCATAGTCTGAGAGCCAATGTTTATTTTTTGGGCGATTGTCTTAGGTAGGGGCTCATTTTTTGCGGGATGAGTTGACGGTTAGATTGGTTTGATTTTGGGGCATACGCCTTTTTGATTGCTTGGTGTTGCACTTTCAGTGATGTAAGGTGACTAAAGCCATATTTTTTTTATTTTATTTTTTTGACGGTGTTCATCTGAGGGGTTAGGTCATGTCATATTTTTATAGAGCCAGTCGATACAGACGCAGCGATACCTAATACTTTTCTTTTTTTCCCTACTTTTCGTTTTTTTCCCTATTTTTTTATTTTTACTTTATTTTGGGAAAAGGACACTTTTTTCATTTTTATTTTACATAAGCTGTAAGAAGAATTTTTTTAAAAATGTCTTTTTTGACCCAGACTCACTTGGTTCTTGAAGATCCAGTGGTGGTTTACAATACACTGCAGTACACTGTATAGTGTTCTGCAGTGCATTATCACTCACAGTAAGCTTGATCAGGCTCCTGCCTTTAGCAGGAGCCTGAACAGCTATACCAAGGCAAGCCGGATGCCTGTGAAGACATCCGGTTGCCATGGTAACCATCGGGATGCTGCCACAGCAGCGCCCGGTGGGGGAGGGAGCTCCCTACATCTGTTAACCCATCAAGCATTCAGCCCGATGGGAAAGGGAGGAAGCTCCCTCCATCTCTTAACCCCTTCCATATAGCAGTCCCTATGGACCGCAGCATGGAAGGGGTTAAACGGCCGTTTCAAGCAGAGTGTGAGCTGTATATTATAGCTGACACTCTGCTAACTCGCCGGCCATCCTAAAATTAGGGGGGCACAATGGGGGCTGGAGCCCATCAGGGGGGGGGGGGGATATTATATATACATACTTTTTAGAAGGTTCTGATCCCCACAGTCACGGATCTGTCCCTATTGACTTGTATTGTGGGTCATGACGGATCTGTCTTGCTCCGCATCCCATGACGGTTTACTCTCCGGTATGACAACGCAACCAAAGCGTTCTGTTCATTTAAGTTTTGGCCCTATTGACAATGAATGGGGACAAAACGGAAGCGTTTTTTTTCCGGTATTGAGACCCTATGACGGATCGAAATACCTCAAGGCCCCACTCTCACCCGATTTCACTTATTTCACTTTAACATGCTCCTTAGCCGAGGGCAATGAAGTCAATAATTCAATAAATTCATATATCAAATTTAGACTGGAGACTGGTTTTAAATTTGATATGCGTGTGTTTTAAGCAACTTTGTAAGTACAATAAATGCTGGATTTGCAAAAGTGGTTGCGGTACTTCACTATCTTCTTCCGCTCTGTCCGTTTTAATACAGGAGGGGCAGATAGGAGTTGACGTGGAGTCCACGCTTGATGAATCAGTGATTGACTACATCGAAAAAGTTGTCTGGCCAGATCTGTATCTACTGGGGGGAATAAGTACTCTTCACCTTCCTTCTCTTCTTGGTCAGCTCCTCATACCGGTCCTCTACAGTGACGACTTTCGACCGAACTGCATCACTATCTCCTTCCTCTGCTCCTCCATTATTGCTCGGCAGACAGCGTGTCGAGCAAGTCCTGGCTGTGCCTCTGGTAAAGCAGGAGCCTGCAGGCAGCTCCTCAACCACTGCTCACCTACATGAATTGCCGCCCTGACTATTAGCTGCTTGAGGAAATCCTCCATACTGGCGCAGAGGGCTTGACTTCTCGGGTTCAGTCAGCAGCTGAGGAGATCCACCGCAGGATGCAGCTTTTAAAACCTCACTGCTTTCCCGCTCAAATGGAGACGTCCAATCACATACAGCCACCTCGAACGGTTACCTAAAAATAGAACATAGGCCGTATCCGGGCAGAAAAGGTAGCAACCACTGTAAATAGAATTAGGGGGGGTGGGGCATAAAAGCAACAAGAGGCTAAAGTCCAGTGTGTCCCTCACACCTACGCAGGATGCGGAGGGCTCCCTGATATTTGTTTTCTATGACGTATACACAGATATAACTTGTGACTAGCATCTTTATCTGCTGTTTGTCTGACACCGCTGCCTTCTGTGTTTATGTAGTTCTTGGATGCTCCGCCTGACTACACCCTTAGGGCTCATACACACGACCATATGTATTCTGCGGTTCGCAAAACTTGTATCTGCTAAAAATACGGATGATGTCCGTGTGCATTCTGTATTTTGTGGAATGGAACAGCTGGATCCTAAAAAGATCAAAAAACATGTCAGAATAAAAACTGATTCTAAAAAAAAAAACATGCACAGATTAGCACAGAAAAAACTCCACATGAACTTGGCCTAATTGTATTCATGCAATATTAGACTTTTGGGGTGGGGGAACATTTCTGGTTGGGTGTGTATTCTTCAATTTTCTTTCACTAAGGGCTGTACACTGCCATTGCCTGACCGTGGCCGTATTGCAGCCCGCATACAGCGGGTCTGCAATACACGGACACTGGCCTTATGCACCCCGCATCACGGATGCGGATCCATTCACTTGAATGGGTCCGCAATCCGGGCGGTGCGGAACGTAAGCAGGGATCGGAAGCACTAAAGAGTGCTTCCGTGGTGTTTCTGTCCGTGCCTCCGCACTGCAAAAAAAAATTGTGGTGCGGACAAATCATAAGATAAGATGCCTTTTTATTGTCACTGTACAATACAATGTAATACCATGTACAATACAATGAAATGTTGTTTGGAGCAATCCTAGATGTCATGGACAGAGGAACAAGAACTGACATTTAAAGAGGACCTTTCATCAGAATTAAACTTCTAAAGTAACCATACAGGCATGTAGAGCGGCGCCCAGGGACCCCCCTGCACTTACTGTTATACCTGGGCGCCGCTCCGTTCTCCGGTTATTGCCTCCGGTATCTTTACAGTTAGGCTCGGGGAACCTGCCGGCGCCTCCTTCTCCCATGCTGCAGCTCTGGCCAATCACAGCGCTCAGCTCTCTCTCAGGCTATGAGCTGAGCGCTGTGATTGGCCAGCGCTACAGCATTGGAGAATGAGCCGACGGCAGGTTCCCCTGGGTGGAGCCTAACTGTAAAGATACCGGAGGCAATTACCGGAGAACGGAGCGGCGCCCAGGTATACCAGTAAGTGCAGGGGGGTCCCTGGGCGCCGCTCTACATGCCTGTATGGTTACTTTAGAAGTTTAATTATGGTGAAAGGTCCTCTTTAACCACTTAAGGACCACAGGTTTATACCCCCCTAGTGACCAGGCCCTTTTTTACAAATCGGCACTCCACAACTTTAGCGGTTTATTGCTCGGTCATGCAACTTACCACCCAAATGAATTTTACCTCCTTTTCTTCTCACTAATAGAGCTTTCATTTGGTGGTATTTCATTGCCGCTGACATTTTTACTTTTTTTGTTATTAATCGAAATTTAACGATTTTTTTGCAAAAAAATGACATTTTTCACTTTCAGCTGTAAAATTTTGCAAAAAAAACGACATCCATATATACATTTTTTGCCAAATTTATTGTTCTACATGTCTTTGATAAAAAAAAAATGTTTGGGCAAAAAAAAAAATGGTTTGGGTAAAAGTTATAGCATTTGCAAACTATGGTACAAAAATGTGAATTTCCGCTTTTTGAAGCAGCTCTGACTTTCTGAGCACCTGTCATAATTCCTGAGGTTCTACAATGCCCAGACAGTAGAAAACCCCCACAAATGACCCCATTTCGGAAAGTAGACACCCTAAGGTATTCGCTGATGGGCATAGTGAGTTCATAGAACTTTTTATTTTTTGTCACAAGTTAGCGGAAAATGATGATGATTTTATTTTATTTTTTTTTTCTTACAAAGTCTCATATTCCACTAACTTGCGACAAAAAATAAAAAATTCTAAAAACTTGCCATGCCCCTCACGGAATACCTTGGGGTGTCTTCTTTCCAAAATGGGGTCACTTGTGGGGTAGTTATACTGCCCTGGCAATTTAGTGGCCCAAATGTGTGAGAAGTACCTTGCAATCAAAATGTGTAAGAAATGACCGGTGAAATCCAAAAGGTGCACTTTGGAATATGTGCCCCTTTGCCCACCTTGGCAGCAAAAAAGTGTGACACATCTGGTATCGCCGTACTCAGGAGAAGTTGGGGAATGTGTTTTGGGGTGTCATTTTACATATACCCATGCTGGGTGAGAAAAATATCTTGGTCAAATGCCAACTTTGTATAAAAAAATGGGAAAAGTTGTCTTTTGCCAAGATATTTCTCTCACCCAGCATGGGTATATGTAAAATGACACCCCAAAACACATTCCCCAACTTCTCCTGAGTACGGCGATACCACATGTGTGACACTTTTTTGCTGCCAAGGTGGGCAAAGGGGCACATATTCCAAAGTGCACCTTTCAGATTTTGCAGGCCATTTTTTACACATTTTGATTGCAAGGTACTTCTCACACATTTGGGCCCCTAAATTGCCAGGGCAGTATAACTACACCACAAGTGACCCCATTTTGGAAAGAAGACACCCCAAGGTATTCCGTGAGGGGCATGGCGAGTTCCTAGAATTTTTTATTTTTTGTCACAAGTTAGCGGAAAATGATGATTTTTTATTTTTTATCTTTTTTCCTTACAAAGTCTCATATTCCACTAACTTGCGACAAAAAATAAAAAATTCTAGGAACTCGCCATGCCCCTCACGGAATACCTTGGGGTGTCTTCTTTCCAAAATGGGGTCACTTGTGGCGTAGTTATACTGCCCTGGCAATTTAGGGGCCCAAATGTGTGAGAAGTACTTTGCAATCAAAATGTGTAAAAAATGGCCGGTGAAATCCGAAAGGTGCACTTTGGAATATGTGCCCCTTTGCCCACCTTGGCATCAAAAAAGTGTCACACATCTGGTATCGCCGTACTCAGGAGAAGTTGGGGAATGTGTTTTGGGGTATCATTTTACATATACCCATGCTGGGTGAGAGAAATATCTTGGCAAAAGACAACTTTTCCCATTTTTTTATACAAAGTTGGCATTTGACCAAGATATTTTTGTCACCCAGCATGGGTATATGTAAAATGACACCCCAAAACACATTCCCCAACTTCTCCTGAGTACGGCGATACCAGATGTGTCACACTTTTTTGCTGCCAAGGTGGGCAAAGGGGCACATATTCCAAAGTGCACCTTTCGGATTTTGCAGGGCATTTTTTACACATTTTGATTGCAAAGTTCTTCTCACACATTTGGGCCCCTAAATTGCCAGGGCAGTATAACTACGCCACAAGTGACCCCATTTTGGAAAGAAGACACCCCAAGGTATTCCGTGAGGGGCATGGCGAGTTCCTAGAATTTTTTATTTTTTGTCGCAAGTTAGTGGAATATGAGACTTTGTAAGGAAAAAAGAAAAAAAAAGAAAAATCATCATTTTCCGCTAACTTGTGACAAAAAAAAAAAAATTCTAGGAACTCGCCGTGCCCCTCACGGAATACCTTGGGGTGTCTTCTTTCCAAAATGGGGTCACTTGTGGCGTAGTTATACTGCCCTGGCAATTTAGGGGCCCAAATGTGTAAGAAGTACCTTGCAATCAAAATGTGTAAAAAAATGGCCGGTGAAATCCGAAAGGTGCACTTTGGAATATGCGCCCCTTTGCCCACCTTGGCATCAAAAAAGTGTGACACATCTGGTATCGCCGTACTCAGGAGAAGTTGGGGAATGTGTTTTGGGGTGTCATTTTACATATACCCATGCTGGGTGAGAGAAATATCTTGGCAAAAGACAACTTTTCCCATTTGTTTTATACAAAGTTGGCATTTGACCAAGATATTTATCTCACCCAGCATGGGTATATGTGAAATGACACCCCAAAACACATTCCCCAACTTCTCCTGAGTACGGCGATACCACATGTGTGACACTTTTTTGCAGCCTAGATGCGCAAAGCGGCCCAAATTCCTTTTAGGAGGGCATTTTTAGACATTTGGATCCCAGACTTCTTCTGGCTCTTTAGGGCCCCTAAAAAGCCAGGGCAGTATAAATACCCCACATGTGACCCCACTTTGGAAAGAAGACACCCCAAGGTATTCAATGAGGGGCCTGGCGAGTTCATAGAAATTTTTTTTTGGCCATAATTTAGCAAAAAAAAATTTTTTTGGGTTTTTTTCTCACAAAGTGTCACTTTCCGCTAACTTAGGACAAAAAATTAAATCTTTCATAGACTCAATATGCCCCTCAGCAAATACCTTGGGGTGTCTTCTTTCCAAAATGGGGTGAGTTGTGGGGTGTTTGTACTGCCCTTGCATTTGAGGGTCTCCGCAATCATTACATGTATGGCCAGCATTAGGAGTTTCTGCTATTCTCCTTATATTGAGCATACAGGTAATGAGATTTTTTTTTTCCGTTCAGCCTCTGGGCTGAAAGAAAAAAATGAACGGCACAGATTTCTTCATTCGCATCGATCAATGTGGATGAAAAAATCTCTGCCCAAAAAAAAAAGGAGGGGAAAGGCGTCTGCCAGGACATAGGAGCTCCGCCCTACATCCATACCCACTTAGCTCGTATGCCCTGGCAAACCAGATTTCTCCATTCGCATCAATCGATGTGGATGAATAAATCATTGCCGGGATTATTATTTTTTTACATACAAAGTGTTTGCCAAAGCATAGGAACGCCGCCTCCTCCTCAGCTCGTATGCCTCGGCAAACGTATCTGTTACTGCAGAGTAGAAATCTCGTCTTGCAGCGCCGCATACACCGACTTGCGTGTAATCTGACAGCAGCGCAATGCTTCTGTCAGAATGCACATCAGTGCTGCAGCTGCTTGATCGCTTGGTCCACCTGGAAGGTAAAAAAACAAAAAAACAAAAAAGAAAAAACCAGGCCGCAACGCAATAATTTTATTAACATTAACTTTAGAGAACATTAACTTTTCTAAACTTTTGAAACAGAACAATAACTTTTTTGCTTACCGGTGATTTTTTCTTTTCTTTTTTTTTTGTTTTTTTACCTTTATTGGACAAACCTCTCCTTCCCCATGGGACAATGTGCAAAGCGCAAATCGCCCAAACATGTGGCGAAGTGCATTATGCACTTTGTCCCAGGTGAAAGGAGAGGTTTGTGGCAGCTCTGTGTGAAAGGGCCCTAAGACCCCTGTGTGCCTGTCCTGTGTACGCAATCCCTATGCTAATAGTGTACCTGAGTGTGGAACTTGCGGAAACACTCCCCTATGCATAGGGCAGGCTGGTCAGGACAGTCAGGACAAAAAAAGGTGGTGTCACGCCTTATTCCACCCCTGCTACAGACACGACATCTTTTTCTTGTGGAACGTTGAGTTGGGGTACCAGGATAGACAGACGGGAAGTGTCTGCCATGTAGCCGGCTCACTACATCAGGGCCTTGGGGCACGGACCCTCCTGGATACAGGATTTCCGAAATGATCTCTTCCTGGAATTTTAGGAAGGATCCTGTTCTCCCAGCCTTACTGTAGAGAACAAAACTATTGTACATCGCCAATTGGATCAAATAAACAGACACCTTCTTATACCAGCGTCTGGTGCGTCGGGACACTAAATAGGGAGCCAACATCTGGTCATTGAAGTCCACCCCTCCCATCTGAAGGTTATAGTCGTGGACAGAGAGGGGTTTCACAATGACTCCAGTTGCCCGTTCAATTTGGACAGTCGTGTCTGCGTGAATGGTGGACAGAAGGTAAACGTCCCTCTTGTCCCTCCACTTCACCGCGAGCAGTTCTTGGTCACACAAGGCAGCCCTCTCCCCCCGTGCAAGTCGGGTACTAACGAGCCGTTGGGGGAAGCCCCGGCGACTAGGTCGCGCGGTACCACAGCATTGAATTCCGACTATATGTAAGTGCCGAAAGAGGGCCACGCTTGAGTAAAAATTGTCCACGTATAAGTGGTACCCCTTGTGGAATAAGGGTGACACCAAGTCCCAGACAATCTTGCCACTGCTCCCCAGGTAGTCAGGACATCCGACCGGCTCCAGTTTTGAGTCTTTTCCCTCATAGACCCTAAAACGATATGTATAGCCTGTGGCCCTTTCACAGAGCTTATACAGTTTGACCCCATACCGGGCGCGCTTGCTGGGGATGTACTGTTTTATGCCAAGGCGCCCGGTAAAATGTACTAGGGACTCGTCTATGCAGATGTTTTGATTAGGGGTATACGCATCTGCAAATCTGGATGACAAATGGTCTATGAGGGGCCGAATTTTGTGGAGCCGGTCATAAGCAGGGTGGCCTCTTGGATGACAGGTGCTATTGTCCGCAAAATGCATAAAGCACATGATGACCTCAAAACGTGCCCTAGACATTGCAGCAGAGAACATGGGCATGTAATGTATTGGGTCTTTAGACCAATATGACCGCAATACATTTTTTTTTGTTAGACCCATGCTGAGGATAAGGCCCAAAAAAATTTTAAACTCGGAAACAGTGACTGGTTTCCACCGGAAAGGCTGGGCATAGTAGCTTTCCGGATTGGCGGTAATAAACTGTGTGGCGTAGCGGTTGGTTTCAGCCACAACTAGGTCATAGAGATCCGCGGTGAAGAACAGCTCAAAAAACTGAAGGGCCGATCCTAAATGAGCCGTCTCCACGCGAACTCCAGACTGGGCGGTGAAAGGGGGCAATACGGGTGCGGCGGAATCAGGGGATTGCCAATTAGGATTTGCCAGCACCTCTGGGAGACTAAGGGTTCTACGGGCCTGTGAACGCGGTGGCTGCGACGGGGGAGTTATTGCACGTGCCACCGTACCAGCTGGAACTGCCCTTCTGGTGCTCGCCACTTCACCAGGGACTACGGCAGTGCTGGTAGAAGGTCCAGGCTGTGCTGCGCTGCTGGTGTATGCCGCACCATAAACAAGATCAGCGCTAGCACCACTCTGCTGCAAATGAGGATCATCATGCAGGGTAGGCAGAACTCTTACATGGGATCGGGTACGTCTGGCCGTAGCAGGGACCTCTACCTCGTCATCCTCACTAGCCGTTAGAGTGCCACTGCTGTCTACAGGTTCATATTCTGAACCACTGGATTCAGCGGATAAGGCGTCCCCATCGCTTTCATCCATCACGGTCAGAATCCTGTAGGCCTCTTCAGCGGAATACCCCTTGTTTGACATTTTGGGTTCACTAAATTTAGGGGGTATTCCTCTGAGACTACCCAGGAAAAAGAGCAAACCTGCTTAGTAAAAAGGAGTGCTTGCGAAGTAAAGCTGCGATCGCTAATAAAGATCCAAAAAGCTCAAAAGTGATCTTTTATAGCGGCGCAGCGATTTTACGGTTTTTGCAGTGATCAGAAAAAAAAAATTCTGTCACTGCGGTGGGGCGGACTGAACGCAAGTGTGCGCACAAGATCAGGCCTGATCGGGCGAACACTGCGTTTTTTGTAGAACCTAAGGTGACCCTAATGTACTTATATAGATCTGATTGCGATCAGTATTGATCACTTACAGATACTATATAGTACTAGTGCTGATTAGCGACAGCGATGACGCTAATCAGCGACTAATCGGTGACTGCGGTGCGGTGCGGAGGGCGCTAACTACCTAACAAGTAGCTAACTACCTGGCGGTGATAAGGGACCCTAACAGGGGGGTGATCAATGACAGGGGGGTGGATAAGGGGGTGATCAGGGTGTCTAATATGGGTGATCAGGAGCTAAATAAGGGGTTAAATAAATGACAGGGAAATATCTAATGTGTAGTGTGGTGTTTGGTGCTACTTACTGAGCTGCCTGTATCCTCTGGTGGTCGATCCAAGCAAAAGGGACCACCAGAGGACCAGGCAGGAGTTATATCAGACGCTATTTTCAAAATAGCGTCTGACATAACCATTTCATTGGCCGATTCAAAAATCCACAGCCTGCCAGCCAATGATCGCGGCCGGCAGGCTGCAGATGAACTTGTGAACTGCGGAATCCTGTGAACGCACGCTCCTGTGAGCGCGCGTTCACAGGAAATCTCGGCTCACGCGAGATGACGCCAATCGGCGTTAGTGTGACCTGGCAGCGCCGCAGCATTGACGCCTTTCGGCGTTAGTGTGACGGGAGAAGGTTAAACAAAAACATTACACTAGAAAAAAACAAAACATTGCACTAGAAGGCATTACTATTCACAGTTCACGGCATATATATAGCAAGAGCAAAGTAGGAAGTGCTTATGAGTATATATTAGGGCTGCACGATATGGGAATTTTGTGCGATTGCGATTAGGGCCCTAAAAATTGCGATAACGATATGCGATGCAATATTTTAAGGGAATTGTGCTAGAGGTCTATTTGCTTGGATTTTCCCATATGAGCCGCTGACTGCGGATGGGTATGACATAGTTATGGGGGATCTGTGGAGGACGCTGTTATGGGGGGGATCTGTGGAGGACGCTGTTATGGGGGGGATCTGTGGAGGACGCTGTTATGGGGGGGATCTGTGGAGGACGCTGTTATGGGGGGGATCTGTGGAGGACTCTGTTATGTGGGGGATCTGTGGATGACGCTGTTATGTGGGGGATCTGTGGAGGACGCTGTTATGTGGGGGATCTGTGAATGGCGCTGTTATGTGGGGGATCTGTGGATGGCGCTTTTATGTGGGGGATCTGTGGATGACGCTGTTATGTGGGGGATCTGTGGATGACGCTGTTATGTGGGGATCTGTGGATGACGCTGTTATGTGGGGGATCTGTGGATGACGCTGTTATGTGGGGGATCTGTGTTATGGGGGATCTGTGGATGACGCTGTTATGTGGGGAATCTGTGGATGGCGCTGTTATGTGGGGGGATCTGTGGATGGCGCTGTTATGTGGGGGGATCTGTGGAGGACGCTGTTATGTTGGGGATCTGTGGAGGACGCTGTTATGTGGGGGATCAGTGGAGGACGCTGTTATGTGGGGGATCTGTGGAGGACGCTGTTATGTGGGGGATCTGTGGAGGACGCTGTTATGTGGGGGATCTGTGGAGGACGCTGTTATGGGGGAATCTGTGGAGGACGCTGTTATGGGGGAATCTGTGGATGGCACTGTTATAGGGGATGTGTGCTATGACACATAGGGCCATGAGGGGGGCCAGCATAAGACACACATATAGCATCTTATGCTGGTCCCCCTCATTGCCCTGTGTGTCCTAAACTGCAATAAACATAACTGGCTTTGTGTGTGAAGTATTTTACTACTGTGTGAAACAAGCTCTCTCCTATTGGTAAAATGGCCATCCTCTGTAGTCTGTACTCACTGTCACAGTACTATGAATGCACTGCAGCGAGGTGACCGGCCGGCGCGTGACTGACGTCACTTAGTAACGCTCCTTCCACTTCAGGAAGCAGGAGCATTACTAAGTGACGTCAGTCACGCGCCGGCCGGCCACCTCGCTGCCGCTCGCTGCAGTGCATTCATAGTAATAGTGAGTACAGAGGCCGGCTATTTTATCAATAGGAGTCAGAGAGAGCTTGTTTCACACAGTAGTAAAATACTTTACACAAAAAGCCAGTTATGTGCGCGGGGCCCCTTCATATATAATCGCGGCATTTTCGGGTCGGCCAAATCGCCATATCGCATTTGGCGATTATCGCGATTCGATAATTTTTTCGATATATCGTGCAGCCCTAGTATATATACACACTGATTCAGACATCACTGCAGACAAGAGGTCATCATGGGGACATGAATGCAGCAGTCACTTTCAGTCTGTGGTAGTTTCTATCCTAGGAAGGGGCAATAATCTCTGAGCATTTAGGAGACTGATTGCTTTGGGGTAAAAGCTGTTCTTCAGCCTAGTGGTGCGGGCATGTAGGTCTCTAAGATGCCTACCGGAGGGTAGGGGAGTGAAAAGGCTGTGGCCGGGGTGAGTTGGATCCCCGCAGATAATCTTTGCCCTGTTGCTGCAGCGAGCAGTGAAGATGTCATCCAGTGATGGTAACTGAGTACCAGCCATGCTGATGATGCGCTTGAGGGTCTTCTTGCCCTCAGAAGAGCAGCCGGAGGACCACACTGTGATGCAGTATGTGATAACAGGATTCTATGGTGCACCTGTAAAAATTTACTAGCAGCTGTTTTGGGAGTTGTGCTTTCTTCAGACTCCTCAGAAAATAAAGCCTCTGAAGGCCTTTTTTGGTAATTTCTGTTGTGTTTTTTATCCATGACAGGTCCTGACTAATATGAACTCCCAAGAATCTGAAACTTTGAACTATCTCCACGTTTCCACCATTAATGCTAATAGGATGGTGTCCATTTTGTTTCTTCTTCCTAAAATCCAGAATTAGCTCCTTTGTTTTCTTGGTATTGAGTAGGAGGTTGTTGTTCTTACTCCATCTCTAGGTTCTCAACCTCTTTCCTATAGGCTGTTTCATCATTGTTGGAGATTAGGCCTATCACGGTTGTGTCATCTGCAAATTTTATAATGGTATTGGTATTGTGAATAGGTTTACATTCATTTGTGAAGAGGGAGTAAAGGAGAGGGCTCAACACACAGCCTTGCGGTACCCCAGTGTTTAGTGTTAAGGATGAAGAAAAGTGCTTGCCCAGTATCCAGTTGCACAGGTGTGAGCTGAGACCCAAGTTGTTCAGTTTCGTTGCCAACTTGTTGGGAGGGATGGTGTTAAAGGCCGAGCTGTAATCAATGAACAGCATCCGCACAGCTGTCTCTCTGCTCCAGGTGGGACAGTGCGGTGTGAAGGGTAAGTGAGACAGCATCCTCAGTTGACCTATGTGCTCTGTAAGCAAACTGGTATTGGTCCATGGAGGTGCAGATCTTGCTCTTCATGTGCCTGAGGACAAGTTGTTCAAAGCACTTCATAGCAATAGGAGTGAGAGCCACCGGGCGATAATCACTTAAGGTCTTCACCCCGGCCTGTTTTGGAATTGGGACAATTGTGGAGGACTTCAGGCAAATGGGGACAATGTTTTCAGCTGTTTAGCACAGTTTTTTAGGACTTTTCCAGGAACTTCATCAGGGCCGGAGCCATTAAATCACGCACCCATTAAAGTTGAATGGGTCTCGATCCGTCCTGGCCACCACACGGATGTTGCCCGTGCATTGGGGACCGCGAATTGTGGTCCCCAATGCATGGAACGGACGCGTGCATGAGTCCTAAGGTTGTACTTTCGGTATTTTTTTGCTGATCGCAGGCGGACCCTTTAATTTCTATGGGGCCTCAAAAAAATACAGACACTACATGGATGTCATTGCGGTGCTGCCCTTGGCCTTGCTGCAAATTACAGGACATGTCCTATTCTTGTCTGTTTTGCGGACAAAAACAGGCATTTTTGCCATGGGGACGGAGGATGTGCAGGATGCAGACGGACCACATCCGCATTTTATGTGAGGCCTAACATCAAAAACTGATAGCTCACAGTGACAAATGAGAAAACACAGAGGTAAGGTAAGGGCTGATGCACACGAACGTGTGCCGGCCGTTCCATGCATTGGGGACCGGCAGGGGTCCCCAATGCATGGGCAACATCCATGTGGTTTCCTCAGACTGATCCAGACCCATTCTACTTGAACGGGTCCGTGATCTGTCTGCACCACAAAAAAATAGAACATGGCACGGAGAGAAACTACAGAGTGCTTCTGTGGGGTTCCTTGCCTCCGTTCGGCACAGGACCTTCCGGATTGCGGACCCATTCAAGCTGCTGCTGCCATATTTTATTATGAACTACTGGACAACCCTTTTAATTCTGGGGTATTTGTGATTCAAGGGCATTCTTTTTAAGACCTTTTGAGGGAGTGGTCCGTAAAAAAGGGCCGGACATTTATCTGTAAAAAGTTTAGGCTGTCAACGATTTTTGATAAAGTTGCCCAGAAAAATGTAAAAGCAAGGTTGGCAACCCTGGATGTGATGGTGGGCTGCACCCCCCCATACCTTCTCGATAACGTGCGGTTCAGGCCAGGCCACCTGATGATGCTCCGCCTAAGCCGCAACCATGATAATGCACCGCTTAATCCACGCCCCTGGCAATGTCACGCCTCCTGGGGACGTGAGCGTGTCCATAGCAATGGAGCACTTTCTCTGTTCCTCCCCCAGCAATCAAGATGAACCCTTTCAGCAATAGGTAAACATGGCGGGTCTCCACTGTTTCAAAGATCTTGCCATGATTAAGATTTTAATGATTGAAATGCGTTGGCCGTAAACTATCCTTGTACTGTGGAGATGGAATTTTAATGAATTCTACAATAAAGCTCAAGATTTTATTTCCTGTGCTGGACATCTTTTGATTTTGAATTTGTATCCACGGGCTGGAATGGGTCCATGCACGGAGAGTAATACAGATGATGCGGGCGCAAGTTCCAAAACCTTTCTATTGGTGAACAGATCCTTACAGTTTTTTCCGAGGGTGCTTCGACTTGCTCCCTGAGCTTAATCAACATAGGGGCGGTTGACCAGTTGCGCACTTTTATTCACTATGTACCCACACCACAGTATGACATCATCACACTTCCGTCTTGGGCTTCTGTCATGAGGAACATCGTTATTACACTGGCTGACTTTACACATGTACTAATGTCCGCTGAAGCTAACAGCCTCTGTCCCTTCTCTCTATGTGCCTCTTTTTTTTTTTCTTTTTTTTTAATGAATTTTTTTTTTATGCAAATGAGTCTCTAGGAGCAAAGGGGGTGTTGGAACATCTGACTTAAGACATGTGCTGACGTCAGCCGAAGCTAAGTCTTTGTCCCTTCTTTCTATGTGCCTCTGTGAAAAATAAACTTGTATTTTATGCAAATGAGCCTCTAGGGGCAATGGGGATGTTGTCACTACTCCTAGAGGCTCTGTTCTCCCTCCTCTGGCCATGCCCTCATCCCATGGCCTGGCCCTGTCAAGATGAGCAGGGAGTGACCATAGGAGGGAGAACTGCGCCTCTAGGAGTAGTGACAACATCCCCATTGCCCCCAGAGGCTCATTTGCATAAAATACAAGTTTATTTTTCACAGAGGCACATAGAAAGAAGGGACAAAGACTTAGCTTCGGCTGACATCAGCACATGTCTAAAGTCAGATGTTCCTGATGACAGAAACCCTTTAATGTCAGAGCAATATCATATTATGTAACGATTTCAGCTCATTGACCCAATACCTTGTGACATAACTGTAACAGTTACTATACATTTTTTTAAATATATTTTATTATTCCAATTTTTTTATTTATTGTAACACTCATTGTTTGGTCATTTTTGTGTATTTTTAAGCAAATGCTTCAAGTTAAATTTTTTTTTACTATAATTCTCATTAACCTGCCAACTACGAGATTTAACTGCTTTGATTGGATTAAGGATGTACAACTCTTTGCTAGGAAACTACGTTGGCATAAAATCTTTGTATCAACAGACAAACAGAGATGTCAGGAATTGGGTGTAGAAATGGGGGACCTTGAGGGTATTGATACCCTTGTACACCTTCTAGAGGAAAATGAACGACCCAAGGGTCATGGCCTTTTAAAATCAGTCACACGGGACCTAGAAAAAATAGTATACACTACCCCCGATAAAAATTACACTGACTGCGCTACATAATCTGAGTCAAAATAGGGACATCATAATCAAACCCTCTGACAAGGGGGGTAATATTGTTGTTCTATCTTTACAACAATACAGAGATATGTGCCTCTCTTTGGTCTCAGACAGAAACAACTATGTAGTCCTGAGAGGCGATCCAACTGAGAGGTTTCAGGCGGAATTATCTCAGATTCTACAAGAAGGTTTAGAAAATAGATGTATTAACCGGAAAGAATTTGAATACCTACTGCCCACCGTCCCCAAAATAGCAACTTTCTATGGCCTTCCAAAAATACATAAGGGCACGAGTCCCTTAAAAGGACGCCCCATAGTTTCAGGGATTGAGAGTTTAACCCATCATGCAGGTGTATATATTGACAAAGTTCTACGTCCCTTTGTGTGTACACTCCCTTCTTATCTACGGGACACAACTGACCTACTGCAAAGAGTTGAGGGTGTCATCATAGAACCTGACAGTTGGTTCGCCTCAATAGATGTGGAGGCCCTCTATACCTCCATCCCTCACAATAAGGGCCTATCAGCAGCTAAATATTTTTGGGACTCTAGATCTATTGATATGTACCAACATAATCAATTTACCCTCCAGCTCCTCAACTTTATCCTGACACACAATTATTTTATTTTCGAAGACCGCTTCTACCACCAGCTCAGGGGTACCGCGATGGGTAGTCCCTGTGCACCCACTTATGCCAATCTACTCCTGGGCTGGTGGGAGGACACAGTCGTTTTCTGTGAATCTATGATATCTTGGACCAGATGTATCACACTCTGGTCCAGATTCATAGATGATATTTTTCTTTTGTGGTCTGGGACAGAGAGTGAGTTCCAGCAATTTATGGACATACTTAATGCCAATCATATTGGATTGTTCTTTACTTTCGAAATACACCGCAACACCATCAATTTTCTTGATGTGTGTCTAGAAAGAGACAAACACAATTACATTAAGACGACTCTTTTTAGAAAAAAGACCTCGACCAATAGTCTTTTACGTTGGGAAAGTTTCCATCCTACCCCCCTCAAAAGGGGCATCCCAAAGGGTCAGTTTTTACGTGTTCGCAGAAACTGTCCAGAGGACAAAAACTTCACAGAGGAGGCGTCCAAGCTCTTTGACCGGTTTAAACAGAGGGGCTACCCAAGTCCCTGTTTGTATCAAGCATGGGATTGGGCCAACTCAAAAAATCGTACAACTTTGTTACATCCACAAATCCATAATACCAATGTTCAAGAACCAATAAGAATCGTTGGCACTTTTGATTCAGAGTCCCAACATGTTCGAGACATTTTAAACCGATATTGGTCCTTATTGAAAACAGATCCTGATTTAACACAGGTATTATCTGAAAATCCAGCCATTACCTATAGACGAGGACGTAATGTGGGTGATACCTTAGTCCACAGTCACTTTGAGCCCCCAGAAAAAAGTACGTGGCTGTCTAACAGACAGATTGGCACATTTAAGTGCGGCAAATGCAAAGCCTGTACATTTATATCTCCAGGCAAAACCTTTTCTAATAGTCAGGGTGATCGCACTTATTACACTCGCAATTTTGCTAATTGTAATACTCCTGGGGTTATCTATATGGCTCAATGTGACTGTGGACTTAAATACATAGACAAAACTAAGAGGATTTTTAAAAAACGCATCCTTGAACATATTGGTGATATTCGTAATAAACGGGATAAACCAATCTCTAGACACATATGGAACAAACACGCAGGATCTACTAATAGTATACATTTTTCAGTGATCGAGGCAATAAAGCTGTCCAAAAGAGGTGGGGACCTAGATAAACTACTAAAACAAAAAGAATCAAGGTGAATTTTTAGGTTAAACACTGTCACACCAGTAGGTTTAAATCAGGCATGCTCAACCTGCGGCCCTCCAGCTGTTGTAAAACTACAACTCCCACAATGCCCTGCTGTAGGCTGATAGCTGTAGGTGATTCGGGCATGCTGGGAGTTGTTGTTTTGCAACAGCTGGAGGGCCGCAGGTTGAGCATGCCTGGTTTAAATGAATTCATAGATAATGCGTGCTTCATTTAAAGTCGTCCGTTATATATAAATACATTTCAGGATCATCATATCCTTGTTATCATAATTAATTTAATATCAATAGGGGGGCATTCTCTCCTCAATGTACCCCGAGTAAATATATGCCAATCACCCCCTTCTTATGCAAATAGGCTACTATTAGAGTTCAATGGGACCTGGTCTACATCAATTTTTAACCTTGCTTTCCCTCTATGGCCATCCTGACTTGCTCTGTAACCGGCAGGACCTTCCGATCATGTGACCTGCCGGCTTAAACAGTCACCTGACCGGCAAATCCATCACGTGGGTTCTGCTGCCCTCTGACGCGATGTGCGTCTTACCTCATGGTGGATCACATACTCACGCACCGGCGTCTGACGTCAGACGCTATCTTGACTCCACGTGACTCTATACCCGGAAGTAATGGTTCATAAGGCAGAAATGCCGGCAGTATTTCGCCGCCTGCCTGCCGGACACAATCGCACTCTGGTCATCATGATGCCACTACCGGGTTCATCGTCCTGACGCCTGGACACCATCTTCGGTCCACCATACTAGCCACTATGGGCACGCAAGTAATGTGTGAAAATATCTGATATCACTGGTTTCTATATTGTTTGATCAGTGGACCATTAGTTCATATCAAGCTAAGAGAGTCTAGGCCTGGATGCTAGGTTTATCTATATGTTTATCTGATATGTACTATAGATATTATCCTGGTATTAACTAATAGGCACGGTCCTATCCCCTTTTTGACTGCTGGTTATAAGCCTGATACATGAATTGCTATACCTCAGTCAGGTCATTCCCTCTAGCATAAGACACAGATATGATTCTGGTTTATCTCTGAATATCAGCACCCTATCATTGCTATATGTTTAATGTCTTCTGCTTCGGGAATTGCTCTGATCTCCTTATTAATTGCTTGATCATCTTATGCATCAATGTTTCTCTGAATATCGATTAGGAGAAAAATATTAATTCTGGAGAGGAGATAAATAGTAAAATAAGATAAAATAAATAAATAAAAATATATCTGTGTATATAGTATTAATTGTTTCACTTAGTTTAATCTTTTTTAGTGACAGATACTCTAGGTGTCAAATATGTCCCCTGATGAGCCTGACACCAACCAGGCGAAACGCGTAGGGACTGTATTGGACAATTGACATTTTCATACAATCTGGTTCTTTTCACCTTTTACATTATTAGGGGGTTTTCTGTCCTTAACTTTGGGTGTTTCATCACACATTTATTTATTTATTATTTTTTGTACATTAGCCCAGGTACCTCTTTAGGGCCCCCCTTACAGGTTTTCATCCCCTGATAGGGCACGATTAGGGACACCAGGAGGTACGAGAAACGGAATCGCCCCTATCGGGGCGGCTATTCCGTATCTAGGCAGGGCCGGTACACCAGGGCCAGATCTAGGGATATATCTCCCAGTAGGCTTTACTAACACCTACTAAGTAATATCTATCTGACCCTAGGTTTTGTATTTCTTTTCATATTTCTATTTATTTATAATTAAGTTGGTGTATTGATATTTTATACGTTATTATTAAAAGTTATATTTTAGAATGATGGTATTACTGTGATTCCTGTTTCTATGGCCACATTCTACTATAGTTTCCCCTGAACAGGATTATGTTCAATCTGTGATTAAAATTCACTGCACGACAATGATTTTGCTACTGAGAGAAAAACATGTGATTTAGGGTACATGCACACGACCGTATGTGTTTTGTGGTCCGCAAATTGCGGATACATTGTAACAATGCCTAAAACGGACAGGAATAGGACATGTTCTATTTTTTTTGCAGGGCTAAAGAACAGACATACTGATGCGGACAGTACACGGTGTGCTGTCCGCATTTTTTGTGGACCCATTGAAATAAATGGGTCCGCATTCTATCTGCAAAAATAAACGGAAAGGACACAGAAACAAACAACGTTCGTGTGCATGTAGCCTTATACTAAAATGAGCGCACTGATTCCAAATGTGAACTCGGAATTTGCCTGACACATCTAGATTTTAACCCCTTAAGGACCCTGGGATTTTCCATTTTTGCGTTTTCGTTTTTTCACTCCCCGCCTTCCCATAGTCCCAACTTTTTAATTTTTCCATTCACATAGCCTTATGAGGGCTTATTTTTTGCGGGACAAGTTAGAATTTCTAATGGGACCATTTACCATTGCATACCATGTAGTAGCAAGCGGTGCAAAAATTCCAAATTGGGTAGAATTGGGAAAAAACGCAATTCTGATAAAGGTTTTATTTATTTTATTTTTTTTACACTGTACACAATGCGGTAAATCTGACCTGTTATCTTCATTCTTTAGGTCAGTATGGATACAACAATACCACACTTGTATGTTTTTGTTGCGTTTTAATACTGAATTTTCTTTTAACCTTTGAGGAACATAAAACATTTTTTTTATAACCATATTCTAATACCTATAATATTTTTGTTATGTGTACGGGGCTGTGTGAGGGGTCATTTTTTGCTGGACGATCTGTTTTCAGTGATACCAATTTGAAGTGTGATCACTTATGCCATTAATATTGGCATAGTATGGGAATTTTCTCACACGGTGATGCCCATGATTATTTTTTTTTATTGTTTAAGTATTTTTATTTTAAGAAAAGGGGGGTGATTCGAACTTTATTTTTATATTTGCAAAACCTTTTTTTTTTACTTTTTTTTAAGCCACCTTGGGTGACAATAACTGGCAATCATTAGATTGCCTATTGTGTTCATTGATGTTTATATAGACACCATGGAACATTTCATTTGCACTATACCAATACAATGCTGCCACCTAGTGGCCTGTATTGGTATAGTCATCTATTAGGCACCGAAGCCTGCTTGAGGCTTCAGCCTATTAGATCAATGTAACAGGTTCCCCGATCTCAGTCGGGGAACGCTGTTACCAGAGCGGAAGTGCGTGACTTCCGCTTCCGGACTGTGTAGATGCCGTGGTCACATTTGACCACGGCATCTGAAAAGGAAAATGTATGCGATCAGCCTTATGGCATGTGCCGTGGGTCTCTTCTATTTAAAATAGCAGAAACCCGGGGACCGGACTTTAGCCGTACATGTATGGCGGAGGTCCTTAAAGGGTTAAGTACATGCAAAGCCTATTCAGTTATAATATTAATGCATTATATTGGAGATATTCCAATGGATATGTCCAGACCTGTTCGGACGCACTCAGGCTGATGTCAGCAGTAAGTATATAAGGCAAGCTGGACAGATTTTGACAAAGTGATCTGTTATAGTGCTATCAGTTTTTAAACTTAAGATGGATAAACGCAAATGTGCAAATGTGACATATGTGCTGCATATGTGGCAAATACACTACTTATGATCAGCGCAAGAATCTGACAAAGCGAGTGCGTCTCGCAACTTGGGATGCATTTGTGCTACTAGTGCAGAACTTCCTTGGGAACAGACGAGCTGCAAACTATGCTGAATTAGTAGACAACCTGCTTACAGCATATGAACAACTTGGCTGCCGAATGTCATTCAACGTGCATTTCATTCCCATCTTTACTTTTTCCCACCCAATTTGGGACACGTAAGTGACAAACAGGGAGAGCGGTTCCATAAAGATATTTCTACAATGGATAACAGGTATCAAGGCCGCTGGAATCCCAACATTATGGGGGACTACTGCTGTGACCGTTCACAAAAGCAGATGCATGAAGCACTCTTAACAGTCCTGGGCCTTGCTCAAGTAAGACTTTTAAACTGAAAAATGAGACTTTTTGAAATTTTGTTATTCCATTACATTTTCATACACGGTTTACTACGCAAACTTAGATGTAGATAAGGTAATTGTTGGAGTAAAACTCGTTCAGTTCAAAATTATTCAGTGCTTTCCAAGTGCTTAATTCATTTAGGCATACTTATGCATAGCAAAATTTCGTGACATGTTACAACAATTCTGACTTCTGATTTGTAATCCGCACATTTGATTTAGTATAGGATAAATGGTTTTTGCCCAGTAGCAGACGAAAAGTATTGTGTAAAGGAGCCTAAGGGATCATGCCCACAAATGTAAGAGCTCCATGCCCGGTCTGCCATAAATGGGCACTGACCATGTGCACTCCGTGCTGCGGATGTTGACTTGCCCATTGACTTGAATGGGTCCGCGATCTGCAAGATACGGCAAAAGATAGTACATATCTTATCTATTGTGGTGCGGAGGCACGAACCCAAAAGCCTGCAGAAGCGCTTTGAAGTGTTTCTGTGGCTTCCGATCCGTGCCTTTGCTCCACAAAACATAGGACATGTCCTATCTTTGGCCATATCTTGCAGATTGCAGATCCATTCCAGTCAATGTGTCCGCATCTGCACACAGCCAGGGTCCACAATACAGGCACGGAGCCCTTATGTTCGTGTAAATGCGCCCTTAAGTGCTTTTTTTTCCTCCCTTGCACTTTTCTTGGCTTCTTCTGCTATGAAGGTACTCTTTCAGCCATGGCAGAAAGCTAGTGATATATTTAGGTCACTGATAAAGTCTGGGTGCCTTGTGTGTGGGGGGGGGGGCACTGTGGCTACTCCGTAATTGTTGTGGACACTGCAGATGGTCCTCTAATGGGAGAAATATTATGTGATCTATTACTGGAGAACATTGTTCGATTCTGATATGTATATCGCCTGAAGAAGAGACTAGCAGTTTGGTCCCAAAACGCGTAGCTTTGCGCACAACCCATAAACATCACTATAATCGCTACCAACGCCTTTGGCTCCACAAAGTCAGCAGAGCCGCACGAGTCCATTTTTCTTGATTTTGATAATTCTGTTATGGTTGGCCCTAAGGCATCTGAAAAATTTGCCAAGATGTTTACAGAGTACGGCGTATTTCTCGCTCTTTCCATTCTGCATCCCTCGGAAAAATGCCAAATCAAGGCAACGGCATTAGCATAGCATTCACATGAATGCAATGTAACCCACTGATTAATGTAACCTAATGAGTAATTAAGAAGCTTTTGGAAACACTGATATAAACCACTCGTATTTGAATAATTTCCTTACACAAGTTGTATTCCCTGATGTAAAACTCCAACAGAAGGCTCCGATGTATGCTCTGCTGTATAGGCTACAGTGCCACCCATAGGTTCGCATATATGAACAATGTACGCCATGTGATCGCGTTTTCCTCTTCAATACAGCGAGAAATGCTTTGTCTATGGATACATAGCTTTATCCAGTTATGATGCTATCTAATTATTATTAAAGCATCATTCATTCCATGGCACTGTACATATAATAAGGGGTGCACATACATAATACAGACAATTGCACTAAACATGAACAAGACGAGTTACAAACTGGTACAGAAGGAGAGAAGCCCTGCCCGTGAGGGCTTACAATCTATGACACTGCATCGTAGGGAGTACCCCAACCCCACCACCTCAACTCTGCTCTAGTTTTTTATATGTAGTCTATTTGAGGTAACACAGACCTTTACTAGCATAGAGATTTCATTCTTCATAAAAGTATATGGCGCCTGTACTGTATTTTATTACTTATCACAAAAAAAGATAAGCAATATACCTGCCAGTTTACTGAAGTAGAGACTTGAAACTTAAAGGGGTTGTGCAACCTGTTTATATTGATGACCTATCGTCAGGGTAGGTCATCAATATCTGATTGGCGAGGGTCTTACACCCAGCAACACCGACAATCAGCCATATGAAGAGGAGGTGGTGCTCCGTGCGAGCGATGCTTCCTCTTCATTACACTGCCCATTAAGGCTGAGTTCACACGGGTGTGACATTTTGGCTCAGGATGCGTTAAGGGTGCGTTCAGTTAAAAACATGTGATTTTTCCGCGCGGATAGCATCCGGATGACATGCGTTTTTAACGTGCGTGAAAAAACCCCGCAAACATCCTGTTGAGTCATATGTTCACTTAAGACACAATATAAACACGCCCAACATGCTCTTCAGTTTGTGGCAGCTCCATTTTGTGTGGATCTATATACAGTGTGTGGATGGTATTTTCTGGTGGTCCTTTTGTAAAAGCAGGATGTCGTCTTTGCCCGCATCAACTCCTGATCTTGTGCTTTTGCACTGGTTGGTGTTTCGTTGTTTCGGAGAGCGGAGAGAAATGCTTGAGGAGGAAGAGGATGTGGGTTCACCCAATAATTGCGAAGAGGGCTTGCAAAGGGCAGTTTCAAACTATGTATGCTGACCTGCGTGAGCACCCTGCCAAATTTGTCCGTTATTGCCGAATGTTCGTCCCTACATTTGATCTGCTTTTGGGGGAGTTGAGGCCTGGCCTAACCTTCATGAACACCAACATGCGGTGTTGTGTTTCAGCTGAGGAACGGCTAATTATAACTCTGAGGTATGTACATTTTTAAGCAGTCAGGATAAAAACAATGTATTTTATGTCCGATTTAATAGCTGATTTAAAGCTGCATAATATAAAGAAAAATGTGATGGTGATATTGTTTATAAGTTTTTTTTTGTTTTTTTTAATGTTTTCACAGATTTTTGGCAACAGGAAACTCATTTGCCTCATTACATTTTGAATTCCGCATGGGGACCTCCACAATAGCAGGAATAGTGAGGGCTACCTGTGCCACCATGTGGTTGCGACCGCGAGCTGCTGTGCTGCCACAACCAACAAGGCAGCACTGGCTTCAGATTGCACAGGGCTTCCAGGAGAGGGCACAATTCCCCAATTGTATAGGTGCCCTTGACGGGAAGCATATACGGGTGAAGAAGCCACCGAACTCAGGGTCCTGATTCTATAATTATAAACAGTTTTTCTCTGTAGTTTTGTTGGCCTTGGCTGACACAAACTACAGGTTTATAATTGTAGATATCAGGGCCTATGGAAGTTCGGCAGATGCTCGCATCTTCCGGGCTTCCAGAATGGGTCGGTGGCTTCAGTCCAACCAACTGGACCTTCCCCAGCCAGCTCCTCTTCCTGCCTCTTCTGGCCCACCAGCGCCATATGTTATAGTTGGTGATGAGGGTTTTGCTTTAACGCCAAACCTGATGCGTCCTTTCCCTAGGCGAGGATTGAATGAGGAAAGGCGCACATTCAACTTTCGTTTAAGCAGGGCCAGAAGGTATGTTGAGTGTGGCTTTGGGATTCTAGCCAGCAAATGGCGTATTTTTCATTCTGCTATTCAGCTTGCCCCTGAGAATGTAAACAATGTTATTAAAGCGTGTGTAGTGCTCCATAATTTCATTCGCATGCATGAGGCCAGTCCAGATGACGATGCAGAGGTGTTGACTTCAGCAGCCCATGGAGACCCTTCTCTACTTTGAAGAGCTGGTTCAGCAGGACTAAGAGTGAGAGAATTATTTTTGGACTATTTCATGTCTCCTGCTGGTTCATTTACATTTAATCCACAGCCTTTTTCATCTGGTCAAAGATAATATTGTTTTCATAAAGTCAAGATGACTATACATTGTATGTATCCTGGATGGATTTATATTTTAGTTAGTTATTCTTTATTAAGTTAGGGACTCGCAAAAATTTGAGGACCCTTGACGTGGGTTGCGAGCTTACATAATTCACCTGCATTAACTAATTTGTAAAAATGCAAGTGAAATATCAACTAATCCCTCATAATGTCATCTTTCCTGTACTGTGTATCTTACTAGTAATAAAAAAAAATTAAAAACTCAAATTGTGTTGATTATTTTTTGCTTTACTGAAAAAATAATATGAACTTAAAATATAGTCATATTTGACATAAATAATCACATTTACAACAATATCTAACTTACATCAGTTTATAAGTTGTAGTAAGGTGAGGGTGTGGGGGGGTTAACATGAGATTGCGATGGCTGGTAACTGCCCTGAGAAGAGGGGGCAAAGTGCTGTGGTGGAGCAGCCTGAGCTGCGGAGGGCAGAGGCGTATCTATCGCGAGGCAAACAAGGCATTTGCCTGGGGCGGCACTTGCCAATGGGGCGGCAAAATGCCTTGTTTGCCTAGTTAGTTAACGTACACATCGATCCGATCCTTCACTATGCTGCTGCGAGCGGCAGCATCGCCGGCGCCGCATAGTGAAGGAGTGACTTACTTCCTCCCTCCTCCTCCCGACCCCAGGTGTTTCCTGAATTTTACCTACCCGGCCTTGCTACCCACGTCACTTCCAGTAGTGACGTGGGAGGTGCGTCTCTCCCCTCCGCTCCTGACTGGCTCTGCTGGGGGTTTGTCGGCGCAGGCGTGGAGGATTCCCCCGTAGCAGAATATTCCGGCCCACTGCGCATGCGCCGAGTCGT
The DNA here is from genome assembly GCF_014858855.1 of Bufo gargarizans. NCBI lineage: Eukaryota > Metazoa > Chordata > Amphibia > Anura > Bufonidae > Bufo > Bufo gargarizans. The sequence continues at coordinate 152,812,885 of NC_058086.1, read as the reverse complement.
CTTTTTTGCGCCTGCGCAGTGGGTCAGAATATTCACAACACAAGCGGCAGCCACAGCCAGCCGGGAAAAGTCTGTCCAGACCGGCTCTCTCCTCACACACCGTCCGTCAGACTCATAGAACAGAGTTGGCCACTTTGCCTGACTCCCGGCCTACCCTGCGAGGAATGTCCAGACAGAGGAACAAACAGGAGTGAGTGAGTTAAAAAGCAAATCGTGCACAGTGAGAGTGAGACATAAATAAAGGTGGCATGATGTCAGACTGACTATGGTGGCCCTGGCCTCTCCTTGAGGCTTCCCCATACAGACTGGGGCAGCCTCAAGGAGAGACCAGGGCCACCATAGTCAGTCTGACATACATACCACCTTTATTTATGGGGGCAGTCACAAGGAGACACTAAACTGTATGGGGGCTGCCACAAGCAAATAGTGCACTCTGCACTGTGTCATAAATAAAGGTGGTATGTCAGACTGTCTATGGTGGCACTGGCCTCTCCTTGAGGCTGCCCCATACAGACTGTATGGGGCAGCCTCAAGGAGAGGCCAGTGCCACCATAGACAATCTGACATACCACCTTTATTTATGACACAGTGCAGAGTGCACTATTTGCTTGTGGCAGCCCCCATACAGTTTAGTGTCTCCTTGTGGCTGCCCTGGCCCCGCCCCCATAAAGTATAACGTCTCCTTATGTCTGCCCCCCATACAGTATGTATAATGTCTCCTTGTGGCTGCCCCCGCCCCCCATACAGTATAACGTCTCGTTGAGGCTGCCCCAATACAGTATAACACCTCCTTGAGGCTGCCCCCATACAGTATAATGTCTCGTTGAGGCTGCCCCCATACAGTATAATGTCTCCTTGAGGCTGCCCCATACAGTATAACGTCTCCTTGAGGCTGCCCCATACAGTATAACGTCCCCTTGTGTTTTTTTCTTTTAAACAGGTATTTATTGTGATATATATATATATATCGTTATCGCGATACATTTTTGAATATTATTATGCAAAACGAAAGGGTGGAGCCTAAAGAGGAAGGGGTGGGGTTTACAGAGGAAGGGGTTTGGCCATGACAGGAAGGGGTGGATCAAATTTATATTAGGGGGGTGCCCGAGTTTAGTCTCGCCTAGGGCAGCACAAAACCAAGATACACCACTGGCGGAGGGTGCAGGTGGAGGATATGCTGCCTCTGCACTGTATAGGGGCCCATATTGTTGGGGGGGAGGGGGGGATGGTTGCCGAGGAGGGTAGTGGGGAGCCCTGTTCGTAAACTGGGAATATAAGCGCCAATTTCCACTTCATCACCACGACGGCTACAAGGAGATTGACCCCTGACCTCTGTAGGGGCAGGAACAGAGAGAGGGTTTAAATCCCCCCCTCCCACCACCAACACCAGTGTTTCCTGTCCCTACAGAGGACAGGGGCAGAGAGAGTCTCCCTGCGGGGAGATGAAGATGTAGCAGAACTTACTGACACCTACCGGGTGTTCCCCCTGCCCTCCTGCGGTCTCCGTACTAACGCTGGGCAGGGGCGAAGGAGGGAGGCCTCGCTCCATTATTATATGTGAGCCTGCTCCCGGTCGCGATCTCCCGCCGGGCCTGTTTGGCTATCGCCGGGTGCGCGCCTAAGCGCTTCAGGATAACGGCCGTCGTCACTTCCGGGTGCCGAAAGGAAGTGACGTCATTCAGAGGCGTCTCCGAGTTCAAATTTTCGCGCGCAGCAGCGCCGATTGTCAGTGTGCCGGAGCCAGTGTGCAGTCATGTCGGCTGAACCCCGCTCCCCTGGAGACCCTTCTGTGCCGCCTGTAGTAAGTCCCCTGTGGGGAAGCGCTTTTTTTCCCTACCCTGTACTTGTCTTACACTGTACCAGGTTACTTGTTCCTCCTCCTCCACATCTCTGGCTTGGGGCTATATCCTGCTGTTAGCATGTACTTACCATAGCTAATTAGGGTTGTTCTCCCCAGGTCACTAAGGAGGCTCAGAGAAAGATCAAAAAACAGTCCAAATGTGTGTCCTGCCTCAAACGGCTACCGGACGACTATCGTAAAAAACTCTGTAAGGACTGCATATCTAATGTGATTGCCGAGGAACAGCCTTCTTTCCTTAAGGATCTGAGGTCCATGATCCATGAGGAAGTCAAAACCTCCTTATCTCAGATACCTTTACCCAGGGATGAACCCCCTTCAAAAAGACATAGGGGCCCATCCCCTTCACTATCTGATCCAGAGATTATAGAGGAGGAGGCCTCGTCCTCCAGAACACGGGAGGACGATGTGGTCTTCTCTGATCTTGAGATTCCAGAATCAGAACAAAGATTCTGCTTCTCCTTGGACGAGATGCCTGACCTATTAAGGGCAGTCCGGGCCACTATGGGGGTCGAAGAAACCCCTAAAGCACACTCAGTCCAGGATGAGATGTTTGGGAGGCTCAGGGTTAAAAAAACCCGTGTATTCCCAATCAATGAGAACATACGGGATATGGTGCTGGACGAGTGGTCCAACCCAGAAAAAAGGTTGGGGGTATCCAGGTCCTTTAGAAACCGGCTGTTGTTTGACACGGACGAAGTTAAAATCTTCAGCGAAACACCAAAAATTGATATCCAGGTGGCAAAGGTCAATAAAAAGACTGCCTTGCCCTTTGAAGACACCTCTCAACTGCGTGATCCCATGGACAGGAAAGCAGATAGCCTCTTAAAAAAATCTTGGGAAGCAGCAATGCTTGTCTTAAAAACAAACATCGCTGCTACCTCAGTGGCGAGATCCATGAAACTGTGGCTAGAGGAACTGGAATCTCGTATCACAGATAATACTCCTAGGGATGAGATCTTGAGATCCCTCCCCCTGTTAAAATCCGCCACAGCATTTATGGCTGACGCCTCAGCGGAATCGGTCAGATTCGCCGCAAAGGACGCGGGACTCTCCAATGCGGCCCGTCGCGCCCTATGGATGAAAAGCTGGTCGGGCGACAACACATCGAAGATGAAGCTTTGCTCCATCCCGTTCTCAGGGGAATACGTCTTTGGGCCCGTCCTAGACCGTATCCTGGAGAAAGCGGCGGACAAGAAAAAGGGATTCCCAGAAGAGAGACCCTACAAAAGGAAATATCCCTTTCGGGCCCCCACTAGCCAGAACAATCCCTTTAAGGGTAAAGGGAAGTCAGGACGCTGGAGTTACCCTAAAGGGGGCAGGGGTAGGATTACCCCCTCCTCCTCCCAGGGTAAACCCTCGGATAAACAATGACGTCAGAGTGGGGGGGAGATTGAAGAACTTCCTCACTCCTTGGGAGTTCATTACCCCGAACCCTTGGGTCCGGGACATCATAAGATCCGGGTACCGGATCGAACTCTCTTCATCTCCCCCAAACCGCTTCATTGTTACCAACCCACATTCCCCCAAAGTACGCGGAAAGATATTGGAAGGAATCCAAAGCCTTCTGGCAACGGACGTAATAATACAGGTCCCGCCAACACAGCAAAAACAAGGTTTCTACTCAAACCTGTTTTTGGTAGAGAAAAAAGAAGGCTCGTTCCGTACGATCATAAATCTGAAAGCCCTGAACAAATTTGTCATCTATCGGAAGTTCAGGATGGAATCCCTGAAATCCCTGATTCCATTGATAAAAAGGAATGCCCTGATGTGCTCAGTAGACCTCCAGGACGCATACTATCACGTCCCAATTCATCCAGAGTCACAAAGGTTCCTGAGGTTCGCCATCCAGGACCACAAGAAGGTAATCCGTCACTACCAGTTTACGGCCCTTCCCTTTGGGATATCATCTGCACCCAGAGTGTTTACAAAGCTGGTAGTGGAGATGATGGCCTTCTTGAGACACAAGGGACTGGTGATCATACCGTACCTGGACGATTTCCTCCTAGTCGGCAACTCAGAGGAGGAACTCAGAACAGACCTGCAGTCCTTTCTGTCCCTTGTCCAGGATCTGGGTTGGTTGGTGAACTTGAAGAAATCAAACCTAGTGCCCTCCAGCACTATCCAGTTCCTGGGCGTTATCCTGGATTCTCAAACACAACGTACCTTCCTTCCGCCAGACAAGGTCACAAACCTTCAATTAAAGGTCCGACGATTCCAGCACAGGAGGTCCTGTCCTATAAGAGAAGCTATGAGTCTCCTGGGTCTCCTCTCGTCCTGCATCACGTCCGTCCCTTGGAGCCAGTCCCACTTCAGATCCCTCCAGTCGTGGATCCTGAGAGCTTGGAACAGACAGCAGGCCTCCTTGGATCAGAAGGTCATGATCCCTCCGGCAGTAAAAACCTCCCTAGATTGGTGGAAGAACACAAGCAATCTGTCATTGGGGGTCGTTTGGGAAAAAATCCCCTACATTCAGGTGCTTACAGACGCAAGCGAGAAAGGATGGGGAGCGACAGTGGGAGACCGTTGGTTTCAAGGTTCCTGGACCCCAACTATCCGCTCTCAGTCCTCCAATTTCAGGGAACTAGAAGCGGTCTGGAAAGCCCTGAAGACCGCAGAGATACTTCTGAGGGGTTAACATATAAAGATTCTCTCAGACAACACGACGACGGTGGCGTACCTATCTCACCAGGGAGGCACGAGATCGGAGAAACTGATGTCTATTACAAAGAAGATCTTCAACTGGGCAGAATCCCACGTGAATTCCATCTCCGCAATCCACTTAAAAGGGATACTGAACGTAGAAGCGGACTATCTCAGTCGCCAGGCGATAGACCAGACAGAGTGGTCCTTGAATCCAGAAGTGTTCCAGCTGCTGGCAGGAAGATGGGGCACTCCACAGGTGGATCTATTCGCATCCAAAAGAAACGCAAAGGTACCGACGTTCTGTTCATTAAACCCACGGGACAATCCCTGGGCGTTGGATGCGCTCACAATTCGTTGGGACTGGGATCTCAGTTATGCGTTCCCACCACTGCCTCTACTTCCCAGAGTAATCCAGAAACTCTACCGAGAAGATACGACACTAATCCTGATAGCTCCCTATTGGCCGAAGAGGAGCTGGTTTCCTGCTCTAAGGAATCTGTCAGTAGAGGACCCATGGCCTCTTCCTGCCAGGAGGGACCTGCTTCACCAAGGCCCAATACTACATCCAGACCCAAGCTTCCTCAAATTGTCAGCTTGGATCCTGAGGTCCAGAAGTTGAGGTCACAGGGGCTCTCGGACCAAGTGATAGCTACCCTTAAAGCTAGTAGGAAGAAGGTTACCTTCTCAATTTATCTAAAAATTTGGAAGAGATTCTGTACTTGGATGGGGAACCCAGCCCCAAACTTAGAGCCGCCCAATTTCTTGAAGATCTTGGACTTCCTCCAGCAGGGACTTGAACTAGGTCTCAGACCCTCTACCCTAAAGGTACAGGTCTCGGCACTAGCCTGCTTCTTTGATCGCGATATAGCCAGTCATCACTGGATCAGGAGATTCATGAAAGCTGCCTCCCGTCTACGTCCCTCTCTAAAATCTAGGATCCCCAACTGGGACCTTAACGTGGTACTCACCGGCCTAACTCTCGCTCCATTCGAACCCCTATCTGATTGTTCCATCAAACATCTATCATTTAAAACCGCTTTCTTGGTGGCCATCACGTCTGCAAGAAGGATAGGCGAGATCCAAGCATTATCGATACAGGAACCCTATCTCCGTATCACCGATGATAGGATTATTCTTAGATTGGATCCGGGGTTCCTGCCTAAAGTCGTATCGGATTTCCACCGAAACCAGGAGATAGTCCTACCCTCCTTTTGCAATAATCCCTCTAACGATAGGGAATCGGTCTTCCACTCTCTAGACGTAAGACGCTCTGTCTTGCGGTATCTTGAAGTGTCAAAGGGTTTCCGTAGATCTAATAACCTGTTTGTCCTCTTCTCGGGGAAGAATAAGGGTCTGAAAGCCTCCAGATCCTCTCTAGCACGGTGGATAAAAGACTCCATTTCCATTTCTTACGGGTCCCAAGACCTGTCTTGCCCCTCAAATTTGAGAGCTCACTCTACCCGGGCCATGTCCTCCTCCCAGGCAGAACGGGCCGGAGCTTCCCTTGAAGACATTTGTAAAGCCGCTACGTGGTCTAACATCCACACCTTTACAAAACACTATAGGTTAGACCTATCCAGCTCAGACTTGTCTTTTGGACGGAAAGTCCTTCAGGCGGTCGTCCCCCCCTAAGCTATAATTTTTTATATCTCCTTGTAGCCGTCGTGGTGATGAAGTGGAAAGCCGGAATTAGACTTACCGGTAATTCAATTTCCACGAGATCACCACGACGGCACATATATTCCCTACCCTTCCTTAAGCCTTACCTGGGAGGTTATGAAGTAATACCCTCGGTTTAGTATGTTTTGTTCTCACCACTTTTTTTTTTCTGTCTCTGTAATTTTGGACACACTGGTGTTGGTGGTGGGAGGGGGGGATTTAAACCCTCTCTCTGTTCCTGCCCCTACAGAGGTCAGGGGTCAATCTCCTTGTAGCCGTCGTGGTGATCTCGTGGAAATTGAATTACCGGTAAGTCTAATTCCGGCTTTTCCAGTGCTACAAACAATTCAGTGGGATCTTTTGGCGGAGTGGCTGTATGAATAATGATCCCAATAGCGCCTTGGGTCCGCAGATAAAGATCATCAGGATTTTTTTTTAATAGTGATCCAATACTGCGCCCATATAACTCATAGTGGTCCTCCTGCCAGACTCTGGACAAGTAGTCCAGTACCTGAGTATTCACCTCCACTTCAGCTGTGGGCATTGACCGTTTCCGACGTGCCCCCAGCTGAAGTGAAGGTGCAGACTCTGCAGGAGGGATGTGGGGCGTGGAGCTGGTGGATGGTCCAGCTTCAGACATCTCCCCTGTGTCCAGGGAAGGGGGAATCTCTTCATCTGCAGCAGAAGAATGCTGCTGGGCAGCCTGCTCCGTCTCTTCCTCCAGGTTGTCTTCCGTCCTTCAATAGAGAAAACATTATTAAAATACATGTTTATATATAGGGAACCTGTCATTAACTTTATGCTGGCCATAATCACGCCAGAATAAAGTACAGACTGGTGAGTTGATAACAGCGGTATGTTATTTGGAATAGTCCAAAGGCAATTTTTGCTGAATAGCCACATCACAATCATTGCAGACTGGGTCAGGAAAATTGTCACGATAATAACATGCGAAGAGTCATGGTTTTTACTTTAAAACTCTGCCTCTACATGACCACCTGCTGATTGTCAGTCTGTCCATCATTAGCAGATTGGTCGGCGGGAGTGGGAGATTATTATAAATAACCATGACTATTCTCAGGTAGATTTGACTCTTTTCAAGGCCTGGCCTGCAATGGTTCTGATCCTGGTTCTCAGAACCAACTTTTTACTTTTAGGTCATATAATATAAGTGACAGGCCACTGAACTCAGCATTTTTTGTGTCACTGCATTTATATGCTGCCCTCAGGGAGGTTAGCGTAAACTTGATGACAGGTTCCCTTTATAAAACTATAAAGTATTATAAATAATACTCAATTTATTTTGGCCCATACAATAATTATTAAGTTAGGATTTATTTTATAGTAAGCATATAGGATTACATATGTACTTACGAGCGCACGTCCATTATGTCCCGGAGGAACATTAGCTGTTCTTTAAAAATGTAGGGCCTTTTCTTCAGTGGCCCTGAACCACTGCGGCCGTGATGGGCCATTTTCTTGCGGAATTGGTCCCGGCAACTCCGCCATCTATTCTTTACTTCATCAACTACAAAAAAACAAAACAAAAAAAAAAATTAATACATGACATACTGTATGACTACCATGTTGATTTGTAGGGATATCCTCTATAGCATAGCAAATGGCAAACTAGCTTCTTGGAAAAAACATGTGCTATGTATAAATGGAGGGCAACGTTACACATGTGCTATGCTACTTTGAACATAAAGTCATTATCACAAATGTGTATATATATATATATGTATGGACAGTGCACTTACTTAAAGTATTGCGCTTCTGTTCAGGTGTTTTGCCCCAAATGTTGGCAAACACCTCCTTGGCTACTTCCTCCCAGGCAGCATCTTTTTTATATCGGTCATGGTATTCACCAGACCGACTGTCCCAGAGACAGGGCCTGTCCTGGACCTCCACAATCATCTTCTCCACGTCCATGGGCTTGCTGGCTTGTCTTGGCATTTTTCCAGGTCCACAGAACAACAGCAGCCAAACCAGGTTGGGACATGCAGCTCTGAAAAAACTCACTTCCTGTCTAGTCACTTTCTTTTTCAAGTGTTGCTAAGTAACCTGCGTTAAAAACGGAATGCAACGCATTGCATCCGGATGCAATGCGTTATTAACGCATCCCCATTCATTTCTATGGGGCCTGTCCTGCGTTAAAAACGCAGAATATAGAGCATGCTGCGATTTTCACGCAACGCAGAACTGATGCATGAAAAAAAACGCTCATGTGCACAGCCCCATTGAAATGAATGGTGCCGGATTCAGTGCGGGTGCAATGCGTTCACCTCCCGCATTGCACCCGCGCGGAAATCTCGCCCGTGTGCACTCAGCCTAAGCGTGGGCGATATAAACGATATACTGTACAATAATAGTCATCAAGTCGTCCGACAATATAGATTTTAGTTATATCGCGATAGATGACCACAGATCGGTAGTGAATTGAAGAAGCTTCTCACTGCTCCGTGGCCTCCCGATTCTGCACCGCGCTGCAGGGCCTTGCGTTCACACATCGTCAGCGCGCTGGCTGACGCTGTGTGTGACGTCAGGTCTCTCCCAGTGCATGCTGGGAAGAAGACGCGGACTCCATCAACCAGCCGTGCAGGAAAGGTAAGTAGCAGGGACCTGAATCTACCGGGGGGTGGGTGGCTATGGCATGGGGCTGATGGCACTGGCTGGGGGACATAATGGTGGTGGCAATGGCATGGGGCTGATGGCACTGGCTGGGGGACATGATGATGGTGGCAATGTACGTACGTAAATCTGCATCAACTGATGCGGATTGACCACACGGATCTCCCTGCGAACAAGTGCGGATTTCAGTGCGGATTGTCCGCACATAAATCCTGAACGTGTGCATTTACCCTAAAGGTAACTAAAGAAAACTGTTGATTGCACTTGGAATCTCCTTCATTTTCCTTCTGGATGACGCTGGATATACAGGTAAAACTCGAAAAAATTTGAATATCGTGCAAAGTTCATTTATTTCAGTAATGCAACCTAAAAGGTGAAACTAATATATGAGATAGACTCATTACATGCAAAGCGAGATATTTCAAGCCTTTATTTGGTATAATTTGGATGATTATGGCTTACAGCTTATGAAACCCCAAAGTCACAATTTTAGGGTACCCTTTGCTCAGGGGGTATGGATTGCACTTTGAGCCTAGAATATTAAAGGGCTTCTGTCACCCCCCAAAAGTCATTTTTCATTTTTGGGCTAATTAAAATCCTTATAGTGCGATTATTCAATATATAGTGCTCTTACATTTTTCTGTGGTTTAGTTTCTTTAAAAACTGCACTTTTATAATATGTTAATTACATGTCTACTAGCCGCCGCATCCGCCTTTCAAAAAAAAAGCCCCCTCCTCCTGTTGATTGACAGGGCCAGCGAGCGCTCTCCTCCTAAGGCTGGCCCTGTCTGCGTTCCAAATCTCACGCCTGCGCCGTACCGGTCTTCAGTCGGCGCAGGCGCACTGAGAGGAGGACGCTCGCTCGGCCGCTCCTTCCTCAGTGCGCCTGCGCCGATGACGTCACATCTACACCCGGCGCAGGCACACTGAGGAAGAAGCGGCCGAGCGAGCGTCCTCCTCTCAGTGCGCCTGCACCGACTGAAGACCGGTACGGCGCAGGCGCGAGATTTGGAACGCAGACAGGGCCAGCCGGAGGAGGAGAGCGCTCGCTGGCCCTGTCAATCAACAGGAGTAGGGGCGTTTTTTTGAAAGGAGGACGCGGCGGCTACCAGCAAGTAACCACCCTACTTGCTGGTAGCCAGGTAATTAACATATTATAAAAGTGCAGTTTTTAAAGAAACTAAGCCACAGAAAAAGGTAAGAGCACTATATATTGAATAATCGCACTATAAGGATTTTAATTAGCCCAAAAATGAAAAATGACTTTTGGGGGGTGACAGAAGCCCTTTAAAACCTTTTCACAAAATTCTAATTTTAAGCTGCATTAATGCAATTCCTTTGAATTTGCATTACTGAAATAAATGGACTTTTGCACGATATTCAAATTTTTCTAGTTCACCTGTACTGTAGAGAACTTGACCCATAGATCCATAGGGCCAATCAATATAGCCTAGAGAATAGTAAAAGCCAAAATGAGTATGTAATTGTATGGAACATTCACAATAGGATCTGAAGGCACTCAGGAATACATTTTAGGCTACATTCACACGACCATATCTATTTTGCAGACTGCAAATCACAGATCCACGACATACGGATGCGCCCTGTGTGCATTATGTACTTTTCGCAGACCCGAAATAATAAAAAATACCTGTACGCAAAACGGAATAGGACATGTTCTATAATATGTGGCACGGGTGCAGACAGCACACAGATGATGGCCCCATAAAAAATGAATGGATCCACATACGATCTGCAAAAAAATTTGATTCAAACTCAGACAGAAAATACAGTCGTGAATGTAGTCTGAAGGCCTCTTTCACACGACCGTATGGCTTTTTCAGTGTTTTGCAGTCTGTTTTAAACGGATCCGTTGTTCTGTTTTCTGTTTCTGTTGTGTTTCCGTTTCTGTTCCGTTTTTCCGTATGGCGTATACAGTATACAGTAATTACATTGAAAAAATTGAGCTGGGCATAAAATTTTTAATAGATGGTTCCGCAAAAACGGAATGGATACGGAAGAAATACGGATGCATTTCCGTATGTGTCCAGTTTTTTTTTTTTGCGGACCCCTTTGACTTGAATGGAGCCACAGAACGTGATTTGCGGGCAATAATAGGACATTTTCTATCTTTCAACGGAACGGAAATACGAAAACGGAATGCATATGTAGTACATCCCGTTTTTTTTTTTGCGGAACGAATGGTTCTGTATGCGGAACGCAAAAGACAGCCCGTAAAAGGAAAGAGAAAAAAACGGTCGTGTGAAAGAGGCCTTACAGTTCAAATTCTCAAGAATCAGACATATACGGTACGTCCACCTGGTTATATGTGGAATTTGATGCAGATTTGCAACAGATTTCATGCTAAAATCCACAGCATGAATTGACATGCTGTTAAAATCTTTGCCACTGTTGTGGATAAGATTTTCTAAAAAAAAAAGCTCATCCACTTTGTTGCTATTATATATGCTGCAGATTTTCTGCATGCAATTCCACACATGTGGTCGTCCTCTTCAGGTTTAGGCTCCGTTCATGCCAGCTCTGTTTTGGTGCCATCATAAGACAGAAAACATGCATTTTAACCCTTTCCTGATGCGGCAATTGTCTGTTTTTGAGTTTTTTTTCGCTCCCTGCCTTCCCTTTTTTCGCTAACTTTTTATTTTTCCGTTCACATAGCCATATGAGGTCTTGTACTTTCTAATGCCATCATTTAATATTGCATATGATGTAGTGGGAAGCGGGGAAAAAATCCAAATGCGGTGGAATCGGAAAAAAATGCAATTCCGCCAGTTTTACATTTTTTTTTTTTTTTTTACTGGGTTCACTATGTTAACCTGACTTTTCATCCTCCAGGTCAGTACAAATCCGGTAATACCACATATGTATAATTTTTCTTGCGTTTAAAAACAAAACAAAAAAAAAAACTAGATTTTTTTCTTTTCGTCGCCATATTCTGAGTTATGTCTACGGAGAGGTGTGGGGGGCTCTTTTGCGGGGCGATCTGTAGTTTTTGCTAATACCATTTTGGGGTCTGTATGACCTTTTGATCACTTTTTATTCAATCTTCATTCAGCAGGACCTGCGCTGACGTCTGAGCGCGATTACGTCACCAAAGGTCCTTTTACAGGTCCTGAAAGAAGAAGCAATAAGAGGATGCCGGCTGCGCGATCAATTGGAACAGGTAAGTACATTTTTTTTTATTTTTGAACACCTCAATTTATATTTTACTAAGCATTCTGTATTAAGAATGCTATTATTTTCGCTTGTAACCATGTTAAATAATACACTTTAATGGGGTCCGGAGTTGCTTTCATCCCTATCATCTCCTAGCAACCATGCATGAAAATCGCATACCGCATCCGCACTTGCTATTTTCACGCATACCCATTCATATCTATGGGGCCTGCGTTGCGTGAAAAATGCAGAATATAGAACCTGCTGCGATTTTCACACAACGCACAAATGATGCGTGAAAATCACCGATCATCTGCACAGCCCCATTGAAGTGAATGGGTCTGGATTCAGTGCGGGGGCAATGCGTTCACCTCACGCATTGCACCCGAGCTGAATTCTCGCCTGTGTGAAACGGGCCTTAAAGTGAAAAAGAGTAGAAGAGACATCTGCACACTCTGTGGTCATCTCCGTTTTACAGAAGTGCTGGTATTGCACGGCACCCTGACGTGGCGTTTTGCAGCTGATGATTGGATTTGGTACTTGGGAGGGCAAAATAGCAAAAGAAATTAGAATTATGTCTCTGTGGGATAGACAGGAACAGGGAGGGTAAAAGTGTTTCTAAAGTAAATTCCTCCAAAATGGCTTACCACATCTTAACTTCTTTGGCCAATGTAGGTGTGATATTTAGATTTGGCTGGAGTTAATCCTTACAGTGTGATTGGTCTCGTTGCACAAGGCCTTTGTTAGGTGCCTTGTCCTTTTGGTTTCCATTTGCTTTTCTTGACAGCACATGGAGTCATTAACAGTATATGGTAATTTACTATGTACGTGATCAATGCAATGTCTAAATCTGGAGATAAATGTATTTATATGACCCTTTGGTTAATATTTGAACCTTGGTGTTGGTGAATTGATGCAATAAATATAAATGTTCAGTGTCAGCATGTAAAAGCTGATATGGAACTTCATTAATCCTTCCCAGATCAGGGTGTACAAGTATGTTGTGGGCAGATTCCCTTTGCCAAATCCCGACATACATGTACATAATGGTAGTCGTATGGGGAACAGATTGCAACGACTGTATTTAAGGACAGACAAGGACAGTGAGCCCTAAGGCTGATACCCAGCCTGCTTTTCCTACCTACTTGCAGTACAAGCCCTAGATAGCTAGACCTCAACTGGTCGACAGTCCCTACGCAGAGGCGGACTAACAAAGACGGACAAACACAATACAGAGTAGTATGTAAATGGATCAAAACCAGTCGGGATACGCAGTACCAAATGAGAGACAGAGATGGGTCAGAGGACAAGCTGGGGTCAGAGGACAAGCTGGGGTCAGAAGCACAAGCAATCTAAAAAAGCAAAGAAGCAAGAACCAGGAACGCAGCTAGTGAGTCAGAGACTATCACTGGCAATGGCGTATGGCCAGGAAGAGATTTAAATAAAGCGCTGAGTCCCTGGATCAAAACCTGATAGTCCTGATTGACTTGTCGCTTCATTATTCAGAAACACTAGTACACAGTAATAGAGCAGCTGAGCATTCAGCCCACTGCTAATCTCTCCCCAGTAGACGCCCGCTGCGGGGAGAAAGAGCATTGCATCCTGTTGTTAAAGGGGGTCTTTCACCTAGTCTAAGTGTTTTAGACCGCTCAGATCTGGTTATAGACTCTTTTACCCTCATTACAATGGTACCTTTGTTTTCTGTGTCCCTCGTCCAGATCATGAAAAAAACACACTTTTTAAACGTATGCAAATGAGCTTCTGAGGATGCCCAGGGGCGGCGTTACTGGGCGATGTGCCCAGAAAAACACACCTCTTTCAGCCCTCTGGCCCGCCCTTCTGTCCTATTATTACCTCCTCCTCTGCCTCCAGCCGGCGGACGTCACGAGCGTCAAGAGAAGAAGTCAGGCTCGGAACTGGCCCGCACCTGCGCACTGCTCTGCCCATTATGGGCAGAGGAACAGCTTTTCATATTGCGCATGTGCCGGCCGGCTGTCTTTAGTTGGCCGGTGCATGCGCAGGTGCGGGCCAGTTCCCAGATAGAGGAGATAAAGGAACCTCAGTCCATTCAAGAGAGAATGTTTTCAGGGACTAGGGGAAAAGAAAAGAAAGGTCTTCCCTGTCCACAATAATATAAAGATGTTAATTGCTAAAGAGTGGAAAGATCCGGAAAAGCGGAACGTAATTCCAAATATCTTTAAACGAAAATATCCCTTTGCTGATGAAGATTCAGCCTTATGGGATAAGACTCCCAAAATCGATGCTCCAGTCGCCCGCATATCAAAAAAGACTTCCCTGTCCTTCGAAGATATGGGTCTTTTTAAAGGACCCTATGGATAAAAAGTGTGAGGGTCTTCTAAGACGGGCATAGTAAACGAACACAGCTATGCTAAGACCCAGTATAGCGGCCACCTGTACCTCTGATCCTTATCCGTCTGGTTAGACCTGAAAGAACACCTAGCAGCAGGTACCCCAAGAGAAGAAATCCTAGCTTTGATCCCCATCTTAAAATAGACTTCAAATTTTCTATTAAGGGTCCATTCACACGTCCGCAAGTTCATTCCGCATTTTGCGGAACGGAATTGCGGACCCATTCATTTCTAGGGGCAGCACTATGTGCTGCCTGTATCCGGAATTGCGGATCCGCACTTCCGGGTCCGCAATTCCGTTCCCGAAAAAAAATAGAACATGTCCTATTCTTGTCCGCAATAAATTTAAATGCCTAACCCCTTTTAAACTCACATAACAAGGTCACATGATCGCTCAGGCGCCATTTTCTACTGCTTTTAGAGCGTAGTGTGCTTTGTTAGAATCCTCAGCTTGCATAGGTTTCTGGCGATTTTTGTTGGTTCAGCATGCCCAAAACACCTGCGGATACAGTTCTCCTGTACTGGCTTCTCTCTCGGCGATACGGACAGCAGTCACCAATGTTGGACGAGGAACCGAGTAGGAAGCGCCTTTGGGTTCACCCCATTGTCTCACAACAGTGCAGGAAAGGCCACTTACATACTTTGTACGCCGACTTGAGGCAACACCTGGAAAAATGTCATCTATTTTGCCGGATGTCGGTGTCCACCTTTGACCGTCTGCTGGAGTCTCTTCGTCCTGGTCTCATCTTCCAGAACACTAATATGAGGAGCAGCATATCACCTGAAGAAAGGCTAATCGTCACCTTGAGGTAAATACCAATATTCTAAAATATGTACACTTTTATTTTTTTCCACCTCCTCATATATGTATGAGTTAATTTAAACCTTTTTTTTACCAGATTCCTGGCAACAGGCAACTCTTTTGCCTCACTACACTTTGAGTTCTTGCTGGGGATTTCTACCATTTCTACAATCGTTCCACACACTTGTAAAGTTATCTGGGAGCGACTTCGAGAGATGGTGATGCCGGAGCCCAGAGTGCAAGATTGGCTACGTAGTTGCTTAAGGATTTGAACAATGCGCCCAGTTTACAAACTGTATTGGGGCGCTGGATGGAAAGCACATACGTGTGAAGAAGCCGGCTCACTCAGGGTCCCGATTCTTCAATTATAAGCAATATTTTTCTGTGGTTCCGTTGGCCTTGGTTGACAGTGACTATAAGTTTATAATTGTCGATATCGGGGCCTATGGGAGCACTTCTGATGCACGAATATTTCGTGCTTCCAGAATGGGTGAATGGCTTCAGTCCAACCAACTCGACCTGCCACAGCCAAGAAGACTGCGTGGATCAGCTGGACGTCCGGCTCCTTTTCTCATTGTGGCTGACGAAGGTTTTGCACTGACACCACATGTGATACGGCCCTTTCCAAGACGTGATTTAAATGAAAGGAGGTCTGTCTTCAACTACAGGCTGACTCATGCACGTTGTTATGTTGAGTGCGCTTTTGGACTACTCTCCAATAAGTGGAGGGTCTTTATGTCAGCTATACAAATGGATCCTGAGAATGCTACCCTGGTGAACGTGTGTTCTTCTTCACAATTTCATCAGGATGTACGATGCTTCCTTCGATGCATACCTTGACCAATACATGACCTCTTCATTGTTTGGCCTGGACCAGGAGCTGCATGGAAGACCAGGATCATCAGGCCTGCATATTCGTGATTTATATGCTGACTACTTTATCAGCCCAGAGGGCGCATTGTCATGGCAGTTAGAAGCAATTCATGGCAGGCACTAAATGAATATTGACTCAGAACAATGTTGATCAGTTAGTTTAGTTTAGTTTGTTTCCAAGTTGTTATTGTTAGAGTAGGGACTCGCAAGAGAATGAGGACCCTTGACGCGGGCTGGGGTATCTTTCAATGCCAAATTAAAATGTAATTCTCTACTGAATTTTGTTGTTGTTCTAATCTAAATTTTAAAAACTTTTTTGTCTATTTTGATACCCTCTAATACCTCGTTACTATCAACCATTGCCATGAAATGATTCTAATAAAAATCAGTACTTCAGCTCATGTATGAGATGTGGGCATATCATCAGGATATGGTCCTAGTATGTGATAGGTATTGGTGTCACCCGTTGGATACATACCTATCATACACTGGGACCATATCCGGGTACTATGTAACCTATGAGGTTGATGTAATGGGAAGCTAAAATATACCATTTGGATGTACAGAGATAGGTTTCTCTATATTCATTCTGCAGGACCTGCGGTGATATCACCGTGCTTACCACATGGTGAGCGCAAAGACATCATCGAAGGTCCTTTTGCAGGTCCTGCAAGAAAATACAAAGAAAACCGGCTGCGTGATAAAGTGGATGATTTTTTTTCCAATAGCCTCCACAACGGCTAATGTCCTCCTCCTCCAGTTCAGCCCCCACAGGGCTCATGTGGACATGAGATGAAGGCGCCACATCTCCTGTCCCCTGGCCAGCCAGATTTAGCAGCATCTGTTCCAGAACATGAAGCAGTGAAATCACGTTGTTCATTCTGTAGCCCTGGCGACTGACAAATAAAGTGGCCTTCTCAAAGGGCCCGAGCAAACGGCAGGTGTCACGCACGAGCTGCCACTGGCTAACATCGAAGTTACACAGAGGAATACTTCTGTCCACCTGTATCATCAAAAAATTGTTTCTGGCCTTTCTTTGTTAATATAGTCGGTCCAACATATGGAGGGTGGGTGGAGTTCCAATGGGTGAGAACGTTGCATATCAGCTGATGTTTGGGAACGCCATTCTGCCTTTGCAGCTCAAGGAGGGTGTGCTTTGCAGTGTAAGAGTGGCTGAAGTGCATGCACATTTTCCTGGCCATTTTCAGGATGAAGAAGGTAAGCAGGCACACTCATATAAGGGTAGTATTATAGCTAATTTATTAGCTGGAAAAAGGCTCCATAGAGAGAGCTGAAACGTTGCTGATGAGTGAATAAACCATCCACTTTTTCATTACCATCTGGAGTGCTGCCTTCTTTTGCTCTATTATCCATACTTGGGACCTTGGTCGCAGGTCCCTCAGGAGGATTTTTTTGCACCCGCACGTTTTCTTTTTGTGTGCTGCTTCTCTTTTTATTTTTTTTATTTATTAATGAGATAGTATGGATATATGTGGAATTTCTTGGTGATGAGATTGATTCAATAAATATTCCAATATAAATCAATAAAAATGTGCCTTGGAATAAAAGATCAAAAATCTAAATGAAGGATAACCTAGGTGCATAATTTTTCTACATCACAAGTATCCGCCTCATACTACAGACGCGCAAACCACGCCCCGGGCACCACGAGGAACGCTGAAGATCCCACCATCAGATAGCGTCAGACCTCGCGAATTTTCCCAGGAACAGCTGACCGCCATAGGAGGACCTATTCCAACAGCGCCGGTGGGTGGGTAAGTCATCCCTGCAGCCGTAGACAGCGTGGGATGCCATGCTTAGGCACAGAGTACCTCTCTCTTTTTTTCCCACTGCACCGTGCAGCACCATAGCAGTTGATTGTATTGCATCCATATATACAGCCAGATTGTTCCTGTATTAACTACTATACATCTTCACTTGTGAAGGACTATTACACGGAGGATTACTTTTATCAGACTCACATACATATGTGGCAATTTTATCTTATTTTTATCCTTCATTTTGAGTTTTGATCTTTTATTCCAAGGCACATTTTTATTGATTTATATTGGAATATTTATTGAATCAATCTCATCACCAAGAAATTCCACATATATCGTATATCCATACTATCTCATTAATAAATTAGCTATAATACTACCCTTATATGAGTGTGCCTTCTTAACTTCTATTTATTACTGTTCTGACCGGGTAAGTCAGATTTAGCGGTTCTGCACCTCTACCATTTGCTTGAACAGTAGAGCCGTCTATATCATTCACATTTTCAGGATGTCTTGCAGATGATTGGAAGACTTTATGAACCGCTATACAACCGGATTAAACATGTACGCCATGCAGGGCACATGGCTCAGCCCTCCTTGACGCAGCAGCGACACCATGTTCTTCTCGTTGGTGACCAGGGTTCCGATTTTGAGTTGGCAAGAAGAAAGCCAGGATTTGATTTTTTTTATTGAGGACGCAGAGTAGTTCCTCCCCTGTGTGACTCCGTTTACCTAGGCAAACTAGGTGCAGAACGGCGTGACACAGCCGTGCCCTGCACATGTGGTATGCTTGAGGAGCACTCCGAATTGTGCCTGCAGTGGAGGGTGAGGAGGCAGCGGAGGACATTGGTGCAAGACCCACAGCTTGAGACCGTGGAGGCGGCAGTGCCGTCATCTGGCCAGTTTTCTGGTGTGGCTGGGCAGGAACCACATTTACCCAGTGGGGGGT
The DNA here is from genome assembly GCF_014858855.1 of Bufo gargarizans. Classification (NCBI taxonomy): domain Eukaryota; kingdom Metazoa; phylum Chordata; class Amphibia; order Anura; family Bufonidae; genus Bufo; species Bufo gargarizans. The sequence continues at coordinate 152,794,143 of NC_058086.1, read as the reverse complement.
GAAGGACATATATTGTCCTTGACCATAGTTACAGCTCCACCTGTAAGCGCTGCTGTGAACTTTAGCGGACACCTACAGGCTCAAGGACTGGCCTATCTTCTGTTCAACATACTTGTGCAGGGCTGGTACTGCCTTTTTTCGCCAAGAAATAACGGCTTGGGACTCTCCATCTCGGCTCAGCACAAACCACCGGTTCTTTGAAAGGTGCAGAGTCTAACACTTGGAAAGGGAGGAACTGCAGCACCAGCAAATTGGCCAGGAGCACGTTCAGCCTCTGCGCCATTGGATGAGTGCACGCATACTGTTGTCTCTTGGCAATCGCTTTGGTGATCGATTGCTGATGAAATGACTGACGAGGAGTAAGAGGAGCAGAAGCATCAGGACCTCTAGATGATGGTAATGACAGACAGCTCCCTTCGGCTGAGGTGGTGGAGCCTTGACTGCAGGAAAAGGGGTGTGGGCCACTGGGTGATGCTGCGGCAGGCTGCACCACTACATCGGAGCCACGGTTCTCCCAGGCTTCTCCTATGGCTACGTTGCATTTGTTGACGCAGGGCCATGGTGCCAGCACTGGCACCCTGGCCACTGCTTCACCTTCTGCCCACAGATTCAGCAAATGGCCATGTTCACCTCCTCTGGCGGCTTGATGAAAAAACTGCCACACCGCTGAGTATGGCATTTTCCCCCAACACTCTGTTATGACTGCCTGCTACCGCTGCCTCCGTGAATCCCTGCACCGCTACTTTCCGGGCATGTAGGCTCCTGCGAAGCACGGGCTCTAACCAGGGCACATTTGGCTCGCACTGCTGCCGCCCTGCTGACTCACAGCCACGCTACCACCTTGCTGAGTTGATTAACTGAAAGAATAGGTAGGTCTATTTCCCAATGCCCAGAGTTTTTCCCTCCTCCTTTCAGAAAGCCTCTGATCAACTCCGATACACAATTGAATAAAGTCCTCCAAATCATCAGGGCCTTCCACTAAACTGGCTTTTCTGTGCTGCTAGATTCCAAGTAGTATCAGCGACTCAGCGGCGGAATTTTGCAGTGTATTCAGCAACTAAACGTTTCCCTTGTCGTAGATTGTGTAGTTTACCTTAAACTGTAGCACAATGGTTAGGGTCATCAAAGACTTGACTCATAGCAGAGACAAAGTTATTCAATTCGTTCAAAAGATCACTATTTGTTTCCACGTATGGTGAGGCCCATGCAAGAGCTTCGTCAGTCAACAGATTGATGATGAACAATACTTTTTTCTTGTCACTGGTAAATGGAGCGGGCTGCATTTGAAAATAAATTCGGTATTGATTTAGGAACCCCCGATAATGACGTCGATCTCCATTGAACTTTGATGGTAATGGCATGCGTGTATCCCCGGCTGAGCCACGCACATCCAAAAGTTGTCTTTGCAATTCAATTATTTCTCTTTGTTGATTTTATACTAAGCCTTGTAGCTTTGAACATTTGTCTTGATAGGTGGTACCAAATTCCTAGGTGGTACCAAATTCCTGCAGTTCAGAAACTTGTTTCCTCAAGGTTGTCATAGCGGACTCCATATTTTGGCCAGATTATTCTGTAAGAGTGATGTCACAATTGCTCACCTAAAATGAGGCTGTTGAAACATGGATGGGGACTGCTGAAACATGGTTGGGGGCTGCTGAAACATGGCTGGGGAATGATCAAACATGGTTGGGGGCTGCTGAAACATGGCTATGGGCTGATCAAACATGGATGGGGGCTGCTGAAACATGGTTGGGGGCTGCTGAAACATGGCCAGAGGTTATGAGATATAGCAGGGGGCTGATATGAGGCATGGAGTCTCATATGAAGTCTGAATGGGTGATATTCTTTATATTGGGCTTTAATCTGAGGTCTGATTGGGGTCTTATTAACATTGGAGTCTGATTGAGGGTCTTATTAACATTGGAGTCTGATCTGAGGTCTGATTGAGGGTCTTATTAACATTGGGGGCCTGATCGGGGCTGTAAGCTGAAGTCTGATTAATATTGGGGGTCTGATTGGTAGTCTGACCTGAGGTGTAATGAAAAATATTTTTTACTTATTTTCCTCCTCTAAAACCTTATGGGCTGGTGCATCTTATGGGGCGAAAAATACAGTACTCAAAACTCATTTTGCAAACTTTGTTCACCCTTTAGGTGTTCCACAAGAATTAAAGGAAAATTTTTAAATTTTATTTTTGTGCAGATTTTCCATATTAATCAATTTTTCCTGTTACATAGCAAGGGTTAACAACCAAACAAACCTCAATATTTATTGCCCTGATTCTGCAGTTTACAGAAACACTCCATATGTAGTTGTAACCTGCTGTATGGGCACACGGCAGTGCTCAGAAGGAAAGGAGCGCCATATTGTTATCAGAGGGCAGATTTTGCTGAAATGGTTTCCAGGTGCCATGTCACATTTGAAGAGACCCTGAGTTACCCCTAGAAAGAAAACCCCCAAAATTAACCCCTACAGTGCCACACGAAAAACAAAAGTGTGGTACAGAAACCTGGTTGTACACATTGTACAGATGGCAATGTTCAATGCGTATGTGCTATTTCAATCTGCAGGTCACACAGGAACTTTCCTTCAGTTCCAAGAGGTGGTTATCAAGGCCCTAATTTTTAAAAGCTAGGCCGGGGAAGGTCCCAGTACTTCAGGAAGTCATGGTGCCCATGTTGTACCAGGGCAATATTTTCCAGGTCAAGTCCCCCAGACAGGAAGGGAAGGACCCAAAACAGATGTTAGGGTGTGTTTCAAAAGGGGGTTAAGGAAAGAAATAATTTACCACTGCGAAACCTGCCCTGAAAAACCTGGCCTGTGCATGCAGGATTGTTTTAAAATCTACCACAGTATATATTAATTTAATTTCATCCATGATGTACCCTGTAGTTTTACCACCTTATATCTCTGATTTAGTCCTCATAACTTACAGATCCACTTTTCACCAACCACTACATATTCATTTCTGTGAAACACCTGTTAGGTCAAAAGTGCCCTTTCCACCCCTTAAAATCTTCGTACAGGGGTGCTCTTTCCAAAATGGGGTTACTTCTTGGGGTTTTTAATTTCTGGGGACCTCAGGAATTTTTTTAATGCCACATGACATCTAAAATCCATGTCTGCCAATTCAGGCCTGCCAGCAAAATCTATATTTTGCTGTTTGCCACATAAAGTGACACATGTCAGATTTGCTAAAAATGTCTTGGTCCTTAAGGTGAAAAATGGCAGGGTCCTGAAGGGGTTAATGTCAGACTCCAGAACATGATTGATAAGAGCTTGCTTTGTTTCGGATTAGCCATTTATAATGTGTTGGGGTAAGTTGTCCAGTTTTCACTAGGAGGACATTTGGTACTTGGTTTATATTTGGTTATTTAAGTTTATATGTTATGGATTTAGATATATTAATTGGTTACCCATGAAACATTGTGGCCATATTATAACCATATATTAATTAAATAAAGATGTTATTAATTTAGAACTAATTTAGAACAATATATTCAAGCCATTCACTTGGAGAGGTGGATTGCCTTGACGAGACCTGTGCCCTCGTCCATGCATATAGATATGGAACTTGCCATATTGGGTTATTCAGCGGACTATATGCTGTGGTTCCCTTTTAAAAAGCCAGATAAAAATGCAATATTTAGTGTTATCACACAAGGAACTGTCATATCATGTAATAAGACAAAAGCACTCAATATGGGAAGGGGGAAGCTGTCACCTCTGACACCACTCAGAATGTTGCCCCAGATCTTGAACACATCTCATGTTGAGACCAGCCCCATTTGGAAGTCTTTACTGGGAGTAGTGGTAGGGGATTTGGTGAAAACTAGTGACCAGCAAGGATATTATGCCTCCCTTAGTGGAAGTAATAGTATAAAGTGGGATTTCCTTCAAGTGCAGGACTTCGAGAACACATGTGCCAAGTTCAAAAAGTCTAAGTTTGTTCCTCTTGAGGAACCTACCTGGCTAGAAACATACACATTGCTCCCCAAATTTCCCCCGAAATGCATTTCGCTTATTTATAAACAACTGATGAGAGATAGAGGTGATAGCTCTCCTTCTTATGTGGAAGCTTGGGAGAAAGAGTTGGATTGTGTGCTGGAGGATTCGGATAGGAGATATGTTCTGACTCACATGGTTTCTCTAAGTGCATCTTAACCCAAGAAAACTCCCTGAAAATACTCACTAGATGGTACAGAACACCTGAGTGGTTATTCCAAGTGGGGCTAGGACAAGATGATCTCTGTTGGAGGTGTGGGGAAAGTAGGGGATCGCTGTCACATATCTGGTGGTTTTGCCCGAGGCTGAAGAAATTCTGGGATGACATCGAAAAAGCGATTAACCAGATTTGTTTAGTGAACCTGAAGCTCACACAGAAGCTAGTTCTACTATGGCTACCCACGAAGGACTTCAGACCGGGCAAAATGAGTCTGCCCACACACATGATAGCAGCAGCTAAATTATTGATACCTGTAAAATGGAGAGATAAAGAGCCACCGTCCTAAAGATGTGGCATGAAAAAATGGCAGACATATGCAGAATGGAGGAATTAGTGGGTTGGACATATCATACTAGAGAAAGATATTTGCGAGTATGGGAACCATGGATAAAATATGTAAAAGAGAGGGAAGGAGACAATTTAGATGAATCCAGGAATACTGAGTGAACCAGCCATCTTGGAGACATAATTAAAGGTACTAGATACCATGAGGGACTAGTAAATAAGTACTTGACAAGATATATTATGTTAGCTCAGTCTATTGACTACCCCTTTATTCGCGTAGGTGACGAATAGCGGTGATTTTGAAAAAGTAATGGAAGACAGGAATCCCATTTGTTTTTGTATGTTGTTATTTTTTCTCTCCTCTCCTTGTTTGTTTTCTCCAAGCACTTAAGTATACATCTAGTGAATAGCAAATATGTTTTGCATGATTGCAATGGTTCACCGACCTGTATTGTTGGGTTGATACCCTGGAAGCCTAAAATGACTTAGAATATGATAATGTGGATATCTGTAATCTGTCATCTGATTTAAGATGTTTATACATGACCTGCATTTATTTTGTGCAAGCTGAATTTCTTCATAACAATAAAAACAGATTTGACCAATTTAGAACTAATTGAATAATTGTGTCTTTATTTAATATTAGAAATATAGGTGAAAATAAATAATGGGAATTATGCCATCATGTACTTATAAGGGAAACGCATGACCTGTCGCCATTGTCCGTGGACCCTCATAGTAATGCCCTCACGAAACTAAGCTGCAGTGTAAAGCAGGACAAACTATGTGTCTATACATCAATGCATGAAGCTGACACAAAGACAGAGAATGCACAGAGCAGGGCATGGCGGCCTTACACTGTGTCGGTGACTGAGAGGGTGAAGATTCAGGTTCATCTGCGGAACTGAGAGAGTAGAACTTTGCATCAGAACTGTGGTTCAGCATTGGAAATGGGGGGTTCACTTCGCACCCAAAACACATATTACTGACAGCATAGTCACTTCTCACCTGAAGTCATAGTTTCTGCAGAAGTCACTCTCATCATCCTCTATACTGTCACTTGCAAGTTGCTTGCTGAGGAATGAAATCCCGACTCCTGTGGCACAGGACATCAAGTTCCTCTGCTGGGCACTAGGCAAGCCAATCAGCAGCAGGCTCTGCAAGCATTGCTAATGCTGATTGGCCAGCCCAACGCCCAGCGGTGAGACAACATAGAGCGCTAGTCGGGACTCCAGCGGGTACAGCGCTAGCCACTGATGATGTGCTAAGTAAAGGGGCCCCCGAGGACAGGGAGCTGGAAAGCAGAGCCTGAGCCACATACAGGGAGTCAAGACAGGAGCGAAAATTAAGTGTAATTAGACAGCGGGGCCTATTGTCCAAGATAGGGCCCCCTTCCTACAGGGGCCCCATAGCAACTGTGTGGTCTACCTCCGTTGGAGGTACAACGCTAACTGTTCCTCTTAATTTTTATTTTATTTTTTCAGTAGGATCTGTATAAGGCCCCATGCACACAACCATATCGGTTTTTGTGGTCTTCAAATCGCAGATCCGCAAAAAAATATGTATGTGGTCCATGTTACAGCCACATTTTTTGTAAACCCATTGACTTCTATGGGTATGTGGTCTGTAGATAGTTTCTGGCAATACAAAACTTTCCCCTATCCACAGAATATCTGAGACCACCATTGATCATGAGAACTGGATCCTGTGTACCCTTATGAATGAAGAGGCAAGTCGAGCGTGCACATAGCTACTCTGCTAACTCTCTATGGGACTGCTGGAGATAGCCGAGTACAATGCTCAGCTATTTCCAGAAGTCCCATAGACATTAAATGAAGCAGAAGGGAACATGGGTCACCTACCATTCCATTTCTTTGGGGACTCAGGATCCCCAGTCTCATGATCATGGGGGACCCATCAATCTCCACCGATCAGATACTTATCCCCTATCCTGTATGTAGGGAATTAAAAAAATAAGCTGAGCTGTAAAACCAAGAAAGGCCATCAGTATCTGATCAGCAAGGGTCCAAAACCCTGCACCCCCAGTTGACTATGAAGATTCATAAAGAGGCTCAGACACACCACTACTTCTTTATTAACTGCAAGCTATCATATGTACAGTAGATGTTCTCATTAGAAGTCAGGGCACTGGTCTTAAATGTGGCCCTGTTGACAATGGGCCTTCAACTTATAAAGAGTCGGGCCTTCAGCACTCAGGATAGGAACCCCCCCAGTGGAGAAAACCTCTAGGGAACCATGGCTGAAGGACTGCCCTTCACCTAGGCGGTGGAGGAAAACGATGGCACGTGACAAGGACGGTAGATTTTTCCTTGAATCAATGGTGAATGTCAAGTGCGTTGATGTCTGCAGAGACCAAGCCTGGAATCTGCCTTTTGATGCAGTAGGAAACTAACTTCTTCGGTGAATACATCTGACTGTGGAAAGTCAGGTGAATGAAAAGTCCAGTGGTGAATACAGAGACTGAGCCCAGAATCTGCCTCTTAATGCAGCAGGAAACTCACTTCTTTAGTGAATACATCTGCCTGCGGAACATCCGGTAAATGTCAAGTCCAGTGGTTATTGCAGACATCAAACCTGGAATCTGCATTTGATGCAGCAGAAAACTCAGTTCTTTAGTGAATACGTCTGACTGCAGAAAGTCCGGTGGGTAAGTGCAGAGACCAAGCCCGGAATCTGCCTCTTGCTGAAGCGCAGGTTATCTGATCCTGACTTGTGGTAGAGTCATCACCTCCAGCTGTATCCTATATTGATTGCAGGGACACAGTGAGACCCCCGCTCTGGTACAGGAATCTCTTTGGTTCTTAAGACCAATACCTTCTAGCAGGGGTCACGGGTAAAGATCAGGGGATGGTTTATTCTGCGCCTCATTTTGTCTCAGACCTCTGTTGATCCGATCTGCTGCAATTGCCTTCTTAATCCTAGGCTGTTTTTATTTCCAGTGGTGACCAGTGGATACCGCTGTGTCCAAATTATACAGAAAACACCATAAATATCAAGAAGCAGAAAAATCACAAATCATCAATATACCCAATAAAGATACAAGGTCTTCCCTATCATCTGATAGTCTGACACATGTTCCCGGGACACAACTGCCTGATAATCAGGTCTCTAGGACCGAGTTAAAATAATACATTTGCATACCCCCTCATTGATAGGTATAACTACAGAGGCAGCAAAGTTATGGGGCCCATAGGCTAAAAGGCCAATGTTTGTGGGGTGTGATTATCCCGAACCTTTGGTGGTTGTCTAAATACTTACTACAGATTTTTATATTATCACATGCGAAGAGAGAAGACATTATTACAATCAGTACATGAAGATGATCAAACTTAGAAAAGTGAAGAATAGAAAGGCTGAGCACTCTCCACCTGGGCCAGACAGAGACACAGACCAGATAATAGGTAGTAGTGACAATATTTATTACACCTAATGTAGACTCAACAGTTTAAAGGGACTCTGTCACCACTTTCTAACCCCCACTTTTAAAACTATAGTTCTGTCCATGGAGCCCCTGTGATTACAATGGTGTTGTTATATGCGAAATCTGCTGGCTCGTTTTGATAAAAAAAACTTTTATCTAACCTGTCAATCATGAGGATAAGGTGCCCAGGGCGTTTCTCCTGGTCTGAACATGCCGCCGCCGCCGTTGGTGCCCAGCTCCTCCTCTGATCCTTTCAGCGCCGCCTGAATGTGAAGAAATACGCCTCCGGCTCTCCCTCAGTCCCCCCTCCTCCTTTTCTAAGATCCCGCGCGTGCGGCAGTGTTCGCGTTATCGGGAGGTTGAGCGAAGTGCGCATGCGCACTTCGCTCAATGAGGCTGAATCGAAAAGTCCGCACGGGTGCATCAGGCACAGGCCTGTGCGCACGCGCGAAATTTTAGTAAAAGGAGGGGGGACTGAGGGAGAGCCGGAGGCGTATTTCTTCACATTCAGGCGGCGCTGAAAGGATCAGAGGAGGAGCTGGGCACCAACGGAGGCGGCGGGCGGCATGTTCAGACCAGGAGAAACGCCCTGGGCACCTTATCCTCATGATTGACAGGTTAGATAAAAGTTTTTTTTTATCAAAACGAGCCAGCAGATTTCGCATATAACAACACCATTGAAATCACAGGGGCTCCATGGACAGAACTATAGTTTTAAAAGTGGGGGTTAGAAAGTGGTGACAGAGTCCCTTTAAAATCTGTGATACTAAAACAATAACAGTTAGTGAATTGTAAAACAAATGTAAATAATTTGTATAACTCGCAAAATACATCAATACATCTAATATATGTAAATAGCAATAAATATAAGCATACTATTTGATGATGGTGAATAATAAAATAGCTACAATGGCAGAAAAACCTATGGACATAAAAATTATTGATAAAATATGATCAATAAAAATCAATGAGAAAAATCGATGAAAAAAACTATAGAAACTTCGCCAATAAAGTGCTCGATCTTTTTACAGATGTATATGTAGACAAAGTTCATTATCGATAGAATCAGTTCGATCGTTTGGACAAATTCGGCATATGTTCAGTGAATGGAATACACCTCTTAATGCAGTTCAGTTGCCGTCTGACATGAGCTTGTAGTGGCGTCCCATGTGGCTCACAATGTCAGATCCGGCGGTACCTGATTCTAGTTGATTTGTTGGAGCGGTTCGGGTGGTTCTGTAGTCCCCAGTATGAACGGTCTCCAGATGGTCTTCACCAGTTTTAGAATCAGGACCTGGTTTGTTAGTATCGAGGTGTCCACTCTATGTTAAGAAAGTCGAAAATTCGACAAAGTTGAAATCCAAATGCCAAGATGTTGGGGTCTCGTAAGTTTTCATCAGCTGATGTGCGGGTCTTACAGTAACCAGACACGATTCGGGGTCTTTTCCTGGCCCCTTCCTCAGTGGTGACCCGCAATGGGAATCTGTCCCTTTTTATACCCAACATCCTTTAGGGTCTGATGGAACAAAAGTGTGGGGTGGATCCAATCAGATATAAAGTCTGGTGTGGAATAATCGAAATGGTAACTTACAGTCATGTGAAAAAATTAGGACACCCTTTGAAAGCATGTGGTTTTTTGTAACATTTTTAATAAAAGGTTATTTCATCTCCGTTTCAACAATACAGAGAGATTAAAGTAATCCAACTAAACAAAGAAAACTGAAGAAAAGTCTTTTCAAGATCTTCTGTAAATGTCATTCTACAAAAATGCCTATTCTAACTGAGGAAAAAGATAGGACACCCTCACATGTATTCCCTCTTAAATTGGCTCAGATCTCACACAGGTATATCACACCAGGTGCACATAATTAGTAGATCGTTACTCTGCATGTTGAATGAGGCTTGCCCTATTTAAACCTCAGACATTTAGTTTGGTGTGCTCCTGACTGTTGAAGTGAGAGTGAGCACCATGGTGAGAGCAAAAGAGCTGTCAGAGGACTTCAGAAAAAAGATTGTAGCAGCCTATGAGTCTGGGAAGGGATTTAAAAAGATCTCAAAAGATTTTGAAATCAGCCATTCCACTGTCCGGAAGATAGTCTACAAGTGGAGGGCTTTCAAAACAACTGCCAACATGCCCAGGACTGGTCGCCCCAGCAAGTTCACCCCAAGAGCAGACCGCAAGATGCTAAAAGAGGTCTCCAAAAACCCTAAAGTGTCATCTCGAGAACTACAGCAGGCTCTGGCTACTGTTGATGTAGAAGTACATGCCTCTACAATCAGAAAGAGACTGTACAAGTTTAACTTGCATGGGAGGTGTGCAAGGCGGAAACCTTTGCTTTCCAAGAGAAACATCGAGGCCAGACTGACATTTGCCAGAGATAAAGTTGACAAAGACCAGGACTTCTGGAATAATGTTCTTTGGACAGATGAGTCCAAAATTGAATTATTTGGACACAACAGCAGAGGACATGTTTGGCGTAAACCAAACACAGCATTCCAAGAAAAGAACCTCATACCAACTGTGAAGCATGGAGGTGGAAGTGTCATGGTTTGGGGCTGCTTGGCTGCAGCAGGACCTGGTCAGCTCACCATCATAGAATCCACGATGAATTCTACTGTGTATCAGAAGGTGCTTGAAGAACATGTGAGACCATCAGTTAGAAAATTAAAGCTGAAGCGGAACTAGACCATGCAACATGACAATGACCCAAAACATACTAGTAAATCAACCAAAGATTGGCTGAAAAAGAAGAAATGGAGAGTCCTGGAATGGCCAAGTCAAAGTCCAGATTTGAATCCCATTGAGATGCTGTGGGGTGACTTGAAAAGGGCTGTATGTGCAAGAAACCCCTCAAACATCTCACAGCTGAAAAAGTTCTGCATTGAGGAGTGGGGTAAAATTTCCTCAGACCGATGTCGAAGACTGGTAGATGGCTACAAGAACCATCTCACTGCAGTTATTTCAGCCAAAGGAGGTAACACTCGCTATTAGGGGCAAGGGTGTCCTATCTTTTTCCTCAGTTAGAATAGGCATTTTTGTAGAATGACATTTACAGAAGATCTTGAAAAGACTTTTCTTCAGTTTTCTTTGTTTAGTCGGATTACTTTAATCTCTCTGTATTGTTGAAACGGAGATGAAATAACCTTTTATTAAAAATGTTACAAAAAACCACATGCTTTCAAAGGGTGTCCTAATTTTTTCACATGACTGTATATGGAGAAAAGAGCACTTTCAAAGCATATACTTGTATAATAGTTTTCGGTGATAGTGTTTTTTAACATTTGCCATTGGATTCTGTCATTATTATACATAAATACATTATATCAATTATATCAATTTCATACAATTTAACCCTTAAAATATAATATAAAACATTAAAAATACAATATATAAATTAATTACATTTAAAATGGGTAGTTAACATTCTTGTCCAGTCATAACATTTTGCGAGTTATACAAATTATTTACATTTGTTTTACAATTCACTAACTGTTATTGTTTTAGTATCACAGATTTTAAACTGTTGAGTCTACATTAGGTGTAATAAATATTGTCACTACTACCTATTATCTGGTCTGTGTCTCTGTCTGGCCCAGGTGGAGAGAGCTCAGCCTTTCTATTCTTCACATTTGTACCTATTTATGACTGGGTGAGTCATTTCAGGCTTAGCACCCACCCCATAACTATAAACAGAGTGAGCCACCAAAGCTTTGTATATTTTATCTGTAGGTTCTAGACCTGTATCATGGGTCAGCGGTTGTAATCTGGTGTTGGATAGAGATTGCAGCTTTGGTGATGTAGAGGATCCAGGTTTGTTTCGGTAATATCAGGCTTCTAGTCAGGGCGATCTCTTGGCCCATCATAGACTTGACATGTCATGAAAGACATGGAGTTGCTATTTGACCTTTTTGGTAAAGACTGTGATCCTGCTATTCTGCAGGCTGGATATTAGATGGTCTCTCATCACGTTGTGCTGGAAGATCGCCGTGGGTTCACCGTCATCTGCCAGAAACTCAAAAGGCAAATGCTATGGCGAATACCCCAGATTCATAGGTGTTTCTCTGCTGATCCACGTTGAGAAATTTTAGATGTTTTCATTGACCACTACGCTGTAGATGTTATTAATCTGCTTGCCGTCATTTTTGAAGCAGGTGATCAGCCAGTGCACCCTGTCCTTGTCGTAGTGGATTTGTATGGCCTTTTTTTTAGCACACTGTACCCTGTAAAGAGAATAGCAGCGGTGGGCTGCACGCCATCAAAGTCCCAAAACTGATTCTACAGGAGATCCTGGGCCTTGTTAATGATGTCATCATCCAGCATGCCTTCTTGGCCGCTACTCTTCAGGATGGATAAGTGCTTTGGACACAAGTTGTTCTGTGCTCTCCGGGTATAGGCCATCTCCACTTGTGGTGTTCCCAGCTCCGGGCTTCCTACATCTTTGGTAGATGGAGCGGACGTGTTTTCTGCCGCAGCTCTTTTGTCTGGTGGAAATGCCCCGGACTGACTGTCATTGTCGTACTCTTATTCCGGCCGCCTCTCAGCATGTTTCGGTGCTGCCGCCGGAACTCCGGCCTGCCCCGATTATAGCCAATGGGGCCGGAGCGGTAGTCTAGGGGCCACGCGTGCACTAGTGGCAGCACGGATCCGACAGGCTGTTCACCCGCCGGAACAGCCTGCCGGAGTTCCTTGGCGCTAGTGTGAAACTAGCCTAATCCTTTAAATTAATTTACAGAATTTGAGATGCAGATGCCGCAGAACCTCTTTTCTGAAAAGGAAGAGATTCCTGTCCACCGTTTATTGTTTGGATAAGGCCTCGTCCTACCTCATAAGAAGATCTGCACTATATGAGATGTGTATTTTTGTATTGTGCCCACACTGGTGATTACGAAGGGGTTGTCCAAATTGTAGAGTCCATTTAATTTCGGCTATCCATTGACACCAGAGTAATATGCAAGTTGAAGGCTGCCATAATACAGCCCCCAAAGTAGTCCTCTTCTCTCTGAGGGTTTGGGTCCCTATAGTTTATAATCTTCTGTCCTTACTGTAACCTGTCCACGTACTGACCTCCCACTTACATACAGCAGGAAAATTGAACAGGCAGTGCTGCAGTGAAAAGCATGAGGGAGATACAGAAGAGCAGACAAAGTTTATATGGAGACAGGACCTCCTATACACAATGTAGCTAAGCTGCAGCAGTCACTGATCATAGCTGGGAAGCCTCCTGTTAAAGTGCAATGAGCTGCCATGACTTTTTTTAATGAGATATAAGCATAATCATAAATACTGTACCGTATTAGTTTCATGACGGGGTATTGGTTATTAGCCGCTCGCCCCTCCCGATCAGTCACCTACTAACCCTTGACTCACTTACCACAAGCCCTAACATTCTAAACCGGCCCCGTCAGAACCCCAATAAGACACAGACACCAAGTTGGATTATATCGGCCACAGCAGCCGTTTATTGAAAACATATACATAAATAATTAACCTTTTATTTCCCACAAAACATCCCCATAAGATATAACCAACTTAATTCCATGAGTAACACGGGGGAGGTCCTGGAAGCCCCAAACCTCAGAATTTTTCCCAGTCCTTTTTGAGCCGACTTGCCCCCAGCCGTTAAGCACCAGCTCGGAGGCACCACTGACGGCTCGCCCAAATTCCGCCACAACCGACCACCAGCCATAGGAGTCCAGCCCCAACCGTGGAGCCCTCCCATCCTCGTCAACTGAATCTCTCCAACTTCAAGGACCTCCCACCGCCACAGCCGCCGTGACAAAATAATTAACATTGAAGATCACCAATCATTACACGATCACCCCACTCCGACCCCCCCCATCCCCCGCCATCCGCCCAGGCTCTGGAACCTGAACAACCAAGGGGTGGGTGGGTGGGAGCTCCGATTTTTTGCCCAAAATGGCCTCCTTCACCCCGGGCCCTCACCTATTTAACCCCTCATACCCCCGCCCCCATAACTTAAACCAACCAATCCCTCCCCAGGGGCTCCCTCAAACCAGCCCCCCGTCATGGTCGCCTCCCCCTAAGGCTGCGCCCCCAGTCCGGCTCTGTCTTGACGGGGTATTGGTTATTAGCCGCTCGCCCCTCCCGATCAGTCACCTACTAACCCTTGACTCACTTACCACAAGCCCTAACATTCTAAACCGGCCCCGTCAGAACCCCAATAAGACACAGACACCAAGTTGGATTATATCGGCCACAGCAGCCGTTTATTGAAAACATATACATAAATAATTAACCTTTTATTTCCCACAAAACATCCCCATAAGATATAACCAACTTAATTCCATGAGTAACACGGGGGAGGTCCTGGAAGCCCCAAACCTCGGAATTTTTCCCAGTCCTTTTTGAGCCGACTTGCCCCCAGCCGTTAAGCACCAGCTCGGAGGCACCACTGACGGCTCGCCCAAATTCCGCCACAACCGACCACCAGCCATAGGAGTCCAGCCCCAACCGTGGAGCCCTCCCATCCTCGTCACCTGAATCTCTCCAACTTCAAGGACCTCCCACCGCCATGAACGCACATGCTTGACACCTTAAGCCTGTGCGTCCCTCCACATCCGCAAAGCTGTCTCAATGCCCTCCTGTATCGCCAGACACCACATGTCAATCCCCACTGCATTCAAGTGAACGCCGTCAGCCCGCCAAAAAGCTCCAACCCCTTTCTCCAGTTCGGTATGCCGTACTACCACCGCCCCATTCCTCGCCATAAACCGCCCTATGGCCCGGTTGGCTTTGATCCTAGCCTTATTTATCCCCTCCACCGAACGCGCCCCCCTCCACACTTTGCGGGGAACAATGTCCGACCAAACGGAAATAATACCTGGAAACAGCGCCCACAACCGGAGTAGGTCGAATTTAACGTCCTTCACCAATTCCCGCAACGGCCGTGCCCCCAAATCGTTGCCCCCCACGTGCAACACCAACACATCCGGCACTCTATCCAACCTAACAAACCTGTGGACCTCAGGTAACATGCCCCCCCACACCATACCCCGACGCCCCAGCCATCTTACCACCGCCACCGACCGGTCAATCCCCAACTGTTGTCCATCCGGCCGAACCGCTGCCCGGATGGCTCCCCAGAAAACATAGGAGTGACCCATTATCCAGATTAGCGCTGGGTCCGAACCTGCAACGAAATAACAATAACAAAAGCATACCGTGCGGGATGAGACAGAATACAATGCAATATCACAACCGATCTAGACGAATATACGATCTAAAGCGAATCGATTCCCACCTTCCTATCCGCATGATCACATCCTGCCCCAAACCGCATCTGGCCGCCTCCGTCGCTGCACCAATTCTGAAAGAATGGCTAGAGTAGCCCCCCAGCGCTAAGCCCAACTGCCCTAGACACCGCTGAAAGACCGCCGTAAACTGGAAACGGGAAAGGAAAGACCCGTCCGCATGCACCAAGAGAGGGGAATTCGTCCCCACCACCGCAACCCCATACTCCCTTAAGCAACATACCGGACACATCGCGCAACCCGGGACCGCAAACAAAACAACCTTCCGACCTCTCCCCTCTACATCAGTTTTAGACCGCCTAATACGAAACTCCACCCTGTCCAGAAAAAGGTCCACATCGTCCCTATACAACCCCCCCTGTCTCTTGACCGACGGAGAAACCAACTCGCCCAAACGCAAGGCCCCAAAAAATGCCAGCGAAAAAGCCAGCCGAAACAAACGCAACTCCCACGGCGAGGCACAAACGTCGACTAGTTGCTCCCCCAATCTCAACAGCAAAGCAAAAGACACCGGCCTACGGTCATCCTGCCCTGACTGAGAACGCCGCCAACCCTTCAAAGCCCTCACCACCAGAAAAGACTTAGTGACATCCGGCAGATGCCGAAGACGAAAACCGAACGCCAAGCCTGAAATACAACTATTAATCCTGGAGACAGACCACCCTTCCTCCCTATAATGCCCAATGAACAATAGCAAGGGAATCTCAAAGTCATCCGACACAACAGCCAACCTGGTCTTCCAATCCTCCCAACATTGCCATGCCCTATCATAGGTGTCCCACGTACCGGGTGCAAGTGAAGCCCGTATGAGACCAGCTACGGTGTCTCCAGAAGTTCCCATAGGCCACTCGGGCAGTCCAGCCCGTGCTCCTCTGCCCCCGGGGCCAGCTGGCGGAAACGTTCCCACTGTGAACGAGAGAGAGCGTCAGCAATACCGTTATCAACCCCTGGTACATGCACTGCCACTACCCACGCATTAAGTGACAAGCACTCCAGCACCAGCCTCTGCAACAGACGCACCACCAACGGCGAAGAAGCTGACAACCCGTTAATCGCTTGCACCACCCCCAAGTTGTCACAATGGAAACGAACCTTCTTGTTCCTAAACTCCTCCCCCCACAACAGTACTGCCACCACAATAGGGAACAACTCCAGCAATGCTAAATTCTTGACCCAGCCTCTCTCCACCCAGGTATCAGGCCAACCCCCCGCACACCACTGCCCCCCACAATAGACCCCGAAACCGCCTCCCCCCGCCGCGTCAGAGAAAAGGTCAAAATCAAAAGAGTCTACCGCCTCACCCATAAACAGACCTCTGCCATTATAACACTCCAAAAAAGATGCCCAAACTCGCAAATCCGCCCTAAGCTCCTTCCCCAATCTAACAAAATGGTGCGGCGCCGCCACCCCCGCCGTTGCCGCCGCCAACCGTCTACTAAACACCCTGCCCATGGGGATAATCCTACAGGCGAAATTTAGCTTCCCCAGGAGTGACTGTAAGCTCCGCAATTGGATTTTCCGCAGTCGCCCTGCCCTGGCGACCTCCATTCTCAAGTCTTCAACCTTGTCCAAGGGCAGCCTACATTCCATCCTCACTGAGTCAATCACTATGCCAAGGAAGCTCAATTCCGTGGTCGGCCCCACCGTTTTTGCTGCCGCCAAGGGGACCCCAAAGGAATCAAACAACGCCTCCATCGTGTGCAACAGCAAAGAGCACACCCTGGATCCCGGGGGGCCAATACATAAGAAATCATCCAGATAGTGAATGAGTGATTCACATCCGGAGGAATCCACTACCGCCCATTCCAGAAAAGAACTAAACGTTTCAAAATACGCGCAGGACAACGAACACCCCATAGGCAAGCAACGATCAACAAAAAACTTACCCTCCCAAAAACATCCCAACAAATGCAGGCTCTCAGGGTGCACCGGCAACAACCTAAAAGCTGACTCAATATCAGTTTTCGCCATCAACGCACCCCTCCCAAACTTCCTAACCCACTTCACTGCCGCATAAAACGAGGTATAGACTACCGAGCACAGCGCCGGGTCAATACCATCGTTGACCGACGATCCCTTAGGAAAGGATAGATGTTGAATCAGGCGAAACGCATTCGCCTCTTTCTTTGGAACCACCCCCAGAGGCGACACCCGCAAGTTCTGCAAAGGTGGTTCCAAAAACGGGCCAGCCATCCTTCCCAGTCTAACTTCCTTCTCTAATTTCGCCGTCACCACCTCAGGGTGCTCCCTTGCCGACTGAAAATTCCTCTTAAGCAACACCGGCCCTGATGGAACAAACGGAATCTTAAACCCCCCCGAAAACCCGTCCCGCAACAACTGCGCAGCCCCCCTATCCGGATACCTAATGAGAAACCGGTCCATCTCTCCCAGCCGCACTGGCGTCACCCCCTTTTCCAGAACTCTCGCCCCCCTTCTGTCGTGCCCCTCTAAAGCACCGCGTGGCTCCGTGAGACCCGCCACAGGTGGAACATTCGTGCTTAAATTTGCACTTGGCTCCAAATTTACACCCCCCTTCATTGAATAAAAAACACAACCCCTTCGCGGATGCTGCCGCGAATCCGGATTGTCCCCCCGCCCCGGAATCACTCCGAAAGGGCTGACCCGACCGAACCGGCGCTGTCACCTTGAGCCACAAGGCGATATCCTTGTGGTCCCACTTGATGCTAGGGCGTACCGCCTTCCGCTGCCTAAACTGTTCGTCGTAACGCAGCCAGGCCATGCCCCCATACACCCGGTAAGCCTCCCCAATAGCATCCAGGTAACAAAAAAGCGCGGAGCAGCACTCCGGCGCCTTCTCCCCTATCACACTGGCCAATATCGCGAACGCCTGCAACCAGTTAGGGAACGTCCGCGGTATCAGTCGGTGCCTACGCTTCTCCTCGTCCTCCCGCTTACCCTCATCCTTCCGCGCCCTATCCAAATTAAACCTGTCCAAAGGGAGTAAGGAAAATATATCCACATACTCCCCTTTCCAAATGCGCTCCCTAACCTCCAGCTTTAAATGTGCCCCCAATGGGCCCTCAAAACAAACATAAACCTCTCCCTTAGCCCTATCATCTAACCGCATACCATCCTCCTGCTCGGACCCACCTACCTGCGTCTGAACGGACGCCGAAGTCCCACATGAAACCACCGTGGGTGCACTCGAAGCAGGCGGCCCCCCAACGACCGCCCCCACACCCCACGCCGGCAACGGCCCTGACGCTCCCGCCCCGCCGCCGCCACCCCCCAGGCCCCCCAACGGTAACACGGGATTCCCTGCCGCCCCCAAATTCGCTAACAACCCCACCAAACCCCCCACGAGCTGGCCCAGTCCCTTACTCAAATCCGACTGAGACCCCCCAGCCCCCCCAGACACTAACTGACATAAAGGTCCCCAAGGTGCCTCACCTGGCTGCCTGGGTGCTGTGACCCCATCAGCCGCAGATCCTGACTCCCGCCGCTCGGTCCTCTGAGACGGTCCTGGCACCGCGATCTCCCACGGATGTCCCCTGGCCGGGCTGGGGCCAGGGACGTGATCTTCCGGATCCCCTCTGGAGACGACTGGCGCGGCGACGACTTCCTCCTCGCCTTGCCTGGCCGACGAGGGCCTGCTGCCAAGGTCCGCAGCAGCCCCGTGCCCTCTGGAACACTGCTCTGGCTGAGGGGCCTCATCCACAACTGGAACCTGGAGGGAGCCCGCCGTTCCCGGTCCCGACCACAAGGTGGCGCTGCTGCGCTGCTGCTGAGGCCTGCTGAGGCCTGCGCAAGGGCTCCGCCTACTGGCCGGATTCCTCCCACGTCTGGGCGCCCGGGAAGGAGCTGCACCCGGCGCCTGCAGGCGTGGAGGGTCCTGAGAAGCAGGGCTCCGTCTGCGGCGCTGAGCCCGAGGGGAGGCCATGTCTGGGCTGAAGCGCGCCGGCGGCCGGGCCCGCCGCGGCCGGGATGCCCGTGGCTGAGGCGAAGCGGGAGCCTCAGCCGCCCCTCCGAGCAGCTGCTGGACCTGCTCCTGGAGCCAGCCGGGTCCCCGAGCAGCTGCTGCCGACCTAAGCTCCGCCAGAATTGCCTCCACGTCCATGGTACAGTAAGTTCACTCCGTCCAGAGCGCAGTGCATACAGCTCCGATTTTTTGCCCAAAATGGCCTCCTTCACCCCGGGCCCTCACCTATTTAACCCCTCATACCCCCGCCCCCATAACTTAAACCAACCAATCCCTCCCCAGGGGCTCCCTCAAACCAGCCCCCCGTCATGGTCGCCTCCCCCTAAGGCTGCGCCCCCAGTCCGGCTCTGTCTTATGTCCTATTTGTGCACATATCTTTTGCACAAAGTAATCACATATGTGCTATGAACTCCGGCATTCTGTTTTGGTGATGAATCAGACTGAATTCACTGTATCCGGCATACATGTCAGCTTTCTGTCGAACAAAAATACTACACGCAGCATTTTTTGTATGTCCGAAAGCCAGTATATATGCCGGAAAGTTTCCGGATCCCATTACAGTGAATGGGGATCCGTTGGTGCATGGTGGTATCCGGCTATGCCGGTGGAGAAACACACAGCGCATATGTGAACCCAGCCCGAAACTGATAAGGCTTTTGCTAAAAAAATAATAATATATGTTTAAGCGCCCATATGGCGGTCGTGCCTGTGTTGTGGACAGTAAACAGAAAGTCAGCAACACACGGCCACCGGCCCTGTGAACTCCGTGCTGCAATGCAAACCCATCGAATGGGTCTGCGATCTGAAAAATACGGCAAAAGATAGGACATTTCCTATCTTTTTCAGAGCGGAGGCACGGATCGTAAGCCCTTCTCTCTTTTGCACATCACAGAGCCATTGTATGGGTTCGCAGGGTAACACAGCGTTCATGCAGCCGGTGTACGTGTATTGCGGGCCCGCAGTTTGCTGTCCACAACACGGGCACGACGGCCATACGGTCATGTGAATGGGCCCTAACTGATAGTCTTCAGTTTTTCTTATGGGATGGGAAAGCACCGCATGTTGCTCTTTTCCATCCAGCAACAAAACTGATGCAGTGATTTCAGTTGCTATCAGGCAAAAAAAAAACTATTGAAAGTAACAGGAGGATCAGTAAAAGTGATTGCATACTAAGGCCGCGTTCACATCTGCAGTCTGTTCCAGCGGAGGAGGCATAGCCGGATACCACCGTGCACCACCGGATCCCACTTTACGTCATACATGCTGGCTTTCGGCCAAGCAAAAAAATGCTGCGTGTAGTATTTTTTTTGTACTGGCCAAAAGCCAGTATTTTGCCAGATACAGTGACTGGAACAGAGTGCCGGAGATCGCAGATGTGAACCCGGCCTAAGCTAGACGCAGTACAGTAAATGATTAGATATTCCCCATTTGCCAGAAATTGTTGCCAAGACCAAATAGATGTTGATGTGACAGCTGAATGTGTGCACTGTACCTAAGGCCTCATGCACACGACCGTTTTTTGGGTCCACTTCCGAGCCACAGTTTTTGCGGCTCGGGTGCGGACCCATTCATTTCAATGGGCCCGCAAAAGATGCAGACAGCACTCCGTGTGCTTTCCGCATCCGTAGCTCCATTCCGTGGCCCCGCCAAAAAAATATAGCATGTCCTATTCTTGTCCGTTTTGCAGACAAGAAAAGGCATTTCTACAATGGGCCGCCTGTTCCATTCCGCAAATTGCAGAAGGCACACGGGCGGCTTCCGTTTTTTGCGGCTCCGCGGTTTGCGTACTGCAAAAAACTGAACGGTCGTGTGCATGAGGCCTAACAGTGATTCAGGTTGCCTGTTTATTACCTGTAATCCTCTTTGTGGTTTAGGCCACAGGGAGATGTATTACGGCCCAGAACGGTTTGTGCCCAGAAGGTGATCAAATTTTTGCTTTCAAAGGTCTCTAAGGTAATAATTGGGAAAGGTGTGCCTGCTTTGTTCTGAGAGTATTTAATCCCATTCTTGGCAAAAAATATACTGGTGTCTTATTACAGCCACCTGACAAAAAGCTACCGGTATTTATCAGCTAGCTACAGAATCAGTGATCAGTATCAGATAGCGAGGGCTTAAAGGGGTTATCCATCATCTATAATGCCCCCCCTATGTCTGGGGTTCTCACAGAGGTTGTACTCATCTCGCTTCCCGGCACCCAGGTCGTTTCTCATACCGGTATGGCCGCCACTGCATCTCACCGTTGCGTGGATGAAAACATTTGAGGGGGAGGGGAGGTGGAAGCTAATAGGCCACGACAGGAGACTCGTCCCCGTCACCGCCTGCTATTGGCTGCCCCTTGGACGCTGAATGTTTTCATCCACAAGATGGGGAGATTCAGCGGCGACGGTCAGTATGAGAAGTGACGTGGGTGCTGGGAAGTGAGGTCAGTACACATTTCTTCTGTATTTACCACAACCTTAGGGATATTCAGTTTTACCAGTCATGTTGCTTTTTTTTTATAGCGGCTACTGCAAAAACCAACTCTCCCGGATCAGGTGGGACACTTTCAGATTACGGTGGCTGTCCAGCGGTCCTGGAGCGGTTTAGGTATGTCCCGCTGTCAGACAGCTGATTGTAATAGTGAAGCAGGGAGCTGTCTGCTCCCCTCTTCACCATTCAGCTCAGCTGCCGGCGCTCCGCACTGCTGGTCTGTGTAGAAGGAGCAGTGCAGACCTGGAATCCGCCTCTGCTCCTCCAACTCAGTCCAGCAGTGTGATGTGTGGCCGTACCCTGCCTGTGCTGGAGAGCATAGATCATCGGAGGAACTAGGTGACTATTTTCTGTGTTTTGTTTTTAACTTCCTTTGAAGGGACACATATCTGGGCATAACTACTGTGAATAGGGTACATCTGAGCATAACTACTGTGAATAGGGTACATTTGAGCATAACTACCGTGAAGGGGGCACATCTGGGCATAAATACTGTGATGGGGGCACATATCTGGGCATAACTACCAGGAAGGGGGAATATACCTGGGCATAACTACTGTAAAGGAGGCACATATCTAGGCATAACTACTGTGAAGGTGGAACATACCTGGGCATAACTACTGTGACGGAGCGCATATCTCGGCATAACTACTGTGAATAGGGTACTTCTGGGCATAAATACTGTGAAGGGGCACATTTCTGGGCATAACTACCGTGAAGGGGGAACATAAATGGGCATAACTACTGTAAACCGGGGCACATGTCTGATCATAACTACTGTGAAGGGGACACATCTGGTCATAATTACTGTAAAAGGGGCACATATCTGGGCATAACTATTGTGAAGAGGGCACATCTGGTTAAAAAAACTGAGGGGGGCACATGTGGGCATAACTACTGTGAGGAGGACACATATCTGATCATAACTATTGTGAAGGGGACATATCTGAGCATAACTACTGCAAGGGGCACAATGTGGGGGCATTATTACTGTGTGGTGGCATAAAGGGCACTGGGTGGGATTGAGTGTGTATAGTTATGTTTTTGGTGGTCAGAGGCGTGGCCTAGTATGAAAAAATCTGCTACGGCGTGCGTAGCACATATTGTCCAATTTTGTGCTTTTCAATAGTTGAGTTTGACAAATGGGAAAAAAAACACAACAGGGGTCATTTATCAAAGCTGGTGTAAAGGAAAACTGGCTTAGTTACCCACAGCAACCAATCAGATTCCCCCTTCCCTTTTTCAGACCTCCTTTGAAAAATGAAAGGATGAATCTGATTGGTTGCTATGGGACTAAGTTTTCCTTTGCACTAGTTTTAATAAATCTCCCCCCAACAGGTCTGAATATGTCCTTAAAGGGGTTTGCCAGTTTCTAGATATTGATGAGCTATCCTCAAGATAGACGATCTAATCGGGGAGACCACCCCCATCATTATCTAGAAACCAGAACCCCCCCATATCCGCATTTACTGTACAGTTATTATTGACTAATAAAGTTTATCGATTGAAAAAAAAAAAAGTCTCGTTTCCTACATTTGTCTGTGGCGCGCCCTCTTGTGGCTGTTGTCGGAATAGGCGGCGCACTGAATGGAGGCTCATGTTGTGGTCCCGGGACCGCACAGATGACGTCCTGAGCCGCCGGCTCGTCATTTTTCGTCCCTTTCCCATCTTAGTCTACGACAATGGCGACGTTTGTCAGCGAACTGGAAGCGGCTAAGAAGAGCCTGAGTGAGGCGCTGGGCGAGAACGTGAAGCAGTGAGTGCAGTGCCTTCCCCCCCATAGCAGCAGCACCGGGAGGCCTACACATCCTCGGGCTAGAGTTATTGTGTAGCCGGGTGTAGTGGTGTGAGGCTGGGCTGGGCTGTCACATGCAGCTGCCTCTGAAATGATTTCATGCTGGTTAATAATAATCACCTCGGTTATTATATGGTTAACTTATTACATCACGTGTCTGTACTTATTACATCATGTGTCTGGTTCTATCAGTGTGATGAATGGGAATCCTGGGGCTGGGCGCTGTTCACACCAAGGCAATCAATGGGCGGCATATACAGAATATACATTCAGCAATGCACTGCTGCCATATGTAATAGATCTGTGATGTCAGTAAAATTCACAGCTATTGTGCCAAACATTATCAAATGGCATCATATATTTGTAGCAATCAAATTAGATTTTTTACATTTCAACTTTTATTTTTTATGGAACATACAATCGCCTGTATGCTGCAATAAGGAGACCTGTCCCCTCTGCTGACACGTCTGTTTCAGAAACTACTTGCATTCCCCTTGTAATAACATTTCCGCGGCATCCGTTCTTAGGACTCTATTAGGCTTTGTTCACATGGCAGTTATTTCCATCGGTGATTATGAGCCAAAACCAGGTGCAGGCTCAAAAACACAGAACAGCTGCACATCTTTTCATTATACTTTATCTCTGTGTAGTCTCCCCTCCTGGTTTTGGCTCACAAAAACTGATAGAAATAACTGATGTGTGAACTGGGCCTTAGGGCACTTTCACACTAGCGTTTTTTCTTTTCCGGCACAGAGTTCCGTCCTAGGGGCTCAATACCGGAAAAGAACTGATCAGTTTTATCCCCATGCATTCTGAATGGAGAGCAATCCGTTCAGGATATCTTCAGTTCAGTCTTTTTGACTGTTCAGGACAGAGAAAATACCGCAGCACGCTATGGTTTTATCTCCGTCCCAAAAAACTGAAGACTTGCCTAAATGCCGGATCCGGCATTTTTCCCCCCCCATAGGAATGTATTAGTGCTGGATCCAGCATTCAAAATGCCGGATCAGTCCTTCCTGCGCAGACCGAAAAAAATGCTGGTTCCGATTTGCCGGATGACACCGGAAAGACGGATCCGGCATTTCAAAAAAAATTGCTGACTGATCAGGATCCTGATCAGTGTTACTAATGCCACCGGTTGGCATATGTTTTGCCTGATCCGGCAGGCAGTTCCGGCGACGTAACTGCTTGCCGGATCTCTCTGCCGCAAGTGTGATAGTAGCCTTATTCCTGCTAGAAGACATTATGAATTAATTGCTAGCAGTTTGCAATAAAGATCCAACTGGGTGTTACCAGTTAAGGGCGTGCCCTTGCAGAGTATGACACCTGCAGCACTGTTTGGATAAATTGAGACTGTGCCGCTGCTGGGATGTACACCGCGGACGGCGCCAGAAGCTTCTGTCCGCTTTGTGGTGGCCATTTAAGTAAAGGGGCACTGAGCAGTAGTACATTGGCACCGGAAACTGCACCCTGGATGTGCTTCCGGCTCTGTGCCCTATTTAGTGGCTGTCAGACCGCCACTAGAGTATAGGCCAGTGATGGCTAACCTTGGCACTCCAGCTGTGGTAAAACTACAACTCCCAAAATGCCCCCCTTGCTTGGCTGCTCTCAGAACTCTGTAGAAATAAATGGAGCATGCTGGGAGTCGTAGTTTCACCACAGCTGGAGTGCCAAGGTTAGCCATCACTGGTATAGGCCATCAACATTAGGGGTGAGCGGATCGCGCTTTGGATCTAAGATCCAAAGTCAATTCGTTCCCCAACTTCGTTTTAATGCTGTATGGAGACCTGTCTCCGTACAGCATTAAAACGTATGGGCTGTGCAGAGGCAATATTTGATAAATCCGAAGGCCTCACGAGCTGGTACTGAAGCAGACAAATGTTTTTAAAGTTGTAGAATTGAAGGCCAAAGTCTCATGAAACTTCGGACTTATCAAATTTTGCCTCCCTGCGGCCCGTACATTTTAATGCTGTACAGAGACAGGTCTTCGTACAGCATTACAACAAAGTTGGGGAACGAATCGACTTTGGATCTTGGATCTGAAGGGTGTTTCGCTCACCCCTAATCAAAATCAAAGTCCCTGAAAACCCCCTTGAAGAGGTTCTTCAGGATTTACATATTGATGACCTGTCCTCAGGATAGGCCAGTATGTGAATCTTGGAGAACCCCTTTAAGACCTCTTCACACGGGCGAGATTTCCGAGCGGGTGCAATGCGTGAGGTGAACGCATTGCACCCGCACTGAATCCGGACCCATTCATTTCTATGAGGCTGTGCACATGAGCGGTGATTTTCACGCATCACTTTTGCGTTGCGTGAAAATCGCAGCATGCTCTATACTGTGCGTTTTTCACACAACGCAGGCCCCATAGAAGTGAATGGGGCTACGTGAAAATTGCAAGCAAGTGCGGATGCGGTGTGTTGTTTTTTTTTTTTCCCTTCACGCATGCTTGCTAGGTGACGATCGGGATGGGGACCCAATCTTTATTATTTTCCCTTATGACATGGTTATAAGGGAAAACAATAGCATTCTGAATACAGAATGCTTAATAAAATGTGGATTGAGGGATTAAAAAAAAAACACTCGCCTCCCCCTCTTGATCGCGTAGTTGCCGATCTCTTCTTACTTCTTTAATCATGAGCTGCCGGCTAAAGGACCTGTGGTGACGTCACATCACATGGTCCATCACCGTGGTGATGGACCATGTGATGAGCTCAGCAACATCACCACAGGTCCTGAAGAAAGAGCAGAGACCTGCAGCTATGGAGGAGGTGAGTTAATTATTATTTTTTTTAACCCTCAATTGACTTTCTACTATGCATTCTGTATTAAAGAATGCTATTTTCCCTTATAACCATGTTATAAGGGAAAATAATAAAATCTACACTACAACTAACCCAAACCCGAACTTCATTGAAGAAGTTCTGGTCTGGGTACCACATTCAGTTTTTTCTCACGCGTGTGCAAAACGCATTGCACTCGCGTGGAAAAAACTGAACCACGCAATGCAATCGCAGTCAGAACTGACAGAAATTGTGTGCTCACTCGCACGATTTCCCCGCCACGCACCCGCATCCTATCCGGCCCCAATCCGTTACGCCTGTGTGAAAGAGGCCTAAGTGTTGCAGTGTATTATAGCCGTCCGCTTAAGCCTCATGCACACTAGTGTAATACAGCTCTGGGCGGGTTTGCAGTTGTGCCATACAGTGCCCAGAGATTCTATGTGACCACATTGTACAGAATGAATTTTATTCAGTATGAAAGGGACAGGAACAGAGCGTTGTCCCGTCCCATGGAACACGTTATCACAATGCTATACTCCCACCAGAAGTGTTGCACTGCTTAGTGCACTCGTCCGGTACGGGGACACATGGAGTCCCTATGGTCCTATATTATAGATCACACATTTTCCTGGAAAGCCTCTTAATGAATGTATTTGTGTTTTCAGGTACTGGGCAAATCTGAAACTTTGGTTCAAGCAGAAGATAAGTAAGGAAGAGTTTGATGTTGAAGCTCGGCGGCTTCTCACGCAGGAAAACGGTAAGTGAGACTGAGTCTGCTGCTCTTTGGCTTTCTGTAGAGCTGGGTGACCTGCGAGTCACGTGGTACAGGGGCCAATCATTTTAGACCACTCCATTGAGTAATGTATGGTGTGATGGGGATTGATCTGCCTTAATTTGCTATTAAAAGGGTTCCTCCTGAAACCGGACAGCGCTTAAATGTGCATTCAGAGCTGGTTCAGGTGGTCAGCTGGTTGAATTGCTCGTAGATTTAGCTAACCCCCTCAGTCCCTGTAAAAAAAAAAAAAAAAGCCCTCATACAGCTATGGCCTCTTTCACACTTGCGTTGTCCGGATCCGGCGTGTACTCCACTTGCCGGAATTACACGCCGGATCCGGAAAAACGCAAGTGTACTGAAAGCATTTGAAGACGGATCCGTCTTCAAAATGCTTTGTGTTACTATGGCACCCAGGACGCTATTAAAGTCCTGGTTGCCATAGTAGGAGCGGGGGAGCGGTATACTTACCATCCGTGCGGCTCCCGGGGCGCTCCAGAGTGACGTCAGAGCGCCCCATGCGCATGGATGACGTGCCATGCGATCACGTCATCCATGCGCCTGGGGCGCCCTGAAGTCACTCTGGAGCGCCCCGGGAGCCGCACGGACGGTAAGTATGCTGCTCCCCCGCTACACTTTACCATGGCTGCCGGGACTTTAGCGTTCCGGCAGCCATGGTAACCACTCTAAAAAAGCTAAACGTCGTATCCGCCAATGCGCCGAAACGACGTTTAGCTTAAGGCCGGATCCAGATCAATGCCTTTCAATGGGCATTCATTCCGGATCCGGCCTTGCGGCAAGTCTTCAGTTTTTTTGGCCGGAGCAAAAAGCGCAGCATGCTGCGGTATTTTCTCCGGCCAAAAAACGTTCCGTTCCGGAACTGAAGACATCCTGATGCATCCTGAACGGATTTCACTCCATTCAGAATACATTAGGATAATCCTGATCAGGATTCTTCCGGCATAGAGCCCCGACGACGGAACTCTATGCCGGAAGACAATAACGCAGGTGTGAAAGAGCCCTAAGTCAGGCATTGCCAACCTGCGTCTCTACAGCTTTTGTAAGGCCCCTTTCACACGGCGTTGCGGGAAAAGGTGCGGGTGCGTTGCGGGAACATGCACGATTTTTCTACGCGAGTGCAAAACATTGTAATGCGTTTTGCACGCGTGTGAGAAAAATCGGCATGTTTGGTACCCAAACCTGAACTTCTTCACAGAAGTTTGGGCTTGGGATCGGTGTTCTGTAGATTGTATTATGTTCCCTTATAACATGGTTATAAGGGAAAATAATAGCATTCCGAATACAGAATGCATAGTACAATAGCGCTGGAGGGGTTAAAAAAAATTAACTCGCCTTAATCCACTTGATCGCGCAGCCCGGCTTCTCTTCTGTGCTGTGTACAGGAAAAGGACCTGTGGTGACGTCACTCCGGTCATCACATGGTCCGTCACATGATCTTTTACCATGGTGATGGACCATGTGATGACCGGAGTGATGTCGCCACAGATCCTTTTCCTGCACGCAGCAAAGAAGACAGAAGAGATGCCGGCTGCGCGAACAAGTGGATTAAGGTGAGTTAAATTATTTTTTATTTATTTTTTAACCCCTCCAGCACTATTATACTATGCATTCTGTATTCAGAATGCTATTATTTTCCCTTATAACCATGTTATATGGGAAAATAATAATGATCGGGTCTCCATCCCGATTGTCTCCTAGCAACCGTGCATGAAAATCGCACCGCATCCGCACTTGCTTGGGGATGCTTGCGATTTTCACGCAACCCCATTCATTTCCATGGGGCCTACGTTACATGAAAAACGCACAAAGAGGAGCATGCTGCGATTTTCACGCAACGCACAAGTGATGCATGAAAATCACTGCTCATGTGCACAGCCCCATAGAAACGAATGGGTCAGGATTCAGTGCGGGTGCAATGCGTTCAACTCGCGCATCGCATCCGTGTGGAATACTCGCCTGTGGGAAAGGGGCCTAAAACTACAATTCCCACCATGCCCTGCTGTAGGCAGTCTGAGCATGATGGGAGTTGTAGTTTTGCAGAAGCTGGAGAGCCTCAGGTTGGCCATCCCTGGGCTATGTGAATAAAGATATGGCTCTGGGAAGGCAAAGAGAAAAAACGGAAATGAAAAAATGATCGCAAGCTCCTAACAGGGTTAGGGCTCTTTCACACTTGCGTTGTCCGGATCCGGCGTGTACTCTACTTGCCGGAATTACACGCCGGATCCGGAAAAACGCAAGTGACCTGAAAGCATTTGAAGACAGATCCGTCTTCAAAATGCGTTCAGTGTTACTATGGCAGCCAGGACGCTATTAAAGTCCTGGTTGCCATAGTAGTAGTGGGGAGCGGGGGAGCAGTATACTTACAGTCCGTGCAGCTCCCGGGGCGCTCCAGAATGACGTCAGAGCGCCCCATGCGCATGGATGACGTGCCATGCGATCACGTCATCCATGCGTGTGGGGCGCCCTGACGTCACTCTGAAGCGCCCCAGGTGCCGCACGGACGGTAAGTATGCTGCTCCCCCGCTCCCCACTACACTTTACCATGGCTGCCAGGACTTTAGCGTCCCGGCAGCCATGGTAACCATTCAGAAAAAGCTAAACGTCGGATCCGGCAATGCGCCGAAACGACGTTTAGCTTAAGGCCGGATCCGGATTAATGCCTTTCAATGGGCATTAATTCCGGATCCGGCCTTGCGGCAAGTCTTCAGGAATTTTGGCCGGAGCAAAAAGCGCATGCTGTGGTATTTTCTCCAGCCAAAAAACGTTCCGGTCCTGAACTGAAGACATCCTGATGCATCCTGAACGGATTTCTCTCCATTCAGAATGCATTAGGATAAAACTGATCAGGATTCTTCCGGCATAGAGCCCCGACGACGGAACTCTATGCCGGAAGAAAATAACGCAGGTGTGAAAGAGCCCTTAACTGCTGAGACCATGACTTTCCTTTTTATAATATGATCTGATGTATGGTGGAAGCGCAAGGAGCAGGAGGGTATATATCGTCTATATCGGGGATCAGCAACCTCCGGCACTCCAGATGTTCTGAAACTACAACTCCCAGAATGCTCCAGTCACTTTTATGGGAGATGTGAGAACAGCCAAGCTTGGAGTTGTAGTATCACAGCAGCTGGAGTGCCAAAGGTTTCTGATCCCTGGTCTATGTAGACGCAGCCTTATTCCTGATGACACTGAATTCTCTCTGGTCTGTTAACACAAATGTCTACTATCGTTGCAGTGCACTCCCACAACGACTTCCTCCTGGCCATTCTTACTCGATGCCAAATTCTTATTTCTTCTCCTGGTAAGCGAGTTGGGAAAGAGAAATCGGTCACCTGAGCAATAGATATAATGCAACATGACGGTTCACACAATGTTCTGTTAATTCCAGAGGGAGCAGGAGCACTACCCTGTGCGGCCAAGACGAAGCCTAAAGGAAAGAAAAAAATCACATCTGCTCGACAGAAGTTTGATGTAAGCCCATCTATATGTAACGCAGATGATGTTATACTTTGCTGTTTATTATAAAGGGGTTGTCCTCTCATAGACAGTCCTTTTTCAGAATCTGGGCCTGAGATGATCAGTTGATCAGTTACGTCCCGCTCCTATTTTGCCTGGCTATTCAAACGCACGGCCCTCAGATTGGGAGACACCATTACATGTATTAATTACATAGACAGAGGGGGCAAAAATATGCGAGATGGCAGTCCTTCAATGTCTTAGAA
Source organism: Bufo gargarizans (assembly GCF_014858855.1). Taxonomy (NCBI): domain Eukaryota; kingdom Metazoa; phylum Chordata; class Amphibia; order Anura; family Bufonidae; genus Bufo; species Bufo gargarizans. The sequence continues at coordinate 152,763,417 of NC_058086.1, read as the reverse complement.
CATAAAGGGGTTTTCTGGGATTTTCATATTAATGGCCTGTCCTCAGGGTCCAACTCCCAGCACCCCCACTGATCAGCTGTTTGAGGAAGTTAAATGGGTTGTGCAGATGGTATCATTTGACCACCTGTTTGAGGAGGAGGTGGCGCTCCATACGAGGGCTATCTCCTCTTCATCACACTGTCCGTCTTCTCGGAAGTTCAGTGTAATTACCAGTACTCGCTCTATTCACTTGACTGGAATGAGTACTTGTAATTACACAGCGCCGTCCAAACTTCTGAGATGAAAGGTAGTGAAATGAGGTTATGGCGCTTTCATGGACCGCCGCCTCCCCTTCAGAGAGCTGATCGGTGGGGTGTTGGGCCCCGGCCAATCAGACATTGATGACCTATCCTGAACATATACCATCTTTGCAACCCCTTTAAAGGGGTTATTCGAGTTATTTTTTTTGTTCTTTCTATGTTCCTAACTAGGCAAATGTAACAGCTTTCCAATTCACTCACTTTATTTCCGGTGGCTGGTTTCTCAGATTTCACTGAGGGTCACATGACCTGTGATGTCAGCTTCTCTCCCTGCTCTGATAAAGGTTGTTTACAAGCCTGTAAACGAGATGTCACTGTGCTGGCCACGCCCCCCCCTTCACTTCTTTGCTAGGATACTTAACCCCTTCAGCTGCACAGCTCTGCAGGCAGGGACAATTCTGGGCACTGGAGCTGATATACTAGAGAGAGCATTACGCAAGAAGGTAGGGGGAAGATCCTGTGTGTATTAGCAGTGTCATTATACAGCTGGGACTTGTAGTCCTACACATACAACATGCTGCAGTGTCTCCCAGCAGGCGGACATGTCACTCAGGGCAGCTCTTGTATTCACTCCCCTAGCAGTGTCATTATACAGCTGGGACTTGTAGTCCTCCACATACAACATGCTGCAGAGTCTCCCAGCAGGCAGACATGTCACTCAGGGCAGCTCTTGTATGCACTCCCTTAGCAGAGCAGGGGGAGGGGCAGAGATTGTTTTTATTGCATGTAAACAAAGGCCCAGATAAGAACCAGGGAAATGAGGAAAAATATACAGTACAGACCAAAAGTTTGGACACACCTTCTCATTCAAAGAGTTTTCTTTATTTTCAGGACTATGAAAATTGTAGATTCACACTGAAGGCATCAAAACTATGAATTAACACATGTGGAATTATATACATAATAAAAAAGTGTGAAACAACTGAAAATATGTCATATTCTAGGTTCTTCAAAGTAGCCACCTTTTGCTTTGATTACTGCTTTGCACACTCTTGGCATTCTCTTGATGAGCTTCAAGAGGTAGTCACCTGAAATGGTCTTCCAGTCTTGAAGGAGTTCCCAGAGATGCTTAGCACTTGTTGGCCCTTTTGCCTTCACTCTGCGGTCCAGCTCACCCCAAACCATCTCGATTGGGTTCAGGTCCGGTGACTGTGGAGGCCAGGTCATCTGGCGCAGCACCCCATCACTCTACTTCATGGTCAAATAGCCCTTACACAGCCTGGAGGTGTGTTTGGGGTCATCGTCCTGTTGAAAAATAAATGATGGTCCAACTAAACGCAAACCGGATGGAATAGCATGCCGCTGCAAGATGCTGTGGTAGCCATGCTGGTTCAGTATGCCTTCAATTTTTAATAAATCCCCAACAGTGTCACCAGCAAAGCACCCCCACACCATCACACCTCCTCCTCCATGCTTCACGGTGGGAACCAGGCATGTAGAGTCCATCCAATCACCTTTTCTGCGTCGCACAAAGACACGGTGGTTGGAACCAAAGATCTCAAATTTGGACTCATCAGACCAAAGCACAGATTTCCACTGGTCTAATGTCCATTCCTTGTGTTCTTTAGCCCAAACAAGTCTCTTCTGCTTGTTGCCTGTCCTTAGCAGTGGTTTCCTAGCAGATATTCTACCATGAAGGCCTGATTCACACAGTCTCCTCTTAACAGTTGTTCCAGAGATGTGTCTGCTGCTAGAACTCTGTGTGGCATTGACCTGGTCTCTAATCTGAGCTGCTGTTAACCTGCGATTTCTAAAGGCTGGTGACTCGGATGAACGTATCCTCCGCAGCAGAGGTGACTCTTGGTCTTCCTTTCCTGGGGCGGTCCGCATGTGAGCCAGTTTCTTTGTAGCGCTTGATGGTTTTTGTGACTGCACTTGGGGACACTTTCAAAGTTTTCCCAATTTATCGGACTGACTGACCTTCATTTCTTAAAGTAATGATGGCAACTCGTTTTTCTTTACTTAGCTGCTTTTTTTTCTTGCCATAATAAAAATTCTAAGTAAAGAAAAACGAGTTGCCATCATTACTTTAAGAAATGAAGGTCAGTCAGTCCGATAAATTGGGAAAACTTTGAAAGTGTCCCCAAGTGCAGTCACAAAAACCATCAAGCGCTACAAAGAAACTGGCTCACATGCGGACCGCCCCAGGAAAGGAAGACCAAGAGTCACCTCTGCTGCGGAGGATACGTTCATCCGAGTCACCAGCCTTTAGAAATCGCAGGTTAACAGCAGCTCAGATTAGAGACCAGGTCAATGCCTCACAGAGTTCTAGCAGAACACATCTCTGGAACAACTGTTAAGAGGAGACTGTGTGAATCAGGCCTTCATGGTAGAATATCTGCTAGGAAACCACTGCTAAGGACAGGCAACAAGCAGAAGAGACTTGTTTGGGCTAAAGAACACAAGGAATGGACATTAGACCAGTGGAAATCTGTGCTTTGGTCTGATGAGTCCAAATTTGAGATCTTTGGTTCCAACCACCGTGTCTTTGTGCGACGCAGAAAAGGTGATTGGATGGACTCTACATGCCTGGTTCCCACCTGTGAAGCATGGAGGAGGAGGTGTGATGGTGTGGGGGTGCTTTGCTGGTGACACTGTTGGGGATTTATTAAAAATTAAGGCATACTGAACCAGCATGGCTACCACAGCATCTTGCAGCGGCATGCTATTCCATCCGGTTTGCGTTTAGTTGGACCATCATTTATTTTTCAACAGGACGATGACCCCAAACACACCTCCAGGCTGTGTAAGGGCTATTTGACCATGAAGTAGAGTGATGGGGTGCTGCGCCAGATGACCTGGCCTCCACAGTCACCGGACCTGAACCCAATCGAGATGGTTTGGGGTGAGCTGGACCGCAGAGTGAAGGCAAAAGGGCCCACAAGTGCTAAGCATCTCTGGGAACTCCTTCAAGACTGGAAGACCATTTCAGGTGACTACCTCTTGAAGCTCATCAAGAGAATGCCAAGAGTGTGCAAAGCAGTAATCAAAGCAAAAGGTGGCTACTTTGAAGAACCTAGAATATGACATATTTTCAGTTGTTTCACACTTTTTTGTTATGTATATAATTCCACATGTGTTAATTCATAGTTTTGATGCCTTCAGTGTGAATCTACAATTTTCATAGTCCTGAAAATAAAGAAAACTCTTTGAATGAGAAGGTGTGTCCAAACTTTTGGTCTGTACTGTAGGTGGTAGATGTATTATAGTTGTTTTATAGGATATGAACTAAAGTTGTGTTAACATTTCCACTGCATTGGGGAAGATGCCGCTACATCCTGGCCTTCACTGTACGCTATAACTCTGTATAAGACTGCAGGTGCTGGTATGCTCTACTGCAGGGATGCCCAACCTGCGGCCCTCCAGCTGTTGCAAAACTACAACTCCCAGCATGTTCGGACAGCCTATAGCTATCAACCTGCAATCAGGGCATGATGGCAGTTGTAGTTTTACAACAGCTGGAGGGCCGCAGGTTGGGCATCACTGCTCTACTGCAATGGTGTTGCTGATTTTGATAGGACTGAGCTGCGCCTAGGTCACATGCCTGATGAATGTGACGTCATATGGCCTCATTGAGCGCCACAGCCTTTTTGTACAGCTGATTGCCGGGATTGCTGGGAGTCAGACTCCCGCCGGTCTCGATCTTGAGAAAAGGGCATAAATATGAAAATCCCGGAAAACTGAAAGATTTAGATGTAGTTGTTTTTGCTGCAATTTTTCATAATGCGCAGTATAAAAGGCGTCTGTGAATAAACTGCAATTGTTCATTTGCCCCTTCCAGCCTGGTTCTGTAATAGCACCTCATAGTACTGCAGTAAGCTAGCCAAATTTGAAGAGAAAGCACCAAAATAGCATTTTTTTTTTTTTTTTTTTTGTTCATTCCTTTGACTAGAAAATGGAATAAAAAGTGATCACAAAGCTGTACGTACCCCAAAATGGTACCAGTGGAAACTACAAGCTGTTCTACAAAAAGCAAGTCTGTCGATGGAAAAAGAAAGAAGCTGTAGTTCTGATGTCCCCAAAACAATATCAGAATTATTTTTAATTAACACCCCTAAAAAGAAAAAGAGAACTTAAAAGGGTTTTCTGAGATTTTCATATTGATGACCTATCCTCAGGTTAGATCATCAGTATCTGATTGGTGGTGGTGTGACACACGGGACTCCGCTGCCTTTTCCCTGCACGATACATTGTACAGTACTGTGCTTGGTATCGCAGCTCAGCCCCATTCACCGCTAAGGGGCTGAGCCGCTCCCTGGTCAGGTGAGATTAACGTGTCGTCACTGGACTAGGGAAAGCAGAGAGAAGGCCGCAGTGCTACTGTGAACAGCTGATCGGCGGGGTAGTCGCGGGTGTCCTCTGGATAGGTCATCGGGAAATATGACATTACATGTACAAGTAGAAAATTAGGGGTTAACAAGATTTTGCTTGTTAGGTCCACATGCAGCTGATGCTCCCCACACCTCCAATGGTCAGTGGCTGCACGGCTTTATGGGTAAAGCCCGAGGTATTAGCTTCATGTAATACAAATTGCAGGCCTCCACCCACTGTCCCAGAATGGGGGGGGGGGGATACATTTATGTGATGGATGTGACAATGGAAGGCCTTTGCTGAGTTATAGGACATACCCCAAGTACCGGTACCTACTAAGCAAGAATATCATGGACTATGTTTGGTACAATGGACAGACACTGTTTTTTACTGTCCTGTTATTCAAACCCTCACCGTTTACTCTTCGTTGTATGTGACACAGACACAGCTATAACTGTACTTTAATATTCTCCTCTAGCATCGTTTCCAGCCCCAGAATCCTTTGGCCGGAGCTCAACAATTTGTGAGTCGGGATCCTCAAGAGGACTATGAACTCAAGCTGTGTTCTCACACTATGACTTTGCCCACCAGAGGGCAGCTGGAGGGGCGCATGATTGTTACTGCCTTTGAACATGGCTTGGACAATGTAACAGAGGACGCAGTGACCATTGTTATCCATGCGTTAGAGGTATGGGTAAACAAAACTTTGCAGAACTAGACCAGGCGCAATGAATCATGTTCCGCACGGCTTGTCTTCTACCTGTCAGTAGTCTGTAGTCTGCAGACCATGGTGTGACATCAGTAAGTCTACAGTCTCTTGACAGATCCTCAGCCTGAATGTTTTTATGACTTTTTCTGCTTACTGAAATAATAATTTTATTACGATTGTGGGGGTCTGTCTCCAGGGCTCCATGTATATTCATTGTTTATCCAGGCACATCTCCTGACATACAGTGCCTTTGCCTTTTAAAAGTATTCTCCCCCCCCCCCCCATTTTTTTTTGTATTTTGGTGCCTCACAGCCTGGAATTAACATGGATTGTTTGACGATTTGCATCATTTAGGCTACTTTCACACTTGCGTTCGGGGTTCTGCTTGTGAGTTCCGTTTGAAGGCTCTCACAAGCGGCCCCGAACGGATCCGTACGGCCCCAATGCATTCTGAGTGGATGCGGATCCGCTCAGAATGCATCAGTATGGCACCGTTTGACCTCCGTTCCGCTCAGCAGGCGGACGCCCGAACGCTGCTTGCAGCCGTGCGGAGCCAAACGGATCAGTCCAGACTTACAATGTAAGTCAATGGGGACGGATCCGTTTGAAGTTGACACAATATGGTGCAATTTTAAACTGATCCGTCCCCCATTGACTTTCAATGCAAAGTCTGGATGGATCCGTCTGACTAACTTTCAGACTTAGAATTTTTTCTGAAAGATAATGCAGACGGATCCGTTCTGAACAGATCCCATCGTTTGCATTATAGGAACGGATCCGTCTGTGCAGACACCAGACAGATCCGCTCCGAACGCAAGTGTGAAAGTAGCCTAAATTTACAGAACATGTTGTTTTTTTTTTTCTTTATTGTGAAGCAAACAACAAATAGAACAAAATAACAGAAAAAGTCATTGTGCATAACTATTCACCCCCCTAAAGCCAATACTTTGTAGAGCCACCTTTTGTGGCAATCACAGCTCCAAGTCGCTTTGGATAAGTTTCTGTGAGCAGTTGCCACATCTTACCACTGGGATTTTCGCCCATTGCTCCTTGCAAAACTGCTCCAGCTCCTTCAAGTTGGATGGTTTGCGCTTGTGAACAGTAATCTTTAAGTCTGACCACAGATTTTCTATTGGATTGAGATCTGGGCTTTGACGAGGCCATCCCAACACATTTACATGTTTCCCCTTAAACCACTGAAGTGTTGCTTTAGCAGTGTGTTTGGGGTCATTGTCCTGCTGGAAGGTGGACCTCCGTCCTAGCCTCAAATCACGCACAGAGTGGTGCAGGTTTTGCTCAAGGATATCCCTGTATTTAGCACCATCCTTCTTTCCCTCAACTCTGACCAGTTTCCCAGTCCCATCCCCACAGCATGATGCTGCCACCACCATGTCTCACTGTGGGGATGGTGTTGTTTGGGTGATGTGAGGTGTTGGGTTTGCACCAGACATAGTGTTTTCTTTGATGGCCGAAAAGTTCAATTTTAGTCTCATCAGGCCAGAGCACCTTCCTCCATACATTTTGGGAGTACTCCCACATGCCTTTTCGCAAACTCGCAACATGCCCTTTTTGTTTTTTGTTGAAAGTAATGGCTTTCTTCTGGCCACTCTGCCATAAAGCCCAACTCTATGAAGCGTACGGCTTATTGTCCTATGTACAAATACTCCAATCTCTGCTGTGGAACTCTGCAGCTCCTCCAGGGTTGCCTTAGGTCTCTGTGCTGCCTCTCTGATTAATGCCCTCCTTGCCTGGTCCGTGAGTTTTGGTGGGCAGCCGTCTCTTGGCAGGTTTGCTGTTGTGCCATGTTCTTTCCATTTGGTTATGATAGATTTGATGGTGCTCCTGGGGATCGTCAAAGATTTGGATATTTTTTTATAACCTAACCCTGACTTCTCAACAACATTGTCCCTTACTTGTTTGGAGAGTTCCTTGGTCTTCACAGCAGTGTTTGGCTAATGATGCCTCTTGCTTAGGTGTTGCAGCCTCTGGGGTCTTTCAAAAAAGGTGTTTATATGTAATGACAGATCATGTGACACTTAGATTGCACACAGGTGACATAATTTCACCAATTATGTGACTTCTGAAGGTAATTGGCCGCACCAGAGCTTTTTATGGGCTTCCTAACAAAGAGGGTGAATACATACGCACATGACAATTTTCTGTTTTCTATTTCTAAACAATAGTTTTATTTATATATTTTTCTCATTTCACTTCACCAACTTTTGACTACTTTTCACTACTATTGTGTTCTGATGCATCACATAAAATTCAGATTAACAAAACATTGAACTTTCACACTTGCGGCAGAGTGATCCGGCAAGCAGTTCCGTCGCCGGAACTGCCTGCCGGATTCGTCAAAACGTATGCCAACTGATGGCATTTGTAAGACTGATCAGGATGCATTGAAATGACGGATCCGTCTTTCCGGTGTTATCCGGAAAAACGGATCAGGCATTTATTTTTTTCAATTTATTTTTTCGGTCTGCGCAGACCGGAAGGACGAATCCGGCATTCTGGTATTTTGAATTCTGGATCCAGCACTAATACATTCCTATGGAAAAAAAAATCTGGATCTGGCATTCAGGCAAGTGTTCATTTTTTTTGTCCAGAGATAAAACCGCAGCATGCTGCGGTATTATCTCTGTGCTGAAAAGGCAAAAAGACTGAACTGAAGACATCCTGATGCATCCTGAACGGATTGCTCTCCATTCAGAATGCATGGGGATAAAACTGATCAGCTCTTTTCTGGTATAGAGCCCCTAGGACAGAACTCGGTGCCGGAAAAGAAAAACGCTAGTGTGAAAGTACCCATAAAGAGGACCTTTCACCTGGAAAAACATTGTGAACTAAGTATCATGACATATACAGCGGCGCCCAGGGATCTCGCTGCACTTACTATTATGGGCGCCGCTCCGTTCGGCCGCGATGTCCTCCGGTATCTTCGCTCACTTTGTTATAGTAGGCGGAGACTTAGGAGACTTGGTTATAGTAGGCGGAGTCTGCCCTTGTTCTGCTGGGCATCTCCTCCTCCTAGGCTGTAGCGCTGGCCAATCGCAGCGAGAGAGATCACAGCCTGGGAGGTTTTTTTTCTCCCAGGCCTGTGAGCTCTGCGCTGCGATTGGCCAGCACTACAGCATGGGAGAAGGAGACACCCAGCAGAACAAGGGCAGACTCCGCCTACTATAACCAAGTGAGTGAAGATACCAGAGGGCACAGCGGCCGAACGGAGCGGCGCCAAGAAGTGCAGTGAGATCCCTGGGCGCCGCTGTATATGTCATGATACTTAGTTCACAATGTTTTTCAAGGTGAAAGGTCCTCTTTAAGACTGTAATGTAACAAAATATGAAAAAAGTCGAGGGGGTGGGGGTGGTTAATACTTTTGCAAGGCACTGTATATGGGTGACTGTTTCTTTTAATGCAGGGTGTTTTTTGCACCTAAAAATCACCATTTAATTTGTTTTTTGGGGGAATTTTTTTTTTTAACTTTTTTAGGCTACTTTCACACTTGCGTTAGGAGCGGATCCGTCTGGTGTCTGCACAGACGGATCCGCTCCTATAATGCAAACGCTTGCATCCGTTGCGGCAGACCCCCCCCCCCCTCCTGTATTTAACTTATTGGTGGCCAGTGCGGCCCCCCCTCCCTCCCCAGTATTAAATATGACCAGTGCGGCCTCCCCCTCCCTCCCTCCCCAGTATTAAATATTACCAGTGCGGCCCCCTCCCTCTATATTTATTGGTGGCCGGGCCAGTGCGGATTCCAAGTATTGTGAGCAGTGCGGCCTCCCCTCTGTGCGGCGCATTGCCTATAGCACAGACCTGTCACTTACCAGTAGGAGGAGCGCCCGGCCGGTCAGACATCGCAGCTCTTCAGGTAAGTATAATGCTTGTATTTATTGCTAAGTAACCATGGCAGCCAAGACTGCAATAGCGTCTTGGTTGCCATGGTAACCGATCGGAGCCCCAGCGATTTAAACTGGGACTCCGATCGGTACTCTCCGCTGCCACCAATGATGGGGGGGGGGGGGGTGATTTTAATTAGGGGGGGAGAGGGGAGGCCGCACTGCTCACAATACTTGGAATCCGCACTGGCCCGGCCACCAATAAATATAGAGGGAGGGGGCCGCACTGGTAATATTTAATACTGGGGAGGGAGGGAGGGGGAGGCCGCCGCACTGGTAATATTTAATACTGGGGAGGGAGGGGGAGGCCGCACTGGTAATATTTAATACTGGGGAGGGAGGGGGGCCCGCACTGGCCACCAATAAGTTAATTACAGGAGGAGGGGGGGGTCTGCCCCCTGCTGCCTGGCAGCATCTGCCAGGCAGCAGGGGGCAGTCATGTACACAGTTCTCAGTATATTCTAACATGAAGCGTCCCCATCACCATGGGAACGCCTCTGTGTTAGAATATACTGTCGGATCTGAGGTTTACGATGTAACTCAAATCCGATGGTATATTCTAACATAGAGGCGTTCCCATGGTGATGGGGACGCTTCAAGTTAAATATACCATCGGATCGGAGAAAACTCCGATCTGATGGGGACTCCTGACTTTGCATTGAAAGTCAATGGGGGACGGATCCGTTTGAAATTGCACCATATTGTGTCAACGTCAAACGGATCCGTCCCCATTGACTTGCATTGTAAGTCTGGACGGATCCGTTTGGCTCCGCACGGCCAGGCGGACACGAAAACGCTGCAAGCAGCGTTCAGGTGTCCGCCTGCTGAGCGGAGCGGAGGCCAAACGGTGCCAAACTGATGCATTCTGAGCGGATCCGCATCCACTCAGAATGCATTGGGGCTGTACGGATCCGTTCGGGGCCGCTTGTGAGAGCCTTCAAACGGAACTCACAAGCGGAGCCCCGAACGCTAGTGTGAAAGTAGCCTTAGTCTCACAATTTTTGGGGGGCTTTTTCCAGTCTTTTTTCCTATAGTGAAATTTGCCTGAAAAACACCACACCCAGAGCCTACTGCAAGTTGAAAAACGCTCTGTAAAACGCTCAACAAGGAGAAACCAATGCTTCCCTATGGGAATGGTTCTCACCTGGGCGTTTTACAGCGCGTACGATCGCGCTGTAAAACGCCCGACGCTCAAAAAAGTTCTTGAGCTTCTTTGGGGCGTTTTGTCGCGCGTTCCCGTACATAGACTTTCGGGAACGCGCGACAATGGGCGTTCGCTTGTCTCTGTATGCGCGATTGTAAACGCCGGTACAATCGCGCATACAGAGCGCTCCATCGCGAACGCTCAGGTGTGGACCCAGCGTTAGGGAAGCAGCATAGCTGCAGCAGCTCCTTACATTCCCTCAACCACCGTAACGTACTGGTACGTCACGGGGGTTGAAGCGGTGAATGTTTGGACTGCATTTGACCGGCCTTCTGTTTGTTTTCAGATTTTTTTCACTGGACAGGATAGCGCAGTCTACCACACTAATCTCTGTGCTGAAAAAGCCGGAAACCAGGTGGAAATCAGGTCAAATTGATCATTGGTCAGATGATTCCTTTGAACACCGTTTGACCCATTGACGTGAATGCAACCATCATGGTAAATGCTTGAGCACTGTTTTTGGGGTATTCAGATGTATACCCCTGACTAAAATCCTTGCGGAGGGCTGAAATGCAGTGTGAACCTAGCTTTATAGGTGGGTTAGCCACAGATTTCACCCTTTGCTTTGCAAAGGCGAAATCCACAGTGAAAATCTGCAGCGTCAATTGACCCAAGTTCCCTCCAGCTTTTTTCCACAGGATGTCGATTAGATTTCGGGAGATCGCGTCCACTTTGCTGCTAGTGTGCTGCCCCGTGAGATCGTACCCTAAGCTACAAAAGGCCACTTGAGAACACTGCATGTGTTAATGAAGAATTCCTACTTTTTACAGGTCTGGCTTAGTTCAGGGTTTTGTCTTAGTCCCCCTAATACTGCTCCACCAGGGCACACAGCTCACGCTGAAGAGCAGTCCTAGTGTTAGATGACGTGTGCAGTTTGCACAGAATTGACGTAATTATTTTGTCTGTCTCCACAGAAACATTTAAAGAATCTGTTGACTTGCGTGGTGGTGCGTCGACGAGCGTACCGCCTTAAAGATGGACACTTCCGATACGCCTTCGGCTGCAATATCAATCCCCAGCCATACCTAAGAAACAGCGTGGCAACCTACAATCAGCTTGTTGAATGGTAAGTGCTGGCACATATAGATCTGTGGAATTATTTTGACCTCGTACAGTTTGTCACGGTAAATTAAGCAGCATCTGTTCTGTATAGTTATTCTGAAAATGACAAAAATAAGAACTAATATAATTAAAGACCATCATTAAAAAATAGTCAGTCCCTGTGCAACATATGTTGGGGAAGTACACTGAAAGCCAGTGGAAAATACACTCATACAAAGGAACTGGCACTGCCTGAAGTGGCTTTGCTCTTATTATAGGGGAACTCCACCCCAGATGTTGACCCATGGTATGCTGTTATTAATGAAGCGGTAGAATTTTATTTCTGATTAACTGCTTTCCATTGGTTCACTACTCTATGGGCCACATAGGTACAGTATGCACAACAAAGCTATATGGTTGTCTGAGGCAGTGTAACCAGTTTTCGTGGTGACGCCAAGCTTTACATGCAGATATTGTTGATAGGAAGTCCTTAGGGAAGAATTATCTACAGTCTAATGCAACCCAGCATCAAGGAGATGTCAGTCCTGAGTGTAACTCCAGTTGAGCAGGGCTAAATGTGGGCATGTTGCATCGGCTTTACTGACTGTACATTAGCGTTTTATAGATGCCTGTATATGCAGGCATATATACAGATGCAGCTAAGGCTACTTTCACACTAGCGTTCGGGTGTCCGCTTGTGAGTTCCGTTTGAAGGGGCTCACAAGCGGTCCCGAACGCATCCGTCCAGCACGAATGCATTCTGAGTGGACGCGGATCCGCTCAGAATGCATCAGTCTGGCAGCGTTCAGCCTCCGCTCCGCTCAGCAGGCGGACACCTGAACGTGCAGAGGCAAGCGGATCCGTCCAGACTTGCAATGTAAGTCAATGGGGATGGATCCGTTTGAAGATGACACAATATGGCTCAATCTTCAAACGGATCCGTCCCCCCATTGACTTTCAATGTAAAAGTCTGGACGGATCCGTCTGAGGCTACTTTCACACTTAGAATTTTTTTTACAATATAATGCAGACGGATCCGTTCTGAACGGATCCACCGTCTGCATTATATGAGCGGATCCGTCTCAGACGGATCCGCTCTGAACGCAAGTGTGAAAGTAGCCTAAACCGGTGGTGCAAAACTTGTGATCTGAGAGCCCTGTGCGGCTTGTGATGCTATTCTGTGTGGGCCCCGAACCACAAGACATGCTTGTCTGTGTCTGGTGGCCTCTTCAGAGCAAAAAGGAAAGGTGCATATCCTAGGAGCAGAGACAGTGCGCTGTGTGCCTGTTTTTTAGACCCCCATATGTTGGCAGAGAGACGGTCTTATGCAGCTGTAGCTTTTGGGAGTTATGAAATATTTGTTTAAATGGGTTTTCTGAGAGTTTCTTACTGATCGGTTGAGGTCCAACACCCAAGACCCCAGCCAATTTTTTTTTTTTAGAGCTGATACAGATCACCTGTGAACTTTCAGGCTGATAGCCGATAACTTATACTGATATTCCCTAATAACCCTAATGGAGCTCTATTAGGGTGAATAGGACTTCACACTCTCCCTGCTGCCCTGTGCATAGTACACACAGCAGCAGGGAGATTACCATGGCAGTCAGGGCTTCAGTAGCGTCCTGGCTGCCATGATAACCGTTCAGAGCCCAGCGATGATTACATTGCTGGGGCTCCGTTGAGAACTGCCACCAATGAAATTACTTGGATGGGGGGGGCACCGTCACCAATGACTTTTAATACTGCGCCACCTATGATAATTAACCTTTAACCCCTTAAGGACATAGGATGTACCGGTACGCCCTATTTCCAGAGTCCTTAAGGACCAAGGAGGTACCGGTACGTCCTAACTTTAAATCGGGATTCCGGCGCCCCAGGGATTAATCTGAACAGGATGCCGGCTGAAATCATTCAGCCGGCATCCTGTCATAACGCCAGGGGGGGGGGGGTTATCGCAGCAAACCGTAGGTCAATTCAGACCTGCGGTTTGCTGCGCTTTTTGCAGTTTCTGATCCCCGCGGTCAGAAACTTCAGAGTGCCTAAAATCAAGATTTTGCACCCCCACCCTGCACCCCTGCACGATTTGATGGCGGCGGGTGGTGCAGGGGGGGGTGTCGCAGGCGGTGGGGGCGTTGCGTCCGTAACTACCTGATCTATAAAACGGTCATGTTACTTTCCCCGCACGGTGAACGCCATAAAAATAAAAAAATTAAAACTATGAGAAAATTGAAATTTTGCCCACCTTACTTCCCAAAAAAGGTAATAAAAGTGATCAAAAAAGTCGCATGTACGCCAAAATAGTACCAATCAAACCGTCATCTCATCCCGCAAAAAATGAGACCATACTCAAGATAATCGCCCAAAAACTGAAAAAACTATGGCTCTTAGACTATGGAAACACTAAAACATGATTTTTTTTTGTTTCAAAAATAAAATCATTGTGTAAAACTTACATAAATAAAGTATACATATTAGGTATCGCCGCGTCCGTATCGACCGGCCCTATAAAAATATCACATGACCTAACCCCTCAGGTGACCACCGTAAAAAAAAAAAAAAAGGTGTAAAAAAAAAAGCAATTTTTTGCCATCTTACGTCACAAAAAGTGTAATAGCAAGCGATCAAAAAGTCATATGCACCCCAAAATAGTGCCAATCAAACCGTCATCTCATCCCGCAAAAAATTAGACTCTACTCAAGATAATCGCCCAAAAACTGAAAAAACTATGGCTCTTAGACTATGGAGACACTAAACAATTTTTTGGTTTTAAAAATGAAGTTATTGTATAAAACTTACATAAATAAAAAAAATTGTATACATATTAGGTATCGCCGCGTCCGTGACAACCTGCTCTATAAAATTACCACATGATCTAACCTGTCAGATGAATGTTGGAAATAAAAAAAAAAGCTATTTCTTGTTACCTTGCCGCACAAAAAGTGTAATATAGAGCAACCAAAAATCATATGTACCCTAAACTAGTACCAACAAAACTGCCACCCTATTCCGTACTTTCTAAAATAGGGTCACTTTTTTGGAGTTTCTACTCTAGGGGTTCAATCAGGGGGGCTTCAAATGGGACATGGTGTCAAAAAAACAGTCCAGCAAAATCTGCCTTCCAAAAACCGTATGGCATTCCTTTCCTTCTGCGCCCTGCCGTGTGCCTGTACAGCAGTTTACGACCACATGTGGGGTGTTTCTGTAAACTACAGAATTGCGGCCATAAATAATGAGTTTTGTTTGGCTGTTAACCCTTGCTTTGTAACTGGAAAAAAAAATATTAAAATGGAAAATCTGCCAAAAAAGTGAAATTTTGAAATTGTATCTCTATTTTCCATTAAATCTTGTGCAACACCTAAAGGGTTAACAAAGTTTGTAAAATCAGTTTTGAATACCTTGAGGGGTGTAGTTTCTTAGATGGGGTCACTTTTATGGAGTTTCTACTCTAGGGGTGCATCAGGGGGCTTCAAATGGGACATGGTGTCAAAAAAACTGTCCAGCAAAATCTGGCTTCCAAAAACCATACGGCGCACCTTTCACTCTACGCCCCGCTGTGTGGCCGTACAGTAGTTTACGGCCACATATGGGGTGTTTCTGTAAACAGCAGAGTCAGGGCAATAAAGATACAGTCTTGTTTGGCTGTTAACCCTTGCTTTGTTAGTGGAAAAAATGGGTTAAAATGGAAAATTAGGCAAAAAAATGAAATTCTCAAATTTCATCCCCATTTGCCAATAACTCTTGTGCAACACCTAAAGGGTTAACAAAGTTTGTAAAATGAGTTTTGAATACCTTGAGGGGTGTAGTTTATAGAATGGGGTAATTTTTGGGCGGTTTCTATTATGTAAGCCTCGCAAAGTGACTTCAGAGCTGTAGTGGTCCCTAAAAATTGGGTTTTTGTAAATTTCTGAAAAATTTCAAGATTTGCTTCTAAACTTCTAAGCCTTGTAACATCCCCAAAAAATAAAATATCATTCCCAAAATAATTCAAACATGAAGTAGACATATGGGGAATGTAAAGTCATCACAATTTTGGGGGGTATTACTATGTATTACAGAAGTAGAGAAACTGAAACTTTGAAATTTGCTAATTTTTCCAAACTTTTGGTAAATTAGGTATTTTATTATGCAAAAAATAAAAAAAAATTTTTACTTTATTTTACCAGTGTCATGAAGTACAATATGTGACGAAAAAACAATCTCAGAACGGCCTGGATAAGTCAAAGTGTTTTAAAGTTATCAGCACTTAAAGTGACACTGGTCAGATTTGCAAAAAATGGCCTGGTCCTTAAGGGGTTAATACAGATACAGGAGGCGGGTACAGCCTGCATCCGCCTCCTGTATTTGTATTAAAGGTTAATTATCATTGGTGGAACAGTATCCAGGCACCTGCTATGCTGGCTGCTCGACTCTGGGGAGGACACTTAGGAGGAGGATGCTGCTGCCATTCGCCAAGCACATTAGCTGAGACAGTGCAGCGGTAAACCCGACCCTGTCCCTCCTCCTGCTTTGAGTTTCCAAAATGGTGTCACTTTTTAGCAGTTTTTAATGTTGGGGTAAATTAGGGGGTCTTCAAATGCAACATGGCAACTTCAAATTATCCCAGTGAAATCTGCCCTCTAAAATCCATATGTTGCTCTTTCCCTTCTGCTCCCTGCTGTGTGTCTATACAATTTACGACCACGAATGGGGGGTGTTTCTGTGACCTGCAGAATCAGGGCAATAAATATTGAGTTTTGTTTGGCTGTTAACCCTTGCTGTGTTACAGGAAAAATGTTCACCTCCATATTCCTTTTAATTCTTATAGAATGCCTAAAGAGTTAACAAAGTTTGTAAAATCTGTTGAATAACGTGAGGGGTGTAGTTTCTAAAGCGAGGTCATTTATGGGTGGTTTCTACTATGCAAGGTCTCATGCACACATACATATTTTTTTCCCGTGTCCGTTCTGAGCTGAACCATTCACTTCAATGGGGCTTCAAAAAAACAGAAATGACTGTGTGCATTGCATGGTCATTCTGCAGAAAAATAGAACATGTTCTATTATTGTCCGCATGACAGACAAGGATAGGACAGTTCTATTAGGGGTCAGCCCTTCTGTTCTGCAAAATGCGTAATGCACACGGCTGGTATCCATGTTTTGCGGATCCACAATTTACGGACCACCAAACAGCCAGCAGTCGTATGCAACATCCCTCAAGCCCACAAAGTGACATCCTAACTGAATTGGTCCTTTAAAATAGTGGGTTTGGGAAATTTTCTTAAACATTTTAAGAATTGCTTCTAAAATTCCTGGCCTTCTAACATCCAGAAAAATAAAAAATAAAATGTCATTTACCCAGAATGCAGCTACCTGCAGTAGCGTGAACAAGGCAGTCCAACAAAGGCAGAATAAAGGAACAGATGGTCTTTACTGGCAGACAGTATTCAAAAGTAACTTGACAGATACATGCAACATAAAGTTCAGACCAATATAGCATGCAGATATAAGCGGTCTCGTTGTCAGGCAGTGCAGGGTCTGGATCCAGGCAGACTTGCAGGAGGTGATGGGCAGATGCTTTAATAAGCGATCCCACCCTCTGGCTATGAGCTGTGCGCTACGATTGGCCAGCGCTGCAGCAAGGGACAACCCTAATACAAAAACTCTGCCCAGTACAACAGAGGGAGCTGCTTATACCGGGTGAATGGAGCGGCGCCCAGACATACTAGTAAGTGATATAGTTCGTTTTTAAACTAGTGAAAGGTCCTCTTTAATAATTAGGAAGAAAGAGGTAGATATATCTCCAACACAGTCACCCTAAACTGTACATTGTATAGCGGCTGTGCTTGGTATAGCTCTCAGCCCCATTCACTTCTATGGGGCTGAGCTGCTCCTAGGTCATGTGACCAATGTATTTTACGGTCCGCCAAAAATGGATCCGCAAAAAATACGGATGACGTCTGTGTGCATTCCGTATTTTGTGGAAAGGGACAGCTGGCCCCTAATAGAACAGTACTATTCTTGTCCGTAATGTGGACAATAATAGGGCTTGTTCTATTTTTTTTGCGGAACGGAAATACGGACATACGGAAACGGAATGCACACCGAGTACCTTCCGTTTTGTTTGCTGTCCCATTGAAATGAATGGTTCCATATACGGTTCCAAAACCGAAACGGACACGGAAAGAAAATATGTTCGTGTGCATGAGCCCTTAATATGTTGGAAAACCCCTTTAGGTAAATCACGATGGGACATTTATTAAGACCGGGAATGTTTCCCTATACTGTTAGCAGAAACATTTTCTACAATTGAAAAAAAATAAAATGATAAGCCTAAATATTGTACAAAATAGACAGTCATGTGTTAATAAAATAACATTGGCTGGGGACAGTTGGATGCTAATGTCTGGAAAGCGCTGCAGAATATTAGCGCTACATAAGTGCATAAAATAAATATGCAGCATCCTCCAGTGGTTAAATCATCAATTTTAGGAGCCTGCCACTAGGTGGCACTATCTGTTTATAAGATTATTCTGTAAATGTTCTGCCCCGGGTTTTGAACTTCGCATCCAAGTTAATGTTTACACTGTAATAAATGTAATGTTTATTTAAAAAAAGAAAAACAAATAACCCCTTAAAGACCAGGGGCCCATTTTCGTCTTTGCATTTCTGATTTTTTTCCTCCCCACATTCCAATAGCCATAACGTTTTAAATTTTCCATTCACGTAGCTGTATGAAAGCTTATTTTTTCAGGACAAGATGCATTTTTAATGGCCATCATTTGATTTACAGTCTTGTAATAGAAAATGGGGGGGGGGGGGAAATCTTTTATGGGATGAAAAAAAAAAAAAAGCTACAATTCTACCAATTATTTTTTTTTTTTGTTTAGATATAACGCCTCCCACTGTGTGCTTAAAATTACATGAGGTCCTTATTCTGCAAGTCAATATGATTCGGCAATGCCAAGTTTTTATTTTGTTTTAAAAAAAAAAATAAATACATTTGAAAATAAAAAATTTCTTTGCATTCTGACACCCATAACTTTTTTTAAATTTATTTTCCCCATCTACAGAACTTTGAGGCCTTTTTTTTTTTTTTGCAGGATTAACTGTAGTTTTTATTGGTATCATATTTGGGGTATGTACAACTTTTTGATCATTTTTGATAAATTTTTTTAGGGTGATAAGGTGACCAAAAATAGCAAAGCTTGTGAAATGCATTGCAGAGGGGATCAGAAAGTTGAGGTTCCAGAGTGGGACAGAAATTGATTTTGTAATAAAAAAAGGAAAAAACACACATATTAGGAATTACCGTGTCCGTAACGACCGGCTCTATAAATATGCTGTACGAATATGCTGTAAGTTGTAACCAGGCTAGGATCACATGTAATTGAAAAAATTTTTATTAGCCCAAATGATTAAAATGCAATAATAATTTTTTTTTTCTTTTTTTTTTATAGCCTTTAACCCCTTAGGGACCCATGACGTACCGGTACGGCATGGATCCCGAGTCCTTAAGGACCCATGACGTACCCGTACGTCATGAGTTTAAATTGAGATTGTGGCGCCCCAGGGGTTAATCCGCACAGGATGCCGGCTGAAATCATTCAGCCGGCATCCTGTCACAACGCCTGGTCAATTCAAACCGCAGCAAACCGCAGGTCAATTCAGACCTGCGGTTTGTTGCTATTTCTGCTGTTTCTGATCACCGCGGTCCCTGACCGCGGCGATCAGAAACTTTAGTGTGGCACAAATCTATAGTTATTACCCCCCCTGCACCCCTGCATGATTTTAGCCTGGTGGGAGGTGCAGGGGGGGGGTGTTGTGGGCGGTGCGGCAGGCGGGATCGCGATCCCCCGCCCGCCTCCCGCCGAATAATCGTTGGCTTCTAGTGGGTATACCAGGGTGCCAGCACATTGCTGGCACCCTGGTATAAACGGCTGACATCTGTGAATGGATGTCAGCCGTTTAACCCTTTCCATACAGCGGTCCGTACGGACCGCTGTATGGAAAGAGTTAACAGTAAGATGCGGCTCCCTCCCTCTCCCATCGGTGGGCTGCTGTGCCTTTGCAGCCCCCCGATGGGAGAGGGAGAGAGCCCCCAGACAGCCCCCCAAAGCCCCAGTCCTTACCCTTCCCCGTCTGCGAAGTTGTGGCAGACGGGGAAGGTTCCCATGGCAACAGGACGCCTGCTCAGGCGTCCTGCTGTCCATGGTGCTGAACAGATCTATGCTGAAAGCATAGATCTGTTCAGTGTAAGTAAAATACAGTACAGAAACCTATATAGGTTCTGTACTGTATTATGCAGACACCAGACCCACTGGATCTTCAAGAACCAAGTGGGTCTGGGTCAAAAAAAAGTAAGAAAAAGTGAAAAAAAGTGAAAATCAAAAAACACATTTATCACTAATTAAAAATGAAAAAAATAAAATTCCCTACACATGTTTGGTACCGCCGCATCCGTAACGGCCTGATCTATAAAACGGTCATGTTACTTTCCCCGCACGGTGAACGCCATAAAAATAAAAAAATAAAAACTGAGAAAATTTAAATTTTGCCCACCTTACTTCCCAAAAAAGGTAATAAAAGTGATCAAAAAAGTCGCATGTACGCCAAAATAGTGCCAATCAAACCGGCATCTCGTCCCGCAAAAAATGAGACCCTACCCAAGATAATCGCCCAAAAACTGAAAAAACTATGGCTCTTAGACTATGGAGACACTAAAACTTTTTTTGTTTTAACAATGAAATCATTGTGTAAAACTTACATAAATAAAAATAAAAGTATACATATTAGGTATCGCCGCGTCCGTGACAACCTGCTCTATAAAATTACCACATGATCTAACCTTTCAGATGAATGTTGTAAATAACAAAAAAAAAAAACGGGCCAAAAAAGCTATTTCTTGTTACCTTGCCGCACAAAAAGTGTAATATAGAGCAACCAAAAATCATATGTACCCTAAACTAGTACCAAGAAAACTGCCACCTTATCCCGTAGTTTCTAAAATGGGGTCACTTTTTTTTGGAGTTTCTACTCTAGGGGTGCATCAGGGGGGCTTCAAATGGGAGATGGTGTAAAAAAAAAAACTGTCCAGCAAAATCTGCCTTCCAAAAACCGTATGGCATTCCTTTCCTTCTGCGCCCTGCCGTGTGCCCGTACAGCAGTTTACGACCACATATGGGGTGTTTCTGTAAACTACAGAATTAGGGCCATAAATAATGAGTTTTGTTTGGCTGTTAACCCTTGCTTTGTTACTTGAAAAAAGATATTAAAATGGAAAATCTGCCAAAAAAGTTAAATTTTGAAATTGTATCTCTATTTTCCATTATATCTTGTGCAACACCTAAAGGGTTAACAAAGTTTTTAAAATCAGTTTTGAATACCTTGAGGGGTGTAGTTTTTTAGATGGGGTCACTTTTAGGGAGTTTCCACTCTAGGGGTGCATCAGGGGGCTTCAAATGGGACATGGTGTCAAAAAACCAGTCCAGCAAAATCTGGCTTCCAAAAACCATACGGCGTACCTTTCACTCTACGCCCCGCTGTGTGGCCGTACAGTAGTTTACGGCCACATACGGGGTGTTTCTGTAAACGGCAGAGTCAGGGCAATAAAGATACAGTCTTGTTTGGCTGTTAACCCTTGCTTTGTTAGTGGAAAAATGGGTTAAAATGGAAAATTAGGCAAAAAAATGAAATTCTCAAATTTCATCCCCATTTGCCAATAACTCTTGTGCAACACCTAAAGGGTTAACAAAGTTTGTAAAATCAGTTTTGAATACCTTGAGGGGTGTAGTTTATAGAATGGGGTCATTTTTAGGTGGTTTCTATTATGTAAGCCTCGCAAAGTGACTTCGGAGCTGTAGTGGTCCCTAAAAATTGGGTTTTTGTAAATTTCTGAAAAATTTCAATATTTGCTTCTAAAGTTCTAAACCTTGTAACATCCCCAAAAAATAAAATATCATTCCCAAAATAATTCCAACCTGAAGTAGACATATGGGGAATGTAAAGTCATCACAATTTTTGGGGGTATTACTATGTATTACAGAAGTAGAGAAACTGAAACTTTGAAATTTGCTAATTTTTCCAATTTTTTTGTAAATTAGGTATTTTTTTATGCAAAAAAAAATAACATTTTTGACTTCATTTTACCAGTGTCATGAAGTACAATATGTGACGAAAAAACAATCTCGGAATGGCCTGGATAAGTCAAAGTGTTTTAAAGTTATGAGCACTTAAAGGGACACTGGTCAGATTTGCAAAAAATGGCCAAGTCCTTAAGGTGAAATAGGGCCGAGTCCTTAAGGGGTTAAAGGTGTTCTTAGCCTTTAACCCCTTAGTGACCACCCATAAGCCTGGTGGATGTCAGTATAGCGCCGTCAACATAACACATTGCATAAGCAATGCATTATAGAGGCAACCTAAAGATCACTTATTTAAAGTCCCCTTGTGGGACTAGTAAATGGCTTTAAAAAAAAAGTTAGTTTTAGTAAAGAAAAAAAATTCCAAGTTAAAAAATACACTTTTTTTCCCATTTCAAAAAAAGGTTTTCAAAGGAAAAAATTGGTATCGCCGTGTGCATAAAGAACTGCACTACCCAATTATCATGTATTTTATCTCATATAGTAAACGCTGTAAAATAAAAAATACTAAAAACCGGAATTCGACTTACCGGTAATTCAGTTTCCATGAAATCACCATGACGGCCACAAGGAGATTGACCCATGACCTCTGTGGGGGCAGGAACAGAGAAGAGGTTAAATTGCCCCCTCCCACCACCACACCTCAGTGTTCCAAAGACATAAAGTGCCAGAAGTGTATTAGTATTTCCCAGTATTAACATCATACCAGAAAATACCGGTGAAAAAAAATTTCAACAAAAGAAGGGGAGGGAATATATGGGCCGTCATGGCGATTTCATGGAAACTGAATTACCGGTAAGTCTAATTCCGGTTTTCCCATATCATCACCATGACGGCCACAAGGAGAGTTATAAAATTATTTTTTATGGGTGGGGGCAACCGCCTGAAGAACCTTCCGACCAAAGGAGAGGCCAGAGGTTCCAGACAAATCTAAGCGGTAGTGTTTCACAAACGTGTGAATATTAGACCAGGAGGCGGCCCTGCATATATCCTCCAGGGAGGCCCCTGCTCTTTCAGCAAAAGTAGTGGAGACAGCTCTAGTAGAGTGTGCTCTAATATTGGTAGGAGGATCCAGATTTTGATTCTTATAGCATAGGGTAATGGTGTATTTAATCCATCTTGCAATGGAGGATTTTGAGACCTTGGATCCCTTATTTTTTCCAGCAAATTGGACAAGCAGGCTGTCAGACTTCCTGAAGTCCCTAGTGGCTTCTAAGGACTGTACGCCTAACATCAAGGTAATGAAATTTCTCTTCCTCCTGATCCTTGGGATTGTTGAAAAAGGATGGAAGGAGGATTTCCTGGCCTCTGTTGCGGTCTGAGGCTACCTTTGGCAGGAAACCTGGGTCTAATTTAAGCACAATCTTATCGTCAGTGATGGTAAGGTATGGTTCCCTAATAGAGAGGGCTTGAATCTTTCCTAGCCTCTTGGCAGAGGTGATTGCTATAAGAAAAGCATTTTTGAATGAAAGCAATTTAATTGAGCAGCTCTCCAATGGCTCAAATGGGGAACACATAAGGTTGTTGAGTACTAAATTTAAGTCCCAGGTTGGGGTGCGGGATCTTAGCGTGGGTCTAAGTCTTCGGGCAGCTCTTATGAATCGTTTGACCCATCTATGGTCTGCCAGGTCGGTATCGAAGAAGGCGCTTAATGCCGAAATTTGAACCTTTAAGGTGGATGGAGAGAGGCCCATGTCCAGACCTTTTTTGTAGAAATTCCAGAATTTGATTATCTTCACCTGACCACGAACAGAACCTTTTCCAGATCTTCAGGTATATCGCAGACGTTACTTTTTTCCTAGAACATCTCAAGGTGGCTATAACCTTGTCTGACAGGCCCTGAGACTTTAAGAGGGAGACCTCAGGATCCAAGCCGTGAGCTTCAGGAACTCCGGATGAGGAGGTAGCAAAGGACCTTGGTATAGGATGTCCCCTCTGAGTGGGAGTCTCACTGGTTCGTCTATTGCTAGTTTCAAGAGAGGAGCGAACCAACTTCTCTTTGGCCAGAACGGAGCAATCAATATTACTGTGGTTCTTCCCCCCTGAATCTTCTGAATGACCCTCGGGATGAGAGGCAATGGAGGGAATGCGTACCCTAGATCCCAGCACCATTTTAGGGAGAAGGCATCTATTCTCCAGGGATCTCCGGCATTTAGGGAGCAGAATGTTTGTACTTTCGTATTTTTCCTTGATGCGAACAGGTCTATTGTAGGAAGCCCCCATCTCTGGGTTAGCATATTGAAGACCTCTGGATTCAGTGCCCACTCTGTATGATCTACCACTTGTCTGCTCAAAAAGTCAGCTTCTAGATTCTGGGATCCCTTCAGGTGCATTGCCGAGATGGATTTTAGTTCTTTCTCTGCAAAGGAGAAAATTTCCTCTGAAATACTCTGGAGTCTCCTTGATCGAGTACCTCCCTGATGTTTCAAGTAGGAGACCACGGTCATGTTGTCCGATAGGACTTTCACGTGCTGATCTCTTATCAGCTGTCTGGCGGAAAGTAGAGCTTCTCTTACCACATACAGCTCCCTGAAATTTGAAGATTGGCCAGATATCATATGTTTCCACGTTCCCTGGAAATAAGCTCTGTCGATTTTCGCTCCCCAACCAGATTGGCTGGCATCCATGAAGATCGTAATTGAAGGCGGTTTGATCCATGGAACTCCCTGGGAAAGATTCTTCTCCTTCATCCACCATGAGAGAGATCTCTTTACTGATCCTGGGATTAGAAGCTTGCAGTCCAGAGAGCCCTTCTTCTTGTTCCAGTGGGACAATAGCCAGTTCTGTATTACTCGACAGTGAGCCTGCGCCCACTCGACAGAAGGTATACAGGAGGTTAGAAGGCAGAGTAGGCTCATTGCTTCCCTCACTGAGCATCTCTTCCGGCGTTGGAAGTGCCTCACCTTGTTTACCAGGGACTGGATCTTGCTCTGTGGTAGGAAGGTTGACTGAGTTACGGAGTCTAGTGTAACTCCCAGGAACCTCACCTTCGTGGATGGAACTAACATTGACTTGGGTTCGTTCACTATCCATCCCAGCTGAGACAGACGGGACAGAAATATTTCCAAGTCCGACAGCAGGAGTTCTTTTGAGTCTGCTATAATTAGAAAGTCGTCCAGATACGGCACTATATTTAACCCTTCCTGTCTGAGTGGGGCTATCATTTCTATCACCAATTTGGTGAAAAGCCTTGGAGCGGCTGAAATCCCGAAGGGTAGCTCTATGAATTGGAAATGAAGAAGCCGATTGGAAGGGTCTAGGATCGCAAATCTTAGAAACCTCTGGTGATCTGGGTGAATGGGGACATGCAGATAACCGTCTTTCAGGTCGACTGAGCACATAAATGCTCCTAGCTTTATCAAAGGTACTATGGATCTGAGAGACTCCATCTTGAACTTCCTGTAAAGAATAAACTTGTTCAGTTGTTTCAAGTTTATAATGGTCCGGAAGTTTCCTTCCTTCTTCCTTACTAAAAATAGGGTTGAATAGTACCCTCGACCTCTTTGAGACGCGGGAACTGGGATTACTGCACCCTTCTTCACCAAGTCCTGGACTCCTTGGAAAATATTTAGGTTGGAGGATCTGGTAGGCATCTTTGTGACGATGAATCTTGGAGGGGGGAGAGAGGTGAACTCGATCCTGTAACCCTGCCGAGTGATATCCAAGGCCCAAGGATTTTTTGATGTTAGTGCCCATGGACCTAGGAAATCCTTCAGTCTCCCCCCTACAATGGCGTCACTGTTTGTCTTCGAATTTAGATTGGGGCTTAAGAAGGAAGCCTCTTCCTTTACCCCCTTTGGGATAAGACCAGCGGCCTGACTTGCCTTTCCCCCCTAACAGCCTTGTTTTGTCCACCGTAAGACCGAAAGGACTGGTTCTTTCTAAAGGACTTTTCCTCAGGGAATCCCTTTTTCTTGTCGGCCGCTTTCTTAAGAATCTTGTCTAGGACCGGCCCGAATACGTACTCTCCTGAAAAGGGGATAGATACTAACTTTTGTTTAGAAATTCTATCGCCCGACCAAGACTTCATCCACAAAGCCTGACGAGCCGCATTGGAAAGCCCCGCCTCCTTAGCACAGAATCTAATAGATTCAGCCGATGCATCTGCCAGGAATCCCGTAGCTGATTTAAGTAGCGGGATGGACTGCAGGATTTCTTCCCTGGAGGTCTTACTGCTTAGGTGGTTCTCAAGCTCTCCTAACCATAAATACATAGACCTAGCAACAGACGTTGCTGCGATGTTGGTCTTAATGTTAAACATGGAGGCCTCCCAGGATTTTCTCAAAAGGGCGTCTGCCTTCCGCTCCATAGCATCTTTCAATTGAGCGGCATCCTCAAACGGCAGGGCAGTTTTTTTAACTTTCGCCACTTGTTTGTCTATTTTAGGGGTCTCGTCGAACAATAGTCGATTTTTAAATTCTTTGGAAATCCCAAGTCGTTTTTCTGGTTCCGACCATTCCTCCAAAATCATTTCTCTAAGGCTACTTTCACATTAGCGTTGTTTAAATCCGGCATTCAATTCCGACACTGGAACTGCCCGCCGGATCCGGAAAAACGTGTGAAAACGGATTACATTTGAAGCCTGATCAGGATTTTGATCACAATGAAAAAATGCATTGGAAAAAACGGATCCGCCATTTATGGACTTTTTCAAATTTTTCAGGTTTAACATGCAAAAACCGGATCCGGTTTGACTGAACACACTGCGCTGGATCCGGCGTTTATGCAAGTCAATGGGAAAAAGACCTGATCAGGCGTTCAGTCAAAGTGTTCAGGTTTTTTGGCTGGAGGTAAAAATACAGCATGCTACGGTTTTCTGAAAAGCCTGATCAGTCAAAAAGACTGAACTGAAGACATCCTGATGCATCCTGAACGGATTACTCTCCATTCAGAATGCATTAGGATAAAACTGATCAGTTCTTTTCCGGATTTGAGCCCCTAGGACGGAACTCAGCCCTGGAAAAGAAAAACGCTAGTGTGAAAGTACCCTAAGGCTAGTTTCACACTTGCGGCAGGACGGATCCGACATGCTGTTCACCATGTCGGATCCGTCCTGCGGCTATTTCGCCGTGCCCGCGGAACGCCGCTCCGTCCCCATTGACTATAATGGGAACGGGGGCGGAGCTCCGGCGCAGCACGGCGGTGCACGGAGAAAGCCGCCGGACTAAAAAGCCTGACATGCAGTAATTTTAGTCCGGCGGCCTTTCTCCGTGCACCGCCGTGCTGCGCCGGAGCTCCGCCCCCGTCCCCATTATAGTCAATGGGGACGGAGCGGCGGTCCGCGGGCACGGCGAAATAGCCGCAGGACGGATCCGACATGGTGAACAGCATGTCGGATCCGTCCTGCCGCAAGTGTGAAAGTACCCTAATATGTTTGTTTATGGGGAAGACCTTGGATTTTTTTCACCCTGAGTCCCCCGAACATTTCATCCTGAATGGATAAGGACCTAGGGGTTTCTTCAATCCCCATTGTCGCTCTGACTGCCTTTAGTAAGCCACCCATCTCTTCTGAGGGAAAAATAAAATTTTCTATTACTCTCGTAGATTTCTCCTTCAGAGAGAGAGATCATCCTCCCACTGCACGGAAGTAGAAGCTTTATCGTCAGCATCCTCGGATCCAGAGGTAATGATCCTAGAACGCGGACGCTTGCGAGAGGGCTCGCCCTGGGGATCAGACGGAGCAACTCTAGCGGCCCTAATTTCTTCCTGAACCACAGATCTGATATTCTCCATAAGGGACGATTGTTCCTGCTGGATCACATCAGAAATACACTCCTTACAAAGCTTCTTTCCATACTCGTCAGGCAGTCTTTTAGCACAAGCGATGCAGCGAGGAGGTTTTTTAACCTTTTTTTGAGCCTCTTTAGCCTGAAAAAATATGGAATAGAGGCATCAGAAATAGGCCTAGTAGAAATACAGTGCCATAAAAAAAAGCGGACCCCCAGAGGGATACTTACAGGAGGCAGAGAAGGCGCATCAGGCTCCATAACAGTTTGTAATTCAGGACCTGACCTATTCTGAAGTAGAAGTGAAATCACAGTACTCACAGACCTCAGATCCGTCCCGCCTTTTATTCAAACTGCTCTGTCCTCCTGCGCTTTACTTCCGGGTTGCGTCACATGACCGAACCCGGAAGTGACGTCACCGACGTCGGCGTGCGCACACTCCGGCCGCTATCAGCCCGACCCACAGGGGAGGAGGAGGAGGAAGAAGAGTGCGGCCCGGGAGCAGGCTCCAGACCAGCCGGAGCGAGTCCTCCCGATACCCCCCAGCGGCCGCCGGCGGACTGGGGGAGCTCCGATGAGCTTCAGGTAACCAGGAGACCGTCCTCGGACCCACCTGGAGAAGGAGAAAATAAAAAAGAAGACTATTTCCCATCTTCATCTCCCTGCCGACCGCAGGGAGACTCTTCTCTGACCCTGGCCACAGTGGGGACAGGAACACTGAGGTGTGGTGGTGGGAGGGGGCAATTTAACCTCTTCTCTGTTCCTGCCCCCACAGAGGTCATGGGTCAATCTCCTTGTGGCCGTCATGGTGATGATATGGGAAAAATAATGTAAGACTTTTTTTTTTATTTGCCAGATCAAAAATTGTCATGTACCTCAAAATGAAAAAAACTTTCTGGGTCTTGGGATGCGGCGATGTGAAAACATTTATGTATTTATTTTAACAAAGAGTTTATGTGCAAAAGTAGTAACCCCTAAAGAAAAGTATATGTATTTGTTATCACTGTAATTGTACTGACCCAGAAAGTAAAGTTGTCATGTTAGGGCTCTTTCACATCTGCGTTATTGTCTTCCGGCATAGAGTTCCGTCGTCGGGGCTCTATGCCGGAAGAATACTGATCAGGATTATCCTAATGCATTATGAATGGACAGTCCGTCCTTCAGGATGCATCAGGATGTCTTCCGTTCCGGAACGGAACGTTTTTTGGCCGCAGCAAATAGCGCAGCATGCTGCGCTTTTTGCTCTGGCCAAAAACCCGGAACACTTGCCGCAAGGCCGGATCCGGAATGAATGCCCATTGAAAGGCATTGATCCGGATCCGGCCTTAAGCTAAACGTCGTTTCGGCGCATTGCCGGATGCGACGTTTAGCTTTTTCTCAATGGTTACCATGGCTGCCGGGACGCTAAAGTCCTGGCAGCCATGGTAAAGTGTAGTGGGGAGCGGGGGAGCAGCATACTTACCGTCCATGCGGCTCCCGGGGCGCTCCAGAGTGACGTCAGGGCGCCCCAAGCGCATGGATGACGTGATCGCATGGATCACATGATCCATGCGCATGGGGCGCTCTGACGTCATTCTGGAGCGCCCCGGGAGCCGTGCGGACTGTAAGTATACCGCTCCACCGCTCCCCACTACTACTATGGCAACCAGGACTTCAAAATGCTTTCAGTGTTACTATGGCACCCAGGACGCTATTAAAGACGGATCCGTCTTCAAATGCTTTCAGTACACTTGCGTTTTTCCGGATTCGGCGTGTAATTCCGGCAAGTGGAGTACACGCCGGATCCGGACAACGCAAGTGTGAAAAAGCCCTTATTTACGCTGAAAAGTGAGTGCCTAACCCCCCCCCCCCCCCCCAAAAAAAAAAAAACAATGGCAGTATTGCTGCTTTATCTGATCTCTCCCAAAAAGAGTTAATAGGTTAATCTGTAAGTTGTGTACCCCAAAATGGTGCCATTAAAAACTACAAAGAAGCAAGCCCACATACTGCTGTACCGGTGGAAAAATAAAAAAGTTATAGCTCTTGGAATGGGACGGAAAAAAATAAAATACTTAGTCACTGCGGCCCAAAACAGGCTGGTCACTGATGGGTTAATAAGTCTGTGGACTTCTTGTTAATGCCAAGCAAAGCACCAAATACATGGTACCTAAAATGCTATTACATCTCATGCGTATTAAAGAAAGTATGGCACGAGAAGATCCAAATGCTGGGCTACCACATGAAGGCAGGTTAAGGGCTCATGCACACGGCTGTAGTTTTGGTCCGCCTCCAGTCTGCGTTTTTTGGGTACGCATCCAATCTGCATTCATCTTAATGTCTGTCCCGTGGCCATGCACAAAAATAGAACATGTCCTATTTTTGTCCGTTTTGAATTTCTGCAGGAGTAAAAAATAATAATAATAAAAAGGCAGCATGCACTTGTCTGGGATCTGTGTTTCGCAGATCCGTGTTTTAGAGAAGCCCTAAAGGTAATATTACTTACAAACTCTTGTGTGCACACCATAAAATGTACCGTGTAACCATACGTTAATTGTGTGGGTGTGTATGTAATACATGGCTCTGTGCGCACGTTCTCATCAAATTTTCCTGCAGTGGACATTTCCAGTAAGAAGTGACCAAGCAGACTTTTCCACAGCCTTTTACCTGCCTTCTGGTGCGGTCTCGCAGTCATTTGTTGCTTTCGGCCAAGTCCAGGCTTGGCGATCCCCTCTCTGATCGTGGTTATAGAGCAGGGACTGTCCCCTTGACCTTACGAGCTACATAATGTTTCTTTGTGGGGAGAGGATTACTCAAAAGGTTTAATGATTTAGCTGTCGCACTGAGAGATGTTATCGTACTGTGGTAATGAAAGCTCCGTTCACTTAAGAAGAGGAAGTCCTACTCATACTAATCTGTAAATCATTTATTTTATCAGGTTTTTTACCTAGACACCTTTTTTTTTTTTTTTTTTTTTTTTTTTCTGCTGACGTGTTTTCCAGGAGCTTTCGATTAACCAGCAAACATTACATAGATCAGAGAAAGTGAAGATTTATCACTGCGTTCATCTGGATTCTGAGTCTGTGATCGGGTTGGGTTATGCCGTTCATGAGCCAGCGAACACTTAGCTTTAAAAGTGGCCATAACGTTGTTATTCCCCTGCTGAAAACTTAACCACTTCATTACCGGAGTGTTTATCCCCCTTCCTTACCAGGCCAATTTTTCAGTTGTAGCAATGCGTCTATCTACGGTAACTGCAAATAACTGATTAATTTCTAGGCCAGCCTACATATATTTGATATTATTTTTCACAGGACACCTTACACCTTTCTTTTGTGCCATTAGATGATGGATATAATATTTATAAAAATATATTTAAAGGGCTTCTGTCACCCCTCCAAACAGCGATTTTCAGTATTGGACTTAATATAATTGCTAATGTACGCAGAGTCCATATATACCACTCTTACCTCTGGCTGTGCTTTAAATTCTTTAAAAATAGTACTTTTGTGATATGCAAATTTCTTCACTACCAGCAAGTTGGGCTGTTACTTGCTGGTAGCCGCCGCCGCCGCATCCTCGGTCTAAAATAACGCCCCCTCCTCCACTTGATTGACAGGGCCAGCAGACGCTCTCGTCCTCCTCCCGCTGGCCCTGTCTGCAGCTAAAATCCTGCGCCGTACCGGTCCTCATTCGGCGCAGGCGCTTTGAGAGAAGGACGCTCGTTGCCCGCTCCTTCCTCAGTGCGCCTGCGCCGATGACGTCAGCCTACACCCGGAAAAGAAGCATCACGATTACAAAAGGTTTCAAGACGAAACCTTTCTAAAACCATTCTCTTGTACCCTAAGAATGGACTCTATTTATGTAATTTATCTACTGGCTGGGCCCGCCGCAAGAGTTCAAAAGAATGGAGTGTATTTTGGATTTTGGCGGCCTATTTTTCTGTTGCTGGTGCTATAGCACTGTACTGCCAGAGAAATCTTGTACGACGCCAAAATGCTACAAGCCCCTTCAAAGTGACTTGTAGGTGGCGTTCTTACCTAATAAAAAGCGCTCCCTGCCCACTTTTAGATTTTACAATGTAATAGACACTCGTAGCTGGATGCTACAAGCGTCTATTACTGCCTGACCGCTCCCGCTGGCCCACCTCCCTCAGGACTGCAACTGTCTAATGACAGAGCAGTCACAGTGATCTGCGGCGTCACAGGCCGCCGGCAGATCGCTATGTAACCCGACTTTTATACGTCGGGTAACTGATAAGAGCCTACCGCCGCGACTGTAGAAAGTCATGCGGTCATAGGAAAGTGGTTAAAGTGGTAGCCTCACTTGAGCAAATGGCATGTATCATGTATAGAAAGTACAAGCCACTTACTAATGTATTGTGATTGTCCATATTGTTTCCTCTTGCTGGCTGGATTAATTTTGCCATCACATTATACACGGCTCACTTCCATGGTTATGACCACCCTGCAATCCAGCATCGGCGGCCATGCTTGCACACTATAGGGGAAAGTACCTATGCGCCTTGCACGGCCTCGGCCAACAGAGGCCAGCACTTTTTTCTATAGTGTACAAGCATGGCCACCGCTGCTGGATTGTAGAGTGATCGTAACCATGGAAACAAGCAAAGTATAATGTGATGGAAAAATGAATCCAGCCAGCAAAGGAGGCAATATGGACAATCACAATACATTAGTAATTGCCTTGTATTAACTTTCTCTACATAATACATGCTATTTGCTACAGTGAGACAACCACTTTAAGTATAAAGGGGTTTTCCGGTACTTAGATATTGAGGACCTATCTTCAGGGTAGGTCACCAGTATCACATTAGTGGGGGATGCACCACTGTTTAATGCAGGCACCAGAAACTATGCAAGTGCGTGCAGGGGCCGGACTACCTGTAAACCACAGGGAAATTTCCGGTGGGCTGATGCCTAGGAGGGCCACTCAAGCCCTCCTCATGGCCACCAGCCGGTCACATAATGATTTGATTGCCTCCTATGCACCCGACCAGCAGCCGTTCTCCTGAATTCAATTGTATCAATGTCCTCAGGACAGCGATACAAACTGTGGCACGGGTGGCAGTATTTTGTGCTACACTGTGGTATTTGGTTCGGCTGGGGCGGTATATTGCTCTGCACTATGGTACTGTTGGCCCTGCCTACCTATGTTCCTGCCTAATTATGTTGCCCCGCCTTCTGTCAGTTTGGACATGCCTGCAACATAGGGCCAGTTTTACGCTTTTTTCCAGGGCCACTTTTAGTCCCCAGTCCACCCCTAATTGCATGGAAGCCTCCGTCCACTGGGTCTGGCATGGCCACTAAATGGTGGACAGAACCATGTGCTTCCGACTCTGCCCACTATATCACTGAAACGAACCACCCCCTGATCTCATATGATGTATCCTGTGCATAGTCTATTGGTATATAGTTAAGAAAACCCCTTCAAAAAGTACATAATTACAGAATAGTAGGGGGTATACTTGCAGTTTTGGGGCAAATGCTCTTAAATTGGTAATTGGTCCATATTTTTGAACTTCCATTTGCATTTATCAATTTGAGACCAGCTTCCACAATTTGTGGCACATGGCAGTTTTCCATAAGCAATGTGGCCACAGCATATGATGCCAGCCTTATAGTAGCGCATAACTGGCTGGGATTTTTCAATTTGCTCTCACTAATATCAATTTCTTTTATGTTGCAGCCCACCCATGATCCCTGCTCTTACTGGAAACCAGAATCCAGGAACCAGTATACATCCAGATGACGCAGAACAGCAGGCTGCCCTCTTACTAGCATGTTCGGGGGACACCCTACCATCTAGCTTGCCTCCCGTCAACATGTATGATCTTTTAGAAACTTTGAAGGTAATGTTATGGTGCCGTGGCCTTAAAAATGTCAGTACTACTTTGCGAAAACATTACTTCTGAAAGTAAGATGCAGATGGATGGATCGATGGATGGTATTGTAATGCTAGCCCATGTACAGGGCTTTGAAAAGGAAGTTTGTCTATTTCACAAAGTCCCTTGTCAGTGCATTCTATATGAAAGGGGTTCTCCGGGCGTTTAATATTGATGACCTATCCTCAGGATAGGTGATCTATATGAGATTGGCGGGAGTATAGGGCATCGTTGCTGCTATATCTGTAGTAAAGCAGCAGGAAGAGGGAAGGGATGCAGCACGTGCACACTGCGCGCACCTTCCCTTCATACAACTGATCGGCCGGGTGTCGGACCCCCACCTATCTGACTTTTGATGAATTGATAGGTCGTCAATATTAAAACTCAGGAGAACCCCTCGAAGCTTGTAAGAGAAGCAGCACATGTGCTGCTGTGGAAGCCTCCATTCATTTCAGTAGGAGGACACAGTGGGTACAAAGTAGACTAAAACCATCCTTTCTCTCCGGATTGGTTGGGGTTTCCAGCAGTTGAACCACCATCAATTGTGACACATAGGCAATAGAACATGGTGGCAGGATTATGCCGATATTCTGCCAAATCTCTATACCAAAAGTCTATACCAGAAGTGACGAGATCGCCAAGGAATCAGCTGGAGGAGGGTGTGCGCGGTGCTGCGCAAGCGCACATCCACCGGCTTGGCAAAGAATTATTGCAGCGTCGCGATAGAAGTATTTCGTACACCGCGCGTGCGAACTTAGGGGTTTAGAGATTTTGCAGCGCATAATGTTTCATCAGAACTCCCTACCCTTGAGTGCGCAGGCGCCCACAAATCAGTTGCAGTTCATCTTTACCGCAGAGCTGAGTGCTGGATACCGAGCTCACCACATAGTAGAGCTGAACTGAAACTGATGATTTGTGGGCGCCTGCGCACTCAGGGGTAGGGAGATCCGCGCACACCCTCCTCCAGCTGATTCCTTGGCGATCTTGTCACTTCCGGTATAGACTTTTGGCAAGGTATAGAGGTTTGGCAGAACACCGGTACGATCTTGCCATGTTGTGAACGCAGCTCCAGTTCTGGAGTGTGACAGACAGGCCGCATTCATATTATGCTCAGCTGTGCTTGTCTGTCAATGATCCATCCATCAATGCTATCAATTTTGAATGTCTTACTTCTCATGTTAGGTTCACAAGATGTGAAATGGGCAGATGTGTTCAGTGTCCACGAAAAATACCTTCTGCTCACTGAGACCCTTCAGAATCTGTGCAGATTTTAGGACCTGCTCTATCCCTCTAATATGCTGCCGATTTCACTCTTTTGAATTGCATAGGGAACACCCTCACAAAATTGTTACACAATCCATATACAGAAATGCATCCGGATTTACAATACCTATTGTGTGTGGATATCTGGCGTTTCCATGCATTTTGTGGTTTTAATGTGGATGTGAATGCACTGATTTTTAACTTTTTTAATGTATTTTTTTTTGCAGATTCACAGAGAAGTTATCCCTTCTCACACAGTTTATGCACTGAATATGGAACGGATAATTATGAAACTTTGGCACCCTACTCAAGAGGAACTTCTGCAAGACCAAATTCACCGACAGAGGCTAACCGCCAAGGAAGGACTATTGAGTTGAAAATGGCAGCATTTTTTTTATGGAAAATCTCTTTATACCCATACTTGCTCTGAACTGCTGTGTCCTGCAGCAAACAGA
This sequence comes from Bufo gargarizans, assembly GCF_014858855.1. Classification (NCBI taxonomy): domain Eukaryota; kingdom Metazoa; phylum Chordata; class Amphibia; order Anura; family Bufonidae; genus Bufo; species Bufo gargarizans. The sequence continues at coordinate 152,728,518 of NC_058086.1, read as the reverse complement.
TTGAAAACATTTTTGTTAGACCAATTTACTACTTTTTTGGACTTATGACAACGTCATCATTTTTTGTTAAATAAACACACACAAAATCATGTTTTACACATTTTGATGAACATTGTAGTTTACATTCTAAGCAGAAAATTACTGGAACTGTGTTTATTTAAAGTGGACCTGTTAGCACGAAATGCAGTGTAACCTGCGGCAGCGTGTTGTAGGGCAGAAGCAGCTGAGCAGTTAGAAACAGTATTTTTTTATTTATTTTTTGCACTATAGGACTCACTTTTTTAGCTGGTAAAATCCTGCGTTCTTAATAATCAGTGCAGGCAGAATTGGAGGCTGAAAGATCATTCAGCTTATGGAGAGGACTACAAGAAACGCCTCCCTCCCCATACTGAAGGTCCTCTGGCAGTAGGGAAATACACAGTTGAGTCACATTATTATGACCACTTTCGACATCGGCAGCCCATAGGTCATGGAGGAAGTCATATGTGCTGAGCTGGCTCGTGGGTATACAGTATAAGGTGTGTGATGGGCTGTCCGCACAGATATCCCTCGGTGGGTATATAAGGTGTGTGATAGGCTGTCCGCATACATATGCCTCTGGGTATAAAAGGGGTGGGGATAGGCTGTCTGCACAGATATCCCTTGGTGGGTATATAAAATGTGTGATAGGCTGTCCGCATACATATCTCTCGGTGGGTATATAAGGGGTGTGATAGGCTGTGCACATACATGTCCCTTGGTGGGTATATAAGGGGTGTGATAGGCTGTCCGCATACAGATCCCTCGGTGGGCATATAAATTGTGTGATAGGCTGTCTCCATAGATATCCCTCGGTGAGTATATAAGGTGTGTGATAGGCTGTCCGCATACATATCCCTCTGGGTATATAAGGGGTGTGATAGGCTGTCTGCATACATATCACTCGGTGGGTATATAAGGTGTGTCATAGGCTGTCCACATACATATCCCTCTGTGTGACTGTGATTTATCTCCTGCACTCTAGACCATTAAAGTTACTGATAATTACCCCTCCACTTCTTCTTTAAGCTCCTCCTGAGCTTAACCCCCTTAATCCACCGTGACATACCGGTACACGACTGTGGTGCAGGGGATGTATGGAGTGGGCCCGATCCATACAGCAGGCACCCGCTGTGTATCATGCAGCCGGCTCCCGCCTGCACTGACAGGGAGTGGTGATTGCGCTGCCCCATCATTTAACCCCTCTGGTACCACGATCAACGCTGTTCGCGGCAACTGTGAGTGAAGGCAGAGGGGTGCGGCTCCGTCTGACTTCCAACCAGAGCCCCCGCAGTGAAATCGCGGGGCTCCGATCGGTTGCCCATGGCAACCGGGATGCCGCTGAAGCGCTCCAGGCCTGCCATGGCATTCTCCATATTGAGCTATGCACGAGGCATAGCTCAGAATAGAGACTAGAAATCATAGTCACCCTAATAGATCGGAAAAAAAAACACGTCCGAAAATGTCTGATCTATTAAAACAGAGATGCTCAACCTGCAGCCCTCCAGCTGTTGCAAAACTACAACTCTCAGTATGCCCGGACAGCCTACTGCTATCAGCCTACTAACGGTATAGTGAGGCGCCAATTGCACGTAACTAATAATGGAGAAAGTAGATGTATAAATATAGAGAAGAGGTAGAACAGCTCAAATGGCAAATATACCAGTAATCAAGTATGGAAGCTGTATTAAAACATGCCATACAGTGTGAACACAATTAAAAACTGAGTTAAGTCAAGGGACTTACTTCACCGAGGAGGAGGATGAACAGGATAAGCTTAAGACACCTGTCCTCCTTGCCTCCCCTACTGAGGTCGCCTGTAAGATGGATACACACCCCGTCCTCGCGATGGAAGTAAACTTGAGAACTTCAAACCAAGGATGCTTGTTTTATTCTTCTTAAAAGCTCGACGCGTTTTGGGGATTACAGTTAGGTCCCCTTTATCAAGAGCATAAGCATAACATAATACAAGAAAAACTCACAATTTTAAAGAGGAGATGCCGCTATCAGCCTACAGCAGTTCTGTGATCCGTGTCCATTTTTTCTTCTGTGGGTCTTCCTTGATTTTTGGAGGATCCACGGACATGAAGGAAAAAGTTGAACGCCTCTATGTTAGAATATATCATCGGATTTGAGTTAGATCGTGGAAACTCAGATCCGACAGTATATTCTAACACAGAGGCGTTCCCATAGTGATGGGGACGCTTCAAGTTAGAATATACAGGTCCTTCTCAAAAAATTAGCATATTGTGATAAAGTTCATTATTTTCTGTAATGTACTGATAAACATTAGACTTTCATATATTTTAGATTCATTACACGCCAACTGAAGTAGTTCAAGCCTTTTATTGTTTTAATATTGATGATTTTGGCATACAGCTCATGAAAACCCAATTTCCCATCTCAAAAAATTAGCATATTTCATCCGACCAATAAAAGAAAAGTGTTTTTAATACAAAAAAAGTCAACCTTCAAATAATTATGTTCAGTTATGCACTCAATACTTGGTGGGGAATCCTTTTGCAGAAATGACTGCTTCAATGCGGCGTGGCATGGAGGCAATCAGCCTGTGGCACTGCTGAGGTGTTATGGAGGCCCAGGATGCTTCCATAGTGGCCTTAAGCTCATCCAGAGTGTTGGGTCTTGCGTCTCTCAACTTTCTCTTCCCAATATCCCACAGATTCTCTATGGGGTTCAGGTCAGGAGAGTTGGCAGGCCAATTGAGCACAGTAATACCATGGTCAGTAAACCATTTACCAGTGGTTTTGGCACTGTGAGCAGGTGCCAGGTCGTGCTGAAAAATGAAATCTTCATCTCCATAAAGCTTTTCAGCAGATGGAAGCATGAAGTGCTCCAAAATCTCCTGATAGCTAGCTGCATTGACCCTGCCCTTGATAAAACACAGTGGACCAACACCAGCAGCTGACATGGCACCCCAGACCATCACTGACTGTGGGTACTTGACACTGGACTTCAGGCATTTTGGCATTTCCCTCTACCCAGTCTTCCTCCAGACTCTGGCACCTTGATTTCCGAATGACATGCAACAGTCCAGTGCTGCTTCTCTGTAGCCCAGGTCAGGCGCTTCTGCCGCTGTTTCTGGTTCAAAAGTGGCTTGACCTGGGGAATGCGGCACCTGTAGCCCATTGCCTGCACACGCCTGTACACGGTGGATCTGGATGTTCCTACTCCAGACTCAGTCCACTGCTTCCGCAGGTCCCCCAAGGTCTGGAATCGGTCCTTCTCCACAATCTTCCTCAGGGTCCGGTCACCTCTTCTCGTTGTGCAGCATTTTCTGCCACACTTTTTCCTTCCCACAGACTTCCCACTGAGGTGCCTTGATACAGCACTCTGGGAACAGCCTATTCGTTCAGAAATTTCTTTCTGTGTCTTACCCTCCTGCTTGAGGGTGTCAATGATGGCCTTCTGGACAGCAGTCAGGTCGGCAGTCTTACCCATGATTGCGGTTTTGAGTAGGTTTTAACCAGGCTGGGAGTTTTTAAAAGCCTCAGGAATCTTTTGCAGGTGTTTAGAGTTAATTAGTTGATTCAGATGATTAGGTTAATAGCTCGTTTAGAGAACCTTTGCATGATATGCTAATTTTTTGAGATAGGAATTTGGGGTTTTCATGAGCTGTATGCCAAAATCATCAATATTAAAACAATAAAAGGCTTGAACTACTTCAGTTGGTGTGTAATGAATCTAAAATATATGAAAGTCTAATGTTTATCAGTACATTACAGAAAATAATGAACTTTATCACAATATGCTAATTTTTTGAGAAGGACCTGTACTACGAACTGTGGACATGACTGCTGCCTGGCAGTACCCGATCTTTTACAGGGGGCTGTGATCAGCACAATTAATCTCTCAGGTGCCGCACCTGAGGGGTTAATTGTGCGTATCATAGCCCCCTGTAAGAGATCAGGGGCTGCCAGGGGGCAGACCCCCCCTCCCTCCCCAGTTTTGGTGGCCAGTGCGGCCCTCCTCCCTCCCTCTATTGTATTAATTTCATTGGTGGCCAGTGTGCGGCCTCTACCCCCCATCATTGGTGGCAGCGGAGAGTTCCGATCGGAGTCCCAGTTTAATCGCTGGGGCTCCGATCGGTAACAAGGCAACCAGGACGCTACTGCAGTCCTGGTTGCCATGGTTACTTAGCAATATTAGAAGCATTATACTTACCTGCTGCGCTGTCTTGACTTGAATGGGTACATGAACCGTTGTCCGTCAAAAAAATAGGACAGGTCATATTTTTTTAAAGGACTGGAAACACGGATCACGGACGCGGATGAACAACGGTGCATTTTCCGAGTTTTCAACGGACCCATTGAAAGTCAATGGGTTCGCAGAAAATCACGGAAAACGGAACAACGGACACAGATGCACACAACGGTCGTGTGCACGAGGCCTTAAAATATTGAAATTCCTGTAAACGCCATAACAGAAAAAAAAATTGAAATGCCATTTTTTTTGTCACCTTCCCCCCCCCAAAAAAAAATTTAATAACTGTGATCAAAAAGTCCTATGTACCGCAAAAATGGTGCCAATAAAAACATTTCATTATGTCAAAAAATAAAATTTAAAAAAGTCAGAAAATGGCGATGGAAAGAAAAGTTGGGTTTATTTTTGAGTTAAAAAAATAAAATACACCAAGTTTGGTGTCACTGGATTTGTATTGAGTTGCAGAATAATGTCATTTTTTAGCCGTGATGACAAAACCCCAAAAACTTTTTTTTCCCCCTGTTTTCCAATAACAGAAATAGTAAATTAAATGGTTGCGTTAAAAAATGTGAACGAAAAAATTAAAAATGTATCGCTATTGGAACGTGGGGAGGAAAAAGTAAAAATGCAAAACAAAAAATGAGATTTTATTGTGTAAAATTAAATATTATACTGAATTTTTTCCATAAACCTAAGGCAAGAATTTATCAAAAATTGGTGTTTTATGTCGGTCATTCGTCTGTGTAGCACACCTAGTCATGAATTGGGCACATCCGCCAGTGCTCCTACACTGATGCTCACAGCTGGCATAGGTTTCAGTCATCATTTACGCCAGAAAACTATCCCTGAGCCTATGGTCCTGCACACAGTCTGCCCCTGCCATGCCCCCTTTTCAAAATCCCCTCGTGTGCCTACATTTAGGTGCAACAGCATCTAACAAATCACAGATCCAGGGTGCAACTGTTTATTTTCACCGGAAACCCACAAGAGGGGATGATAAATTCCCCCCTACGTATTTATCTGCTCAGCTCTTTCTGCTCTACAAATGCGGCCTGCAGATTGCACTGCATTCATAAAAAAAGGGGTATTCCAGAAACCTTTCCCTGGGCTGCACATTAACTTTGACTCATCATGACGGGCAATGGCTTTAAATGCTCTCCAGCCAGTCACTGGCTTCAGTCATCACACCCCCTCCAGGTCAGCGATTAGGAAATCGCACAGGAACTGGAGAGCAGCAGGGAGCCCGACACCATTGGAACAGCAACTGTGGGGGATGGATAAGAATACGTTATGATAGGCGGATATCCTGGAAAAAAGTTTGGTTTGTGAGCTGGAATAGCCCTTTAAAGGGGTTCTCTGGGAATTAAGAAAAAAAAATGAATTATTTTATTATAACTATATTCCCAATTACCTTTTATTAGTTATAATGGCTTGTTTTGTCTGGGGAGCAGTGATTAGGAGAAACAAAATGGCCGCTGTCCTATTAGTACATGCAAAACCCTGTCTTAATCACACAGTAAGACAAGTTACTTCACAACACTGAGGCAAAGAGCTGCCTCATCCTCCTCTCTGCTCTGCTCGTCCGGGATTATGATCCTGAATACAGATTATAAAACCTTCAACTGAGGCCTCTTGCACACGGCTGTTGTGCTCCTGTGTCCATATTGCGGGCCGCATACGGCGGTTCCGCAATACATGGGGTTTCGGCCATGTTCATCCCGCATCATGGATGCGGACCCATTCATTTGAATGGGTCCGCAAATCCTGAGATGTACACAATTCATAAAAGGGAGAGACACCGCGCTGAGCCTAAATCACCTGACCCTTATTAGCCTCTGGTTCCGATCGTGTAAAACCTATCCACCTCCGTTTTTGAATAGCAGGATTACCTTGGTTCTGATGTGTGGGATTAGGGGACCACCTTCTCGGGCGTTCCAGTGTGCACGTTTTCTTCTGCACAGAGGCAAATAGCAGGTAGAAATAGGCTGTATGGAGTTCGCCCCGGCCGGTAGCGAGACTCCGTTTGTACTTACGCTCACGCTCACAAGAGGAGCTGGTGACGTCACCTGTTGAGCTACGGGCTGCTGTAAGCACCAAAAAACCTTCCTACGCGTTTCGAGTGCTACGGCACTCTTCGTCAGTTCCCTGACGAAGAGTGCCGTAGCACTCGAAACGCGTAGGAAGGTTTTTTGGTGCTTACAGCAGCCCGTAGCTCAACAGGTGACGTCACCAGCTCCTCTTGTGAGCGTAAGTACAAACGGAGTCTCGCTACCGGCCGGGGCGAACTCCATACAGCCTATTTCTACCTGCTATTTGCCTCTGTGCAGAAGAAAACGTGCACACTGGAACGCCCGAGAAGGTGGTCCCCTAATCCCACACATCAGAACCAAGGTAATCCTGCTATTCAAAAACGGAGGTGGATAGGTTTTACACGATCGGAACCAGAGGCTAATAAGGGTCAGGTGATTTAGGCTCAGCGCGGTGTCTCTCCCTTTTATGAATTATGTGTATAACTCTTTCATAACAGCTATTGCGGAGCTGTTTCTGACACTGCTGCTTTAACACTGTAATCAGCGCCGGTGGTATATCTTTGTATTGCTAAATCCTGAGATGTGGTGCAGAACCGAAGCACGGAACCAGCAGGAGTGCTTCCGTGGGTTTTCGATCTGTGCTTCCGTTTTGCAAAAAAAAAATAGAACTTGTTCTATCTTTTTGCGGAACGGACGGATCATGGACCCATTCAAGTTAAATATGTCTGGATCAGTCCTGGACATAGCCTGTGCATTGGAGAGACCCCAAATTGCGGTCCCCAATCTACAGAATGCAACCACATGCGGGCAAGAGGCCTGACTCTGTAGGAATGGAGTTCATGAGGAGATGTAAAGTACAGGCAGAGCAGAGAGGAGGATGAGGCAGCTCTTTAGCTCAGTGTTGTGAAATATCTTGTCCTCCTGTGTGATTAGGACAGGTTTTGTATTTACTAATAGGATGGTGGCCATTTTATTTCTCCTAATGATTGCTCCCTTGACAAAACCAGCCATTATACAGTACAGACCAAAAGTTTGGACACACCTTCTGATTCAAAAAGTTTTCTTTATTTTTATGACTATGAAAATTGTAGATTCACACTGAAGGCATCAAAACTATGAATTAACACGTGGAATTATATACATAACAAAAAAGTGTAAAACAACTGAAAATATGTCATATTCTAGGTTCTTCAAAGTAGCCACCTTTTGCTTTGATTACTGCTTTGCACACTATTGGCATTCTCTTGATGAGCTTCAAGAGGTAGTCACCTGAAATGGTTTTCACTTCACAGGTGTGCCCTGTCAGGTTTAATAAGTGGGATTTCTTGCCTTATAAATGGGGTTGGGACCATCAGTTGTGTTGTGGAGAAGTCAGGTGGATACACAGCCGATAGTCCTACTGAATAGACTGTTAGAATTTGTATTATGGCAAGAAAAAAGCAGCTAAGTAAAGAAAAACGAGTGGCCATCATTACTTTAAGAAATGAAGGTCAGTAAGTCCGAAAAATTGGGAAAACTTTGAAAGTGTCCCCAAGTGCAGTCACAAAAACCATCAAGCGCTACAAAGAAACTGGCTCACATGCGGACCGCCCCAGGAAAGGAAGACCAAGAGTCACCTCTGCTGCGGAGGATAAGTTCATCCGAGTCACCAGCCTCAGAAATCGCAGGTTAACAGCAGCTCAGATTAGAGACCAGGTCAATGCCACACAGAGTTCTAGCAGCAGACACATCTCTAGAACAACTGTTAAGAGGAGACTGTGTGAATCAGGCCTTCATGGTAGAATATCTGCTTGGAAACCACTGCTAAGGACAGGCAATAAGCAGAAGAGACTTGTTTGGGCTAAAGAACACAAGGATTGGACATTAGACCAGTGGAAATCTGTGCTTTGGTCTGATGAGTCCAAATTTGAGATCTTTGGTTCCAACCACCGTCTCTTTGTGCGATGCAGAAAAGGTGAACGGATGGACTCTACATGCCTGGTTCCCACCGTGAAGCATGGAGGAGGAGGTGTGATGGTGTGGGGGTGCTTTGCTGGTGACACTGTTGGGGATTTATTAAAAAATTGAAGGCATACTGAACCAGCATGGCTACCACAGCATTTTGCAGCGGCATGCTATTCCATCCGGTTTGCGTTTAGTTAGACCATCATTTATTTTTCAACAGGACAATGACCCCAAACACACCTCCAGGCTGTGTAAGGGCTATTTGACCATGAAAGAGAGTGATGGGGTGCTGCGCCAGGTGACCTGGCCTCCACGGTCACCGGACCTGAACCCAATCGAGATGGTTTGGGGTGAGCTGGACCGCAGAGTGAAGGCAAAAGGGCCAACAAGTGCTAAGCATCTCTGGGAACTCCTTCAAGACTGTTGGAAGACCATTTCAGGTGACTACCTCTTGAAGCTCATCAAGAGAAATGCCAAGAGTGTGCAAAGCAGTAATCAAAGCAAAAGGTGTCTACTTTGAAGAACCTAGAATATGACATATTTTCAGTTGTTTCACACTTTTTTGTTATGTATATAATTGCACATGTGTTAATTCATAGTTTTGATGCCTTCAGTGTGAATCTACAATTTTCATAGTCATGAAAATAAAGAAAACTCTTTGAATGAGAAGGTGTGTCCAAACTTTTGGTCTGTACTGTAACTAATGAAAGATATTAGGAATATATTTATAATAAAATAATATTTGAATTTTCTTAATTTTTGTCGCCGCGCAGTGCCGTGCCAAATCTAGAGTAGGTTCCCACTTGAGGATACAACCTTGTTGTGGTGAGTGGGCCTATGCTTTTTGATCAAAATGTATACTAATGCCTCAGTTATTGCGCTGAGAAGCAGTTATTAGATCAAAGCATAGCATGTGGATGTGCGATCCAGATTCTTTTATTTTTTGTTGTTGGATATTTTCATTTTCTTAAAGTCTTTCTACCATCAGAATTTCTATTATGTAGCTGACTGACATAATGTGCTAATGTCAGCAGTACATAACAGTGTGTTTATAATTGTGTCCCTGCTGCCGTTCTCCTAAAAAATAATAATACTCTTTTACAATATGCTAATGAGCCTGGATTCTGATATTGATGGCCAATCCTTAGCTTAGACCACCAATATCACATCGGCGGAGGTCAATCTGCTGTTCAGTTCATCCCAATTCTGGAATGCCCTTGAAATGGAACAGTTATCTTATGGGATTTCTTTCCTTGTTAAATACATGCTGTTTCCTGCTCAGATGGCAGAGCAGATTATATTAATGACTTACCAAAGATGAGATGCTGAATAGTATGCCGGGATTTTGGCATCTTTATAAAGAAGAACGTTGGGGAGCGGTGAAGCAACATACTTTTCCCCTTCCAGCAACACTTCATTGTTCTGGTTGAGAGCTCTGATTCTTGTTATTCACGGACCGATTTGTACAGATGCAGCAGAGTTAACACACACTCGGTGAGTTATCACGTCTAGTTAAACTCTACTATATCTGTAGGTGAAGATAGCAATAGAAGTGAAAAAAAGAAGAACCTTACAGGCCGTGTCTGTTCCGTTTTTATTTTTTTTGCGGATAGGATTTGGACCCATTGCTGTCCGCATCCGTATTTCTGTTCCGTAGCCCCGCAAAAAATATAGAGCATGTCCTATTATTGTCTGTTTTGCGGACAAGGATAGGCATTGTTACAATGGATCCACAAAAAAAGAAAATCGGAATGCTATATGGATGCCAAAAGGACGTTATCCGTATTTTCTGCGGATAAGTGTTTTGCGGACCGCAATACACATACGGTCGTGTGAATGTAGCCTTTGGCTGGACATACACGTGGCCGAATCCTTGTTCGGTTGACAGCTGACTCCTCCATGCACATGCAAGCTCAGTTTGGCTGAGCATGCATATGTCCTGATGGGAAGGAGCGAGAAAGCTGCTGCAAGACGTCTCTGATGGATCAGGGTGTTGAAATCCAACTGCTCTTCACCCAGCATCTGCTGTCAGGAGGCGGTATAAATGTTCTGTTAGTCCCTTCAGGTCGAATGCACACGGCCATGGAACACAGACGTGAGCGGTCCGTGGTGTTCTGGCCTGGCATCCTGCTGAGAGGGCGGCGTCATTGGTTGCTATGACGCCGTGCGCTTTGTGCCGCCGCTGCACTACAGTAATACACTTGTATAGATCATACGAGTGTATTACTGTAGTGCAGCAGCAGCATGAAGCGCACTGCGTCATAGCAACCAATGACACCGTGTGCTCCTGCTGTCAGCAGGATGCCAGGCCGGGATACCACGGACCGACCGCTCACGTCTGTCCGTGTTCCACGGCCGTGTGCATTCGGCCTTAGGCAGTGTATTTTCTGACCGATTACTGGATATGTATGCATTTCCATTCACATCACATTATTGACTGGTGTGGTTTTGAGGCAAACGTTTTATTTTGTCCTGGGAGTTCAATATTAATGGCCTGTCATCAGGATTGGTTATCAATATCTGGTGTTGGACGGGAGGGGGGGGAGTTGACTCCTGGAACCCCCCATCAATCTGCTGTTTAAAGAGGCTGGCGCGGTCGCAGCCTTTTACTAGGCCACCTTCGTCACATGACCCATTTAAGTGAATGGGTCTGAGCTGCAATACCAAGCACAGCTGCTATACTGTGGATGGCGCTGTGGTTGGTAAGTGCATATTCACATCAGAGCTATTGTTTTCACCTTTTTCTGCTTCTATAGCCCCTTTAAGTCAATGGGGGAGATTTATCAAACTGGTGTAAAGCAGAACTGGCTTAGTTGCCCATAGCAACCAATCAGATTCCACCTTTCATTTTCCAAAGGAGCTGTGAAAATTGAAAGGAGAAATCTGATTGGTTGCTATGGGCAACTAAGCCAGTTCTGCTTTACACCAGTTTGATAAATCTCCCCCAATGTCTGTAGATAGAGATGTCATGTGGGAATGGGTCAGATTTGGAGATGTAGGCCTCTTGCACACGAACGTTGTGCGCACAGATGCGGACCCGTTCACTTGAATAGGTCAGCAATCATGGAGATGCGGAACGGAAGCACTACAGAGTGCTATTTTTTTGAGGTATGGACGGATCATGGACCCATTCAAGTTGAATGGGTCTCAATACGTCAGGCCGCCGCACGGACGTTGCACAATGGATGCACAACGTTCTTGTGCAAGAGGCCTTCAGTCTCCAAGGAACCCATCTAATCATCTGGCTGACGTGGCCCCGATGTCATCTTCACTAGACCTCTTCAAGTACCTTGTGCCCTGTCACATCATATACAGTAGTGTTAAAAAAAACAAAAACTGATAAACCCCTGTTTTGGGTAGAAGTGATATTTCTACATAGCAAATAACGTGTAAGTGAAAAAATAAAACCCAGACCAACAATTATGACATGCATGCCGCTCATACTGAGTAACTGAATCATTATTGGAAGGGGTGTGCTAAAAATAATAGCAGTGAGGAGTGAAGTCATTCATTCTGTGGAATAACGGGTGTCAATTTTAGCCCTTATTTAACCCCTTACTGTCCAGCAAGTTTTGGGCCTTACTGACCAAGCGTTTTTCTTAAGGTTTTTTTTCATCATCGCCTTCTAAGAGTTATAACTTTTTTATTTTTCCACCTATGTAGCTGTATGAAGGCTTTTTTTGTGGCAGGATAAGTTGTAGTTTTTAATGGCGCCATTTTGGGGTACACATAACTTTCTGATTAACTTGTTTTTAACTCTTTCTGGGAGGGAGATGGGAAAAATACTACCACTGAGTTTTTACGTTTTAAATTTTATGGCGTACATTTTTCGGTATAAATAACATAATCTTTATTCTCTGGGTTAGTACGATTACAGCTAGAGATGAGCGAATTTAATATTTTGAAATTCGTTTACTGGTAAATTGTGAATTGCGTTGTGGATTCTGTTACCACGGACCATAACGCAATTCTATGATGGAATGCATAACGGAATGCCTTCAGAGGCATTCCGTTATTCACTCCGTCATAATAGAAGTCTATTGGCTGCAAAACGGATCTGTCCCGTTTCCGTTATGCAGGGGAGTCCTCTCCTGCATACGGGCTCATGCACACCAACGTATTTATTTTGCGGTCCGCAAAAAATGGATCCGCAACATATACGGATAACATCTGTGTGCATTCCATAGTTTGCTGAACGGAACAGCTGGCCCTTCATAGAACAGTACTATCCTTGTCCGTAATGCAGATAATAACAGAACATGTTCTATTCTTTGCAGAACGGAAATACGGAAACTGAATGCACACGGAGTAACTTTCGTTTTTTATTTGCAGACCCATTAAAGTGAATGGTTCCGCATACGGTCCGCAAAAAAACCAGAACGGACACGGAAAGAAAATACGTTTGTGTGCATGAGCCATAAAGGAAATGGGACGGATCATTTTGCAGCCCATAGACTTCTATTATGACAGACTAAATAACCGAATGTCTCTAAAGGCATTCCGTTTTGCATTCCGTCATAGAATTGCGTTATGGTCCGTTTTAACGGAATCCATAATGTAATTCACATTTTACCAGTAAACAAAGCGTGAACGAATTTCATAACCTGAAATTTGCTCATCTCTAATTACAGTGATACCAAATACATATAGTTTTTTTTTACGTTTTACTACTTTTATTCAATAAAACACCTTTTTTTAAAAGGAAGAATTTTGCATAGTTGCCTCCCAAGACCAATAACTTTTTTCTTTTTATGAAAGTTGTGTTAGGGCTTGATTTTTGCAGGACAACTTGTAGTTTTCATTGGTATCATTTTGGAGTAAATTACGCTTTTTGATACTATAGCTTGTTATTAAGTTTTTTCGGTGGCAACTAAGAATAACTGAGCAATTCAGTAAAATTTTTTTACGGAGTTCACCTTAGAGGATAATTTACATAATCTTTGTGTAGTGTGGGTCATTACGGACGCGGCGATACCAAACATGTGGGGGACATTTTTTTGTTCTCAATAGCCTGCCAGAGATGTCTAACTCTAAACTAGCCTTAGGGCTCATTCACACTAACGTGTGCTGCCCATTGCCGTATTGCGGACCACATTTGCGGATCACGGGCACCGTTCTGTGTGCATTCCGCATCACGGATGTGGACCCATTCACTTCAATGTGTCCGCAAATCCAGAGATGCAGAACGGAACACTACGGAAGCACTACGAGGTTACGTTCCGTGCCTCCGCACCGCAAAAAGATAAAACTTGCTCTATCTTTTTGCGGAACGGAGGGATCGCGGACCCATTCAAGTGAATGGGTCCACGATCCCCATGCGGCTGGGCAATTTGCGGTCCACAGCACCGGCTTCACGCGGTCGTGTGAATGAGCCCTTAGACTGATTAAACAGTTATAAACAGACTATGAAACACACATAGAGAAGTGAAATATAGATTCTAGGGCACATTTATTAAGACCGGCATTTTAGACCTGGTGCTGGATTCGCCGGAGTTATGAATCAACGCTTCTAAATGTAAGCCAGCTTCCTTGCGAGAAAATGGTAAATTAGACATGCCTGCCCACACCACGCCCAGGGGCGGACTGACAACTCATGGGGCCCCCGGGCAATAGGAGATTATGGGGCCCCTGTGTCCCCGCCCACCCTCAAGCCACACCCACACACAGCCCCACCCACATCACACGGTGCCGGCTTCAGTAAAGTCTCAGTGGGTCCCCCTATACAGTGATAATTCTCTGAGTACAGAAAATATAGTAGATGTCCCCTGCAGTCCTATGTAACACCACAGATAACACAGTGATGGCTATCTGAGTACAGAAATTGTAGTACTGTTACCTGCAGTCCTATGTAAAACTACAGATAACACTAGTGCTGATAATGTGGTAGTGTTACCTACGTACTTAGTGTGCCTCCCTATTAGTGTTGAGCGAACTTGTGTTTTAAGTTCGGCGTCTAAAGTTCGGGTTCAGGTTAAATAATTCTGTAGACCAATATTTTCCGACCTGTGGCTCTGAGGCTGCTGCTAAAACTCTGAGCATGTCCTGGCAGTCTTTGGTGGGCAAGAAATTCTGAAAGTTGTAGATCTGCGACATAGGTGGGGCCCTGGTCACAGACTTTACCTAGGGAATCCCACTTGACTTCGCCCATACAGCATCACAGGGTAGCGACAGCATCACAGGTCCTTTACCGCCTCCAGTTGCACAGCCTGTGAGCCTGACTCCTCCCACACAGGATCACATGGTCTTGACATCATCACAGGTCCTTTACCTCCTCCCGCGGAACAGCCAGCCCAGGAGACTGACTCCGCCCACGCAGGATCACGTGGTCGCGACATCATGAAAGGTCTTTTAGCCCCCTCCAACTAGAAAAAGCCTCTAATGTATGGGCTCCTGGGAGGAATAGGTCATGTGACGAGGGGACGCGAAATAGGTGGTGAAAAATAGCTCTTTAGCACAGCTGCAGCGGGCCCCTATCCTGGCCGGGCCCTCGGACCACGTCCGAAGTGCCCGACCAGTCAGTCCGCCCCTGACCATGCCCACTTTTTTAGATCTGTGTGAGCGGGTAAAAGCCGCAGATTGCCATGCAAAGGGCCTTTGCGCCCCAATCTGTGCCAGAAATATGCTTAAAGAGGACCTTTCATTATGATAAAAAATCTAAATTAAGCATACAGACATGGAGAGCGGCGCCCAGGGATATCCCCGCACTTACTATTATCCCTGGGCGCCGCTCCGTTCTCCCGGTATAGGCTCAGGTATCCAGATTTTCGGCTCAACTAGGAGGATCCTGCTCTTGTTCTCCTGGGCGTCTCCTTCTCCCAGGCTGTAGCGCTGGCCAATCGCAGCGCTCCGCTCATAGCCTGAGAGGTTTTATCTCCCAGGCTATGAGCTGAGTGCTGCGATTGGCCAGGGAGAAGGAGACGCCCAGGAGAACAAGAGCAGGCTCCTCCCAGTTGAGCCGAAAATCTGAAGATACCGGAGCCTATACCGGGAGAACAGAGCCGCGCCCAGGGATAATAGTAAGTGCAGGGAGATCCCCGGGCGCCGCTCTCCATGTCAGCATACTTAGTTTAGATTTTTTACTGTAATGAAAGGTCCTCTTTAATTTAGGCATATTTATGTTTAATAAATGACCCCCCTAAAGAATGATGAGAGACATGTATGGTCAAACAAAAGCTAGTATGCAGCCTTAGGGGGCATTCACACCACCGCATCCGTTTGCGGTTCACAAATTACGGATCCGCAAAACATGGATACCGGCCTTGTGCATTCTGCATTTTGTGGATCAGCACGTCCTGCCCTTTGTTAGAAATGCCTATTCTTGCAGCGGTACGGAAATACGGATGCGAACACTGAAATTATTAGCTCCGTATCCGATCCACATTCTTTTTAAATGGTCATGTGACTGGACCTCTAGACCAATAGATTTCTCATTTCCTACCGATGTAGCAGGGTTAACACATAAACTCTTAACTCAAATTTCTTAACTCATCGCGTTATCTTGAAACAAAAGTCATTGAAAAGCAATTGCAGGTGTTTGCTTAACGCATTTAGTTCAGATAACACGTCTCATAAAGCATGTGTGTTAACTCTACTACATCTGTAGATTTTTGTATGGAACCTAGATAGTAGAAATCCGATGATCATGATTCTCAGTAGAGCTTTACCAGGCACCAGTAGACCACACTTATCTGATCTTGCTGTAAGCTTTCAAGTCATGAAGACAGGAAGTCTGGGTAATACTTGTCCTCAGTCTAGTACTTGAAGACATCAGATGTGACGTACAGTCAGTGTATCGCACAGGTTTAGAGAGATGCAGAATCCCCAAATCATGCAACAAGCTTAAAGGGGCTTTTTCTGGGACTTTCAAATAAAAAAAAAATTAGCTCTGAAAAAGTTAAGTGTTAAAAAATATTGCAATATCTTTATTTTTATTTATTTGGTCTTGTTAGCTGCTTGCTTGGTAATGGGCATGTCACCAGTGTAGGTTTAGACCTCCTTCCAGGGGCGTAGCTATAAGGGGTGCAGAGGTAGCAGTTGTTACCAGTCCCAGGAAACTGAGGGGGCCCAAAGACCCTTGTGTCGCATAAGAAGACACTGGTATTATAGAAAGTGCATGCTGGTCAAGTTACCGTACACCTCTGGCTGGAGGGAAAGGGTTAGGTCAAGAATTTGGCATGGGGGAAGGGGTGCCGTTTAAATTTTTGCCTCAGGCAGCATGAATGTTTTGTGCTTTCCTGCCCCTGGCCACAAAGTACTAAGGGAAGGGGGGCCCCAAGCTGAACTCTTGCACCAGGGCCCATGAGCCTTTAGCGAGGCCCCTGCCTCCTTCTACTATCAGTACCCACCAGCTATATCTCTTTGTTCCACCTATGCCCACAACAACTCTCAGCCATGCAGGAGTGCTATGGCACCTGTGTAGGAGCTCCTGCAGGCACTCTAGAAGATAGCCTTGTCCTTTCCATCCCAGTATGCCACATGACTCATGGCATTCCTTATAGTTTCATTACTGTGGGAACACTGGTGGCAGGATCACTTGACCCACTGGTCATTTGGGTAAAATTTGGTGCAACTTCCCCCCCCATGTCATAGTATTATTCTGGCTGCCTCTCGGCATGTTTGCTGTGCTGTCGTCGGACCTCCGCCGGCACGCGTGCACTAGTGTCAGCAGGCTGTTCATCTGCCGGAGAAGGCTGCGGCTAATGTGAAAGCCTTACCCAGTCCCCACCGCTAGGTTCCATATCCATCGCTCCACGGTCAGCTCTTCATCTCCCTGCTGCGCTGAAATTTAGATCCTGTTCTCAGAAGGGGGAGGGGGAATTGGTGCATGATTGTTACACGACTACTGCAGCCAATTTCTGGCCGCATCAGTCACCTGCTCCCCTAGCAGGTGACCGAAGGGGAGAAGTTCACTGCTGTGGCCAGCAATTAGCTCCAGTGGTCATGTCCCCCCTGCCAATAGGATGTCGATTTCAGTGCAGCAGAGAGATGAAGAGCTGGCCATAGAGCGATGAGGACTGATCTTAGCGGTGGTTACCAGGTAAGACCCCTGGGGAATCTGGTATCCACCAGCAATACGTGAGGGGAAGATACCTTTATTATGCTGATTGGGTATTTATCTTTGTGTGTCATTTTGCTTGATTGTATTTTTCAAGTTTTGCGTTGTCTAGGTATTGATACCAATTTTATGGTACACTCATTGTGTCTTTATTGTATACAACATTTTAACTTTCTTGTTTAGCCTTTAAGTACTGTGAGATGTGGTTTTGCTGTTTGTGATGAAGAGGAAGGAAACATTCAATCATACTTTGAAACAATGGGAAGTTGGGGTCTTGAAAACAACATTAATCTTTGCTTTCTTACAGGAACACACAGACTCACATTTACTAATACTGTCTAAAAGTAAGGGTCCATTCACACGTCCGTAGTGCATTGCGGATCCGCAAACTGCGGATCTGCAATACACTCGGCCGGCACCCCCATAGAAATGCCTATACTTGTCCACAATTGCGGACAAGAATAGGACATGTTCTATTATTTTTCCGGAACCGTGGACTGGAAGATTGTCTGCTCGCTCCAGAAATGCGTGCTCTCCGCATCCATTCTGTCCCCATAGAGAATGAATGGGTCCGCACCCGTTACTCAATTTGCAGAATGGATGCAGACCACAATTGCGGACGTGTGAATTGAGCCTAAAAGAGTGCAAGCTTATAGACAGACAGTCTTAAACCACCAGATTTATCACAGTGGGTATGCTGGCTGATAAACCTGGCACATCTAAAGACTGTCTAGTCTTAGTTTACACCACCTTTTTGTAAAAAAAACCCCACCAAATTTCCTTTCTCTACATCTAATATAAACAAAAGAGGGGGGCACACTGGGAATGTTGGAGTGCCATACTAATAGCCCATGAGCCCAATCAGAGTTTACAATAGAAAAAAAGACTATATTAAAAAGCAGCACGTCCCAAAGATTTAAAATATAATCTTCATTATGGCCACAGCAAAACAAGAAAGTTAAAATACTGTATTCAATAAAGACCATATGAGGGACCCAAAATCTGTCCCTACATATAAGTGCACATCTAATGCTCAATAAGAATAGTACTGGTACCCAGATAAATGACAAATAGAAATATACACTACTCACAAATAGTTAGGGATATTTGGCTTGTGGGTGAAATTTCAGGATGAACCTAAAATGTGACCTTCTCTAAACTTTTGAATGCACATGTCCAACTGTTCAGTGTTTCAGTACGTTTTGCACAACTTGCTGTTCTCTAACAAGGAGCTTAACGGCAAAATTCACGACAGGTGTTTGATCCATAAATCACCCAATACATTTCTAGGTTCAATTAGAATTACTATTTAAACAGTCCTCCTCATCATGCTGTTCACATTTTGACATCATGAGACCAAGACGACACCTAACTATTGATCAACAGTGCCTCGCCATTGCGAGTCTTCAAGCAGGATGTCTTCAGATGGAAGTGGCCACGGGAGTGTCACAGAGTGTCATCAGCAGGTTGCAACAGAGATATAGAGAGACTGGAAGAGTCACAGAAAGGCATAGAAATGGACGTCCTTTGGCCACATCCCACACTAATGACCTCTTCATTGTGAACAATGCCCTGAAAAAACGGATGATGAATGCCACACAACTTCAGGCACATTTAAGTGGAGTGAGAGTCACCCAAGTATCACGTCAGACCATTTGAAACTATTTACTTCAGCGCGGTCTGCATGTTAGACAACCTGCAAGGGTACCTGACCATGGGTGTCACACTGGAAGTGGGACCAGTGGGCCTCAGTGCTGTTCACTGATGAAAGTCAATTCACACTGAGTAGAAATGATGGCCGTCAACCATGAGAGTGCTATGCATCAGCAACTGTTGTCACCAAACAGGTGTGTCTAGTCAATGAAGAACTGCCCTACACTTTGTGAATGGTACAATAACATAATTATTCCAGTCATTGTGCCTCTGCATGAACAACACAGGCCTTATTTCATCTTCATGGATGAAAATGCGCCAGCTCATCGAGGTTGCATCATTAGGGAACGGCTGTTGGAGACTGGGGTACTTTAAATAGAGTGGCCTGCACTTTCTCCAGACCTGAATCCCATTGAAAACCTATGGGATCAGCTGAATCGCCATGTAGAGGCTTGTAACTCCTCTGTACTGCAGAACCTCGATGACCTGAGGGTCGCCCTTCGAGAAGAATAAGATGCCATGCCTCAGCAGACAATAAGCATGGCACGAATCAGCGGGTGTGAACCCACTGTGCCACAAGTCACACCTCCTCTAAGGGCATTGTCTAAGTAAACTCCCTCTTTTCTACACAATACCCATGATGGTGGGGATAGACTTTCCCAAGGGGAACACCAGGTCGCTACCTCTTGAGTAGGATAGACACACAAGGCAGCTGGTCCAGGCAGATCAGGAGGTACCTGAGAAAGGTACCAGAAGTACAGGCGATGTCAGCAGGCGGGGTCGTTACCAGGAGTGACAGAGGATGAGGCAGAAGCGTAGTCATACAGGCAAAAGACCAGGTAATCTGGGTCGGCAAAAGGAGAGTCAGCAGCCGCTGTTACAAAGCATTGGACATGAGACAGCATAAGTTGTCGTAGTCAAGCTGTAATTGATGCTCAAGACCACATGACAAGTTATTGAGACACTGACATTTTTTGTGAGGGTATACCCACCACTGGTGTTGGCTTTTGTTTAAATAAATTGTTTGAGGTGAGGAGATGCCCTAATTTAATGATATAATATCACAGTAGTGTGAACTTTTTATGTTTTCCATAAATTTCACCCGAAAGCCAAATGTACAGTATCTAACTTTTTGTGAGTAGTGTATAATCCAGGTGGCTCAGGGGTCCTAAACTAAAAGCAATAGCCGAGGCAAGATATATATATATACAGGTACCTACATAAATAATTAAAAATTAACGTGTGTAAAACAGAAGCACGTCCATTATACTGTACAGGGGCTTTAAAAATAAATCACAACATTGCATTTACATGTCCTGAATAGGTTAAATTTGCCAAGGAACACATTGACTGGCCCAAAGAGAAATGATGTAACATTATTTGTACTGATGAAAGCAAAATTGTTCTTTTGGGGTCTAGTGGCTGCAAGCAGTATGTCAGAAGACTGCCAAGCACTGAATTCAAGCCACAGTACACTGTGAAGACACATGGTGGTGCAACAGTCATGATATGAGGATGTTTCTCCCCACCATGGTGTTTGGTCTGTTTATTGCATATGATATCAGCTTGAATATATCAAAATACTTGAGATCACGAAGAAATGCCCTTCAAATGGGTGTTTCAACATAGCAATGACCCAAACACACCTGTAAGTAAACAGCATTTTGGATATAGACGAACATGATTGAGGTAATGGAGAGGCTAGCCCAATCTTCTCATCTCAGTCTCATAGAGAACTTGTGAGGTGGCATACAAATACAGTATATGGGGCAAATCCCAAAAATGCAGAAGAATTGTGTAATGTAGTCCAGTCATCCTGGACTGGAATACCTGTACAGAGGTGCCAGACGTTGGTCAATTCCATGCAACAGTGATGTTAAGCAGTTCTCAGAAACAGTGATTACACCACAAAATATTAGTTTGGTAATTCAAAGTATAATGAAATTTCAAACATTTTTTCAATTTATACATTACATTTTTGAGTTTTTAAAGAAAATTTTTTTTTTTTTAACAGCCTAATATTCCTTTTTCTTTACTTTTTAGAAAAGCTTTACACAAACTGGATAAATGTTGTTATAGCTTTGATTTGGAACTGAAGGTGTAATATTTCCAGTGCATCTGCATTTAGGGAAATAAAAGTTATTACGATTTTGCGATTTAGTTGCCTTTTTAAACTCACTGCTGTACTTGAACATGGCTCACAAAGTACAAAAGGCTGGGAGCCATTGCGATATAGCATGCACAACATGCAGATGTTTAGTCATTGGCTGTGGGTTGTGTGGTTTTTAATTTTCGCTATAAAGGGGAAGCAAACAATCCATTCTTCTTCTTAAATTGCTCTGTGATAGGATGACATTTCTCCTCTGAATGTATTATCTCATAAAAATGATTCAGACTTTGTCACAAAGCTGCATTTTCAATATGGGTGTGTATACCATATATATACAGGCTCGGACTGGCTCACAGGGGTACAGATGAATCCCCCGGTGGGCCCCTAGTCTCCCACCCCCTGCACAAGTGACACATAACAGTAGACTTACTGCACCACATACATATATTCCATGTCCAGCTCCTCCACCAGCCTATATTCATATAAAAAACCTGCTAGATTATTACAGAAACTCCCCAGTTTATTATTATAGACACGATCAGAGCTGAGATGACTTGTAGATCTGTTGAGCTTTGTGTGTATCTGTCATACAATGTACAGTGGATATAAAAAGTCTACACACCCCATTAAAATGTCAGGTTTCTGTGATGTAAAAAAAATCAAAATCATTTCAGAATTTTTTCCACCTTTAATGTGACCTATAAACTGTACAACTCAATTGAAAAACAAACTGAAATATTTTAGGTAGAAGGAAGAAAAAATATGAAAATAAAATAATATGGTTGCATAAGTGTGCACACCCTTAAACTTAAGCACCTTTTGATTTTATTACAGCACTCAGTTTTTTTGGGTATGAGTCTATCAGCATGGCAGATTTTGACTTGGCAAGGTTTGCCCACTCTTCTTTGCAAAAACACTCTGCCAGATTGCGAGGGCATCTCCTGTGCACAGCCCTCTTCAGATCACCCCACAGATTTTCAAGCGGATTCAGATCTGGGCTCTGGCTGGGCCATTCCAAAACTTTAATCTTCTTCTGGTGAAGCCATTCCTTTGCTGATTTGGATGTATGCTTTGGGTCATTGTCATGCTGAAAGATGAAGTTCCTTTCTAGTAGAAGCCTGAAGGTTTTGTGCCAATATTGACTGGTATTTGGAACTGTTCATAATTCCCTCTAGCTTAACTAAGGCCCCAGTTCCAGCTGAAGAAAAACAGCCCCTTTGCATGATGCTGCCACCACCATGCTTCACTGTGGCTATGGTCAGGGGTCAAGTCCTGGGAAAAAAAGTGTGAGAACTCACCCAAGATCCACTGCCACCCCGACCCTCCCCCACAACAAAAATAAAAAAAATTAAAAAGTAAACAAAAGGAATTTGCGCTATATGTCTGTTCAGGCGTAATTTGTCTCTTTCTTATAAGCTACCCTTATATATAATTTACTTACAGTTCTGAAGACTCAGGGGTGCTGGCTGGCTTGGCCTCATGGGTGCTGGCTGGCTTAGCCTCAGGGGTGCTGGCTGGCTTAGCCTCAGGGGTGCTGGCTGGCTTGGCTTCAGGGGTGCTGGCTGGCTTAGCCTCAGGGGTGCTGGCTGGCTTAGCCTCAGGGGTGCTGGCTGGCTTGGCTTCAGGGGTGCTGGCAGGCTTGGCTGGGCAGAAGGAGTGTGGGAGACTGTGAGGCCTTTTTTCTCCAAGCTGCTCTGAAAAAAAAAATGTCATTACACCTCAGTTCAGACCACCAATTAGACCCCCAATGTTAAGCAGACCTCAGCTAACAGCCCCAATAAGATCCCCAGTGTTAATAAGACCCCATTAAGAGCTCAGATAACACCTCAGCTCAGACCCCAATATGAATGACCCCCAATCAGACCTGAGATAAGAGCCCCATGCCTCATAGCAGCCCCCAGTAGCCTCATAGAAGCCCCAGTAGCCTCTCCATCAGCCCTTAGTGCCTCTCCATCAGCCCTTAGTGCCTCTCCATCAGCCCCCAGTGCCTCTCCACCAGCCCCCAGTGCCTCTCCACCAGCCCTCAGTGGCTCTCCATCAGCCCCCAGTGACTATTCATTAGCCCCCAGTCCCTCTCCACCAGCCCCCAGTTCCTCTCCATTAGCCCCCAGTGCATCTCCATCAGTCCCCAGTGCCTCTCACCAGTCCCCAGTGCCTCTCACCAGCCCCCAGTGCCTCTCCATCAGCCCCCAGTGCCTCTCCATCAGCCCCCAATGCCTCTCACAATTCCCAGTGCCTCTCTATCAGTCCCCAGCGTCTCTCACCAGCCCCCAGTGCCTCTCCAGTCCCCAGTGCCTCTCACAAGCCCCCAGTGCCTCTCCATCAGCCCCCAGTCCCTCTCATTCAGCCCTGTCTTGCCACTCTACTCCATAGCCCAGACATATGAAGAATACGGGAGATTGTTGTCACATGTACCACACAGTCAGTACTTGCCAGATATTCCTGCAGCTCCTTTAATGTTGCTGTAGGCCTCTTGGTCGCCTCCCAGACCAGTTCTCTTCTTGTCTTTTCAGCAATTTTGGAGGGACGTCCAGTTCTTGGTAATGTCACTGTTGTGCCATATTTTCTCCACTTGATGACTGTGTTCACTGTGTTCCATGGTATATCTAATGCCTTGGAGATTCTTTTGTACCCTTCTCCTGACTGACGCTTTGGAAGCTCTCTGTGGACCATGGCGTTTGCTGTGGAATGCGACTAAGAACATTTCAGAAAAGACCAACTAGAGCAGCTGAATTTTATTTGGGGTTAATCAGAGGCACTTTAAATGATGGCAGGTGTATGCTGACTACTATTTAACATGATTTTGAATGTGATTGCTTTATTCTGAACACAGCTACATCCCCAGTCATAAGAGGGTGTGCACACTTATGCAACCACATTATTTTAGTTTTTTTGTTTTTCTTCCCTCCACCTAAGTTTGTTTTTTAATTGAGTGGTACAGTTTATAGGTCACATTAAAGGTGGAAAAAGTTCTGAAATGATTTATCTTTATCTCATTTTTTTACAGCACGGAAACCTGATATTTTAACAGGGGTGTGTAGACTTTTCATATCCACTGTATATAGCAGAGGTCTCACTCGTACACATACTATTAGTCATACAATGCATTAGAGTTAATATATCTGTAAACCAGGAGTCATCTATGCTTAGTCATAAACAGCAAAGTAAATATGAGGTTCTCGTTTCTTCACGGAAATTCCCAAACTAGGTGTTTTAAAAGAAGAGTGTGACTAGTGAAGATTTTAGGAAATGGAACATGAGACCAGATGCTTGCACCTATGACCTACAGTATAGTCTTTTCAGATTGGTTACCTTATAATAGAAATATATTACTGTCATGGATAGGGGCATGACACAGATCACTAAATACTAAAAACATCATTGATGACCCCCTTTACTAGCAACCTGAGTCTTCAGCATTAACACCTGTCTACTCTTCTGTCCCTGAAGAAGAATGGCCCACCTTCTCAGCTACCAACACTTTTTGCCTCCATGAATTCCTGTTTTAGAGTTTTTAGAGGTGTAAAAATAAAGTAAGGGTATGGCCGCCCGGTCAGGTTTCCTGATGCAGTTTTGGAAGCTAAAATCAGGAGTGGATCATAAAATGAGACAATGTAGAAAGGACTTCACTCCTGGTTTTGGCTTCCAGAAGTGCATCAGGAAACCTGACCGCATCGCTGCTCCTTAATACTTCTGTTCCTGCACAAATATAATGAATTCATATTTTTAAGATTTGGTTTTAAAATGTTTATATAAATCTCTGAGTTGCACACATTTAATCTGGAGAACTTTTCTCATAATATGTTCTTCCATAGCCTTAAAGGGATATTCCAGTTTTAATTTTTTTAATGTATTTGTTCATACAATAGGAAATCATACAATTTTCTAATATACTGTACATGTATTAAACATTCTGCATACATACGGATGTAGTAGAGTTAACACACAGGCATTATGAGACGTGTTATCTAAACTAAATGCGTTAAGTAGTCACTTTCAATTGCTTTTCAATGGCTTTTGTTTCAAGATAACGGGATGAGTTAAGAAATTTGAGTTAAGAGTTTGTCTGTTAACCCTGCTACATCTGTACCTTTCTTATATCAGGCTTCGACCCCTATATGCAGTAGAATTGTATAGTCCATGTATCAGTCCTGTGTAATGTGTCCATGGCCTAAGTGAAAGATGGCATTAGTCAAGTGACAATCCACATCATATAATCCCTGAGATTTAGTAAGCAGCAGCATTACATGACGTAACTGTGCAGGGTCAGCACACAGGACACATCCATGTCATAAGTATATAGGACTAGTGATGGAATTAAGATTTGCATTGTGGGTACTACATTAACAACAGTATATTACTGTGTGTATTTACATGGTTGCCTTTCTCTAGGTGATTTGTAAAGTGGCTGCCTCTCTCTAGGTCAGTGATGGTGAACCTTTTAGAGACCGAGTGCCCAAACTGCAACCCAAAACCCACTTATTTATTGCAAAGTGCCGACACGGCAAATTAACCGTACTAATAATATAGTATATCTTCCATGTACTTTATCATTTACCTATAATAGCCTGCCTACATTCAATGCGCTGCCTGTGTGTCACAACCAGACAGCTGAGAAGCTCTGACAGAAGCCTTTCAGAACCTCCTCCTTGAGTTTTCTTTGTTTTGGTCTTCAGTTCCTCATCTCGTTAGCCTCTCTCAGCTGTCATGTAGTTGGACTGATTGCATCCCTTTAAATTCCTCCTCATAATGCATTAGTGTGCGGCTTATACAACTTCCTAGAGTGTGTGGTGCATGCTGATCCCATTTTCCAGTCTTCTACAAGATTAGTGCTGTACATTTATTTGTGATTTTCTGTTTGCTGGATCCCAGGTGACCCTGACTCCCTCCATGTCTAGTGTAGGGAGCCGGTGGTCGTGTCCCCTCACTATTGTAGGGTGTTCAGGTGGTATATAGTCGAGGTACGAGGATATGCGATCATCCACCATTGGGATTTTCGCATAGGCTGAGCAGTCAGGGAGAGTGCCAAGTCTTATGCAGGGGTCTCCCTTTTGTTCCTTAGTTTTGGATCCAGTGAGTCATATATTCATTTTGCATTGTCTTGTTTCCTGTACACCTTCCGTGACACCGTGCCATTCATAGTGCGCCCTGCGCTGATGAATGGCAGGAAAGGTCTAAGGCATATTGGTACGCCATAGACTTTTTGCAGGGTGCGGGTGCCCACAGAGAGGGCTCTGAGTGCCGCCTCTGGCACCCGTGCCATAGGTTCGCCACCACTGCTCTAGGTGATTTGTAAAATGATTGCCTGTCTCCAGGTGATGTTGTCATTTTGTTAATGAAATTTAGTGGGGGAAAAAACACAATCCACACATACAGATCTGTTTCTACCCCGACACTGACAGACATGCTGCTGCAGGTAGTGATACTGTATATTTAGCTCCCCAATACACTGCTATTCAACTGATAGATACCATGTTTGTCGCCCTATATGATAAATACTATTTTTTCATTAGACCTCAGAACAGACTACCAATCTAACCCCCTATGTTAGTTAGAACTCAGCTCAGACCCCCAATGTTAATAAAACCCTCATTCAGACCTCAGATCAGAGCACCATTGTAAATAAGAAGCCCCCCCCATTAAGACCTCAGATCAGACCCCCAATTTGACTGATCCCCCAGACCTCAGATTAGAGCCCCTATATAAATAAGAACCCCCACCTTATGCAAACCTCAGAGCAGAATCCCAATTTGAATGGCCCCCAGACCTCAGATAAGAGCCCCAATGTGAATTAGACCCCCGTTCAGACCTCAGATCAGACCCCCCCAATATGAATGACCCCCAGACCTCAGATCAGAACCTCATGCTCAGAGCAAAAAGAATTAAAAAATCAACTTACCTCTCCTCTCTACTGCCACCATCCCTAGGATCCATCTCTCCTATTCCTGCCACTCTCCGTGCTGTGCTTTGACCCAAAGCTCACAGTGTGAGGTTACAGCATGCGGACATGCTCATGCAGTATGCACTCACAGCACAGTGAGTGGCTGAGGACCAGAAAGCGGTGAGTACAGAGCAAGGGGAGCGCTGTATTCACCGCTTCCCGGTCCTCTGGTACTAATGAATGCTTCCATAATGGAAGCACTCATTAGCATTCACCCCATAAGATGCACTGACATTTTCTCCCCACTATGGGGAGAGAAAAAGTGCGTCTCATAGGGCGCAAATATGATACCTAGTCAGTTAACCATGATCTCAGTGTCCTGACATCATGGACTCTGCTACCTGAAATCCCACGACAGCTCGCATCAGTGCCTGGCCCTGGCATGCGCTTTAAACTGCCCACTGTGGGCAGCTGCATCAGTAAACTGACTGCGCATGCCCAGGCTGACGTGAGATGTTTTGGGATTTCAGATAGCAGAGTCCATGATGTAAGGGCACTGGGCTGGTTTACACTGAAACATGGGAGGAGTGATAATGGCATTCCCACGAGAACATGGGCACTTGCATTCAGAGAGGGATGCCCCTGGGCACTTGCAGCTCATTTGCATATATATCAAACTTTGTTTATGCAACATCAAATATACAGAAATAAGAAAGAAAGGTACGATCTGTTAACTGTTTATGTCACCTACAGGACAGTGATAACAGCTTAATATGTCCAAAGTAGATGACAGACTCCATTTAAGTAGACATGGTTACATGCGTATGTAATCTACTACTAACAATATAAAGCCTTAAAGGGGGATTCTCATTTCAAACTATTCCCTATCCACAGGATGTGTACACCACTCAGCTATCTCTGGAATGAATGAAGTGTTCGCGCACATGTGCGACTGGCCACTCTGTTCATTTGAGGGGGCTGCAGGGAGTACACGGCCTCCGTTCTCGTGTATAGGAGATAACTTGAATACCCCTTTAAAGCAGGGATGTCCAACCTGTAGCCCTTCAGCTATTGCAAAACTACAACTTCCATTCAACTGGTGTAGGAACGCAGGTTGGATATCTCTGACTTAAAGTGCACCTAAACAAAATCAAGATTATTAGAACCTATTATAAGTGCCTTAAAATGACTTTTTCTAAGATAATATCATTCCACCTGCCTGTCCCCACTCTCTGGGGATTGGAGTTACCAGTCTCTGGGGATTGGAGTTACCAGTCTCTGGGGATTGGAGTTACCAGTCTCTGGGGATTGGAGTTACCAGTCTCTGGGGATTGGAGTTACCAGTCTCTGGGGATTGGAGTTACCACTCTCTGGGGATTGGAGTTACCACTCTCTGGGGATTGGAGTTACCACTCTCTGGGGATTGGAGTTACCACTCTCTGGGGATTGGAGTTACCACTCTCTGGGGATTGGAGTTACCAGTCTCTGGGGATTGGAGTTACCAGTCTCTGGGGATTGGAGTTTCCAGTCTCTGGGGATTGGAGTTTCCAGTCTCTGGGGATTGGAGTTACCAGTCTCTGGGGATTGGAGTTACCACTCTCTGGGGATTGGAGTTACCACTCTCTGGGGATTGGAGTTACCACTCTCTGGGGATTGGAGTTACCAGTCTCTGGGGATTGGAGTTACCAGTCTCTGGGGATTGGAGTTACCAGTCTCTGGGGATTGGAGTTACCAGTCTCTGGGGATTGGAGTTACCAGTCTCTGGGGAGTTACCAGTCTCTGGGGATTGGAGTTACCAGTCTCTGGGGATTGAAGTTACCAGTCTCTGGGGATTGGAGTTACCAGTCTCTGGGGATTGGAGTTACCAGTCTCTGGAGATTGGAGTTACCAGTAGGGATGAGCGAACTCGAACTGTATAGTTCGGGTTCGTACCGAATTTTGGGGTGTCCGTGACACGGACCCGAACCCGGACATTTTCGTAAAAGTCCGGGTTCGGGTTCGGTGTTCGTCGCTTTCTTCGCGCTTTTGTGACGCTTTCTTGGCGCTTTTTGAAAGGCTGCAAAGCAGCCAATCAACAAGCGTCATACTACTTGCCCCAAGAGGCCATCACAGCCATGCCTACTATTGGCATGGCTGTGATTGGCCAGAGCACCATGTGACCCAGCCTCTATTTAAGCTGGAGTCACATAGCGCCGCCCGTCACTCTGCTCTGATTAGCGTAGGGAGAGGTTGCGGCTGCGACAGTAGGGCGAGATTAGGCAGATTAACTCCTCCAAAGGACTTGATTAACTGATCGATCTGCAGCTGTGGATCATTGAGCTGCTGATCCTCAATTGCTCACTGTTTTTAGGCTGCACAGACCGTTTGTCAGTCTCATTTTTCTGGGGTGATCGGCGGCCATTTTGTGTCTTGTGGTGCGCCAGCACAAGCTGCGACCAAGTGCATTTAACCCTCAATGGTGTGGTTGTTTTTTGGCTAAAGCCTACATCAGGGTGAAGCTGTCACACCAAGTGCATTTAACCAGCAATAGTCTGTTCATTTTTTGGCCATATACAAAATCAGGGGCAAGCTGCGCCTGTCACCAAGTGCATTTAACCCTCAATGGTGTGGTTGTTTTTTGGCTAAAGCCTACATCAGGGTGAAGCTGTCACACCAAGTGCATTTAACCAGCAATAGTCTGTTCATTTTTTGGCCATATACAAAATCAGGGGCAAGCTGCGCCTGTCACCAAGTGCATTTAACCCTCAATGGTGTGGTTGTTTTTTGGCTAAAGCCTACATCAGGGTGAAGCTGTCACACCAAGTGCATTTAACCAGCAATAGTCTGTTCATTTTTTGGCCATATACAAAATCAGGGGCAAGCTGCGCCTGTCACCAAGTGCATTTAACCCTCAATGGTGTGGTTGTTTTTTGGCTAAAGCCTACATCAGGGTGAAGCTGTCACACCAAGTGCATTTAACCAGCAATAGTCTGTTCATTTTTTGGCCATATCCCAGTCTAATTCTGTCACTAAATCCATACCGGTCACCCAGCGCCTAAATACTAGGCCTCAAATTTATATCCAGCTAAATCTGTCCCTAGTGCTGTAGCTGGGCGAGTTATTTAGTGTCCGTTCAAGCACATTTCTTGTTCTGGGTTGAAATACAATTCCCAATTTAGCAATTTCATAATTTAGTGGTTCCTGCTATATCAGAGCTCTTTGAAATCTATCCCAAAAAGGGTATATAATATTGAAGGTGCACATAGGGTCATTCAGAGTAACTTCACACACACCCGCTACTGTGTATTTCCAAGTCTAATTCTGTCACTAAATCCATACCGGTGACCCAGCGCCTAAATACTAGGCCTCAAATTTAATTCCCTCTAAATCTCTCGTTACCCACCGCTGTACTGTTGTTGCTGGGCAAGATATTTAGTGTCCGTCAAAGCACATTTTTTGTTCTGGGTTGAAGTACAATTCCCAATTTAGCAATTTCATAATTTAGTGGTTTCTGCTATATCAGAGCTATTTGAAATCTATCCCAAAAAGGGTATATAATATTGAAGGTGCACATAGGGTCATTCAGAATAACTTCACACACACCCGCTACTGTGTATTTCCAAGTCTAATTCTGTCACTAAACCCATACCTGTCACCCAGCGCCTAAATACTAGGCCTCAAATTTAAATCCCTCTAAATCTCTCGTTACCGTTGTCCTGTTGTAGCTGGGAAAGTTATTTAGTGCCCGTCAAAGCACATTTTTTGTTCTGGGTTGAAGTACAATTCCCAATTTAGCAATTTCATAATTTAGTGGTTCCTGCTATATCAGAGCTATTTGAAATCTATCCCAAAAAGGGTATATAATATTGAAGGTGCACATAGGGTCATTCAGAATAACTTCACACACACCCGCTACTGTGTATTTCCAAGTCTAATTCTGTCACTAAATCCATACCGGTGACCCAGCGCCTAAATACTAGGCCTCAAATTTAATTCCCTCTAAATCTCTCGTTACCCACCGCTGTACTGTTGTTGCTGGGCAAGATATTTAGTGTCCGTCAAAGCACATTTTTTGTTCTGGGTTGAAGTACAATTCCCAATTTAGCAATTTCATAATTTAGTGGTTTCTGCTATATCAGAGCTATTTGAAATCTATCCCTAAAAGGGTATATAATATTGAAGGTGCACATAGGGTCATTCAGAATAACTTCACACACACCCGCTACTGTGTATTTCCAAGTCTAATTCTGTCACTAAACCCATACCTGTCACCCAGCGCCTAAATACTAGGCCTCAAATTTATATCCAGCTAAATCTGTCCCTAGTGCTGTAGCTGGGCGAGTTATTTAGTGTCCGTTCAAGCACATTTCTTGTTCTGGGTTGAAATACAATTCCCAATTTAGCAATTTCATAATTTAGTGGTTCCTGCTATATCAGAGCTCTTTGAAATCTATCCCAAAAAGGGTATATAATATTGAAGGTGCACATAGGGTCATTCAGAGTAACTTCACACACACCCGCTACTGTGTATTTCCAAGTCTAATTCTGTCACTAAATCCATACCGGTGACCCAGCGCCTAAATACTAGGCCTCAAATTTAATTCCCTCTAAATCTCTCGTTACCCACCGCTGTACTGTTGTTGCTGGGCAAGATATTTAGTGTCCGTCAAAGCACATTTTTTGTTCTGGGTTGAAGTACAATTCCCAATTTAGCAATTTCATAATTTAGTGGTTTCTGCTATATCAGAGCTATTTGAAATCTATCCCAAAAAGGGTATATAATATTGAAGGTGCACATAGGGTCATTCAGAATAACTTCACACACACCCGCTACTGTGTATTTCCAAGTCTAATTCTGTCACTAAACCCATACCTGTCACCCAGCGCCTAAATACTAGGCCTCAAATTTAAATCCCTCTAAATCTCTCGTTACCGTTGTCCTGTTGTAGCTGGGAAAGTTATTTAGTGCCCGTCAAAGCACATTTTTTGTTCTGGGTTGAAGTACAATTCCCAATTTAGCAATTTCATAATTTAGTGGTTCCTGCTATATCAGAGCTATTTGAAATCTATCCCAAAAAGGGTATATAATATTGAAGGTGCACATAGGGTCATTCAGAATAACTTCACACACACCCGCTACTGTGTATTTCCAAGTCTAATTCTGTCACTAAATCCATACCGGTGACCCAGCGCCTAAATACTAGGCCTCAAATTTAATTCCCTCTAAATCTCTCGTTACCCACCGCTGTACTGTTGTTGCTGGGCAAGATATTTAGTGTCCGTCAAAGCACATTTTTTGTTCTGGGTTGAAGTACAATTCCCAATTTAGCAATTTCATAATTTAGTGGTTTCTGCTATATCAGAGCTATTTGAAATCTATCCCTAAAAGGGTATATAATATTGAAGGTGCACATAGGGTCATTCAGAATAACTTCACACACACCCGCTACTGTGTATTTCCAAGTCTAATTCTGTCACTAAACCCATACCTGTCACCCAGCGCCTAAATACTAGGCCTCAAATTTATATCCAGCTAAATCTGTCCCTAGTGCTGTAGCTGGGCGAGTTATTTAGTGTCCGTTCAAGCACATTTCTTGTTCTGGGTTGAAATACAATTCCCAATTTAGCAATTTCATAATTTAGTGGTTCCTGCTATATCAGAGCTCTTTGAAATCTATCCCAAAAAGGGTATATAATATTGAAGGTGCACATAGGGTCATTCAGAGTAACTTCACACACACCCGCTACTGTGTATTTCCAAGTCTAATTCTGTCACTAAATCCATACCGGTGACCCAGCGCCTAAATACTAGGCCTCAAATTTAATTCCCTCTAAATCTCTCGTTACCCACCGCTGTACTGTTGTTGCTGGGCAAGATATTTAGTGTCCGTCAAAGCACATTTTTTGTTCTGGGTTGAAGTACAATTCCCAATTTAGCAATTTCATAATTTAGTGGTTTCTGCTATATCAGAGCTATTTGAAATCTATCCCTAAAAGGGTATATAATATTGAAGGTGCACATAGGGTCATTCAGAATAACTTCACACACACCCGCTACTGTGTATTTCCAAGTCTAATTCTGTCACTAAATCCATACCGGTGACCCAGCGCCTAAATACTAGGCCTCAAATTTAATTCCCTCTAAATCTCTCGTTACCCACCGCTGTACTGTTGTTGCTGGGCAAGATATTTAGTGTCCGTCAAAGCACATTTTTTGTTCTGGGTTGAAGTACAATTCCCAATTTAGCAATTTCATAATTTAGTGGTTTCTGCTATATCAGAGCTATTTGAAATCTATCCCTAAAAGGGTATATAATATTCAAGGTGCACATTGGGTCATTCAGAATAACTTCACACACACACGCTTCTGTGCATTTCCAAGTCTAATTCTGTCACTAAATCCATACCGGTCACCCAGCGCCTAAATACTAGGCCTCAAATTTATATCCCGCTGAATTTGAATACAATACATTGGGCCAAATAATATATTTGTTGTTGTGGTGAACCATAACAATGAGAAAAACATCTAGTAAGGGACGCGGACGTGGACATGGTCGTGGTGGTGTTAGTGGACCCTCTGGTGCTGGGAGAGGACGTGGCCGTTCTGCCACATCCACACGTCCTAGTGTACCAACTACCTCAGGTCCCAGTAGCCGCCAGAATTTACAGCGATATATGGTGGGGCCCAATGCCGTTCTAAGGATGGTAAGGCCTGAGCAGGTACAGGCATTAGTCAATTGGGTGGCCGACAGTGGATCCAGCACGTTCACATTATCTCCCACCCAGTCTTCTGCAGAAAGCGCACAGATGGCGCCTGAAAACCAACCCCATCAGTCTGTCACATCACCCCCATGCATACCAGGGAAACTGTCTCAGCCTCAAGTTATGCAGCAGTCTCTTATGCTGTTTGAAGACTCCGCTGGCAGGGTTTCCCAAGGGCATCCACCTAGCCCTTCCCCAGCGGTGAAAGACATAGAATGCACTGACGCACAACCACTTATGTTTCCTGATGATGAGGACATGGGAATACCACCTCAGCATGTCTCTGATGATGACGAAACACAGGTGCCAACTGCTGCGTCTTTCTGCAGTGTGCAGACTGAACAGGAGGTCAGGGATCAAGACTGGGTGGAAGACGATGCAGGGGACGATGAGGTCCTAGACCCCACATGGAATGAAGGTCGTGCCACTGACTTTCACAGTTCGGAGGAAGAGGCAGTGGTGAGACCGAGCCAACAGCGTAGCAAAAGAGGGAGCAGTGGGCAAAAGCAGAACACCCGCCGCCAAGAGACTCCGCCTGCTACTGACCGCCGCCATCTGGGACCGAGCACCCCAAAGGCAGCTTCAAGGAGTTCCCTGGCATGGCACTTCTTCAAACAATGTGCTGACGACAAGACCCGAGTGGTTTGCACGCTGTGCCATCAGAGCCTGAAGCGAGGCATTAACGTTCTGAACCTGAGCACAACCTGCATGACCAGGCACCTGCATGCAAAGCATGAACTGCAGTGGAGTAAACACCTTAAAACCAAGGAAGTCACTCAGGCTCCCCCTGCTACCTCTTCTGCTGCTGCCGCCTCGGCCTATTCTGCTGCTGCCGCCTCGGCCTCTTCCTCCGCCTCTGGAGGAACGTTGGCACCTGCCGCCCAGCAAACAGGGGATGTACCACCAACACCACCACCACCACCACCTCCGTCACCAAGCGTCTCAACCATGTCACACGCCAGCGTTCAGCTCTCCATCTCACAAACATTTGATAGAAAGCGTAAATTCCCACCTAGCCACCCTCGATCCCTGGCCCTGAATGCCAGCATTTCTAAACTACTGGCCTATGAAATGCTGTCATTTAGGCTGGTGGACACAGACAGCTTCAAACAGCTCATGTCGCTTGCTGTCCCACAGTATGTTGTTCCCAGCCGGCACTACTTCTCCAAGAGAGCCGTGCCTTCCCTGCACAACCAAGTATCCCATAAAATCAAGTGTGCACTGCGCAACGCCATCTGTAGCAAGGTCCACCTAACCACAGATACGTGGACCAGTAAGCACGGCCAGGGACGCTATATCTCCCTAACTGCACACTGGGTAAATGTAGTGGCAGCTGGGCCCCAGGCGGAGAGCTGTTTGGCGCACGTCCTTCCGCCGCCAAGGATCGCAGGGCAACATTCTTTGCCTCCTGTTGCCACCTCCTCCTTCTCGGCTTCCTCCTCCTCTTCTTCCACCTGCTCATCCAGTCAGCCACACACCTTCACCACCAACTTCAGCACAGCCCGGGGTAAACGTCAGCAGGCCATTCTGAAACTCATATGTTTGGGGGACAGGCCCCACACCGCACAGGAGTTGTGGCGGGGTATAGAACAACAGACCGACGAGTGGTTGCTGCCGGTGAGCCTCAAGCCCGGCCTGGTGGTGTGTGATAATGGGCGAAATCTCGTTGCAGCTCTGGGACTAGCCAATTTGACGCACATCCCTTGCTTGGCGCATGTGCTGAATTTGGTGGTGCAGAAGTTCATTCACAACTACCCCGACATGTCAGAGCTGCTGCATAAAGTGCGGGCCGTCTGTTCGCGCTTCCGGCGTTCACATCCTGCTGCTGCTCGCCTGTCTGCGCTACAGCGTAACTTCGGCCTTCCCGCTCACCGCCTCATATGCGACGTGCCCACCAGGTGGAACTCCACCTTGCACATGCTGGACAGACTGTGCGAGCAGCAGCAGGCCATAGTGGAGTTTCAGCTGCAGCACGCACGGGTCAGTCGCACTACAGAACAGCACCACTTCACCACCAATGACTGGGCCTCCATGCGAGACCTGTGTGCCCTGTTGCGCTGTTTCGAGTACTCCACCAACATGGCCAGTGGCGATGACACCGTTATCAGCGTTACAATACCACTTCTATGTCTCCTTGAGAAAACACTTAGGGCGATGATGGAAGAGGAGGTGGCCCAGGAGGAGGAGGAGGAGGAGGAGGAAGAGGGGTCATTTTTAGCACTTTCAGGCCAGTCTCTTCGAAGTGACTCAGAGGGAGGTTTTTGGCAACAGCAGAGGCCAGGTACAAATGTGGCCAGCCAGGGCCCACTACTGGAGGACGAGGAGGACGAGGATGAGGAGGAGGTGGAGGAGGATGAGGATGAAGCATGGTCACAGCGGGGTGGCACCCAACGCAGCTCGGGTCCATCACTGGTGCGTGGCTGGGGGGAAAGGCAGGACGATGACGATACGCCTCCCACAGAGGACAGCTTGTCCTTATCCCTGGGCAGCCTGGCACACATGAGCGACTACATGCTGCAGTGCCTGCGCAACGACAGCAGAGTTGCCCACATTTTAACCTGTGCGGACTACTGGGTTGCCACCCTGCTGGATCCACGCTACAAAGACAATGTGCCCACCTTACTTCCTGCACTGGAGCGTGATAGGAAGATGCGCGAGTACAAGCGCACGTTGGTAGACACGCTACTGAGAGCATTCCCAAATGTCACAGGGGAACAAGTGGAAGCCCAAGGCCAAGGCAGAGGAGGAGCAAGAGGTCGCCAAGGCAGCTGTGTCACGGCCAGCTCCTCTGAGGGCAGGGTTAGCATGGCAGAGATGTGGAAAACTTTTGTCAACACGCCACAGCTAACTGCACCACCACCTGATACGCAACGTGTTAGCAGGAGGCAACATTTCACTAACATGGTGGAACAGTACGTGTGCACACCCCTCCACGTACTGACTGATGGTTCGGCCCCATTCAACTTCTGGGTCTCTAAATTGTCCACGTGGCCAGAGCTAGCCTTTTATGCCTTGGAGGTGCTGGCCTGCCCGGCAGCCAGCGTTTTGTCTGAACGTGTATTCAGCACGGCAGGGGGCGTCATTACAGACAAACGCAGCCGCCTGTCTACAGCCAATGTGGACAAGCTGACGTTCATAAAAATGAACCAGGCATGGATCCCACAGGACCTGTCCGTCCCTTGTCCAGATTAGACATTAACTACCTCCCCATAA
The DNA here is from genome assembly GCF_014858855.1 of Bufo gargarizans. NCBI lineage: Eukaryota > Metazoa > Chordata > Amphibia > Anura > Bufonidae > Bufo > Bufo gargarizans. Next base: position 152,691,652 of record NC_058086.1, on the reverse strand, counting down.
CCATATATTATTGGACTCCAGGGCACTTCCTCATTCAATCCTATTTTTATTTTCATTTTACCATTATATTGCGAGGCTACCCAAAGTTGAATGAACCTCTCCTCTGCCTGTGTGCTAGGCCTAAATATATGCCAATGGACTGTTGCAGTGGTGGGTGACGTGAAGCCTCATTCTCTGCTATGACATGCAGACTGATTCTCTGCTGACATGAAGCCAGATCCTCTGTTACGGGAGCTCTCTCCTCTGCCTGGGTGCTGGGCCTAAATTTATGACAATTGACTGTTGCAGTGGTGGGTGACGTGAAGCCTGATTCTCTGCTATGATATGAAGACTGATTCTCTGCTGACATGAAGCCAGATTGTCTGTTACGGGACCTTTCTCCTCTGCCTGGGTTCTGGGCCTAAATTTATGAAAATTGACTGTTGCAGTGGTGGCTGACGTGAAGCCTCATTCTCTGCTATGACATGCAGACTGATTCTCTGCTGACATGAAGCCAGATTCTCTGTTACGGGACCTCTCTCCTCTGCCTGTGTGTGTGCTGGGCCTAAATATATGCCAATGGACTGTTGCAGTGGTGGCTGACGTGAAGCCTCATTCTCTGCTATGACATGCAGACTAATTCTCTGCTGACATGAAGACAGATTCTCTGTTACGGGACCTCCCTCCTCTGCCTGGGTGCTGGGCCTAAATATATGCCAATGGACTGTTGCAGTGGTGGCTGACGTGAAGCCTCATTCTCTGCTATGACATGCAGACTAATTCTCTGCTGACATGAAGACAGATTCTCTGTTACGGGACCTCTCTCCTCTGCCTGGGTGCCGGGGCCTAAATATCTGAGAATGGACTGTTCCAGTGGTGGGTGACGGGAAGCCAGATTCTCTGCTATGGAACCTCTCTCCAATTGATTTTGGTTAATTTTTATTTATTTAATTTTTATTTTAATTCATTTCCCTATCCACATTTGTTTGCAGGGGATTTACCTACATGTTGCTGCCTTTTGCAGCCCTCTAGCTCTTTCCTGGGCTGTTTTACAGCCTTTTTAGTGCCGAAAAGTTCGGGTCCCCATTGACTTCAATGGGGTTCGGGTTCGGGACGAAGTTCGGATCGGGTTCGGATCCCGAACCCGAACATTTCCGGGATGTTCGGCCGAACTTCTCGAACCCGAACATCCAGGTGTTCGCTCAACTCTAGTTACCAGTCTCTGGGGATTGGAGTTACCAGTCTATGGGGATTGGAGTTACCAGTCTATGGGGATTGGAGTTACCAGTCTATGGGGATTGGAGTTACCAGTCTATGGGGATTGGAGTTACCAGTCTGGGGATTGGAGTTACCAGTCTCTGGGGATTGGAGTTATCAGTCTCTGGGGATTGGAGTTCCATCCTGGTGGTTATAATTTACTGAGCCAGGCAGCGCGGTGGAATACAAGTCCTGAATCCAGCATCCCACTCAATCACGTCTCTGTCTACTGAGCTAGGCCAGCCAGTCAGCAGCAGGCTTTTAGCCAGTTCAACGCCCAGCAGACAGAGGAAAGAGCACTGGCATAAGCTGGCTGTGGACTGTCCGTCACTGCGGGAGCGGGGGCAGGGAGATTCATAAAGTATGTAAGGGGATGCGGACCCTGAGCACAGGGGAAGCAGGGCCCGTCTGAGTCCCAGATAGGAACAGGAGAAGAGATAGTGGAGCCACAGCAGCCATGGTAGTGTAATTAGGGAGCAGACCTTCCATCCATTCTGGGCCCCACTTCCCTCATGGGCCCCATAGCAGCTGCATGTTCTGTCTCTATTGGAGGTACGCCACTGCAATGGACAGCGCTGCGTTTGATGAGCTGAGAGGAGGCCGTTGCCTCAATCAAACAGCTTATCGGCAGGTCGGACCCCACTGATTAGATACTGGTTACTGATCCTGAGGATATTTCAACTGTAATTAACTGTCGCAAAACCTCTTTAAAGCGGGATGACCGGCAACAGAGTCCAGTGTGCTAAAGAGTTGAAGATCCCCCACTCTTCCCTCATTTTGGGCCCTTTTTCCCCCATTGTCACATGCCTTTTTAGCGGCAGGGATCACCCAGCTGTAAAGTTTAGTTTTACTAAATGTTTATTGGTTGGTTATTGGGCTCGAGTTAAGATGGCCGAGCCTTTGGTTAGTATTGTTCATTGCTCTAACCCTTTATAAAGCACTGTGGCCAATTTCTTCAAACCGTCGTCATGTTTTCCTGTTACTAGTTGGTTGTAAGTAGGTTATCTAGATGGTGTAGCAGTGACACATACTGTATTGTTGTTATGCACATGCACTGGGGTCGGTGTTCGGTAGCAGCTGCTGCATGACTCATAATTGATGTAACTCAGGTCAGCACTAGAGATAAGCGAATTTCCGCTTATGAAATTCGTTCACACTTCGTTTGATGGCAAAAGGTGAATTACGTTATGGATTCCGTTACCACTGACCATAACGCAATTCTATGACAGAATACATAACGGAATGCCTTTAGAGGCATTCCGTTATTTATTCTGTCATAATAGAAGTCTATGGGCTGCAAAACGGATATTGTGAAATTCGTTCACGCTTCGTTTACTGGTAAATGGTGAATTGCGTTGTGGATTCCGTTACCACGGACCATAACACAATTCTATGACGGAATGCATAACGGAATGCGTTTCCATTATTCATTCCGTTATAATAGAAGTCTTTGGGCTGCAAAACGGATCCGTCCCGTTTCCGTTATGCAGAAGAGGACTTCCCTGCATAACGGAAACGGGACGGATCCGTTTTGCAGCCCAAAGACTTCTATTATAACGGAATGAATAATGGAAACGCATTCCGTTATGCATTCCGTCATAGAATTGTGTTATGGTCCGTGGTAACGGAATCCACAACGCAATTCACCATTTACCAGTAAACGAAGCGTGAATGAATTTCACAATATGAAATTTGCTCATCTCTAGTCAGCACCTCATTCACAGTGTGATTCATGGCACTAATATATAGATGCAAAAGCGTTACTAGGAGAGAACTGTTTTGCTTTGTTGGAAAGATAATTCACATCATATGAGTAAAATATTATTTGCTTCTCTTGTTTTTCTAGTGACAACACATTCTGCAGCACGTTACAGATATTGTCATCACTTACGGCCTCAGCTCATAATCCCGATTCCCTATCAGTATGTCTTTTGGAGAGTGGAAACTAAGGGGATGACTCACTTCAGCAAATAGCATGTATTATGTAGAGGAAGTTAATGCAAGGCACTTTCTAATGTATTGTGATTGTCCATATTGCCTCCTTTGCTGGCTGGATTCATTTTTCCATCACGTTATACACTGCTCGTTTCTATGGTTATGACCACCCTGCAATCTAGGTCGTGGTCGTGCTTGCACACTATAGGAAAAAGCACTGGCCTATGTGCAGTCGTTACTTCTATGGGGTTATGCAAGAGTGGAGGTGGCCAGGCCTGTTCTTGGCACTGGCTCTCCGTTCTTACTCCTCAGCATCGGCTCTTCGCTCCTTCTCCTCCAGGCCTGCAATGCTCCACTGGGATCCCTGGCTGTAAACATCTAGTTTGACATGGCTGCAGCCAATCAGTGGCCGCAGTGGAGACTGAATTCCCTTGAGTTATGTGACCATTTGTCAGTGACCGCCACGAGGAGCATCACAGGCCTGGAAAAGAAGGAGCAGGGAACCAGCGCCGGGAAGAAAGTAAGTAATCTTCCCTTTAGAGGTCTGGCCAAGTGGGGGGTTTGCCAAATTTATGGAGCGTTTCATCAGAAAAATAGAACTCATGCAAGAGTCTGGACACAGACTTTTACCTGATGTAAACTGTAGAAAATTGACTCATGTGTGAAAGTATTAATTGGGAGGGAGACTACATTATTTGGTGAAGGAAATGTTTTCGCCTGCCATAGTGAAGTCTGCCAAATTGTATTCAGCTCAGGTTTTTCCAATGGGAATGGGATCATATTATATATCAGTCTTGGCTAGAATTTACTCAGATACACACTGTACGTGTCAATTGTGACCTTCTGTATCTTTACCTTTTTAGGAGTTAAGCAAGGTCAAAGGTTCCTAAAATGATTTACATGACATGTTTGACGTGTCCACTATTCTGCCATATGCACATGGTTAATTATTTAATCCAGCCTTAGGACCACAGAGGAAACTTCTTCATAGCATTTCAGGTGAGCCATATTGCATATATTTTTTCTACATACACAAAGGACTTTAAATGACCCCAGAGATAAAAGTCCAAAGGCATTAAGTCTGGTTACCTTGGGGTCTATTATGTCAGCCCTCTACACCTAATCCATTGCCCAGGGAATTGCACATCTAGCCATTTGCCTACAGCCACAGAACACACCAAAGTGCGGCGGTGCGCCATCCTGTTGAAAGTAATGTGGTAACTCACTGTTCTCACTGAACACAGATAGGAATATGGTGTATTGTATCTGGAGGTACTTTGATTAAGTGATACATTCATGAAAAAAGGACCTATCATACGAGTCCCACAAATACCACACCAAACCATGACCTGTTCCAGAGACATTGTTTTTTATGGGTCTATCCATGACCTCACCATTCCCATTAGACAGTGCCTCGTCACTGAAAAGAATGAGATGTGGGAACAATGGACCTTCTTCTGCTTGCTTCAAAGCCCATTCTACAAACTCTGTCTGTCTGGGTTGTCTTCAATGAGGCGATGTCGCATCTGAACTCTGTATTGATGCCTTTTAAACAGGAAGAATCCACAATATGTAACGTTGATTAATCCCAGTTTTCAGTGGTACTGCATTTCAAGCTTTTAATAAATGATGCTAGAACATTTGTGGCAACCTCCTCCTGTCCGCTGTCTAACAACGATAGATCCAGTTTCACAAAACAATGTGATTATTTTGCATTCAGTTGAGTTTGAAATAGGGCTCATATTGGGGTGCATTGAGGTCGGCTGCGAAGTCACATGTGGTCCTCCACACATGAGGACAATTTCTATGAAATCTTCCTTAGATAACAGTGTGATACCCCAGACTTGGCCTCATACTCTGGCTTCATTCTTCAGCGCCATAACTTTTACCCCCATGGACCCCAGGGAGCGACAGCCTGAGGTAGGACACCGTGACACTACAACACTACATCAGAGCCACTACCACTTCCATCCTCTACACCAACTCCCACGGGGATTCACGGCAATAGCATGATCATTCACCTTTTAACGACAATGCATAAATTGGATGTTAGACACAGTTTACCATCTTTGACCTCGCTTAACTCCTAAATAGGTAAAGATTGATCAAAATGGACATTTCCAGTGTGTTTCTAACTAAATTCTAGTCAATACTGATATATCACATGACCCCTTTCCCATTGGAAAAACCTGTGCTGAATTAAACATGGCAGAAAAAGTTTCCTCCGCTGAATAATGCAACCTCCCTCCCAATTAATACTTTTACTCATTGGAATCTTCTACCATTACATTCAGTTTCTAGGCTCTTGCATCACCCTGTATTAAGAAATTAATGAGTAGGGATTTTCGACCTAAAATTAAAATTATGACTCATGTTTAAATAAAGAAAGTCAGTATTTTCCCACTTTGTCATTTGGAGTCAGTTTTTCCTGCGCTCCTTTATAACATGATTTAGTTGAATTTTTCCAAGGCGTTCAAAAAATTACAAATCAAGGGAAGCTCCTGTAACACAAGGGATAGTAGTAGGATCTATTTTAAGAATATACTAGGTTATAACAATTATTACTTTTCCAAGAAGAAATAGAAATGTTATTTTTGGAACTAAATAAATATTAATACACTACGTGCAGAATTATTAGGCAAATGAGTATTTTGACCACATCATCCTCTTTATGCATGTTGTCTTACTCCAAGCTGTATAGGCTCGAAAGCCTACTACCAATTAAGCATATTAGGTGATGTGCATCTCTGTAATGAGAAGGGGTGTGGTCTAATGACATCAACACCCTATATCAGGTGTGCATAATTATTAGGCAACTTCCTTTCCTTTGGCAAAATGGGTCAAAAGAAGGACTTGACAGGCTCAGAAAAGTCAAAAATAGTGAGATATCTTGCAGAGGGATGCAGCACTCTTAAAATTGCAAAGCTTCTGAAGCGTGATCATCGAACAATCAAGCGTTTCATTCAAAATAGTCAACAGGGTCGCAAGAAGCGTGTGGAAAAACCAAGGCGCAAAATAACTGCCCATGAACTGAGAAAAGTCAAGCGTGCAGCTGCCAAGATGCCACTTGCCACCAGTTTGGCCATATTTCAGAGCTGAAACATCACTGGAGTGACCAAAAGCACAAGGTGTGCAATACTCAGAGACATGGCCAAGGTAAGAAAGGCTGAAAGACGACCACCACTGAACAAGACACACAAGCTGAAACGTCTGGGCCAAGAAAGACTGGGCCAAGAAATATCTCAAGACTGATTTTTCTAAGGTTTTATGGACTGATGAAATGAGAGTGAGTCTTGATGGGCCAGATGGCTGGATTGGTAAAGGGCAGAGAGCTCCAGTCCGACTCAGACGCCAGCAAGGTGGAGGTGGAGTACTGGTTTGGGCTGGTATCATCAAAGATGAGCTTGTGGGGCCTTTTTGGGTTGAGGATGGAGTCAAGCTCAACTCCCAGTCCTACTGCCAGTTTCTGGAAGACACCTTCTTCAAGCAGTGGTACAGGAAGAAGTCTGCAAGGTAAGAAAAACATGATTTTCATGCAGGACAATGCTCCATCACACGCGTCCAAGTACTCCACAACATGGCTGGCAAGAAAGGGTATAAAAGAAGAAAATCTAATGACATGGCCTCCTTGTTCACCTGATCTGAACCCCTTTGAGAACCTGTGGTCCATCATCAAATGTGAGATTTACAAGGAGGGAAAACAGTACACCTCTCTGAACAGTGTCTGGGAGGCTGTGGTTGCTGCTGCACGCAATGTTGATGGTGAACAGATCAAAACACTGACAGAATCCATGGATGGCAGGCTTTTGAGTGTCCTTGCAAAGAAAGGTGGCTATATTGGTCACTGATTTGTTTTTGTTTTGTTTTTGAATGTCAGAAATGTATATTTGTGAATGTTGAGATGTTATATTGGTTTCACTGGTAAAAGTAAATAATTGTAATGGGTATATATTTGTTTTTTGTTAAGTTGCCTAATAATTATGTACAGTAATAGTCACCTGCACACACAGATATCCCCCTAAAATAGCTAAAACTAAAAACAAACTAAAAACTACTTCCAAAAATATTCAGCTTTGATATTAATGAGTTTTTTGGGTTCATTGAGAACATGGTTGTTGTTCAATAATAAAATTAATCCTCAAAAATACAACTTGCCTAATAATTCTGCACTCCCTGTATGTATTGTGCATTAGGTCATTTATTCCCTGGGCCAAAATGAAAAGATTCACATTTTCTGAGCTGCTCTGTAAATGAAATACGATATATTGTCATAACATATCCGAGTTCTAGGAACAGCTTGTGCGTTTATTTCAAGGCTTATATTCCCATATTGTTGAATGGATTAGGCAGTGGCTGAGGGACAGACAACAGAGGGTTGTAGCCAATGGAGGATATTCAGACCAAGGTCTTGTTACCAGTGGGGTACCTCAGGGATCTGTTCTGGGACCCATATTGTTTAATATCTTTATCAGCGAAATTGCAGAAGGCCTCAATGGTAAGGCGTGTCTTTTTGCTGATGACACAAAGATTTGTAACAGGGTTGATGTTCCTGGAGGGATACACCAAATGGAAAAGGATTTAGGAAAACTAGAGGAATGGTCAAAAATCTGGCAACTAAAATTTAATGTTGATAAGTGCGAGGGGGCGTGGCCTGACTATGGCGGTGTGAGGACGCACGGCTGTGGAGCTCCCGCCGCAGGTCTGAGAGGCTGAGGGCTACTTGCTTCCTGATGCACCGAAACCAGCTCCTATGGTGCGCACACGCAAAGGGTCACTAGCGGGTGATCCCTCATCAAGATCCCCAGGAGAAAAGAGCGGGCTGCTGAGGTATTTTGCAGCGGAGCCGACGGGAGATAAAGCAGGCCGCAACCCGAACGCAGCGACCTTCACGCCGGTGCACCGGAGCAACTCCTCGGAAGCGGAGGTACCGTTGAGCTCGCAGGGGTCTCCAAATCGGACCCAGAACCGCGCTGCAGTAAGTCGCTCACCTGACTCGCTCCGGTCCAAGCAGGATCAATTGCGTGGCGGCGCCACGAGGCAGACGCCATCTTGGGACGAGGCCTCATCTCCCCAGCACTGCTACGCTACAGCACAGCCTTCTGGTGCAGCGGAAATGGCAGAGGGCGAGACCCCAAATGAAAGCTGGGACATAAAGGAATATATTAAACTCCTTCCCACTAAGCAAGAGATGGAGAAATATGTGGAGCGATTGGAGAACTCATACAAGCAGGAGTTATCTGCGATCAAGTCTAATGTGAGAGCTGTTGAAGAGAAACTGGAGGAGGTGGCGTCCATGCATGATCACACGGCTGCTCAGGTGGATGAGCTTATGGTTCAAGGCGAAACTAGAGATCGTCACATTGGTCATCTTTACCGTCTCCACGATGATATCGAAAACCGTAACAGACGGAATAACATTAGGGTGAGAGGGCTTCCTGAGGCTACTAAGACGGAGGACTTAATACCCACCTTACAAGGTCTGTTTAGCAACATCCTGGGAGAACCTGTCACAGATCGGCTGGAAATGGATAGGGCGCACAGAGATTTAGCCCCCATCAGCTCAGACCCCTCTAGGCCCAGAGATGTGATCTGTCGTCTGCATTTTTATTCAGTGAAAGAGGCTATAATGAAGAAGGCACGTAACCTTTCTACAATTGATTTCGATGGGGCCACACTGACGATCCTTCAAGATTTATCAAGAAACACCTTGGCCCAGAGGAGAGCACTCAAGCCCTTACTGGACCTCTTGAGGTCTAAGGATATTCCGTACTCCTGGGGGTTCCCATTTCAGCTAGTGGTCCGTAGGAATGGTCACCGTATAGAGCTGCGGGATCCTGATGATCTAGACATGTTCCTGTCTGCATTGAACTTGCCAGCAGTTCATCTACCTGACTGGCAGGTCATTCCAGCTCTGCCATCTCGGTCCTCAAGTGGGCATCTTAGAAGAGCGGCCTCAGAGAGGGCGTATTCTCAGCAACCAGCGAGACCGTAAACCTGAGACTGGGTCGTATAAGTATTCATCTCTTTTGATATTTCAGGGACGACCTCGGAAATAAGTACCTATTTGGGGGGAATGAAAATGCTTCTGCCTTCTCTTTTCTCCCCCTTTCTTCTTATCTCTCTGGTTATGTTACTCTTATGCCTAGAGGTAATTCTCTTGCAGTTTGTGTAGGTTTGCTAAGTATAGCTCACAGAAAGCTTAGTGCTGCAGAAACGATCTGGTAGATACTGAAAGCTGTACGTGCTTGTTTTCATGTTCATCTTTTAGATGTGGCCTTCGGGCCTCTCAGCCCTGTGGCGGCTTCCTTGGTCCGTCATTGGAAGTCCGTCTCCTACTGTAACTCTCGCTCTATCTGGTATAGGACGAGTTGGTCCCTCTACTTGGGACGGTTACCTGACTTTGCAACTCACCCCTGTTTGTCCCTTTCCTTTTTCTTTCTTCTCCTCTTCCTATTGCCTCCTTGGCTGGATAGTCGGTGATTGCCAGACCTCCTCGGGACGCAGGGTATTCTTGAGGTGGTTTGTGCGAACCCTTGACTACCCTTTTCTCCTCCCCCTCTTAAATATAGCCTAATAAGTTCGATTTGTATCTGTCATCATGGTGGGGCCACCAAGTGTGAAGTTAGCCTCACTAAATGTTAGAGGTTTCAATACCCCGGAAAAGCGATCAGGGGTGTTGTACGGCATGCACAGGGAGAGGGTGCAAATTCTGTTGTTACAGGAAACACATTTCAAAGGGGAGCAGATTCCGAAGATTTTGTCAAAACATTATACTTATTGGGTTCATAGCACTAACCCGGATGCTAAGTCTAAGGGTGTTTCAGTTGCTCTTCATAAATCATTGCCTTATACCTTTCTAGAGTCACAATCGGATCCTTTGGGCCGGTTCCTGTTCTTGAAGCTTCAAATCCATGAGAGAGTGTACACCGTCGGAAATCTCTACTTGCCCAATACCAGACAAAGCAGAGCTCTATCAGGTATTCTCACTAAGTTAGATGCTTTTGCTGAGGGACTGGTGCTGCTGGGTGGTGACTTCAACATGATCATGGAGCCCGCTTTGGATTCCTCTTCAGGTAGAACTTCGGTTCCCTGGTCGACAATTACCAGAACTAAACATTTGCTACATGCTAGACAGTTAGTTGATGTTTGGAGGATACTCCATCCTAAGGATAAGGATTTCACCTATTTTTCCCCGCCGCACCAGTCCTACAGCAGAATAGATAGATTCCTGATATCCCATCATGCGCTGTCCTATTCTCCTGACGCTCACATAGGTTCCACTCTTTGGTCAGATCACGCACCAATATTTCTATCCCTAGAATTACCGGACCTAGTGGCTAGGGAGTGGACATGGAGGTTGAACGAGTCTCTTTTGAGGGATAGTGTATGTAAAGCTGATCTGGAATCAACGATCAGACAATTTATTGAGAACCACTCACTGGATGACACTGCCCTCCCACTACAGTGGGAAGCATTGAAATGTGTGTTACGGGGCGTTTTGGTGAGCCATGGTGCCAGACTCAAAAGAGAGAAGGGGGCGAAGATCAGGCAACTTTTGCACCATATAGCTGAGCTAGAGCAATCGCATAAGCAATCATTGGATCCACTCGTTCTTTCTGAGCTGACGGTGGCTAGGGACCAACTTAAAGTGTTGCTCTCTGCCTCTGCTTTTAGGAATGTTGAGCGGTTTCGCAGTTACTTATTTGCACATTCCAATAAACCTGGGAAGGCGTTAGCGCGCTATATACACCCTAGACAACAGGCTAGTTTTATTCCAAATATACTAGATGCTAAGGGTGCTTTGGTGCATCATCCTAGACAAATAGCGGAAACCTTCAAAGAGTATTACGAAGGCCTGTATAGCATACGAGGACAATTTGCGGACATGCCTGCAGAGGCGTTTGCTGATAAGATACATACATATATGGAGGAGACAGCGCTTCCCACGATTCCCATAGACAGAGGAGCGGAAATTGAGGAGGATTTCTCAGAACAGGAGATAGGAGATGTTTTGAAGTCATTAAAGGGGGGTAAAAGCCCTGGCCCGGATGGTTTTACTGCACCCTTTTTTAAGGATTTTAAAGAGCTATTATTGCCTTTTCTTCTAAGGGTATTTAATAGTGTATCTCCCTCTTGCCCTTTCCCTAGACAGGCCCTGGAGGCTCATATAGTTGTAATCCCGAAACCCAATAAAGATCCAAAGGTTTGCACTAATTACCGTCCCATATCCCTGATCAATTGCGACATTAAAATCTATTCCAAACTCTTGGCGAATCGTCTTAATAGTGTTCTCCCTGGCGTTATCCACGGCGATCAAGTAGGGTTTGTACCCGGTAGGGAAGCCAGGGATAATACTATCCGCACGATTAACCTTATTTCTGGGGCTAAAAGTGGGGGGGTTCCTCTCTGTTTATTCTCAGTTGACGCTGAAAAAGCGTTCGACAGAGTTAATTGGGAATTTATGACTGCGGCGCTGAAGCAAATTGGCTTAGGTCCTACGGTAATAGGGAAAATTGCTGCCTTATACACGATCCCCACTGCCAGAGTGAGAACAAATGGCATATTAGCCTCCTCTTTCTGCATAAAAAATGGGACTCGGCAGGGGTGTCCGCTATCTCCCCTACTGTATGTGATCGTTATGGAACATCTAGCTAATGCATTACGAGCTAACCCAGATGTCACGGGCATACAGTTGGGGAGCGAGCATCATAAATTGGCACTTTATGCTGACGACCTTCTTATGTATGTTTCAAATCCTCATGTCACTGTCCCATCTATCCTACATGAATTCCATAGGTTCGGCCTCCTGAGCAACTTTAAAATGAATCCCTCCAAAAGCGAGATGCTCAATATTTCACTTCCTACGGAGGTAGCTTCCCAAATTCAAAGCAACTTTCCCTTTCAATGGCAGACCATTAGTATAACATATTTGGGTCTGCAGATCCCGAAACAGCTTCACCTACTATATCCTCTTAATTACCTACCATTGCAGAAGAAGGTGTTGGAAGACTTGCAGAAATTCTCTCTGAAGCGCATCTCATGGTTTGGTAGGCTCGGGGTCGTTAAGATGGACGTTCTTCCAAGATTTCTGTATGTCTTTCAAACTATCCCGATAAGCGTTCCAGGTGGATATTTTGCGGTTCTTCAGAAGGCCATTAATCGGTTCATTTGGAATTCAGGTAGGTCTAGGATCGGTTCTAAGGTGTTGACTAAACATAGGGATAAGGGAGGGTTGGGCCTACCAGATCTTAAGGTATATCATGCATCAGCATTAGTGATGAGGATCATAAACTGGTCAGTTAGGGATTCCCCAAAACTCTGGATTAGGATGGAGAGAGAGCTCTCCCCACTAGATTTATCGATAGCACCATGGCTTACCAACCGCCCAGCTCAAGAGTGTTGGCCTTTTTTGGTGAGACACGCCTTGGCCTGCTGGGATTATTGGACCTTGAAGTTTCAGATTTCGCACAAAAGAGGTCCCATGACTCCAATTATGGGTAACCCTGACTTCATGGCAGGAGAAAGGGCATCCAATTTTCTAATCTGGCACAAATCCCAATACCCTAGGATCCGTGACGCTATGACGCAACAACGCTTGCAAGAATATGGTTCCCTTGTATCTGATGGCAGGCAGAATGGCTCCACATGGCTTGCATATGCTCAGTTGCAGTCTTTCTTCCATAGTCTGTTTGATCACAGGTCATGTCCTGACATGACGTCTTTTGACAATATCTATATGAAGCCTGATATTCACTGCAAGCTTATCTCACAGTTGTATGGAGTTCTAATGGATAGTAGTAATCCTGATTTAGCCCCGTTTTTTAGAAAATGGGAATCTGATCTAAAACTTTCCTTGTCCAAGGAGGATGTCCTGAAGGTGTGTACACTCTCTCATGGATTGTCTATGGCTGCGCATGCAAAGGAGAAGAACTTTAAGATTCTGTCCAGGTGGTATTATTGCCCTTTGACTCTCAGTAAGATGTTCCCAAGTGTCTCTAACCTGTGCTGGAGATGCAATTCAGCGGTGGGGTCCATGCTGCATATATGGTGGGAATGCCCAATAATAAAGAAATTCTGGGACCAGGTGTTCCTCATTTGTAACAAATTCACAGGTAAAACGGTTCCTAACTCCCCTGGGATTGCTCTTCTATCACTTATCCCTGGCTCGATAGCTAGTATTAAGAAAAATCCATTACGGTTCTTTTTAATAGCAGCGCGTATGGTAATTCCACGCCAGTGGAAGAAGACAGAGGCTCCCTCTCTCTGTGCATGGGCGTCCGAAATTAGAAGTTTGATACGAATGGAAGAGCTGACAGCGCTTTCGCAGGGTACAGAGAGCAGGTTCTACGGTAAATGGAATCCTTTGTTGGATTTTGTACAATCTCCTGAGTTTTCAAGGCTAATAGGGGAACTAAGTAACACAGGGCGGGGAGGGTTGGGAACTGGGGTGTAATAGTTTTACAGTTTGCATCTTGTATTTCATTCTCTGGTGATAGCAGTCTGGTTACCTACATAGCGTAGGTAGTTTTCTTGGGGGTCACGAGTGTGTGTGTTCCCCTTTTTCTTTTCTTTTCTTTCTTTTCCTTTTACATGTGCCTGTACTGGGAGATAGTTCATCCTTGTATGCTACATGTGTTTTGCCTCCCTTGATTTTTGTTGGGTCTCTGGGGGTGAGGGATAAGATTATTAATCTGCTATATGATATGAATATTGCAGTGTATTTGAGTATGTTCTCTTTATTTCTAATATTCTGTACTTATCGATGCTATTTGTTCATGCTGATTGTTATTGACAATGTGGATCCTGCGTGATCCTATATATTTTTATGGTAATAGTGTTGCTTAATGCTCAAGTGCTTATTGAGTGAATTTGACACATTTTGAAAATAATAAAGTGGAGTAAACATAATGTTGATAAGTGCAAGATAATGCACCTGGGACGTAAAAACCGAAGAGCAGAATATAAAATCAGTGATACAGTCCTAACCTCAGTATCTGAGGAAAGGGATTTAGGGGTCATTATTTCAGAAGACTTAAAGGTAGGCAGACAATGTCACAGAGCAGCAGGAAATGCTAGCAGAATGCTTGGGTGTATAGGGAGAGGCATTACTAGTAGAAAGAGGGAGGCGCTCATGCCGCTCTACAGAGCACTAGTGAGACCTCATTTGGAGTATTGTGCTCAGTACTGGAGACCATATCTCCAGAAGGATATTGATACTTTGGAGAGAGTTCAGAGAAGAGCTACTAAACTGGTACATGGATTGCAAGATAAAACTTACCAGGAAAGACTAAAGGACCTTAACATGTATAGCTTGGAAGAAAGACGAGACAGAGGGGATATGATAGAAACTTTTAAATACATAAAGGGAATCAACAAGGTAAAAGAGGAGAAAATATTTAAAAGAAGAAAAAGAGGACATCGTTTTAAATTAGAGGGGCAAAGGGTTAAAAGTAATATCAGGAAGTATTACTTTACTGAGAGAGTAGTGGATGCATGGAATAGTCTTCCTGCAGAAGTGGTAGCTGCAAATACAGTGAAGGAGTTTAGCATGCATGGGATAGGCATAAGGCCATCCTTCATATAAGATAGGGCCAGGGGCTATTCATAGTATTCAGTATATTGGGCAGAGTAGATGGGCCAAATGGTTCTTATCTGCCGACACATTCTATGTTTCTATGTTTCAACTTCCATTTTTCTGTTCCATTGTAGAGGAACATTTCTGACTGACGATGAATCTATTTAGCTGCTATTGTAATTTTTATTTTTATTTTTTTCAGCAAACACTTTCACGGTGAGATCACATTATGAACGGTGAAACTACAAGGTGGTAGTTAGGCTTTGTAGAACTAGGACATGGACAACTTGGAGGAACCAAAACTAAAAATAATTGTGGCACTTATTTTAGCAAAAGAGATCCCTATAGCTCTTTTTTCTGGAACACAGTGAATATGAAGGTTAACTGTATGGCTTTTGATATTGGTCTGCATCAGAATCCAGCCACAGATGGCAAGGCATAGAACATAATCTGATGAACTTCTGTAAAGTGGGGGCAGAGCCAATCTTAAAGGGAGCATGTCACCATGAAAATGTGAAGTAATCTGCAGGCTGCTTTGATGTAGAACAGGAGGAGCTGAGCAGATTGCTATGTTGTTTTGTTAAAAAGATTTTCATTGAAAATATTCAGCATAAGTTGTATTTCATTTACATACATTTCTGGTCATTCTGGACTTTGAAGTCAAGTAGGTGGGCCTATCAGTGATTGAGAGCTATCTCTGTCACAACAAGAATTCTGTCAATCACTCATAGTGTAACAGCGGCTTCTGTGCGCCGCTGTTCCCCTGCTTACCGCCGTGGTCCCAGGCTCCGTGTTCAGCAGTGATCTGCTGCCAGTGCTTCCCATTTACCGCTGAAGTCCTGGGCTCTGTCTGTGAAGATACTGTTGTTCTGGGATCCGCTCCACAGTTTCCTCTCAGTCCTGGCCACAGCAGGCTTGCTGCTTATTCCCTGCAGCACTTCCTTAATGACCGGCGTGTGTCACTTCCTGTGCTTTATGGGTTAGGTCATGTGACCTCGCTGACCAATCCTAGACCTCCTGCACATATATAAGTAGCTCAGTGCCCTTCCCAGATGCCTCAGTGTCAAGGTCCTTTTCTCCTGCTAAGGTTCCTGATATCTGCTTGTGTTCCTTACTCGTACTTGTATTCCTGGACTCTGCTACCTGTTTGACCCTGCCTGTTTGCCTTGACTCTCCTGTTACCAACCCGGGTTTCCTGACCTGTATCTGTGCCGCCTGCCCTGATCTATTGCCTGTTTGACTTCGCCTCTGCCTTATCCTTCAGTCCTGCACTGTTGCTCCTGGTTACGACTCAGCTTGCTGACAATGCCTGTACCTCTGGTACCTTGCTCAGGTACTCCTGGTTAGCCTGGACCAGCTGCCTTGTGTGCCAATCCTCCTCCAGAGGTAGCGACCTGGTGTTCCCCACATGAAAGTCTATCCCCACCTTTAAGGGTACTGTGAAGATCGAGGGGTTCGCTTAGACAATGCCTTTAGAGGAGGTAGGACACGTGGCACAGTGAGTTCAAACCCGCTAGTTCGTGACACATAGGACCACCTCCTTGACTTCAAAGTCCAGAATGAGCAGGAATTTAAATGAATGAAATACAAATTATACTGAATCTTTCACAATAAAACTATATATCAATCTGCTCTGCTCATCCTGCTCTATAAGATGCAGCTCAAACACCATGTTCAACATGAAAGGTTCCCTTTAAATATGATGTCCCCAAGAACCAATGCTAAGGAGAACACTGCCTCTGTAAGGACCCTGAACAGCACTCCCATGGGTCTGTTCAGTTTCTTTTCTGAGAACGGGGCACAATTCAATCACTAAATGGTGCTGTTGCACCACTACTAGGACACTCTGCTGGGAGAGGCCGAAAGGAAGAGGTGCTGGGACTTGGCCCATACCTAATGATAATGGCCAAAGTGCTAGGTGAAAACCAGGTCACCTTAAGAAACAGCCGAGGTAAAAAGTTTATTGCCACCGACTCAAAGAGGAGCCAACGCACTGGTGTGTCAACACACATGGACTTGACATGGAGGGATTGGTCAAGTATGCTAACTCCCTGCCAGCGCTTAGGTGATACAGTATGAAGGCTGCGTGTGAGTGGAGATTCTGAACTGGACACCTCGGGCCTATGACCTAACTTTGCCCCTGAATTGGGGAGGAACTAGAATTAGGACTTGGAACTAGGATTAGCAATATCGTATTGAACTATAACAATGCACTGTATATACACTGAACAAAAATATAAACGCAACACTTTCGGTTTTGCTTCCATTTTGCATGAGCTGAACTCAAAGATCTGAAACATTTTCTACATACACAAAAGACCCACTTCTCTCAAATATTGTTCACAAATCTGTCTAAATCTGTGTTAGTGAGCACTTCTCCTTTGCTGAGATAATCCATCCCACCTCACAGGTGTGGCATATCAAGGTGCTGATTAGACAGCATGAATATTGCACAGGTGTGCCTTAGACTGCCTACAATAATAGTCAACTCTGAAATGTGTAGTTTGATCACACAGCACAATCCCGCAGATGTCGCAACATTTGAGGGAGCGTGCAATTAGCTTGCTGACTGCAGGATTGTCTACCAGAGCTGTTGCCCATGCAATGAATGTTCATTTCTCTACCATAAGCCATCTCAAAAGGCGTTTCAGAGAATTGGGCAGTACATCTAACCGGCCTAGCAACTGCAGACCACGTGTGACCACACCAGCACAGGACCTCCACATCAAACATGTTCACCTCCATGATCATCTGAGACCAGCCACCTGGACAGCTGCAGCAACAATCAGTTTGCATAACCAAGGAATTTCTGCACAAACTGTCAGGAAGCTCATCAGCATGCTCGTCTTCCTCATCGGGGTCTGTACCTGACTGCAGTTCGCCATCGTAACTGACTTGAGTGGGCAAATTCTCACATTTATAGCATCTGGCACGTTGGAGAGGCGTTCTGTTCATGAGTCCCGTTTTTCACTGTTCAGGGCAGATGGCAGACATGTGTGGCGTTGTGTGGGTGAGTGGTTTGCTGACGTCAACGTTGTGGATCGAGTGGCCCATGGTGGCAGTGGGGTTATGGTATGGGCAGGTGTATGTTATGGACAACGAACACAGGTGCATTTTATGGATGGCATTTTGAATGCACAGAGATACCGTGAAGAGATCCTGAGGCCCATTGTTGTGCCATTCATCCACGACCATCACCTCATGTTGCAGCATGATAATGCACGGCCCATACTGCAAGGATCTGTACACAATTCCTGGAAGCTGAAAACATCCCAGTTCTTGCATGGCCAGCATACTCACCAGACATATCACCCATTGAGCATGTTTGCAATGCTCTGGATCGGTGTATACGACAGCGTGTTCCAGTTCCTGCCTATATTCTGCAAATTCGCACAGCTATTGAAGAGGAGTGGACCAACATTCCACAGGACAAAATCAACAACCTGATTAGCTCTATGCGACGGAGAGGTGTTGCACTGCGTGAGGCAAATGGTGGTCACACCAGATACTGACTGGTTTTTTTGAGGCACTCACCTCTTAATAGTTTCAGTGCATCACAGGAGATCTGTGCACAAGAATCAGACATTGGCCTGGATTTCTTATGTAATGTTTACCTAGTGCAACTTTTCATTAATTCTTCGGGGTGCTTATGCCATGCCGCTCACACCCAGCCCCCTGCTCACTTTTAAGAGAAGTGACAAATATCGTGTAAACAGACAAAAGTCACCAATTTTTGCACAAAATGTGCCTTTTTGGTATCATTATTCTGGTGCGATGAACATAATAAATTTCCTACTGGTTGCGAACACCATCATGTGGGAATCATCATTGAATTGTACTAATTTTGAACTTAAATCATTTTTTCAGTTGGTCTTTATTAAAAATTGTGAGCCGCTTTCTCTGTACAGCCTTGAGATTTTCTAGTAGCAGGCTCTGTGCTTTTACTATGTCCCATCAGCTCCTTATGTCTGATCTCTGACCTTATAAATTCTCATTACAGCTCATTCCTTATCTTACTGATAAAAATGTGGCTTAAATAAGTGTTTAAATCATGACCTGTTAGTAATTTAGAGATAAGGGGAGTCATTTATTAAGCTAAATAATGCCTATATTAGGCGTATTTCAGGTGCAGATTGCGGTGCAACTAACTGTTGCGCCACAATATGTGGCGCCACAGTCTGCGCCTAAAATACGCCTAATATAAGCGTATTTCAGGTTATAAATGACCCCCTAAGTGTCTCCTTTTGTCCACTACAACATAATAGTGTCCCCACACAGAATTAATTCTCCTATTGTGCCCACCACAAAATAATAATGTCTCATTTGTACCTTACGGTTCCCTCCTTTATGCCTCCACACAATAATAATACCTCTTTAGGCCTCAATAGTAATACTCTCCTGCTCTCCGCCAACTCAGAGAATACTCTGAGAGAGGAGAACAAAAGCTAAGGCATCAGTGTGTGGACGTTGCCACCTTGTATCAGGTATCAGTGTTTTGGGGGCCCAGCAATGCAACTAGCCACGTGAGCGTTACAGTGGTGAAGGATGCTTTTGGACTCCCGGGCTTAAAGGGGTTATCCCATGAGCAGTGGAAAAATATAATAGCACACGAATGTCTCTTTCTAACAAACTTAGAACCAGTCCAGAACCTCACATGGATCCAGAGATCTGCCCATTTATTGCTGCAATTGCTCTGCTAGATTTATTTCAAGCTGGCAGCTCAGGGGTCCTCCACTTTCTCAGGGGGCATGCGCCTTTCTGCTGGAGCTGTTGGCAACCAAAGGATGGAACTGAGCATGAATGTTAACCTCAGTAAGCTGGACAGAAAATATAGAAAAAAGGGCAAACAGCAGGTGGCGCTATACAGATAGATTTCAGCGAATAACGCAGTGGCTATACTACATCTTTAATTACATGCAATTACAAAAGTATTCAGATTCAAGTGCTGAATTGAAAAATGTACAATCATTTTCATGGTACAACCCCTTTAAGGACCACACATGGCCGGCACTATGATAGAAATGCCTTTTCTTGTCCGTGGCTGTGGACAAGAATAGGACATGTTCTATTTTTTTGTAGGGCCGCAGAATGGAAGTGTGGATGCGGACAGCACACGGTGTGCTATCCGCATCTTTTGATGCCCCATTGAAAATGAATGGGTCCGCACCCGTTCCTCAAAATTGCGGAATGGATGTGGACCTATTTTGCGGACGTGTGAATGGACCCTTAAAGTGTAATTGTTGTTTCCATTTATTTTTAATATTGTGTAGGGACAGGGATGTAAAATATTTTTGTAATGTACTTTATTAGGGAAAGACTAGAAAGCAGAGTGTAAAGAGTCTTCTTAAGAAAGCTCTGAGGGTTAGGTCTGTTTCACACCTGCGGTAAGAGATCAGGCAGGCTGTTCCAGCTGTTCCTGCATTCCATTTACTATAATGGGGACCTGTGGCGATCCGCCCACAACCCGGCAAATATGTTCTTTGGGTTGAAGGCTTCTCCTTTTTTACGCCAATTGAAGGAAACATTGTGACCAAACAATTCAATTTTTGTTTCATCTGACCAAAACACAGAAGACCAGAAGTCGTCTTCTTTGTCCAGATGAGCATTTGCAAAGGCCAAGCAAGCTTTTGTGTGCCTTATCTGGAGAAGTGGCGTCCTCCTTGGTCTGGATTGTGCAGTGTCCATTGGATTGTCTGCCTTGAGACATTGCCACCAGCAGAGCCCAGATTCACCAGGATGGCCTTGGTGGCGATTCTTGGATTCTTTTCACCTCTCTAACTATCCTCCTGGCCAGCACAGGTGTCACTTTTGGCTTCCGACCACATCCTCAGAGATTTTCCACAGTGCGGAACATCCTGTATTTTTTTACTCAAATGTAAATAAAAGCTGACAATTTTTTTCCCCCACAATAATGCCTCTTGTACATCGCCTTATTATCTTTTGGAAGACAGCTATGTAATTTCCCGTCAAAAAATTACTTGCTGGTTGAATAAAAGTAACTTTAAGTCAAAATTTTACAAATGTACCTGTGTACAGCGGCTCACCCCACCTCTTCCAAGGACCCGGTGCTCACTCCGCGGATTCACCCAAATCCGTTAAGAAAAATGCAAATAAATAAAGTAATTAGAGGGCACTCAAATATCTGACTACATTCAAGGCAGGATATCAATAATCCTAATTTATTCACATAAAACTAATATGTTGGCATAAAACTCATAAAATCTACATACATATAATATAAAACATAAATGTGTACATATGTCCAGGTAATAATATTCAGTCAGCCCTGTGACTATGTATCATCGCCAGGTCGGCGTAAATCGTAAATGTCCACGCTGAATATAATCGCCTGGTGGCGCTTGAGTCACTTATGATTGTCCGCACTAGATCACCCGTTCAGGCATCTGCATGCAATAGGAATCACTAGTATAATATTTTCAAATAAGCCCCATAGGGCAGAGTACTTTACCCCTCTTCTGTTCCTGTGGGCTCATCCAGCAGCAGCTGCTTAAACACAGCGGTTAGCAGGTCTCAAACGTGGCATCCCACGTGACCCAGCTATGTCTCACGTATTACACACTGCTCTGTGAAAGGCTGGTGATGCGCTGGGTCCTAGAGTCCGGACCGTATGTTGATCTTTATATCAGATGTCGTTTCACAGGGGGTCCGAGGGGTAGGATGCCCGATGCTGTTGGCCGCTGAGGAAGGGGCTTGATCCCCGAAACGCGTACGGTTCATGACAGCACAGGACTCCACTATGGAATATTGAGGTGCCAACAGCATCGGGCATCCTACCCCTCGGACCCCCTGTGAAACGACATCTGATATAAAGATCAACATACGGTCCGGACTCTAGGACACAGCGCATCACCAGCCTTTCACAGAGCAGTGTGTAATATGTGAGACATAGCTGGGTCACGTGGGACGCCACGTTTGAGACCTGCTAACCGCTGAGTTTAAGTCAAAATTTGCCAGGGGTATGAATAATTATGGGCAGCACTGTATATCTAGAACTTAACTAAAACACATACATATTTCACATATACATTCATACTACACACACATATAGTTGCACACATTATACATTCCCCTGCAAAGGTTTCATATCCCAGGAGAGGGAGTTAAGATCAGCAGGGGAGAGAGCCTTTCTGCAGACTCCTTCCTCCCTCTTCTGTCCACCCCAAAAGACCTGTTGCTTGGATTGAGTCACAACAGCCAGGAAAAAGCTTTGGCTGCTGTAACTTAAAGGCTCAAAGGCAGGATAGGGAGAATCTGACAATGAATGGGGACAAAACTGAAGCGTTTTTTTTCCGGTATTGAGATCCTTTTAATTCAGTTATTGAGATCCTCTACCGAATCTCATAACCTAAATTAGGCTATTTTCACTCTGGTGGTAGCCTTTTCCGGCATGGTTTCGGCGGGGGGAACAGCCTGCCAGATCTGTGCTACTGCAAGTCCACCATGCTTTTGGAAGTCCGCTCTGGCCCCATTCATTATAATGGGGGAGGGCCGAAAATCCGGCCACAGCATGGCAAACATGCCAAGAGGCGGCCGGAATAAAACTACAACATGCTGCGGATTTTTGTCCATCCGCCTCTCGGCATGTTTGCCATGCTGCAGCCAGACCTCCAGCCCTCTGCCATTATAGTGAATTGGGCGTAGCCGACTTCCGCCAGCACGGTGGACTTGCGGTAGCATGGATCCGGCAGGCTGCTCCCCTGGAACAGCTTGCCGGAAAAGGCTACCGTCAGTGTGAAAGTAGCCTTAAAAAGGTAGATGTGAAAGTAGGCTAATATAGTAACAGGAAATAAAAAGTAGCAGAAAGCCAATGTAAAAGCAGGAAAAACATACTGTATAAAAACCAAGTGATTGCAAATATTTAATTATTGACTGGAGTAGTCCTTTAACCACTTAAGGACCACAGGTTTATACCCCCCTAGTGACCAGGCCCTTTTTTACAAATCGGCACTCCACAACTTTAGCGGTTTATTGCTCGGTCATGCAACTTACCACCCAAATGAATTTTACCTCCTTTTCTTCTCACTAATAGAGCTTTCATTTGGTGGTATTTCATTGCCGCTGACATTTTTACTTTTTTTGTTATTAATCGAAATTTAACGATTTTTTTGCAAACAAATGACATTTTTTACTTTCAGCTGTAAAATTTTGCAAAAAAAACGACATCCATATATACATTTTTCGCCAAATTTATTGTTCTACATGTCTTTGATAAAAAAAAAATGTTTGGGCAAAAAAAAAATGGTTTGGGTAAAAGTTATAGCATTTGCAAACTATGGTACAAAAATGTGAATTTCCGCTTTTTGAAACAGCTCTGACTTTCTGAGCACCTGTCATGATTCCTGAGGTTCTACAATGCCCAAACAGTAGAAAACCCCCACAAATGACCCCATTTCGGAAAGTAGACACCCTAAGGTATTCGCTGATGGGCATAGTGAGTTCATAGAACTTTTTATTTTTTGTCACAAGTTAGCGGAAAATGATGATGATTTTATTTTTTTTATTTTTTCTTACAAAGTCTCATATTCCACTAACTTGCGACAAAAAATAAAAAATTCTAAAAACTTGCCATGCCCCTCACGGAATACCTTGGGGTGTCTTCTTTCCAAAATGGGGTCACTTGTGGGGTAGTTATACTGCCCTGGCAATTTAGGGGCCCAAATGTGTGAGAAGAACTTTGCAATCAAAATGTGTAAAAAATGACCGGTGAAATCCAAAAGGTGCACTTTGGAATATGTGCCCCTTTGCCCACCTTGGCAGCAAAAAAGTGTGACACATCTGGTATCGCCGTACTCAGGAGAAGTTGGGGAATGTGTTTTGGGGTGTCATTTTACATATACCCATGCTAAGAGAGAAAAATATCTTGGTCAAATGCCAACTTTGTATAAAAAAATGGGAAAAGTTGTCTTTTGCCAAGATATTTCTCTCACCCAGCATGGGTATATGTAAAATGACACCCCAAAACACATTCCCCAACTTCTCCTGAGTACGGCGATACCACATGTGTGACACTTTTTTGCTGCCAAGGTGGGCAAAGGGGCACATATTCCAAAGTGCACCTTTCAGATTTTGCAGGCCATTTTTTACACATTTTGATTGCAAGGTACTTCTCACACATTTGGGCCCCTAAATTGCCAGGGCAGTATAACTACGCCACAAGTGACCCCATTTTGGAAAGAAGACACCCCAAGGTATTCCATGAGGGGCACGGCGAGTTCCTAGAATTTTTTATTTTTTGTCACAAGTTAGCGGAAAATGATGATTTTTTTTTTTAATCTTTTTTCCTTACAAAGTCTCATATTCCACTAACTTGCGACAAAAAATAAAAAATTCTAGGAACTCGCCGTGCCCCTCACGGAATACCTTGGGGTGTCTTCTTTCCAAAATGGGGTCACTTGTGGCGTAGTTATACTGCCCTGGCAATTTAGGGGCCCAAATGTGTAAGAAGTACCTTGCAATCAAAATGTGTAAAAAATGGCCGGTGAAATCCGAAAGGTGCACTTTGGAATATGCGCCCCTTTGCCCACCTTGGCATCAAAAAAGTGTGACACATCTGGTATCGCCGTACTCAGGAGAAGTTGGGCAATGTGTTTTGGGGTGTCATTTTACATATACCCATGCTGGGTGAGAGAAATATCTTGGCAAAAGACAACTTTTCCCATTTTTTTAGACAAAGTTGGCATTTGACCAAGATATTTTTCTCACCCAGCATGGGTATATGTAAAATGACACCCCAAAACACATTCCCCAACTTCTCCCGAGTACGGCGATACCACATGTGTGACACTTTTTTGCAGCCTAGATGCGCAAAGGGGCCCAAATTCCTTTTAGGAGGGCATTTTTAGACATTTGGATCCCAGACTTCTTCTCACACTTTCGGGCCCCTAAAAAGCCAGGGCAGTATAAATACCCCACATGTGACCCCACTTTGGAGAGAAGACACCCCAAGGTATTCAATGAGGGGCATGGCGAGTTCCTAGAATTTTTTTTTTTTTGCATAAGTTAGCGGATATTGATTTTTTTTTGTTTTTTTCTCACAAAGTCTCACTTTCCGCTAACTTAGGACAAAAATTTCAATCTTTCATGGACTCAATATGCCCCTCACGGAATACCTTGGGGTGTCTTCTTTCCGAAATGGGGTCACATGTGGGGTATTTATACTGCCCTGGCTTTTTAGGGGCCCTAAAGCGTGAGAAGAAGTCTGGAATATAAATGTCTAAAAATGTTTACGCATTTGGATTCCGTGAGGGGTACGGTGCGTCCATGTGAGATTTTATTTTTTGACACAAGTTAGTGGAATATGAGACTTTGTAAGAAAAAACAAAAACAAAAACAAACAAAAAATTTCCGCTAACTTGTGCCAAAAAAAATGTCTGAATGGAGCCTTACCAGGGGGGGGGGGGGGGGGGTGATCAATGACAGGGGGGTGATCAATGACAGGGGGGTGATCACCCATATAGACTCCCTGATCACCCCCCTGTCATTGATCACCCCCCCTGTAAGGCTCCATTCAGACATCCGCATGATTTTTTACGGATCCATGGATACATGTATCGGATCCACAGAACGCATGCGGACGTCTGAATGGAGCCTTACAGGGGGGTTATCAATGACAGGGGGTGATCAGGGTAATCAGGGTGATCACCCCCCTGTCACTGATCACCCCCCCTGTAAGGCTCCATTCAGACATCCGCATGATTTTTTACGGATCCATGGATACATGTATCGGATCCACAGAACGCATGCGGACGTCTGAATGGAGCCTTACAGGGGGGTTATCAATGACAGGGGGTGATCAGGGTAATCAGGGTGATCACCCCCCTGTCACTGATCACCCCCCCTGTAAGGCTCCATTCAGACATCCGCATGATTTTTTACGGATCCATGGATACATGTATCGGATCCACAAAACGCATGCGGACGTCTGAATGGAGCCTTACAGGGGGGTTATCAATGACAGGGGGTGATCAGGGTAATCAGGGTGATCACCCCCCTGTCACTGATCACCCCCCCTGTAAGGCTCCATTCAGACATCCGCATGATTTTTTACGGATCCATGGATACATGTATCGGATCCACAAACGCATGCGGACGTCTGAATGGAGCCTTACAGGGGGGTTATCAATGACAGGGGGTGATCAGGGTAGATCACCCCCCTGTCACTGATCACCCCCCCTGTAAGGCTCCATTCAGACATCCGCATGATTTTTTACGGATCCATGGATACATGTATCGGATCCACAGAACGCATGCGGACGTCTGAATGGAGCCTTACAGGGGGGTTATCAATGACAGGGGGTGATCAGGGTAATCAGGGTGATCACCCCCCTGTCACTGATCACCCCCCCTGTAAGGCTCCATTCAGACATCCGCATGATTTTTTACGGATCCATGGATACATGTATCGGATCCACAGAACGCATGCGGACGTCTGAATGGAGCCTTACAGGGGGGTTATCAATGACAGGGGGTGATCAGGGTAATCAGGGTGATCACCCCCCTGTCACTGATCACCCCCCCTGTAAGGCTCCATTCAGACATCCGCATGATTTTTTACGGATCCATGGATACATGTATCGGATCCACAAAACGCATGCGGACGTCTGAATGGAGCCTTACAGGGGGGTTATCAATGACAGGGGGTGATCAGGGTAATCACCCCCCTGTCACTTGATCACCCCCCCTGTAAGGCTCCATTCAGACATCCGCATGATTTTTTACGGATCCATGGATACATGTATCGGATCCACAGAACGCATGCGGACGTCTGAATGGAGCCTTACAGGGGGGTTATCAATGACAGGGGGTGATCAGGGTAATCAGGGTGATCACCCCCCTGTCACTGATCACCCCCCCTGTAAGGCTCCATTCAGACATCCGCATGATTTTTTACGGATCCATGGATACATGTATCGGATCCACAGAACGCATGCGGACGTCTGAATGGAGCCTTACAGGGGGGTTATCAATGACAGGGGGTGATCAGGGTAATCAGGGTGATCACCCCCCTGTCACTGATCACCCCCCCTGTAAGGCTCCATTCAGACATCCGCATGATTTTTTACGGATCCATGGATACATGTATCGGATCCACAGAACGCATGCGGACGTCTGAATGGAGCCTTACAGGGGGGTTATCAATGACAGGGGGTGATCAGGGTAATCAGGGTGATCACCCCCCTGTCACTGATCACCCCCCCTGTAAGGCTCCATTCAGACATCCGCATGATTTTTTACGGATCCATGGATACATGTATCGGATCCACAAAACGCATGCGGACGTCTGAATGGAGCCTTACAGGGGGGTTATCAATGACAGGGGGTGATCAGGGTAATCAGGGTGATCACCCCCCTGTCACTGATCACCCCCCCTGTAAGGCTCCATTCAGACATCCGCATGATTTTTTACGGATCCATGGATACATGTATCGGATCCACAGAACGCATGCGGACGTCTGAATGGAGCCTTACAGGGGGGTTATCAATGACAGGGGGTGATCAGGGTAATCAGGGTGATCACCCCCCTGTCACTGATCACCCCCCCTGTAAGGCTCCATTCAGACATCCGCATGATTTTTTACGGATCCATGGATACATGTATCGGATCCACAAAACGCATGCGGACGTCTGAATGGAGCCTTACAGGGGGGTTATCAATGACAGGGGGTGATCAGGGTAATCACCCCCCTGTCACTGATCACCCCCCCTGTAAGGCTCCATTCAGACATCCGCATGATTTTTTACGGATCCATGGATACATGTATCGGATCCACAAAACGCATGCGGACGTCTGAATGGAGCCTTACAGGGGGGTTATCAATGACAGGGGGTGATCAGGGTAATCAGGGTGATCACCCCCCTGTCACTGATCACCCCCCCTGTAAGGCTCCATTCAGACATCCGCATGATTTTTTACGGATCCATGGATACATGTATCGGATCCACAGAACGCATGCGGACGTCTGAATGGAGCCTTACAGGGGGGTTATCAATGACAGGGGGTGATCAGGGTAATCAGGGTGATCACCCCCCTGTCACTGATCACCCCCCCTGTAAGGCTCCATTGAGACATCCGCATGATTTTTTACGGATCCATGGATACATGGATCCACAAAACGCATGCGGACGTCTGAATGGAGCCTTACAGGGGGGTTATCAATGACAGGGGGTGATCAGGGTATTCAGGGTGATCACCCCCCTGTCACTGATCACCCCCCCTGTAAGGCTCCATTCAGACATCCGCATGATTTTTTACGGATCCATGGATACATGGATCGGATCCACAAAATGCATGCGGACGTCTGAATGGAGCCTTACAGGGGGGTTATCAATGACAGGGGGTGATCAGGGTAATCAGGGTGATCACCCCCCTGTCACTGATCACCCCCCCTGTAAGGCTCCATTCAGACATCCGCATGATTTTTTACGGATCCATGGATACATGGATCGGATCCACAAAACGCATGCGGACGTCTGAATGGAGCCTTACAGGGGGGTTATCAATGACAGGGGTGATCAGGGTGATCACCCCCCTGTCACTGATCACCCCCCCTGTAAGGCTCCATTCAGACATCCGCATGATTTTTTACGGATCCATGGATACATGGATCGGATCCACAAAACGCATGCGGACGTCTGAATGGAGCCTTACAGGGGGGTTATCAATGACAGGGGGTGATCAGGGTAATCACCCCCCTGTCACTGATCACCCCCCCTGTAAGGCTCCATTCAGACATCCGCATGATTTTTTACGGATCCATGGATACATGGATCGGATCCACAAAACGCATGCTGACGTCTGAATGGAGCCTTACAGGGGGGTTATCAATGACAGGGGGTGATCAGGGTAATCACCCCCCTGTCACTGATCACCCCCCCTGTAAGGCTCCATTCAGACATCCGCATGATTTTTTACGGATCCATGGATACATGGATCGGATCCACAAAACGCATGCGGACGTCTGAATGGAGCCTTACAGGGGGGTTATCAATGACAGGGGGGTGATCAGGGACTGTATATGGGTGATCACCCGCCTGTCATTGATCACCCCCTGTAAGGCTCCATTCAGACGTCCGCATGTGTTTTGCGGATCCGATCCATGTATCCATGGATCCGTAAAAATCATGCAGACGTCTGAATGGAGCCTTACAGGGGAGTGATCAATGACAGGGGGTGATCAGGGAGTGTATATGGGTGATCACCCGCCTGTCATTGATCACCCCCCTGTAAGGCTCCATTCAGACGTCCGTATGCTTTTTGCGGATCCGATCCATGTATCCGTGGATCCGTAAAAATCATACGGACGTCTGAACGGAGCCTGACAGGGGGGTGATCAATGACAGGGCGGTGATCAATGACAGGGGGGTGATCAGGGAGTTTATATGGGGTGATCATGGGTGATCAGGGGTTTATAAGGGGTTAATAAGTGACGGGGGGGGGGTGTAGTGTAGTGTAGTGTGGTGTTTGGTGCGACTGTACTGACCTACCTGAGTCCTCTGGTGGTCGATCCTAACAAAAGGGACCACCAGAGGACCAGGTAGGAGGTATATTAGACGCTGTTATGAAAACAGCGTCTAATATACCTGTTAGGGGTTAAAAAATTCGGATCTCCAGCCTGCCAGCGAGCGATCGCCGCTGGCAGGCTGGAGATCCACTCGCTTACCTTCCGTTCCTGTGAGCGCGCGCGCCTGTGTGCGCGCGTTCACAGGAAATCTCGCGTCTCGCGAGATGACGCCTATTGGCGTTAGTGTGACCTGGGAGAGCCGCCGCGATGAAGCCTTTCGGCGTTAGCGCGGCGGCAAGCGGTTAAAGGGATACCTCAGCGAAAAGCATTTATCACCTATCCACTAAATAGGAGATAAATAATAGATAAGTGGGGTCCAACTGCTGTAAGTTCTGCTCTCAGGTTTTCCCATCAGTGTCATGGCTTTGTAGGTTGGCCACTACAAAAATTATGCTTGAGTTATTACCAATAATCCAATAATCTTCATTTTACTGCTGTTACCCTCAGGCATCCCACTACTAATTCTCTTGTGATTTTGAGGTTTGCATCATCACATCATCACGACCACTAATTTACTCATATTGGTCTATGTCATGGTCTTTGGAATACTGAACCATGTTTACTTGATTATATAATATGGCTCGAATCACTCTGTGGTTGTTTTATTGATCCCAGTTGTCTTTAGGATAATCCCCTCCAAACGGCCCTGTGTTCTGGAAGGCATTGTTCTGTTTGTTTGCTTAGGTAATTTAATTATCTCCTGGGACTTCTCTGCATGGCCACACATATCGGTCCGCCCAGTCAAGCTATCTGACCAATCCCTGCTGACCCTGTTTCAAGTCCTTATTTGCATCGCCAAGAGGACCTGAATGAGGACTAGAGGGGACTTTACAATTGACCAATAGGAAGTGGTTGTTTGGGCGGGGTGTTCAAACTGTTGTGTATAAAAGTGTGTTGTGTGCATTCAATAAGTGTTTGAACTTACATACAGCCTGCCTGGTGTTTGTTCTGAGCTATCACCACTGGATTTGAACGGCACATAGCTGTAGTTCGAATCCCGGATTATCGAATGACTGAACAATCAGACATTGGGGTCTGAAGTCTGGGGAGTGCCGGTAGAGCGGAACAGAGCGAGCAAAGGGGCTCATTACATTAGTGGCAGCAGTGGGATTTGCTCTCCAGTATTGGGACACTCCAATCCACCACAAGGAATGACCAGCTATGCAGCCTGCAGGAGAGACACACTGAAAGACTTACTTGAAAGCCGAGGAGGGACCACTGGGACAAAGAACAAGGCCACCCTGATCCGTGAGCTAGCCGAGATGCTGGACCTCGGTCCGTTGAAGACTTGTTTCAGCCACGAGTTCAAGAGCGGATGGCAATATATGGTGCCAACCCATCAGAGACAGCCATACAGAATGCCATTAGAGACATCCGGCTGCAGGATGAGCGACAAGAGAGAGAACTAGAGCGGCAACATGAGTGGAGAATGGCGCAAATACAGCAATCAGAGACAACACTAAGAGATACAGCGCCTTTCCCTTTCGCGCGTTCAAACTATTTAAGGAAGGAGAGGAGGAAATCGAAGCGTTCCTACAGGACTTTGAGAGACTATGTTAGATACATAAAGTGCTGTCCCAAGATTGGGTCGCCTTACTGGTGAGTAATTTAACTGGAAAAGCTGCGGATGCGTATCGGGCCATGGAGGACAAGGACGCTATGGATTATGACCGGGTAAAAGAAGCTCTGCCCGATTTGCCATTACACCTGAAGCCAGACGGATAAAGTTTCGAGAATCCCAGAAACAAACCAACATAACCTACGTGAAGTGGGCACATCGTCTGCAGTGGAACCTTAAGGGTTGGTTCCAGGGAAACCATGCTCATAGAGGACATCACCCAGCTAGTACTCTTAGAACAGTTATTTGACCACACCTTTCTGGTAGTACGGGGATGGGTGCTAGATAAGCGACCACGGACTGTACAGCAAGCGGCTACTTTGACCGATGAATATCTGGACTCTTGGAGGCAGGTGGAAGCGAGCACTATCCACTACCTGTCTCGTGCTTTCTTTTGGCCTAGGTTACATGCTGAGGTGCGAGAATACTGCCAGACCTGTGAGACCTGTCAGAGGGTAGGGAAGACAGGGGATCATCCAAAAGCCTCCCTGCACCCCCTGCCGATCATTAAAGAACCCTTTAGCCAGATAGCGGTAGATATTATAGGCCCACTGTCCTGCCCCAGTGCCACGGGGAAGAAGTATATTCTTACGGTGGTGGATTATGCCACCCGCTACCCGGAAGCCATTCCCCTATACAATATCCAGGCTGATACGATAGCCAATGCCTTACTGCGGGTGTTCACTAGGGTGGGGTTCCCCAAAAGATATTAACTGATCAGGGAACCCAGTTCACAGCCGAGCTGAAGCAGCAGCTCTGGCGCCTCTGTGGGATTAAACCACTCCAGAGCACCCCCTACCAACCTCAAACTAACGGGCTGTGTGAGAGATTTAATGGGACCCTGAAGCAGCTGCTTCAGGCCTTGGTGGAGAGTAGGAAGGATTGGGAGAAATTTCTTCCCCATCTACTGTTCACCTATAGAGAGGTACCCCAAAAGTCCACTGGGTTTTCCCCATTTGAGCTGTTGTATGGGCCAAGGTTTAGGGGACCCTTAGACTTAGTGAGGGCTCAGTGGGAGGGGGTAGAGGACCGGAAGGCCTCCCCATCCTTATTTATGTCTTGGAACTCAGGGAATGACTGCGGGAACTTACCAATCTAGTCCATGAGAATATGCAATCGGCCCAGAGTCGGCACAAGGTTTAGCATGGTCTGCTCGGAATTGCAGTCCTGGTACTAAAACCCCTGAAGCAAAATAAATTACAGGCCTCCTGGCAAGACCCCTATCAGGTGGTAAAACAGCTGTGCGATACCACCTACGTGGTCAGCAGCTGTGCAGACACAAAAATTAAGAGGACGTTCCACATTAATATGATGAAGGCCTATCACGAGAGGGATAAGGCAGTAGCCGCCATGTGTGCTTCTGCCACGGGGGACACTGAATACCTACCGATGCTGGAGCTTCCCGAAATCAGTAACCGTTCTGGGGGGGGGGGGGGGGGGGGGGGGGGGGGTGGAAGATATTCAGCTAGGAGATAGGTTAGGATCCCAAGAACGAGAACAGGTCAGGGAATTACTCCAGGACCGGCAGGAGATGCTCTCGGCACTTCCTGGGTACACTCAAATATCCGTGCACAAGGTAGAGACCCCCGGGCAGAATCCCCTGAGACAACCAGCCTATAGGATTCCCAGAGCTGTGCAAGAAGGGATGAGAGTATAGATTAGGGAGATGCTTGAGTTAGGGGTGATCGAGCCATCAGCAAGCCCCTGTGCTTCCTCTGTAGTATTTGTCCCAAAACGGGATGGCACGACCCAGTTTTGTGTGGACTATAGACAACTAAATGACTGTGCTGTGACAGACACCTACCCTATGCCCCGAGTGGATGAATTGTTGGACAAAATAGCTCAGGTACACTACCTGATGACTATTGACTTGTGTAAGGGCTACTGGCAGATTCCCTTGGAAGCAGAAACAATTCCAAAGTCGGCTTTCATCACCCCGTTTAGCCTTTACCAGTTTCGGGTAATGCCATTCGGGAGGGAGAATGCCCCGGCTACCTTTCAGCGGATGATAGATCAACTCCTCGATGGTCTGTAAGATTTGGCATGCGCATATCTTGACGACATCGCAATCTATAGCCAGACATGGGAGGAGCATCTCAGACACCTGGGAATAGCGCTAGAGAGTGGAACAGAGCAAGCAAAGGGGCTTGTTACAGTCTATTCTTCCATGGACCCATACATTGAAGCTAATTTCTTACTGTGCAGCTTATTTAACATTGACTTATGTAACTTTCAGGAAATGCTTATGATTTACAGAAGTTAAAAAGTAATTGCAGAGAACACGTCGTCATCAACCTCATCAAATTCAATTTCTATTTTTCTCATTCAACCATTTATTTGTATCAATGGATCTTATGCTTTGACCCCAGTCTGAACAGACCCTAATTTTATATCTTGTGTAGTTAGTGGTCCACCAACCTATGACCTATTCACTTATTGCTCCAAAGCAGCTAAAATGGGAAATGAAGCAACTTGACAAATAGTCTTTATTATTAAAAATAGGGTTGTGTATCTATAGCCGTCCATGTGTCTCCATGGTAACAGACACAAACAAACCCTGTGTTGTCTTATAGTCGTACTCTCTTCTTTCTGTCCCCCTACTTCTTCATCACATACATGTGCAGGGAGTATGATAACAGGATTAGATTAAACAGATTTTGTGTATAATATGTTACAACAATATATATATTTTAAATAATAACTGTATCAAAATAGCTTCAATTTTCCTTTAAAAGAATTGAAACAATAAAACAATAAGTAAAATTGGTTGTGAAGGTTGACTTGGCTTTTAAATATAGTTATTTTGTTCAGGTGAACACAATCTGTGGCACAAGTTGCGTGACCCCCAACCCTCAGAACACAGACCGTATATGTCTCTTGATTGTTTAGAAAGACAGGGCTGTCAAGAGACAGTCACATCCTTCTGATGCAGATACGAAAATGTCATTGTTAGCTGGCAGCTTTGTTCTAATAAAAAGTCACAAAAGTTCTAAACCGTGGTGTCACAATGGTTTTACTGCTGCGGATCCCAGGAGTGAAGTGGGCTCAATTCACAATATCAGTATGCGTTTTTTCGGGTCCGTGCAATTTTCCACTAATTCCTCCTCTCTCAAACAGATCTTCCAATTATGCAAGCACTAGTGGGATGCCGTATACTCCAAATATTCCTCTTTCCACTACAGCTCCTGTAGGAAAAGTGCACCAATAGTGTAGCACAGTATATGCTTCTCACCTGCACCTTTCCCTATTATACTCACAGGGGCAGGTGGAAATCAGACGCCTCAGACACAGTAGACACCACAATTCCTCCAATGTTCTTTTTCCTTAATGGTACTATATAGCATAAAAACTCCAATAGTGAAGAGCCGCTATTCAGTAGATAAAAACTTTTTTAATAATACTCACAAATGTAGATGGACACACAAGCGAATAAAACAAATAGCAGCCTATTGCTCCTGCCTGACCCAGGTTTCGGTCCAAAGCTTCATCAGGGGCGTAACCTAAAATCTCACATCCCGTCTCCCTTCCCCCATTTCCATCTAAAACACTAGGAAAAACAGTAATCATTTTCATAATTCTTCCTCTTCTTAAAACCACCTGTCCACGTTAATACCTTGTCTATAGACCGCAATTTCTTTAGATGTTCCTTAAATTCATTCATCCACGAAGATTCTTTTGTATGCACCAATCTGGGTCACATGCTCTATTTTATTCATCCCCACATACTAGGTTTTAAACACTAGTCAGGGTTACATGTCCTATTCTAACCTATCCTATGCCAGCCGTCACTCACACCCTCTCTCGCTTAATCCAGCATCAGAGGTCCAGCTCTCTTCTCAACCTTAGATGATGTAGCTTGTACCTAGCTACAAGGTATGTGTTTGCAGAATCCTCCCTGGTGTAGGGGAACTATGCTTCCATGATGTTTCCATTCAATCTAATTCGTGAATCCATTTAACTTTGCATCGATATTCCTTTGCCACGATATTCCCTCCTCTCCAATTGCTTTTCACTACTTTCACTCCCAGAAACTTTAACCCTTTCGGGTTCTTCTGATGTTTGTTTTTAAAATGCAGAGACACCCCGTGTGATTCTAGACCCTTTCTGATGTGCTTTAAGCTTCCTGGTTATTCGGCCCACATACTGGAAGCCGCACGGGCACCCCTGAAGTTTCACAGGTAATCTCTCCCTTCACTTTAAAATCCTTATTCCTTACATTCGAATGTACTGTTTGTACATACCTCTCTTTTTTTATTCAATTTTTACATGGGGGACAAAAACCACACCATGTGAACTTCTCCTGTCCTTTCTCCTTACCTTCCAATGAGATAGCACTATGGACCAAGTGATTACGAAAATTGGGGGCTTTCCTAAAGATAACATCCGGACGATCCGGTATTTCTTTCCCTAACACAGGGTCATTTTTAAGTACTCCCCAGTTTTTTTTATTGCATTCTTTACCAATCCAGCTTGAACGGTATATTGAGTAATAAAAGAATATCTAAAATCCTTCTTTTTAATCCCCTCTTTTTTTTCTTTATTGACCCCTTTTTCTATTTCTTGGCTGCACATACGAAGATCTTCCCTCTTATAGCCTTTTTCAACAAACCTATCTTGTAACACCTTACTGTTCTCTTAA
Organism: Bufo gargarizans; assembly: GCF_014858855.1. Classification (NCBI taxonomy): domain Eukaryota; kingdom Metazoa; phylum Chordata; class Amphibia; order Anura; family Bufonidae; genus Bufo; species Bufo gargarizans. The sequence goes on along the minus strand of NC_058086.1, from coordinate 152,656,067 downwards.
GGGGATTACACCTGTGCAATTTCAATGAATTCTTTTAATCTGGCCTTTTGGAATATTTCTCAACCAGGGCTTGTGATGGCAACTTTGTATATCTATGTACCTATTACATCTGTTTCTTTAAAAAACGTTTTAGTCTTCAATCTTCCATCCTCTATAAATATAGTTAAATCCATAAAGTTTATTGCCTTATCACTTATACTGCTAGTAAATTTTAAGTTCCAATTATTTGTATTGAGGTTACAAATAAGCATTTCCAGACCCCCTTTAGTTTCGTCCCACACTAGCAGGCAGTCAACAATTTATCTTCGCCATACTTTTAAAGTAAAGTCACTGTGTGCATTTGGAGACGATTGGGTCAATGTACCTTTTTTCCCATGCTGTCATGAAGATATTTGCAAAACTGGGGGCGAGTCAGACAGTACTCAATGCATTCGATAATAAAATTCCATTGTAGTGTGGACATGTGTGGATCCCTATCCAATTTTTCCTTAACTGCACTCAAACCCAAATCTTTAGGGATGATAGTATATGGAGAGGTGACATCAGCTGTCGCCAACCAAACATTGTCACCACATGGTCCCAACTCCTTTATTAACTCGATAGTGCTCCCTGTATATTTTAAATAGGATGGTGCCTTCACCACATACCGTTGTAAAAAGAAATTAATATATTCAGTTATTCTGATGCTGGAGACTATAGGTCTCCCCGGAGAGTCTGTCAAGCTTCTGTGAATTTTGGCTACCCTGCACTGATTATAGATACAAGTCCATGTCTGAGAGGAGAGGCAGGGTGAGGAGATGCACACCATTGTTGGAGAAGGGACAGGTAAGTAACTACCTTTTCGTGAGAACTGAATAGTTGAGTATGGGACACTAGTTCTCCCAATAGGAAAGGCTGATGCTGATAAATGCTATTTGTTACAGAGGTCTGTCTGCTTTTCTTAAAGGGGTCTGTCTCTCCCTATGAAATAAAACAAATCATGTGAGAGGGAAGGGGTGATGGGGTAACAAAGGGAGCCCCACTCCATCTATCCACTTAGATGGAGCAGAGTCGGCAGCAGAGTCATCTCAGATCCTGACTTACTCAGCCAGTAAGCAAGAGCAGTACACGTCTCTATTGTGGACCACTGCATTGCAAGAGCTTGTACTCTTTCCCTGCCTCTCTCACTGGCAACACTTCACACACACCACCAGCCTCTTTCCTGTACCTTTTTTGTCCTACTCATCTCCATCCTCTTGGCTGTCTAGGGGTGTCCTACTGGAAGCCTCTGCAGCTCTCTTCACCTCTTGTTGCATTGCGTTCAGACATGCATTTGCCCAAAGCAACTAAGATACTCCATCTGTCTCGCAAGACCAACAGCAAGGATGTGCCGGGGCAGGGGACAACACTGGTGGCCACTCTCTACTGCCACCAGTGTTGTACTGCATACATTCAAAAAGGGGGAAGAAGAAAGAAAAAGACATTGGGTGAGATGGAAGCTTGCTGGACAGTGCTCAACAGTGAGGCCCTAGCATCTGCTTGGGTACTGATGCTGGCTCTGGATGTGCTGCATGTTATCACAGTGTGATAGCCCATTACTATAAAAGTGTTTTTACTCATGAAGCTGTTTATGGGAAATTTGGTACACCCCTTGTAAAAAAGTTGTTTTGTAGTGAGCAAAAGAATCTCCTTCCAAAGATGAATGTACAGGCCAAAAAGTCCTGGATCCCTCACTTGGATTAAGCAATATCCAGAACCATATTAGGAAAAAAATCTGAATTCAGAAATTTGTAATCTTCTTTGTTCCATTACCAACATTTCATATGCAATGTTTTAATCCATACATGGTTAGAGAATGCTTGAAAAATTGCCTGTGTGGGTTGGATCAAACTAAATTCTGTCTTTTGCTACAAAGAAATGTATATATTGACATTTGACCATATGTTATGTTTTTTTTTTTACTATAATATTTCTTGACCACGTTATTTTTGTTCACATCTATCACTAGAGATGAGCGTAGTTCTGAAAAATTCGATTCGGCCCATTTGCCGAAGTTCACCAAGAAATTAAATTTGTTCTGGATTAATTTGTCACAAATCCCTATAAATCAGTATACCCGTACATCAAGGTTAGAGATGAGCGAATCAAAGCTGATGAAGTGGAATTCGATCCGAATTTCAGGAAAAATTTGATTCGCACCAAAGCTGAATTTCCTCACGCTTCATGGTAACTAATTAAATTTTTTCAGAAAATGGCTGCTGAGCATGTGAGGAGTCTGGAGCAAGGAACTCTGGGAACGTAGGATCACCCATAATGCCATGAATGCAGCCAATCAGCAGCCAGGCAGCCCTGTGATGTCACAGCCATATAAATAGCCTCAGCCATCTTATATTCTACCATTTTCCAGTGTATTTAGTGCAAGGAGAGACATCAGCAGGCGCTAGGGACAGTGTTAGAAAAAACTTCATTGTGCTAAAAAAACGATTTACAAGTGCAGAGAAAGATTATTCAAGGTGTAGGGAGAGGATAGGGAGGAATCATTCCACCGCATTTATGTTGAACAGGCTTCAGTAGGGTTACACCTTGCTGCACTGACTGGGGATCCAAATTGCGATTATACAGCTCTGTATTTCCAGCAAACCGTTCTTATTAGGGTGCAAGTGCTGTTTTTATACAGGCATTAACAGTGCAGTTATATGTTCTAAAGCATTTTTTGCCGTGTATTAGTGGGAAAAAAGGGCTTATTAGCCGTTGTGTGGTGAAGTGCTAAAATTACAGCCCTTTTTGTTGTGTATTAGAGGCAAAAGTAACATATATTTGACGATCAGCGGTGCAATCAGTTATCTGTTCTTAAGCCTTTTGTGGCGTGTATTTGTCACGGTCTCTAAAATGACAGGTATTAGAAGATCTAAGAGACTGGCTGCACGTGATGTGATCTGACAGACTCTTTTGGTTTCACTTGCTTCAGAGTTGTTGCTGGTAATGACCACACCTCTTGTCTCAAGCGTAGCTTAAGTGGTCATTCCAACTCCTCTATTTAATCTGGCTTCACCCATCATTCTATGCGGTTGGTAGCTTCTGTTTGGTTTTGGAAGAGCTGGTGTGTCATCCTCTTCTGAGTTCCTGCTCGTCCGTTTACTTCAGAAGTTAAGTGTCACTTCCCTTTTATATTTTGCTGTTTCCCCTCTGTCTGTTGTTACTAGGCTTCAGGGAGACGCTTGTTCTTTCATATTGGAAAGAACAGGTCGTCTCTAGCCCTGACACTATTCCAGGGCAACTCAGGGTTTCCAGGGTCATAGGTTCCAGTGTATTAACATTCCTAACCTCAAGGTCTGTTCATATGAATAGGAGCCAGAGCTAGGATAAGGGCTTCTATAGGTGGTGTCCGTTTCCCTTTCCCTTGCAAGGCGTGATATAGATTTGGTGCAAAGTATTAAATTGAACCAAAACATGATTAAAATTATAAGAAACTAAACTTATATTTGCCAATATATTATCCTAATCTTCAAGGGAAATTCCTAGAGAATCAATTTGCCAAGAATTTTGTCCCAGAGAGCTTGTATTATTAAATCATGTTTTAAGCAACACTTTATAAAGTTGAGAAATTTTAACCTTCTGTCCCATATTCCCTATAAATGAAAAGACAAAGTGGGGAGATTGAGAAAACGATTACACAGGGCATTGGGAGGAGGGGTCAAACATGGAGGCAGAGGTGGACACGAAGCAACATATATTCGATACTTTAAACTTCAAACCTGTAAACAGGTCCCAGCCGACACCGAAAATCCAAAGAGGGGGGCGGCAGGAAGCAGTAGAGACTGAAACATCAGAAGGAGGGCAACTGCCCCGACTGCGAGTGAGGCAGCAAGCAGACATTGCCAGACAAGGCAGACAAACGCAGGGAATCCACTGAGAGTCAGGTCCAGCAGAACGCAAACGGCCCAGAGGTGGGGGCGTCCCGTGGGTCAGATAGAGAGGCTTGTGTCTTGCATAGTGTGGCGGAATAGAATGGTCGGATGGAGGAGCGACGTAGCAATTCTACGTCATCACGTCTTCGCCACCTCTGACGAAGGGGCTTCATCATCGGAGAAGAGGGTGGCAGCTTGCCCGTGAGTCAGAAGAGTGGCAGCAGTGGGAGGTCGGTAGCAAAACGTGCCCGGGGTAGAAAGTAAAAAGTACCTTAGATGTATTCACTTACTAGTGTGACAGATTGTTACCTCATAATATACACACAAAGATGCCACATGCCACATGCTAATGAGCTGATTCGAGTCTGGCGTGATGTCATTGAGTCCAGCGTATATTTAATTCAGAGCTATAGCCACTCCCCCGCCCACCTGCTGCTGATTCCTATGGAAACAAGCTGTCATTCAGCAGCAGGTGGGCGGGGAGAGTCAGGAGCTCATGAATATTCATGACTCATCATTATCAGCTGGAGCTTTTCAATACAAGATGTTGGCAGATTGACTGGGTCACTTAAAGAAAGTGACCCAGCATTTTGCTAAGCGAATCAGTCACTTAATTATGTTGCCCTTAGTTAGGACACCATAAAACTGGTGACAGGTTCCCTTTAAGTGGTCATTCCAACTCCTCTATTTAGTCTGACCGCACCCATCATGATTTGTAGTTGATAGCTCCTTTTGGATGTTGCAAGTGCTGGTGTTGGTTCTCCTCTGAGTTCCTGCTCGCCAGCATACTTCGGAGTTAAATGTCTTCCCTTTTTTTCTTGTTTGTTGTTTTCCCCCACCTTTTGGTATTAGCCCTGAGGGGTATTCTCTTGTCTTGACACTATTTCCAGGGCCCTCTAGGGTCAAATAGGACTCTAGGTTCCAGCATATGAATATACCTACCATCTATGTCTGTTCATACTGATAGTAGTCAGGGCTCGGTTTAGGGATTCACTAGGTGGTGATCTTTTCCCCTTTCCTTAGGTTCCAGGCCTAGTACCTTTTTCTCTTCCCTCTTGTGGTCCATGTGGAGTTATTTACCCACAGCGCACCGTCACATTAATAGAACAGGTTCTGTTGACATCTATATGAAATCAGCTGCCGACCATGAAAAAGGAGTGCGCTTCTTTTTTTGGGGGGACTTCCACTTTTGGGGGTCTGATCCCCTGTACAATGCATCAGCGCTGAACGCAGCATAGCAAGGGTTAATGTGCCGACATCTGTGTTTTCACCAATGCTAGTGAATAACAGCAGGGGCTCAGTTGTCAGTGACTGCTGGACCCTGCTGCTGATTGGGCGGGCGCAGCTCCTGCATCCACCCGATCAGCCCGCCGTACCTGGGGTTTAAATCACGTCCTGTGATTTAAAAAGGTGTATGTACCCCTAACTGTACTAACTAATGCTATTTTCTCCAATCGTGCAGCACATGCAAAAAACACAGAGCCAGATGTAAACACCGGTGGAGGAGAGAGAAGGCGTTATCCTTCAAGGAAACAGAAGTGAATAATGCATTGAATCTTTCTGCTCAAGTATTGAGTGAGGATCATATATCACTATTGAGCAAAGGTTTGAACTTTTCTCCAAGTCATTTTAATTTATTTGGGACAATTGTGGAGCTAAATCATTTTTCTTGTTTGCTTACAGTTTAGAGACACTTTTTGTTAATTTAAAAATAACCCTTTTTCATCTTTTTAAATTTGGTATGGGAGATTTATTGACGACCTAGTCATTATTTGGGAGGCCAGCAAGAAGACATTTTTTCTTTTGGGAAACATTTGAACAATAAAGAATGCAATCTGCGGTTTACTTTGCACCAGGATCCTATAACTATTATTTTTGGGGATTTAACATTGAGTATACGGGATAATAACATAATTTCTGCTACTTTATACTTAGCCTAATTCAGGCAATTCATTATTGCATGCAAAATCATGTCATCCATTACACGTTATAAAAAATATATTCCTAATGGAGAATATTTTAGGTATCTTCGTAATTGTTCAGATGATGCAATTTTTTGCAGAGAATGTGACTTGATCTCCAATCGCTTTAAAGCTAGGGAATATCCCAATTGGACATTCGATCGAGGTTTGAAATATGTGTTTAGCAAAAAGAGGAGTGATTTGTTAACTCCCTATTCGAACAGAGCAAGATCGAGACAAAAAACTAAAGGGATTGCATTCTCCACTACTTACAGTATGGAATACAGACAAGTTGTTGACATCTTAAATAAGTATATTCCCATATTGTATCTGGATGACATTTTTTCAAAAGTGTTACAAGAAGGGGTCAATTGTGTAGCCAAAAAAGCCCCTACAATAGGTTCTTTACTTTCACCTAGCTTATTCATCATTACCAAAAAAAAACTCAATGCACCTGGATGGAGACTAAAGGTTTCAAAGGTGCACATAGGGTATGCCGCTGTTACGATTTTGCAGTAGTCACAAAAATATTCACATCTTACAATACTGCCAATTCTTACAAAATATCCTCATGTATCAATTGCAATACAAAGTTTGTAGTGCACCTCATTAGTTGCAACTTATGTAAAGTGCAATATGTAGGGTGCACTACCAACACCCTCAAGACGAGGATACTTGTCCGATGTGAATAATGAGAAAGTATTGAATGCTTCTGCTGTGTCAAAACATTTTACTGATATCCAGAAAGGTGATTTATCATCTTTCACCTTTTGTGGAATAGAAAGAGTAATCAAACCACAAAGAGGTGGAGATCACAGAAGGAAGCTATCATCAAGAGACCTTCTGGATTTTTATGCTGGAAACTAGGGATCCAGAGGGTCTCAATAAAAGACAATATGTGATTTATTATTACTAACATCTATATATTGTAATCAACTAACAGAGTGTCCTAATCATAATGAATTATTGGTGCTATTTATATTATCCATTAGTGTCAATTGTAGATATTTGTCCCAGATTATTTATTGGTATAATCCTTTGTATTCACTCCTGATTTTCTTTTCAGGTGTTTCTCTTTCATTTGACTAATGATGTACTGGTTGGTTGGTCGGCTTCCAAACATGTATTTTCACCTTTTGTTTGAGTTTTATTCTTTTGACAAAGGGCTAGTGTTGCCCGAAACGCGTCATAAAAGTTTTTATCTGCATGTGTATTTTCTAATAAAGTCTCCAGTTTGAAGATCGGCAGTCCTGGATTCTATAGCTCTGTTATCAGGAGTCTCAACTTATTGTGACACGCCGACTGCCTATTTTGGATTTTTAGTACCAAGTTGGAGCTGGTAAGGGGGGTTTCCCTCATTTTTATTAGTATTAACGAAAACTGCAGCCTTGTGGGAGCTCAGGTGACAGTATTTAGCACTCTAATTCAGTCAGACAGTGAGAATGGAGATACACATCTGTTTTATCTACATGAAAAGCATTAAAAACAACTATATGTTGTATATGAATGTTGAAAACAACACAAAAATACAAAACAGATTTGGTATTGAAAAAGGGCAATTTTTTGGCAGAAATTGTGTGTACATGCTCTGCACAGCATTTAGCATTTGTTTTACACACTTTTCTAACTTTTTTACTCCTCCTCCGACAAGGGCCGTGACTTAGCGGGAAGAGGACATGGCTTTACAGGGAAGGTGCATGTCCTAAATCCACTACCTTGTGGCAAAAATGCTTCAAAATTTTTGTGCATTTTTGGAGTAAAACTTAGCCAACTTATTGGTGGTGTAAACTGCTAGGTGCGATAGATTTATCCTCCAGCATCATAAACTATGAGAAATCTGGCGCAGTTTAAAACTGTCAGTACAAGTTTTCACTGTCTTTATTTTAGACCGTATAAGTAAACCAGCCCCATAGTCTTTATTTGGGAGGGGCACTTAGATTACTTCACTAATTATTATTTTTGGCTTTTATCTCAAGGTGCAATAGCTCAGCATTATTCAGCTAGTGTTTTGTAGTTCCCAAACTTGTAGCTGCTTACACTTGGTAAAGCACCCAAGGGGATTAGAACTGAGTAATATATGATTTTCATAAAACACAACTGTCAACAAAAGTTGTCTTCCAAGTGGGCGAAAATATGAAATTGTTCTTCTTGCAAATATGTTTCTCGTTATTGCTATAAAAAGTAATGTCAAAATAGCAAACGTTCTAACCGCAGAAAATACTTTCTTCGTTTGCATTGGTTTAGCGTTTATTAAAAATCCTAAGTATGATGTCACAAATAAGCCCACATTTTCTAAGGTCAGTGCAACTAGACACTGGTGTTTACTGTGCCAAAATGTGGTGCAAGTTTTAGCAGTTTGGTGCAATCAGGTTCATTTGTGACTCATCTAGTTCTTTGAGAAATCCTCTCAACAAAAGACATGGCTTATCATAAAAGGGGCTAGGGAGGAGCGAACTTAAGTTTTTGAAGTTAGAGTTCGGGTCCAGTTTCTGTTTTGCAGGAGAGGACTCTCACAAAATTATGGAATGGATGCGGACACAAAAATACGGTCATGTGAATGGGCCCTTAGTGTGACCTTCACAGTCTACTGGAAGACAGCAATTCCAGTGAGCAGATCCTCCATGGCATAATGCAACCACCTCTACTGATAGACACTTTTCCTGAGAGGCACAGCACAAAAGACAGGTCAGAGCTAAGGACTGATGGCAGAAGGCAGCAGGAGAATGTCACTGAATATACATCACACAATAGAGGTATAGCTATAGACTGCATAGAAATCATTAAATGTTTCCCATCAAGTGAAATGTCCAAGTTTTTATTTATTTAGCAGAGGTAATGTACAGATTTGCCTCTTTCATATGATTTACAAGAGTAAGGGGTTTGTCCTACAAGATCGCCCTGGGACCTGCATCCCACAAGTCAAGCAAAGAGCTGTTTGGGTCTAAGGAAGCCTCGGCCAGACATGTCATATTACCTAGCAGTCATTTAGATGCATAGCCGACCATGTAATGCAAGGATGGTTTGTGTCAGCCAGAATGGGAGCCAGTCATATACCAGGGTTGCCAACCATCCTAAAATTTCTGCACAGTCCATAAAAATAGGCGACCTTTTTCCAGCATCCATGAAAAAAGATTTTTTTGAGGCTGGATGTACTTGACTGGATTACTTTGCTGGTAATTAATAATTATCATTATTTTACAGCTCACAGTAAATGCTGGTAATGAGGTCTTATCAGTATATTGAGCTGTAGATATGTATTAATTATAATTGTTGTATACTGTACAGCTGCTCTCCATTCTGGCTTCTAGATGGGATCCAGAGCAGAAGACTGTTCTCTTTGATGATCATATGCCTTATTGGAGCATATAGACAGGGGCCGTTTTTGACAGACTACCCTTTGAAGTATATTCCCATACATGCAATAAAAATTAATAGATCTAGACTAAAATCTAGAGAAAAATGAGACAACTATTTGGCAAATCATATGGGAATTCATGCTTTTACAGGCAGATGCTTAGCTTAGTAGTCACTGCTTTCCCAACAAAAACATCAATCCATTAGACATTGAAGTGCACTTAATCTTTTGAATAAACTACACTAAGCAAAAACATAAACACATCACTTTTGGTTTTGCTCCCATTTTGCATGAGCTGAACTTAAAGATGTGAAACATTTTCTGCATACACAAAAGACCCATTACTTTCAAATATTGCTCACAAATCTGTCTAAATCTGTCTTAGTGAGCACTTCTCCTTTGCTAAAATAATCCATCCCACCTCACAGGTGTGGATTAGACAGCATGAATATTGCACAGGTGTGCCTTAGTCTGCCCACAATAAAAGACAACTCTGAAATGTGCAGTTTGATCACACAGCACAATGACACAGATGTCACAACGTTTGAGGGAGCGTGCAATTGGCTGTCACAACCAGACAGCTGAGAAGCTCTGACAGAGGCCTTTCAGAACCTCCCCCTTGAGTTTCTTTGTTGTGGTATTCAGTTCCTCATCTCATTAGTCTCTCTCAGCTGTCATGTGTTGGACTAATTGCTTCCCTTTAAATTCCTCCCCAGAATGCTTTTCTGGGCGGCTTATACTTCTTCCTGGAGTGTGTGTGCATGCTGATCTTGTTCTCCTGTCTGCTACAAAGTTAAGGTTTGAACATTTATCTGTTATTTTCTGTTTGCTGGATCCCAGGTGACCCTGACTCCCTCCGTATCTTGCGTAGGGAGCCGGTGGTCGTGTCCCCTCACTATTGTAGGGTGCTCAGGGGTTATATAGTCAAGGTACGTGGATATGCAAACTTCCACCATTCGGATCTTTGCATAGGCTGAGCAGCCAGGGAAAGTGCCAGGTCTTCTGCAGGGGTCTCCCTTTGGTTCCTTAGCTCTTGGATCCAGCGAGTCATTTATGCATGTTGCTTTGCCTTGTTTCCTGTACACCGTCCGTGACATTGGCATGCTGACTGCAGGAATGTCTACCAGAGCGTTTGCCCGTGCAATGAATGTTCATTTCTCTACCATAAGCCGTCTCCAAAGGAGTTTCAGAGAATTTGGCAGTACATCCAACCGGCCTCAGATCCGCAGACCACGTGTAACCACACCAGACCAGGACCGCCACATCCAGCATGTTCACCTCCATGATCGTCTGAGACCAGCCACCCAGACAGCTGCAGCAATCGGTTTGCATAACCAAAGAATTTCTGCACAAACTGTCAGAAACCATCTCAGGAAAGCTCATCTGAATGCTCGTCGTCCTCATCTGGGTCTGGACCTGACTGCAGTGCGTTGTCGTAACCGACTTGAGTTGGCAAATGCTCACTTTGGAGAGGCACATTGGAGAGGTGTTCTGTTCACGGATGAGTTCCGGTTTTCACTGTTCAGGTCAGATTGCAGACAGCATGAGTAGCGTCGTTTGGGTGAGCGGTTTGCTGATGTCAACGTTGTGGATCGAGTGGCCCATGGTGGCGGATATGGCATGGCAGTGGCGTGCCTAGGGTATTTGGCACCCGGGGAGGGTAATTTCTGGCACCCCCCTTCCCCCCGCCGAAACCATAAGAAACTTTATTTTTACATTTAAAATGCTGAGTACTGAATACTGAAATATTTATTTTGTTTTAAATAACATTTTTTATTGCTAGTAAACTGCTAATTCTAGGTTTTGAATTCCAGAAGGCGGTCCTATCAGTGATTGACAGCTCTCTGTATACCGTCAGAGGACAGGCTGTCAATCACTAATAGGACCGCCTCCTTGGCTTCAAAGTCCAGAATGTGCAGGACTTTAAATGGATACATTACTGGATAATGTAAGAAGTTTTACTGAGTCTTTTCGCCCAAAACTATATATCAATCTGCTCAGCTCCTCCTGCTCTATAACATGCTGCCTGCAGCTCAAACACCATTTTCAACAGGTTCACTTTAAAGAGGACCCGTCACCAAAAAATGCAATGCAGTCTGAAAGCACCCCATTAAGAGAAGCCAAGCTAATTGATATATAATTTTCTTAGAAAAGATTTAGTAAAACTTGTAATTTATTTATTCATATATATATTTTTTCCACCTCTGTGAACGGCTATCAGTACATAGAGGAGGAGAAGAGTTACCAGTGACTGACAGCTATCTCTCTATGCACACTAATACACACAGTGCTATCAATCACGTCCTCCCTGTACTGGTAGTGTCACCACCAGACATCTGAGAAGCTCTGACAGATGCCTTTCAGAACCTCCTCCTTGAGCTTCCTTTGTTTTGCTTTCAGTTCCTCATCTCGTTAGGCTCTCTCAGCTGTCATGTAGTTGTACTGATTGCATACCTTTAAATCCCTCCCCATAGTGCATCAGTTTGCGGTTTATATTACTTCCTGGAGTGTGTGTGCATGCTGATCCTACTTCCCAGTCTTCTACAAGATAAGTGTTGTGCATTCATTTGTGTTTTTCTGTTTGCTGGATCCCAGGTGACCCTGACTCCCTCCGTATCTAGTGTAGGGAGCCGGTGGTCGTGTCCCCTCACTATTATAGGGTGTTCAGGTGTTATACAGTCGAGGTACGAGGATATGCGATCATCTACCATTGGGATTTTCGCATAGACTGAGCAGTCAGGGAGAGTGCCAGCTCTGATGCAGGGGTCTCCCTTTTTGTTCCTTAGTTTTGGATCCAGTGAGTCGTATATTCATTTTGTGTTGTCTTGTTTCCTGTACACCTTCCGTGACATTATAAACCGCCAAAACCGTCTCAAGCATGGATCCGGTTCCACTTTTGACTGAACGCTTCCAGGGTCTTTCATTGGAGGTAGCAGATCTCCGTGAGACTCTTTCTCAGTTTCAAGTGACCGGTTCAGCTTGCGTTCATGGAGTTTGTTCTGAGCCTAAGATCTCGCTCCCGGATACGTTCTCCGGGGGTAGTGAGAATTTTGTGCGTTTTAGAGAGGCTTGCAAACTCCATTTTCGCCTTCTTCCCCATTCCTCTGGTGATGAGGAACGGAGGGTGGGGATCATTATATCGCTGCTCAGGGGTAACGCTCAGTCGTGGGCCTTTTCGCTGCCGGTGGGGGCACGGCCCCTCCGTTCAGTGGATGAATTCTTTTTAGCCCTGGGTCAGATATATGATGATCCGGATCGTATTACTTTGGCTGAGTCTAGACTACGTCTGTTATGCCAGGGTAAACAATCCGCAGAGATATACTGCTCAGAATTTCGGAGATGGGCAGCTGATACTGGTTGGAATGATGCTGCACTCCGAAGTCAATTTTGCCATGGTCTTTCAGAGGGATTGAAAGATACATTTGCCTTTCATGAGAGGCCTACCTCGTTGGACTCTGCCATGTCTTGGGCCGTTCGTATTGACAGGCGTCTTAGAGAGAGAGGAGAGATCACTCCTTCCTGTCATACTCAATCCCAGGACAGTGCAGTGGTCTCATTCAGTGCGCAGGGGTCTCAGTCACTGTCGGCCCCTTCTGAGCAGGAGCCCATGCAGCTGGGGTTGATTGCCTCTGACAATAGAAGATTCAGCCCGCATGGGAAGGTTTGTTTTTGTTGTGGAGGTATAAATCATTTGGCAAATGTTTGTCCCTCTAGGAGATTCAGGCAGTTTTTTGGGAGTAATAAAGAAACAAAAAGGAAAAAATCCTTTAAAAATGTTCCATCTGTTAACATTGGCAGGGTTGAGGCGGAGATTGAAGGTTTTCCATTTGCTTGCAGTTCCCGTTTTGTCCTGCCTGCCAGGGTGGCGCTAGAGAGCAAGAACATTTTTTGTGAGATTTTTGTAGATAGTGGAGCAGCTGTCAATCTCATTAATAATCAATTTGCGATAACTCATGGTTTCCAGGTATGCACTTTGGGAAAGGATATTCCTGTTTTTGCTATTGATTCCGCTCCACTTTCTCAGAAATCATTAAAGGGCATAGTTCACAATATCCATTTAATTGTGAGTGATGCTCATGTTGAGGATGTGTCATGTTTCGTCCTTAGCGGATTGCCTACTCCTCTAGTGTTGGGGCTACCCTGGCTCACTAAACATAACCCCACCATTGATTGGCAAGCGAGGCAAATAAATGGTTGGAGCGACTTTTGCAGAGAGAATTGCCTCACGACATCTGTTTCTGAGGTTTCTACTAAGACTGTACCATCTTTTCTCTCTGAATTTTCGGATGTCTTCTCTGAGAGTGGAGTTCAGGATTTGCCGCCGCACAGGGAGTACGATTGCCCTATTAATCTCATCCCAGGCGCCAAGCTGCCTAAATCTCATTTATATAATCTCTCCCAACCTGAAAGGGTCGCTAAGAGTGCTTATATCTCTGAGAGTCTGAGAAAAGGACACATACGACCCTCGAAGTCACCTGTTGACGCAGGTTTTTTCTTTGTTAAGAAAAAAAATGGTTCTTTAAGACCTTGTCTGGATTTCAGGGAGCTGAACAGTATCACAATTCGTGACCCTTATCCGCTTCCTCTGATCCCGGACCTGTTTAACCAGATTGTTGGGGCTAAAGTTTTTTCCAAATTAGATCTAAGAGGGGCATACAACCTGGTCAGGGTCAGAGAAGGAGACGAATGGAAGACGGCCTTCAATACCCCTGAGGGCCATTTTGAGAATTTGGTTATGCCTTTTGGTTTGATGAATGCTCCAGCCGTCTTTCAGCATTTTGTGAACAGCATTTTTTGTCATTTAATGGGGAAATTTGTATTAGTGTATTTGGATGACATTTTGATTTTTTCTCCGGATTTCAAAACTCATAAGGAACACTTACGTCAGGTCTTGCTCATCCTGCGGGAGAATAAATTGTACGCGAAACTGGAAAAATGTGTGTTTGCGGTTCCAGAAATTCAATTTCTGGGGTTTCTTCTCTCCGCTTCTGGTTTTCGCATGGACCCCGAGAAGGTCCGCGCTGTGCTTGAGTAGGAGCTTCCTGAGAATCAGAAGGCGCTGATGCGTTTTTTGGGCTTTGGCAATTATTACAGGAAGTTTATTTTGAATTATTCCTCTGTTGTTAAACCACTCACTGATATGACTAGAAAGGGGGTAGATTTTTCTTCCTGGTCAGTAGAGGCGCGTAAGGCCTTTTCTAATATCAAGGAGAGTTTTGCTTCCGCTCCCATCTTGGTACAACCTGATATTTCTCTACCCTTCATAGTTGAGGTCAATGCTTCTGAGGTGGGTGTGGGTGCGGTCTTGTCTCAAGGTTCCTCTCCTGCCAAATGGCGACCATGTGCCTTTTTCTCGAAGAAACTCTCCTCCGCAGAGAGAAATTACGATGTGGGAGATAGGGAGTTGTTGGCCATCAAGTTGGCTTTTGAGGAATGGCGCCATTGGCTAGAGGGAGCCAGACACCCTATTAGTGTTTACTGACCATAAAAATCTAGCCTACTTGGAGTCAGCCAAGCGTCTGAACCCGAGACAGGCCAGATGGTCTTTGTTCTTTTCAAGGTTTAATTTTGTTGTCACGTTCCGCCCTGGGGTTAAGAATGTGAAGGCAGATGCCCTGTCACGTTGTTTTCCGGGAGGTGGGAATTTTGAAGACCCGGGTCCCATTTTGGCTGAAGGTGTGGTGGTCTCTGCTCTTTTTCCTGAATTGGAGGCAGAGGTGCAGGTAGCCCAGTCAGAGGCGCCTGATCTTTGTCCTCCTGGGAGGTTGTTTGTGCCTCTTGCTTTAAGACACAAGATTTTTAAGGAACACCATGATACGGTCCTTGCTGGGCACCCGGGGGCAAGAGCCACAGTGGATCTCATCACTCGGAGATTCTGGAGGCCGGTGCTTCGTAAGTCGGTTGAGGGTTTTGTGGCAGCCTGCGAGACCTGCGCTCGTGCCAAAGTCCCTCATTCACGGCCATCAGGTCCTCTCCTTCCCTTACCCAGTCCTTCCCGTCCTTGGACACATCTGTCCATGGACTTCATTAGGGACCTGCCTCGTTCCTCGGGGAAGACTGTGATTCTGGTGGTGGTGGACCGTTTTAGCAAAATGGTGCATTTCATCCCTTTTCCTGGCTTGCCCAATGCTAAGACGCTGGCGCAGGCATTTATTGATCACATTGTCAAATTGCATGGTATTCCTTCAGACATAGTCTCTGATAGGGGCACGCAGTTTGTTTCCAGATTCTGGAAGGCTTTCTGTTCTTGCTTGGGGGTTCGGTTGTCATTCTCTTCTGCTTTCCACCCGCAGTCGAATGGCCAGACAGAGCGCGTCAATCAGAATCTGGAGACATATCTGCGCTGTTTTGTGGCGGAGAATCAGGAGGATTGGTGTTCTTTTTTGTCCCTTGCTGAGTTTGCTTTAAATAACCGTCGTCAGGAGTCCTCTGATAAGTCACCATTTTTTGGTGCATATGGGTTTCATCCGCAGTTTGGGACATTCTCGGGAGAGGGGTCTTCTGGTTTACCTGATGAGGACAGATTCTCCTCGTCTTTGTCATCTATTTGGCAAAAGATTCAGGATAATCTAAAGAGCATGAGTGAGAGATATAAGCGTGTGGCGGATAAGAGACGTGTGCCTGGTCCGGACCTGAATGTTGGTGATCTGGTGTGGTTGTCTACTAAGAATATCAAATTGAAGGTTCCCTCCTGGAAGTTGGGTCCTAAGTTTATTGGGCCTTACAAAATCTTGTCTGTCATCAATCCTGTTGCCTACCGTCTTGATCTTCCTCAGACTTGGAAGATCCATAATGTTTTTCATAAGTCCTTATTAAAACCTTATGTCCAACCCATTGTACCCTCGTCTTTGCCTCCTCCTCCGATTATGGTTGATGGTAATCTTGAATTTCAGGTCTCTAGGATTGTGGATTCTCGTGTTGTCCGTGGTTCTCTCCAGTACCTCATTGGGAGGGTTATGGTCCTGAGGAGAGGATGTGGGTCCCAGTGACGGACATTAAGGCCACTCGTCTCATCAGGGCTTTCCATAGGTCCCATCCTGAGAAGGTGGGCTCTGAGTGTCCGGAGTCCACTCGTAGAAGGAGGGGTACTGTCACGACCAGACATCTGAGAAGCTCTGACAGATGCCTTTCAGAACCTCCTCCTTGAGCTTCCTTTGTTTTGCTTTCAGTTCCTCATCTCGTTAGCCTCTCTCAGCTGTCATGTAGTTGTACTGATTGCATACCTTTAAATCCCTCCCCATAGTCCATCAGTTTGCAGTTTATATTACTTCCTGGAGTGTGTGTGCATGCTGATCTTACTTCCCAGTCTTCTACAAGATAAGTGTTGTGCATTCATTTGTGTTTTTCTGTTTGCTGGATCCCAGGTGACCCTGACTCCCTCCGTATCTAGTGTAGGGAGCCGGTGGTCGTGTCCCCTCACTATAATAGGGTGTTCAGGTGTTATACAGTCGAGGTACAAGGATATGCGATCATCTACCATTGGGATTTTCGCATAGGCTGAGCAGTCAGGGAGAGTACCAGCTCTGATGCAGGGGTCTCCCTTTTTGTTCCTTAGTTTTGGATCCAGTGAGTCGTATATTCATTTTGTGTTGTCTTGTTTCCTGTACACCTTCCGTGACAGGTAGATCTTCATAGGGCTGCAAAAATATAAATGTATAAAACACAGGTTTCACTGAATCTTTTGCAACTCAACTATATATCAATCTGCTCGGCTTCTCCTGCTCTATAACTGTCACGGCTGAGGATGGGGAAAACCCTCAGCCGTGCGGTATCAGAAGATGGATGGTCAGAGCATGGCCAGGACAGGAATCAGGGAGCAGGTCACCTCCTAACAATCCCTAATTCTGTCCCTGTCTCCTAGCCTGTATGAGCCGACCCTGATGGTAGGAGGGCTTATACTCCGGAACCTGATATTCCTGCTAGCCCTCAGGGTGGCCCTGGACTAGGAGCAGGGTAAGACGACCTGTTCCTCCTAGATACGGACTGAACAGGAGTCTCACTGGCCAAGCTATAAAGAAAGGGGAAACAGAAACAGACATATGGCAATGGCAGGTAAGTGAGACTAGTACCACACCTACCTGCCACCGACACAGAGCCTGGAACCCATGTATAAGTGCTGCTGTCCACAACAACACAAGGGACACAGCACACAACCCACATCACACAGGAAACCATATGCTGCAATAAATAAAGACCAAAGAAACATCTACTTAACACCATACATAAAGCTTACGACCACAAGCGTGGCCCCCACTGGCAGATGGTATAACAGGAGGATGTCTCCAGCAACCATGGCTGAAGAACCCCTCAGCTAACTGAACACAGCAGAGGCTTTATAGCCCAAAGTAGCCACACCCACACTCAGACACACCCAGTGATCACACACACAGAAGGGAGTTAACCCTTCCAACACAAGGCAAAGGAAGACGGCCACTTAAAGGGGAAGTACACACATAAACCCACACTTCACCTGTTGCCGCGGGCAACGGCATGCGTGGCAACCATGTTCTGGGGATCAGCCATACGGCTGAGACACTGCCACCACATGCACACAACACCACACGTTGCCACGGGCAACCAAGTGAAGAAAAGTGTCACAAAACACACCATAGGCCGTGACAATAACATGTTGCTTTCAGGCGACATGTCCTCTCTAAGTGCATTTTATGAAGAAGAAAAAAACGCAAAATCCCATCTTAACATTCTCCCTTTACAGTCTCTTCTGTCGTGCCTTAATTTCTGCAAAATGATCAATGACCTCATCAAAATTCACCTTCTTTGCATAGCTATGTTCAATTGGAAGTAAAGCCTGATTTGTCAATCTTGTCTGGCTCATAGTTGAGCGTAAGTAATTCTTTATCAATTTCAATTTGGAAAAACTTCTTTCACATGAAGCAATAGCTAGACAGTAGGGCTGCACGATATGGGAATTTTGTGCAATTGCGATTAGGGCCCTACAAATTGCGACAACGATATGCGATGCAATATTTTAAGGGAATTGTGCTAGAGGTCTATTTGCTTTGATTTTCCCATATGAGCCGCTGATGCGGCTGGGTATGACATAGTTATGGGGGATCTGTGGATGGCACTGTTGTGGGGGATCTGTGGATGACGCTGTTATGTGGGGGATCTGTGGATGGCATTGTTGTGGGGGAGCTGTGGATGGCACTGTTATGGGAGATCTGTGGATGATGCACTGTTGTGGGGGATCTGTGGATGACGCTGTTATGTGGGGGATCTGTGGATGATGCACTGTTGTGGGGTGATCTATGGATGACGCTGTTATGTGGGGGATCTGTGGATGACGCTGTTATGTGGGGGATCTGTGGATGATGCTGTTATGTGGGGGAGCTGTGGATGACACTGTTATGTGGGGGATCTGTGAATGACGCTGTTATGTGGGGGATCTGTGAATGACACTGTTATAGGGGGATCTGTGGATGACGCTGTTATGGGGGATCTGTGGAGGACGCCGTTATGGGGGATCTGTGGAGGATGCCGTTATGGGGGATCTGTGGAGGACGCCATCATGGGGGATCTGTGGAGAACCGCTATCATGGGGGATCTGTGGAGGACGCTATCATGGGAGATCTGTGGAGGACGCTGTTAATGGGGATCTGTGGATGGCACTGTTATGGGGTGGATCTGTGTATGGCACTGTTATGGGGTGGATCTGTGGATGGCACTGTTATAGGGGATGTGTGCTATGACACATAGGGCCATGAGGGGGGCCAGCATAAGACACACATATAGCATCTTATGCTGGTCCCCCTTATAGCCCTATGTGTCCCCTCATGTGTCCTAAACTGCGCACATAACTGGCTTTGTGTGTAAAGTATTTTACTACTGTGTGAAACAAGCTCTCTCCTATTGATAAAATGGCCAACCTCTGTACTCACTTTCACGATGAATGCACTGCAGCGAGCGGCAGCGAGCTGGCCGGCCGGCGCGTGACTGAAATCACTTAGTAACACTCCTCCCACTTCAGGAAGCAGGAGTGTTACTAAGTGACGTCAGTCACGCGCCGGCCGGCCCGCTCGCTTCCGTTCGCTGCAGTGCATTCATCGTGAAAGTGAGTACAGAGGCTGGCCATTTTGTCAATAGGAGAGAGCTTGTTTCACACAGTAGTAAAATACTTTACACACAA
Source organism: Bufo gargarizans (assembly GCF_014858855.1). Taxonomy (NCBI): domain Eukaryota; kingdom Metazoa; phylum Chordata; class Amphibia; order Anura; family Bufonidae; genus Bufo; species Bufo gargarizans. The sequence goes on along the minus strand of NC_058086.1, from coordinate 152,636,717 downwards.
AGCCAGTTATATGCGCGGGGCCTCTTCATATATAATCGCGGCATTTTCGGGTTAGCCAAATCGCCATTATCGCGATTCGATTATTTTTTCGATATATCGTCCAGCCCTAATAGTCAAAGGGATTCAAAAGCAGAGTGACAAGTTTGGTAGAGATGCACAAAAATCCTATTTCACAATAAACTCCAGAAATGGCAACACTGTTCCACCTCCCCAGTAAAGACACACCGTAGGGTGGATTTAATTGGCCACAGGCTGCAGACATTTTAATTAACCAAAACAACATAAATAACGTAAATGACATCACAAAAAGGTTTCACCCCTTGAATGCCTTTCTCTAAATCTACAATCAATAAAAAAAACACCTAATAATATTCCCTGAGTGTCCAAATAAAACCAGGGGAGGGTCCTTGGGGCACCAAAAACCTGAAGGAGATCTACCCTGTCAATCTGCTAAATTACCTCTAACCGATAAGTACTAGCTTAGAGGCAGAACAATGCAACCATGGGTAATAAATTTGGGCAGATCTCCACCAGATCCTAAGCCTGATTCCGATACCTGGGAAGTCCAGAGCCATTTTGGCTCCCTCCCCAAAACACCTGGGTCACAATTACCACCAACCTCAAGGCCCGCCACTGCCACAGACGCAAGAAGTGACTCCCCACCTTTCTGCGTCCCCCCACAGCCTAAGCACCAATTCGATCCCATCCTGTAGCACAGAGCACCAGAGATCAATGCCAGTCCTATTCAAATGAACACCACTGGCCCTCCAAAACTCCCGTACCTCAGCCTCCAGCTCCCTATTCCAAACTGTAAACCCCCGCATTCCTGGATACACCTTAATCTGTCCCTTATTAACCCATCTGGTCTGACTGCAACCCCAAAAGATAAAAGAGTGCCCAAGGATCCAGACCAGGTATGCTGGACCACCATAACAAATCCACTAAACACTCATGAACAACAGCAAAAAACAAAGGACCCAGGGGGCAGGGCATGGAAAAGTAACAGACCCACCTACCGTGCTAAAAACCTTGGTTGGACGTATTAGCAAAACCAGACCGACTCCTACCGGCCAATCCAGTGAAGTACATCTTCGTAAAAATCTACCAACATAAACTGAAACCCCAAGTATACTCCATTTGCATAAATCAGCAAAGGGTCACCATCCCCAACTGAACACGCCCTATATTCCCTCATGCATTGAACAAGACAAACTTCCAAACGGCGATCTGGAACAGCGCTATCCAACATACCCCCCCCCAACTAATTCTTCTTCAAGCGCTGAATCTGAAAATCCACCCTGTCGGGATACAAATCATCTCTTAACAAACCCCAAGCCCTATTGCGACTAACGCTAACCAATTCCCCCAAATGCAACACCCTAAAAAAATAAAAAGCGAAAAAATGGAACAAAGGTACCTGTCACTCTGATGTGCAAACCCCACCCGACCGCGTGCACAAATCCCCCAACAGAGAAAAAGAAAGCAGACACCTCTGATCCACCACTGCATACAGCCGCCTCCACACCTTCAGGGCCTGAGAAACCAAGAATGATTTTGTCACATGCGGACAACCAACATACTTGAACCAAAGGCCAAACCTACCATGAGATGCTGTCACGGCCTTTGGTGTGCGCTGTGACACTTATGCCATGCTTGCTGTTGCCTGTGGCAATGTGTTGCTGTTTCAGCATGCGGGGACAGTGTCATGGCCTTTGTGGTGTGTGTCGTGACATGGTTGCCTTGCATGTTGTTAACTGTGGCAACGTGTAGCTTTTTATGATGGTGTGTGCACTTCCCGTTTCAGTTGTTTCCTACTCTGTCCGGTGCTGGAGGGGTTAACCACCTTGTTGGGCGTGGTTACTAGGTGCTTCATCTTACCTGTGAAAAGAGGCCAGGAGTCAGTGGTACTACAGCCATGGTGTGTGTTGGAGTTATGCTCCTGGTTTTCATGTTCCATCTCCCAGAGTGAGGGCCGCCTAGTGGGACATCGGGGTCTCCAGCGATGTCTTCCCTCCCTTACATATGTTGCATGTTTAGTGTAGGGTTATTATTTGGTGTGTTGTTATTGAACCACAAGCCTGTATGCAGTGCTGCCTGGGGCTAGTGTGCTGGATACATGTGAGAGTTGCTAGTATGGTGTCCTGTTTGGTGTTAGGGCTCCGGATCGTATTCACGAGTTCCAGTTGTTGTGGCAGCGTCAGGTAGGTGTGTTGTCTTGTTTTCTTACCTGTCGTTTCTCTTGCTGCATAAGGTCTTTTTATTTCCCTGCTTCTAGGCCTTTTGAGACTCCTGTTCTTTCGTGTCCTGGAACAACAGGGCGCCTCTCCTCAGCTCCTTTGTGAGGGATTCTCAGGGCGACTCAGGGCCTTAGGTATCCAGGGTATGAGCCGTCCTACCATCCAGGTCCGCTCATACGGTGAGGAGTCAGGGCTAGGTATAGGGATGCATTAGGAGGTCACCTGCTCCCTTATCCTTGTGTTCAGGCCTAGTTTCTTTCCTTATCCCCCAGTCATCGTACGGTGGGGTTTTTTCTCCACTCCCCATCGTGACAGTTGCCATGCTGATACATGCTCATACGGTGAGGAGTTAGGGATAGCTATTGGGATGCATTAGGAGGTGACCTGCTACCTTATCCTTGTGTTTAGGCCTAGTTGCTTTCCTGATCCCCCAGTCATTGTACAGTGGGGGGTTTTCCCCACTCCCCATCGTGACAGTTACCATGCTGGATATTACATCCATATGCTGTAAAAGGCATTGAAACATTCTCATTTATGAAAAACATGTGTAAAAATTCCTGACAACGAAATTACAGTTTTTGGCAGGCCAGTTAATATACGGTATTGTGGCAAAATCTACAGCTTAGTTCAGCAATGGTTTTGCTCAACCATTGTAGGTTAGAAGGTACAAAGATTTTTATTAAGCATCATAGAGAAATTATAAATAGAGGTTCTTGGCCAGAAGATCTGCATCAGCGACTCTTGCCCTGGATGAACCTCCTTAACCACTTACTGCATGGTTGCCCATTGACACCAATATATTCTATTTAATACTACATTTCCCCTTGTGTATACAGCATAGGGAAACTGTGTGGGCAGAGGAAACTGTAGTGGCAGTGCCACCATATGAGTAAGCCTGGGTTTTACTCTGCTTTTTACAAGAAAATACTGCAGCAAATTGTCTATAAATCTATAGTCTATACAATCTATAGTTGATACAGCACTTTGGGAACATCCTACTTCTTTTGCAATTACCTTTTGAGGCTGTCAATGGCTGGAGGGTGTCAATGATGGTTTTCTGCTCAACTGTCAGGACCGAGGACGCCATCTCTGTCCAAACATCTCTAGACTTGTCCTGCTGCCAGTATCCTATAGGGACCTTCTTGTACTCCCACTGATTTCTGTATAGGTGCCTGCCTTATACGGCCTCCGCCATTGTGAGGCATATCTGATATATCATGGCACTGTACCGTCTGCAGACACGCAAGTAACAACTATATGATTAAACAGGATGGATCTGTGGTCTGTTTGGCTGATTGCTGACAGTCTATGTGTTTTTTCAACTCCACGTCCATTGTGTTAATATACACTGACTTGTGTTTGCTTAAACATGAGCTATACTTCCATAAGCTCCCTCAGTGTCCCCTGATGAGCCCCTGAAGTTGAGGCGAAACGCGTTGGAACAGGGGTGTATTAACTTTACACATCCCATAATATTACCACTATACAACTGTGGTACTCTTTAATACTTCCACTCATCCTTTGTTGATGGGAGTTGATATGTATCTATCTTTTCCAATTTTTATTATTTTTGGTACGTTTATCTTCACATGGTAAAGTCTAGACTAGCCTATTGTTGCTTGTTCTATACTTCCCGATCAGGGCCATCCTAGGGCGTCCAGGAGGTTCCTTACACGAGAACGCCCCTATCGGGTTGGCCATTCTGTTCTAGGCAGGGCATAACCTAGATAGGGTCATCTTTAGGGACAGTCCCCCTAACATCATTGACCATATAAGACCCTGCCTTTGTGTTGCCCACCACTGTGAGGATTGACTCTTTCACAAAAGTAATTTTTTGTTTTGTGTGATGATCTATCTTTTGATATAATAATAAAGGCTAAGTTTTACTAGATGGTTTTCTGTGATTATATTCAACTTTATTAAACCATCGTGATTAATATTACCCTCTGACGGGTTATAGTCTGTACTGGGTGTTTTGCACAACTGTCAGGTCAGCAGTCTTTCCCATGATTGTGATTCCTACTGAACCAGACTGAGAGACATTTTAAAGGCCCAGGAACCCTTTGCAGGGGTTATGGATTAATTAGCTGACTAGAGTGTGACACTTTGAGCCTAGAATATTGAACCTTTTCACACTATTCAAATTTTCTTAGATTGTGAATTTGGGGTTTTCATAAGCTATAAGCCATAATCATCCAAATTATAACAAATAAAGGCTTGAAATAACTTGCTTTGCATATGTTAGCTTCACCTTTAAGTTGCATTACTGAAATAAATGAACTTTTGCACGATATTCAAATTTTTTGAGTTTCAACTGTACATCCTACCACACAGGGCAGTAAGGTAAAATTGACAGATCTGCTTTTCTAAACCTCTCAACTTGTAAGGGTGGGTTGACATCATGTTTCATGCCTCCGTTTGACGCATACATTAGAAAAAAAAGGATACAAAAACACTGTACACCGTTCTTGTATTCTGCAGAGTCCAGTAAAAAATGTATACTTTTTTACAATGAAACTCTAGGGTGAACGGTTGCCACTGTATGGAATATGTCCATGTCTATTCCACTTCTAAGAGTCATCATCTTCCGTTATCTACAGTCACCTGTTTATGTAGTTCATGAACTAAAAAATATAAATCAATACTGCAAAACTATCTGCAACACCACATTTAAAACCACATTTGTCTTGTGCATCCCCTTTCCTTCTTGTTCACATTTGTCACTACTTAGCTGTGTGAAAATATCCTTGCAGCATATACTGTGGGAAGAATTCATGTGCCAGGTTTGTTGCAGTTTTTTTTGCCACAATTTAGCAAAACAGTTATACAGAAATTTCTCTTTTTCTATTGTTTCCAGACTACAAGAAACCCCCATAAAGTCAAGGATTGAGGATTTCCTTAAAAGGGAAAAACATGATATTTTTTGGGCAAACAATTTTATTTACAAGTCCGAAAAGCATGATGTTTGAATTTGCTATAGTATTCACACAGATAGCAGTATTCTGTAAACCTACAGTAGAAATAGACTGGTATGAGCATTTTTAACCAATAAGTACCAGGCCCATTTTAATTTTTGCCGTTTCTTTTTTTCCTCCCCACTTTCTATAACTTTTTTAATTTTCCTTTCATCTAGCCTGACAAGGGCTTATTTTGGGTGGGACAAGAAGCATTTTTAAATGGCACCATCCATGTCCTGAATTGGAAAACGGGAAAACAATTCTAAAATTCAACCGCAAAGGGGAGAAAATTCCTCAACTTGCTGCAGAACCATTTTATGGACCAGTTTGTAGAAGCTCCCAGTGGCGGATTACAATAGGGACGTTCGGGTCGGCAGCCCCGGGCCCAGCACCGCTGGGGGGCCCAACGCCGACCCGAACGCCCACATACTGCGGCGGGGCACGGGAGCGCATAGCTCCCTGTCCCATCGCCGACATAGGCTTCAGGCCTAGTAGGCCTGAGGCCTATGCGGTAGTGAAATCCCGGCGCAGGCGGACGTGATGACGTCATTGCGCGCCTGTGCCGGGACGCATCACTGTGACGCGTGCACGCTTGCCTCATCCCGCCTTCCTCTGCGAGCAAGCGCCTGGCCCTGGACATAGGTGAGTATTTAGCTTTTCATTTTTTTTTATTTTTTTATTTCATGTGCCTACTTTGGGAGACATGTGGGGGGGGGACACACACAGGAGGACATATTAGTGAAGAGACATCAAGTACATCGGGGGGGAATGTGAGGGCTGTGTGGGGCCAAATTATTAGGGAAGGGACTACTATGTGGGGGCAAAATCCTAAATGGGGCAGTGTGGGGGCAAATTACTATGTGGGGGCAAATTATTATGGGAGGGACTACTATGTGGGGGCAAATTACTATGTGGGGGCAAATTACTATGGGAGGGACTACTATGTGGGGGCAAATGACTATATCGGGCAGTGTGGGGGCAAATGACTATGTGGGAGCAGTGTGGGGACAAATTATTATGGGAGGGACTACTATGTGGGGGAAAATTACTATGTGGGGGCAGTGTGGGGGAAACTATTGTGTGGGGGAAATTGCTATGTGGGGACAATGTGGGGGAAACTATTGTGTGGGGGAAATTGCTATGTGGGGACAGTGTGGGGAAATTGCTTTGTGGGGGAAATTGCTTTGTGGGGGAAATTACTATGTGGGGGCAGTGTGGGGCAAATGTCTATGTAGGGGAAATTACTGTGTGGGGGCAAATTACTATGGGGGATTACTATGTTGGGGCAGTGTGGTGGAAAATACTATATGGGGGTGTTGCTATTGGGGAGGGACTGCAGGGAAATTCTATTATTTTGGGGACACTATACAGGGATTATTACCTGGAGCACAATATAGGGTGTTATTATTACTGGGGGCACTCTAGGGGACATTATAGCTGCTGTGGACACTATAGGAACATTTGGGGTAATTTATCAAACTGGTGTAAAGCAGAACTGGCTTAGTTGCCCATAGCAGCCAATCAGATCTCACCTTTCATTTTTGACAGCTCTTTTGGAAATCCAGTTCTACTTTACACCAGTTTGATAAATGACCCCAATTATGTCTATTAGGGTCACTATTTTTTCAGCAGTATAGTACCCGGGGCATTGGGGGGCACAATGGGCACAGTATTGGGAGTGGCAGCAGGATGACACTGTGGGGACACCAGGATGAGGAGGTTGATGGAAAAATTGAGAAATCTAACGTGTCTGTGTTACAAACTGTAGAGATGAGATGCGGCTGAAAGAATTTGCCATGGTGGTCTGGGTCAAACGGAGGAGAAGAGGAAAGAGAAGGTCTACATGACAGGAGATGACACTGGATGTAAGAGGTATGTGGTGCTGTATTCTCCTCCATGTCTTTTTTATTATGATTATATGGCGCTTCTATCTTCTAGCGGTACAACCGCATGTTTTCTTCACCATTGCGTCTACACCCTCGTGGCTTCTTCTCCTACAAGCGGCATTAGAGTTGCCGAAACGTTACCTCGCCGCAGCAACCGACTGAACAAAAAATAAACAAGTTGCATCTAATATGGTCTAACTGGAGTTTTTGTACTTATTATTATAATTATATGTATTTTAAATTTGGCGACCACATTTTTTTTAGTTTAGGACCCAATTTGGGGTAATTTGGGGTATTTTTTTTTGTCTAAAGATGTCATATGGCCTAGGAAGAGACTGTGGCGCTCATGAAGCACCGCAGCCTCTTCATACAAAAAAAAAACTCGACTAAAATGGAGGGAGGGGCCCAAGTTGGGTAGACAGCCCCGAGCCTTTTATGCACTTAATCCGCCCCTGGAAGCTCCTACTAGGGGCAATGCTCTGTTGGATCTGGTAATTTCTAATGATGCAGAGCTTGTTGTAAATGTTACTGTTCGAGAAACACTAGGTAATAGTGACCACAATATAATTATATTCCCCCTAAACTATAAGAAGCAAACTCTGTCAGGCAGAGCAAAGACACTGAATTTCAAAAAGGCTAATTTCCCTGGGATGAGGGCAGCATTTCAGGGCGTAGACTGGGAGCAGCTACTGTCACATAATAATACTGAGGATAAATGGGAGAGCTTTAAATCCACATTGAGTAATTGCACTAAAAATGTATTCCTTTAGGTAACAAGCATAAACGGCTAAAATTAAACCCCCATGGCTTAGAGCTACTGTAAAAAAGGCAATAAAAGACAAAAAAAAGGCATTTAAAAAATACAAATCTGAGGTAGCTTTTGAAGATTATAAAGGGCTTAATAAAATCCGTAAAAAGGAGATAATTAGCAAAACCACAAAATGAACAGCAGATGGCAAAAGAGAGCAAAACAAATCCCCCAAAATTCTTTAAATATATAAATGCTAAAAACCAATGTCCGAGCAGGTAGGTTTTCTAAATAATAGTAAGGAGGGGGGGGGGGGGTATTCGTTGAAGATAAGGAAAAGGCAGAGTTACTAAATGTTTTGTTTAGCTCTGTATATACAAAAGAAGAGAAACGAGCTGATATCTGTGGTGCTGGAGCTGTTAGTACATACAGTGATATACTCAATTGGCTAACTGTGCATATGGTCTAAGACAAGTTAAATAAGGTAAATTTGAACAAGGCTCCGGGTCCAGATGGATTACACCCAAGAGTGCTTAAAGAGCTCAGTTCAGTCATTGCTGTGCCCCTGTTTATAGTTTATAAAGATTCTCTAGGTACTGGTACAGTGCCAAGTGATTGGTGCAAGGCAAATGTGGAGCCCATATTCAAAAAATAATCTAGGTCCTTCACAGGTAATTATAGACCCATAGGCTTGGAAAGTATAGTTTGTAATTGGATTGAAAACTGGCTGAAGGACCGTGTCCAGAGAGTTGTGGTCAATGATTCCTATTCAAAATGGTTCCGGATTATAAGTGGTGTACCCCAAGGTTCATTGCTGGACCCTCTATTATTTAGTTTATTTATTAATGATATTGAGGACGGTATTAATAGCACCATTTCTATTTTTGCAGATGACACTAAGCTATGTAGAACTGTACAGTCTATGGAAGATATCCACAAACTACAAGCTGACTTGAACATTCTGAGTGATTGGGCATCAACTTGACAAATTAGGTTGAATGTGGATAAATGTAAAGTTATGCATTTTGGTAGTAATCTCCATGCTTCATAAGTCCTAGGTGATGTCACACTGGGGGAGTCACTTATAGAGAAGGATTTGGGTGTCCTTGTGGATGGTAGATTAAATAACAGCATACAATGTCAATCAGCTGCTTCTAAGGCCACCAGGATATTGTCATGCATTAAACGAGGCATGGACTCGCAGGGCAGGGATGTAATATTACCACTGTACAAAGCGTTGGTACAGCCTCATCTGGAATATGCAGTTCAGTTCTGGGCACCAGTCCATAGAAAGGACGCACTACAGCTGGAAAAAGTACAGAGGAGAGCGACTAAACTGATAAAGGGCATGGAGGGTCTTAGTTATGAAGAAAGTTTAAAATAATTGAATTTATTGTCTAAGGGGGGACATGATTAACCTATACATATATGGGCCATACAAAAAATACAGTGAAAAACTGTTCCATGTAAAATGCCCTCAAAAGACAAGGGGGCACTGCCTCCGACTGGAGAAGAAAAAGTTCAGTCTCCAGAAGCGTCAGAGCTTCTTTACTGTAAGAACTGTGAATCTGTGGAATAGACTTCCTCAGGACGTGGTCACAGCAGGAACAGTGGACAGTTTTAAAAAGGCTTAGATAAATTCTTAAAAGTAAACAACATTAATGCTTATGAAAACGTGTGGAAATCTGAGTCTCACTTCCTTCTGGGATTCGCGTCCCCACCTATCCATTGGTTGAACTTGATGGACTTATGTCTTTTTTTCAACCATATCAACTATGTAACTATGTGGTTAAACTAAACAAACCCTACAATTCTGACAAGGTTTTTGGGGTTTTCATATTACAGCATTCACTGTGCACTAAAAATGACATGATATCCCTAATTTGTGGCTCAATGCGATTATGTCACGAGGGTATCGAGAGCCATGCCTGACTCCGTTATACCCGGGGTCAGGAAGTCGCAGCGGTTGGCTGCACGCTCTATTTAAGATAGGGCTGTTTTCCTTATGGTAGCTTTCTGGGTTTGCTTTGCAAACCCTTTTGGCTCACTCAGGGATCCGTAGCTCCTTCTCTCAGCTGTTCCTTGTCCAGCACTCCCAAACCTCCTTATATTCCTCTCTCACACTTCTCTGGTTGCCAGAGATAGAGCTTCCTGCCTGGACATCTATCCTGACCCACTGGAGCTGTGTTGCTGCGTTCTCTGACTGTTGATTCAGAACGCTACCCTCCCGATCCCTGTTGGACCTTTGTGGACAGTTGTAGTCATCCACCTGGGTGTTTGTGTTTGTCTGTCCTATCCCTGGTGTTTCCCTCTTAGTGCAGTGGTGAGGACTAGCGATCCCACCGGCCCGTTCACTATCTAGGGCTCATTTCAGGGAAAGCCAGGGTTTAGGCACGTGATCGCCGCACGGGTGAGGAACCCGTCTAGGGACGTCAGGGCAGTCAGGTGCCAGCCGCAAGGTGAGTTAGGGGTCACCACCTTTCCCTCTCCCTTAGGCAGGGCTTTCCCTGTTTTCCTCCCTGTGCGTGACACCGGTCATTACAGATTATGGCAATACCAAATTTTTAGAGTTTTTTTTTATTTTACTACTTTAAAAAAACAAAAAGAAAAAATATTAACGTTTCTTTGTATCACCATATTCTGAAAGCCATAACATTTTTATATTTCCATCCACAGAGCTGTGTGAGGACTTGTTTTTTTGCGGGGCAAACTGTATTTTTGGGGTGAATACAACTTATTAATTGGGGTTTGGGTGACCTAAAAATAGCGAATTGCATGTTTTTATATTTTTTCCATTACAACGTACACCATGCAGGAAAAATATTTTAATAGTTCAGACATTTTCGCATGGTATAATACCTGTTATTTCTATTTTTTATGTTTAGCTTTTTTAACAATAACCCAGCTTAGGGAGCTAGAACATATGATCTTTTGATGCCTTGCCCTGTAACGGTGGCTGAGGGGGTTAAAGGCGTTATCCCATAAGAAAAAAAACTACACTTTTAAAACCACCAGCACCTGGATCTGAATAATTTTGTAATTGAATGCCATTAAAGATGAATACAGCCACTGAGTTATTTAATTCCATCCATCAGTATGGTGACACCTGCTGTTTGTTGTTTTCCATATTTCTCTGTCCACATTGCTAAGGTGGTTCCACGTGCTCAGTTCCATCCTTCAACTGCCACCAGCCATATCTACTGTTTGAAGGTGTAATAGTTACAGGGAGAGATTTGCAGCAGAAATTACATGCCTCCTGAGAAAGGACTCACCCCCCTGAACTGTGATAGGGAGAGAGATGTAGCAGAAAGGACACACCCCCTGAGAATGGACATGCCCCCATCGGTTGTAATAGGGAGAGAGCTGCAGCAGAAATGACACACCCCCTGAGCTACTAGCTTGACATTATTCTAGTAAAACAATTGGAGCAATGAATGGGGAGATGTCTGGATCCATGTGAGGTACAGAGGCTGGTTCTAATTTTGTTAGAAAGAGATTGTCAAGTTCTATATGATGTCTGATTTTCATTAATCATGCAATATCCCTTTTAATATTATTATTATTATCATAATTATTATAACGATATAAAAGAAACTTGAGTTTAACAGACCACATGGCAAAGTTAGGGATGGGCGATGCCATGTAACTGTACCATGTGGTATGAGGCTTTGTTTTTTTTAACAAATGCAGTGAATCGTCTACCGTATATGTCATACAGTTACATAGATTGGGGCAACATGTTCAATTATGGGAAGTCTGAACACAGCCTTTAAAGGAGGGATTATGGGGCTCATTACAGGGGATTTTCATTTAGATATTTTTATGAAATAGATGTATTTGGAGCATCCAATGGTTTTGGTGCTGTTTTGTACTTTTGGGTTTTATCTATTAAATATTTAACCTCTGTTGCTCCAGCAGCTAGGATCCACAGGCTGCCTGTGTCGGAAATGTAATATGCTGCACCATCACTTTTCCAGCCACTAACCACAGCGTCCATGTACCTTCTGAAATCACCGCTGTGCCTAGAGATTGGCTGGGCAGTCATGGCTTGGTATGACACATAAAGCTCCAACCTGTTAAATAAACGGTGGGGACATAGTAACATAGTTTATAAGGCCGAAAAAAGACATTTGTCCATCCAGTTCAGCCTGTCATCCTGCAAGTTGATCCAGAGGAAGGCAAAAAAAAAACTGTGAGGTACAAGCCAATTTTCCCCACTTGAGGGGGAAAAATTCCTTCCCGACGCCAATCAGTCAATCAGAATAACTCCCTGGATCAACGACCCCTCTGTAGTAACTATAGCCTGTAATATTATTACGCTCCAGAAATACATCCAGGCCCCTCTTGAATTCCTTTATTGTACTCACCATCACCACCTCCTCAGGCAGAGAGTTCCATAGTCTCACTGCTCTTACCGTAAAGAATCCTCTTCTATGTTTGTGTATAAACCTTCTTTCCTCCAGACGCAGAGGATGTCCCCTCGTCACAGTCCTGGGGATAAATAGATGATGGGATAGATCTCTGTACTGACCCCTAATATATTTATACATAGTAATTAGATATCCCCTCAGTCGTCTTTTTTCTAAAGTGAATAACCCTAATTTTGATAATCTTTCAGGGTACTGTAGTCCCCCCATTCCAGTTATTACTTTAGTTGCCCTCCTCTGGACCCTCTCCAGCTCTGCTATGTCTGCTTTGTTCACTGGAGCCCAGAACTGTACACAGTACTCCATGTGTGGTCTGACTAGTGATAGTTGTAAAGTGGTAGGACTATGTTCTCATCACGGGCATTTATGCCCCAATTGATGCAATGAATTATCTTATTGGTCTTGACAGCAGCTGCCTGACACTGGTTTCTACTGCTTAGTTTGCTGTTCACTAAAATTCCTAAGTCCTTTTCCATGTCAGTGTTACCAAGTGTTTTACCATTTAGTATCAGGGGCGGATTAAGAGCACTATAGGCAGTGTTCCCTCTAAGCCTGGGCAGCTGCTGAGCGGGGTCGCCTCAGAGCTGGACACAGCGCCATCAAAGGTGGGCGATAGGAAAACCTAAAATAATTGTCACATTAAAGAGCATACAATGTAACCCCTGCACCATGCTGTGTAATATACAGCATAATCCTTACACCACGCTGTACAGCAGGCATGCTCAACCTACGGCCCTCCAGCTGTTGCAAAACTACAACTCCCAGCATGCCCGAACAGCCTACAGCAGGGCATTGTGGGAGTTGTAGTTTTACAACAGCTGGAGGGCCGCAGGTTGAGCATGCCTGCTGTACAGAATACATTATAATCCATACACCATACAGTATAATATACATTATAATCCATACACCATGCCGTGCAATATACAACATAACCCTACAGTGTAGGTGTTATACTATATATTGAACGGCATTGTGTATGGATTATAATGTATACTGTACAGCAAATGTATGGAGGTTACACCATGCCAGACAATATAACCCCTGTGGGAAAGATAATAGATAGATATACCTATACACAGCCTATACCTATATACAGTCTATACCTATATACGGTCTATACTTATATACAGCCTATACCTATATCTGCCACCCCCCCAGCTGTGTGGAGAAGGCCTCAGTGGAAGGCACATAACGGCAGAGGTGCACCCGACGTTTGCTGCTCAGGGTGAAGGTCGGAATGGCAGCAATATTGGCTTTCACCCAGCTTTTCTAGAAGCGGATAGAACTAAAGAAAATAAATATTATTGCAGTATAGGCACACAGAGATTTGAGAACAGATGTAGCAGAGCTTGGTTTGTAAATTGACTGTTTGAGGCCGCAGTGTTTGTGCTGTGAACAGTCGGTACATGCGGCTACAGTCCAATGTAAGGAGTCAGGACATAGTAGGATTTCACAACAAGTTGTACCCCAACATATACAGTAAGCACCTGCCCTACTGCACCTAACAAGATCAGCTCTGCAGAATCTAACAAGCTCCACCCTGCTGCATCTAACAAGCTCGGCCCTGCTGCATCTAACAAGATCAGCTCTGCAGAATCTAACAAGCTCGGCCCTGCTGCATCTAACAAGCTCCGCCCTGCTGCATCTAACAAGCTTAGCTCTGCTGCATTTAACAAGTTCGGCTCTGCTACTCCAAGAAGCTTAGCTCTGCTGCATGCATCCCGTCCACATATAGGACCGGTATCCTGGTCTCCATACGTGACAAACCCCACAAAGTGACTTTTCCTTGTGGGGAACAGACCTTACCGCCCCAGAATGCCTCTTGTCAAGGAGTGTGTCCGGTTTAATAAATATTAGCGCCCCCCCCCCCCCCCCCCCTTATTACTGTGGCGGTGTCAGGGTGACTGCTTTGGGGCGGGATGTGAGGAATACATTAGGATTTCATGAACAGGGATTGCCCTGTCTCCTTCTTCCACCTGCACAGCAGTGAGATTTATGGGGCCGGGGGACATTAGCAGCGGGGCCCTTCTCTCCATCAGACTGCCACATTAACTCTGCCTGTGCACTGCTGCTCAGTCCTCCTCTTCAGTTAGAAAAGGAGGAGGCAGCAGTAGTGCGGGAACATGTAGTAGGCGACGCCCCGCTGAGCCGCTCACGGAAGGAGGTTTTGAAGAACTCATCAATAGTGTGGGCAAGTGTGGGCATTTTGTGACCGGGTGCTGCTGAGCGGACTTATTAAACTTGTGAGCGGGGGCACAATAATTGCTGTGCGGCCGCTCACCCGCGTAGCTTAGAGGGAACACTGACTATAGGCCCGGGGCTGTCTACCCAAGTCCGCCACCCTTATTTTAGTTTCTTTTCTGTATAAAAAGGCTGCTGTGCTTCGTAAGTGCCAAAGCCTCTTCCTAGGCCATATGACATTGTTCACGTGGTCTAGGTGCAGCTCTGTCCCATCTGAGTGATTGGGTCTGAGCTGCAATACCAAGCACAGTGCTATCAAATGGACAGCGCTGTGCTTGGTAAGGAGCAAAGAGGCTGCGACACTCACTTTAATATCGCAGTCTCCTCAAACAGCGGATTGGTGGGAGTTCCAGGAATCAGACCCCCACCATCTCATAACTCTTAGAGTACAGATTTCATAGATGTTACCTGCAGTCCTATGTCATACCCCACATAACACAGTGAACATGGTGATTGATCCATTGATCCATTGTATACTGCCTGTATATACTTGTACATTGTGAGTATAATAAAACAATTTTCTTCTCCAATCAGCATGACGGTACTTCACTATTGGATGCAATTTTGGTGTTCCATAGAAGCTTGGAAAGGAGAGGAGGAGAGGCTTTGACTGGCCTGTTTGCTTCCCCATGTCCGTGATTATCTTGCTGGCTTCGATTGTGGATTTCCTGTGACTTCTGAGGCAGCGCGGTCCAATCAAAAGAAACCATTTGCCCCCACACTGCCCCATATAGTAATTTCCCCCACACTGCCCCATATAGTAATTTCCCCCAAACTGTCCCATATAGTAATTTTCCCCACACTGCCCCATAGGAGTAATTTCCCCCACACTGTCCCCATATAGTAATTTCCCCCACATTGCACCATACAGTAATTTCCCCCACACTGCCCCCATACAGTAATTTCCCCCACACTGCCCCCATACAGTAATTTCCCCCACACTTATAAAACAGCACCTGCGTGTCACGCAGTAGGTTGGTGTCTCTGTGGCAAAGGTGTCAATGACAAAGGGTAGTACAATGAATTCTTGCCAAGTCTAATTGGCAGAGGTGGATCAGGCTACGTTTAGTGTTGAGTGAATCGAAGTGAAAAAAATTTAATTTAATCGGAATTTCAGGAAAACGTTGATTTGCATCGAATCCGAATTTCCTCTTGCTACGTTGTAACTCGCTCTTCAACATCATCTCAGATTACAATAGATACACACAGACAAGAATTGGTGGGTTCCTCTGACACCACACTTAGTTGGCATGGCGCAGGAACAACGTCTGTGCCCTCACCTGTCTTGCAAATGCCTCTTTCTTTTGCTGCTCCTTATGCTCAGGAGGTTATGCATGGTGCCGCTTCTGCTCCGCTTTTCAGTGAGAACAAGCTTAGTGAGAACAATCAGCAGCTACAGGATAGCAAAGACTTGGAGGAGAGGTCTGCTGTGTCCTTCCTTAGGCATGCAACTAGCGATGACTACAGTCAGGTGGGAACACGTGTTGGGACTTGGCCATGAAACTGGTGAGGGTGACATAACTGACTAGTGTTGAGCGAAACGAGCTTCGGATGCTGCATAAGAAGTTGCTTTGTTCAAAACTTTGGATTAATACTGTACCGAGATTCGTCTTAGTTCAGCATTAGAATATATGGGCTTTGATGAGCAGAAGTTAGTTATTCGCCAAGTTGTGCGTGACTTCATTGAATAACTTCGGTAGTTGATTTTTAAAGTGGAAAACCACTTTAAAACTTGAAACCGAATTTGGCTTCGGTTCCGACTAGAACCTAGGATGTAGCATCTGAAGCTAGCTTTGCTCAACACTATAAGTAACGAATAGACATTAGTGAATGATGATGCAGCCGATTGCATGTGGGAGCCAGGTGAAGAGGGGGCATCATCATTATTAGGGGGGAGAGAGTGGCAGCAGGCCTGTGAGACGGCAGCAGGGTGGTAGTGTACCGATGAGCCAGCAGAGTGGAAGCAGTGGGAGATCAGGGAGATCATTCCTTCCCTTCGTCTATTGCTCCTGATCCTCCTCCTCCTCGTCACGTGTTTCGCCAGCAATCGATCACTGAGGCAATTTCAAAGAGACGACAGTATGCGTGCACTCATCCAATGGCACAGAAGCTGAACGTGCTCCTGGTCAAGTTGCTGGAACTACAGTCCCTTCCATTCCATTTCGTGGACTTGGAAGATTTTAGAGAACTGATGGCTTGTGCCCACCCAAGGTGGAGAGTCCAAAGCCATCATTACTTAAAAAAGCTGTACGAACCCTGCACACATATGTTGAGCAGAAGCAGGGCCGGTGCAAGGATTTTTGCACACACAAGCGAAGCTACATTTTGGTGCCCCCCCCCCCACACACACACAACTCGGTGGGGGTGATGTAAAAAGGAGGACGAAATGTGAAATGGAGGGGGGTTGAGAAATGTGACATGGAGGGGGGTTGAGAAATGTGACATGGAGGGGGGTTGAGAAATGTGACATGGAGGGGGGTTGAGAAATGTGACATGGAGGGGGGATGAGAAATGTGACATGGAGGGGGGATGAGAAATGTGACATGAAGGGGGGATGAGAAATGTGATATTTCTCCCCCTCCATGTCACATCACCCCCTTCTTTTTACATCACCCCCTTTGTGTCACATTTCAACCCCCTCCATGTCACATTCCCCCCCCCCCATGTCACATCAGCCCCCCTCCCCCCTCCATGTGTAAAAATAAACATTTTGCTCACCTAGCCCTGTCTGCAGCAGCTCCCCCTCTCCTCTGTGTGGTCCTGGTATCTTCTCTGTGCTCCCGACAAGACTTTGAGGACCTTTCCCACTCAGCCAATCAGTGGCTGCAGCTGTGTCATGTGTCAGACTATTGACTGGGTTAGCGGGAAATCACTGCCCTGACACGTGACACAGCTGCGGACACTGATTGGCAGAGTGGGAAAGGTCCTCAAGCAACTTGTCAGGACTCGTGAGCCCAGAGAGAAGATATGAGGACCACCACACAGAGGAGAACAGCCGCAGGAGGCCTACGGCATGCAAGTGATTAATGAAAAAAAAAAGAAAAGTTTCATTTTTCCACCCCCCCTTCTCAGCGCCCTAAGGCGGCTGCTTGGTCTGCCTTATTATAGCACCGGGCCTGAGCAGAAGGTGGGCAGTCCTTGAGCATATCGGTGTCTGGTACAGTTCAAGCCAGCACTGACATGTGGAGCTGTAACTATGGCCAAGGACAATATATGTCCTTTAAAGCCCACTGGGTAAATGTGGTTCCAGCCCAACTACACCAGCAACTTGGCCAGGTGATGGCAATGCCGCCTCTGCGTTGTAATAGTGGGATTTCTGTACCAATGTCTGCATCCTCATCCTCCACCTTGTCCTCAGCTTCCACTGTAGGCACAGTTCCGAGTGGTCTTCCAGCATACACCTATGCAAAGCATGACGTTGTCATGTGGTTCTGCACCTGATCAGCCTGGGCGAACTGAGTCACACCAAGGAGGAACTGCTCCGCATCGTCAACCAAGATTTGGTTGTCACCCGGTTACTGAAGTCTTCCCCCCAACTGCAAGACATCTTGAAAATGTCAAGGAAACTGTGAAAAACACACCCTCCTTGAGCTTCAAAGGCAGAATGGTGTCCCCCTACAACGCCTCATATGCCTCAGTTCCACACATTGGAAGTCCACCCTCCATATGTTGGAATGACTGTATAAGAAGAGGAAACCTGTGACCAATTTCTTGATGATGCAGATGGACAGGACTACTCCTCATTGTAACTTTGACATTAGACAGTGGCAGCTCATGCGTGACACCTGCTGTTTGCACAGTCCCTTTGTGGAGGCAACTTTATTTGTTAGTCGCCAGGACTACGGGATGAATTAGGTAATTCCACTCCTTTACGTCTTGGAGGGGATGCTGATAAATCTGACTGGTAAAGCCTACATCTCATGGTCACCTGATTCCTGTGGAGGTTGAACTGGCACAGGAGGAGGAGGAAGACAAGGAGTAGGACATAAATAACCAGGAATTCTATATAGAACTAGGTGGTTTATCTGTCCCTGCGACCGGAGAGGAGCAGGAGGAGCATGAGGAGCTAGAGGGCAATGAGGATGACGATGCAGATGACCTCGACATACCGTGGCAGTATGCAGTTCAGATAGAGGCAGGGAGTCCCTCCGAGTCCCTTGCGCAAATGGCCAGATGCATGCTGAGTTGCTTTCATAGTTATACCCACATTATCACAGAGGAATGACTCTCCACAATGTTAGACCCTCGCTACCAGTCGAAAATAGGGGCCTTTTTTTACAATTACTGAGAGAGATGGAAAAACTCAACTACAATCAAGCCATCTCTTGTAGTCGGTTGGTCACTGCCTATGCGCCTCATTGCCTATACTCACGAAGGTCTAACCAGAGGGACTCTCTGAGCTCACACTTTACTGCCATGACTGCTGGAGGGGGAATGGAGCAGCACCAGCTTTATCAGCAGCAATTTGTCTTGAGCCTCTGAAGAGCACTTTTCTTCATGTGCCTACTGAAGAAAGCAGCCAGCAGCAAGACATGGGGCACAACCTGAACCAGCAGGTGGTGGCATACTTAGCCTACAATCTGTCAACCAAGATCCCCTTGACTACTGGGCAGCTAAACTTAAATTGTGGTCGCAACTGGGCGAGTTTCCTCTGGGCAAGCTTTTCTGCCCCGCTAGTAGTGTGACATCAGATCGGGTGTTTAGTGTGGCGGGTGATATAGTTACACCAAAGAGAACTCGCCTTTGAACTAAAAATTTTGAGAGACTAACTTTTATAAAGATGAATCAGGCCTGGATCAACCAGGATTTCCAGACACCAGTGCATTATACAACAGAGTAGATAATTATGGCAGTATTGCTCTGACGGTAGTTTGCTGCCACAGCAGAAAATTTTCACAAATGGCCCATTACTTTTGCCCACCTACTGCTGCCACTATTCTGATGCTGTCACCCACCGATGCCACACACCTGCTTCCTCTACTGCCACCTGCTCTTACTGTGATCTGCCACCATCTTGTGCTGTTACTGACACTGCTGCTGCCCCATATTCCCGCCTCCCCAATTTTTTCCAGGGCCACTATTGTGACTCTTTATGCTGTTGCCATCCTGACCACTCTGTTCCAGGGCCACTAAAAATAACCAAAAAAACTGGTCCTGTTGTTTGAGCGTCCAGAAGGCCTCTATCACACGGTTAGTATTTTGCATCAGGATTTGATCATGATTTGGCTTCTAGATTAAGCAAGATACTACCCAAACTGGTTAACCCAGAACAAGCAGGATTTGTTCCTGGCAGGGAGGGGAACCACAATCCTTGAATTTTGGGCCAATGTACAGTTAAGCCCATGCTGATAAATTAGACTTAATGCTAACATTGACCTGTGAGGCAGAGTTCCCACTTTTTTGGTCAGTTATTTCCATCACTTAGGGCTCATTCAGACAATCTCACCATGTTTTGCGGGCCGCACATTGTGGATCCGCAAGACACGGATGCTGCCCGTGTGCGTTACACAATTTGCAAAACGGGTGGCCCATTATAGAAATGCCTATTCTTGTCCACAAAATAGACAAGACTAGGACATGTTTTATCTTTTTTGCAGGGCCATGGAACCGAGCAACTTTTGTGGCGCCATTGAAATGAATGGGTCAGCACCCTTTCTGCAAATTTGCTGAACGGATGCGGACCCATTCATACAGTCGTGTGAATGAGCCTTTATTGTGAGGAAAATTCAGGAGCCAAGCCTACTCTCTTATTAGGTATCAAGAATAGATTTGCACCTTTTCTAGCAGTTTGACCTGCACCTGCTTGGGCTGACAATTACTGACCAAATAATTGAAGTGTGAACTAAGCCTAATAGTGACGCACAGTCATTTTACATCTAACAGAAGGGATTCAAACGCATATGTTTGCACTGCCATAACATGGATTTAAAGAACCTTTTTTTTATCGACTACTTTATTGGCCCTGCCTCCATGTCCATATTTTGTTCCACTAAAGAGTCATGGGCGCTCAGCGTTTTTTTTTAGCTTCACTGAAGAATTCTGTATGCTTTGTTTAGCTAGGTGTTATCTACAGTAGGAATGTTGGTGGCCTGCACGATGTACACGGCCATATATGTGACCTGCCTGTCATTCTTATGCACAGTGACTGTTTTGCTACCAGAAAGCACTAGCTATGCATGTTGCTGTACTGGGATGTACACCAGGATAGATTCTCCCTAGAATTTAACTGCAGGTCGGAATAGACCTGATTTAACACGCTTTGTGATGAATTAATTCGGATCAAAGCAAATTTATTGGAAAAATTTGGCGAAGCGTCTGAGTCACATTTTTGAAAACTTTGCTCATCTCTAGCTACGTTCACAGTAGTGTTATGAAATCTGGCAGACTATTCTGGCAGAGAACAGCCTGCTGGATTTCACTGCATCTGGTATTGTATTGCTGTCAGCCAGCATTTATGCCAGAACAGGCTGCTGGATTTCTTAACTCTAATATGAGCCTAGTGTTACATTCATCACATGTATTCTGGTGAAAGTAATTCTATGTTTATCCATGGGATAAAGTTATGTGCAGTGTAAATGTAGACAGTGAAAGCCTAGCAAATCAGGCAAGGCTGTCATTGTGCTCCCTGTAGATTACAGACAAAAAAAAAAGGAATATTGTTGTATATGACATTAGTGAAATCACACATCTGTGCCACAGATGGAGAAATCTGTAATACGGAACAAAGAGCACATGATAATGATAATAATATTTAAGAAATGCATCCAGCCAGGGGTGTAACTATAAAATACTGAGCCCCAATGCAAACGTTTGAAAGCCCTCCCACTCCACCACTGAACTTAAACATTGTCAGCTCCATGTAAAATTAGGCAAGGATGCACTTTACTAGCGAGTAAAAAAAATACAACAGAACTGCCAAGTGTCGTCTGCCCCTTACATTTGGACCGCTAAATTATCAGAATACAGACCAGACCCCTAAATTATCAGACCTCAGACCACATCCTTTCATGCACACGACCGCGCTGTGTTTTGCGGTCCACAAATTGCGAATCTGCAAAATACAGGTTCCGCCCGTGTGCGTTCCGCAGTTTGCATAATGGAACAGGTCGCCCATAATAGAAATATCAAAGCGCAAGTTCCCCAAAATTATATGAATAAAAACAATAGTTCAACTCACAAAAAGCAAGCCCTCACATAGCCCCACAGAAGGAAAAATAAAACTGTTATGGGTGTTAGAATATGGCTACGCAACTCAATAATAAAAAATATATATATTTTTTTTAGTAGTAATTTTTTAG
Organism: Bufo gargarizans; assembly: GCF_014858855.1. Taxonomy (NCBI): domain Eukaryota; kingdom Metazoa; phylum Chordata; class Amphibia; order Anura; family Bufonidae; genus Bufo; species Bufo gargarizans. The sequence goes on along the minus strand of NC_058086.1, from coordinate 152,614,923 downwards.
TAGTAATAGTGACCTCCGTAATAATGTAACCCAAACAACAAATTTGACTGTGGCACAAGTTAGTATAGTGTATATAACACTGTGCTGTAACACTTGTCTATACCTGGCTGCTGTGCATTTACCCCACCCAAAAGACATATCAACTCCAGCCAGGGTCTAATTAACCACATGCCGATAACCAACCCAACATCCACTAGTGTCCACGGTCCACTTCTTACAAGAAGCTGCTTAACCCACACCAGCAGAGTTGTTAAAAATGGAGGCCCCACTAATATGTCTAACATCTCTATGGTCTCAGACTGGTGCAATGCCAAATGTTAGCTGTTTTCAGCCCAACCCAATCCAATTGGCTGCTGGATGCAGCCTTCTTACAAATAAAAAAGCTCTTTATTTGCTGTCTTTCTCTGCCTGTGAGTGCAGTACCCCAGAGGACCACTGCAAAGGGTTAACCAATGTTAAAAAGTTAATGCAATGTTTTCAAGTTAAATGTGATTTATTATGTTTATGTGAATGCAATATCAATGTATTGGCAAACTATCGGTTAACATTTGGCAGACTATGTTTAGGTTGCAAGGTGATGGACTGGTTCACTCCCCTGGTTAGTGTAGAGCAGGCATCCTCAAACTGCGGCCCTCCAGCTGTTGCAAAACTACAACTCTCAGCATGCCCGAACAGCCTACAGGTATCAGCCTAAAGCAAGGCATTGTGGGAGTTGTAGTTTTACAACAGCTGGAGGGCCGCAGTTTGAGGATGCCTGGTGTAGAGTCTAGTCAAAGGAGAAGCTACAGGAGAGACGTGCTGAGAGCTCCTGGAAGGACTAGGTCCTAGTTGCCAATAAAGCAACTCTTCTATCAAAGTACCCCTGAAGGAATACTAGGTCTAGGTTTTGTAAGGTCTAGAACCCACAAGGCTGTGCATTGGATTTGGACAGCAGGGTATTGTGTACTTTTATGGAAGAAAGACTTTGCTGCTGTGGAGAGGGAATAATGCAAAGCCATATAATGGCCACCTGTATCTAAGTTCTGCATCCCTCAGTCCTGGAACTGCAGAATGAGTTTATAAGAACCTAAAGAGTTCTTTAGGGAGATAGGCAGGGATTAGTACAATCACCATCATTGTTGCTGCATATACAGTACTTTGCCATTGTGAGGGGATTGCACTGTAATGAGACTTTATTTATTGCAAACAAAAGGCCTGGTTATTGTCTCCACCAGCATCAACCCCCTGCTTCCTGCTTCCACACTCCTTGCCAAACATTCACCATCAAGGGCACCCTAACTGCCACCAGGCAGAAGCCCCCAAAACCAGGGTGTGCCCTGAGGGAAAAAAGGGTGTGCCCTCCTACCACTGCATAGCCCCAGGGAGTGCCAGAGTGGAGATTGCGCGACAGGCGCAGCACTATGAAGTGCCTTTTGCACTGTGGCATTAGAAGAGTTCTGATATCTCTAACTTTTTAGTCCAACCAGACTGTCTGTTACTCTGTAATTCTTCTAGTGCCGTTCTATGGAAACAGTAGGTTTAAAGAGCACACCAAATGATTGAAATAACTTATTTTCTAACTTCAACTTTTATTCATATATAACACTGCCGCCTCCGCAGAAGATAGTCCATGTACATAACACGTGTTGAATAAAGTATCACAAAATGGCGGTATTCAACTGTTCAATCTTGTCATTTAACATAAAATGGTGGATATATTTCTCTCTTCGGTATCTGTACTCTCACTTTAAGTTATTTAAGCACTTTATGATCTCTGTTCTAAATACCTATTTTGGCCTCTTTGCTTCCATAAAACACAGTTCTCCTCTGGTGTATAATGATTCTAGCAGCTTCTGCTAGGGAATTTCCCACACAGGCTTAGTGTGAGGTTGGCTATGATTGGTCAAGACTCCTGCTCAGTAAAAACAGTTTAAGGATCTATTTACACGTCCATATGTGTTTTGCGGATCCGTAAAAAACACAAACACAGGCAATGTGCATTCCGCATTTTGCGGACCGCACATCGCCACCACTTTAATAGAAAATGCCTGTTCTTGTCTGCAATTGTGGACAAGAATAGGACATGTTCTATTTTTTTGCAGAACGGAAGTGCGGATCCGGAATTGCGGCTGAGTAAATGCGGACAGCACATTCCGGCACCATTGAAAATTAATGTGGACCCATTCTGCGGACGAGTGAATGGACCTTAACTCTATGCTTTTTGTTGTGTCAGTGAGCTTACCTTACATTCATATAATGAATCTTAAAGGCATATTATCTTTCTGCTTCTGTGAACATAATATATAACTGTTAGGCCTCCTGTACATAAATGTGTGCTCCCCGTTGCCGTATTGCAGACCGCATTTGCGCATAAACAATACACGGGTGCCGCTCCGTGGGCATTCAGCATCACGGATGCGTACCCATTCACTTGAATGGGTCCGGAGATGCGGAATGGTGTGGAACAGAAGCACGAAACTGAACCCTACGGAAGCACTACGAAGTGCTTCAGTGGGGTTTCGTCCCGGACTTCCGTTCCACAAAAAGATAGAACATATTAAAGTTAATGGGTCCACCATCCGCTGCGGCTGCCCCACTGATGGTGTTCGTGCATCACAACCACGGGGCACACACGTTCATGTGCAGGAAACCTTACATGACATCCAAAACATGAAGTCACAGTAAATAACTCTGCTTTTGTCTTTAAAATATAAACATGGAAGCCGTATTAGCAACCTAGGACAGGTTTTAGCTGGCCAGCTACAATTGCCACTATAAACTGTGAGTACTACTACCGCCAGCATATCCACTACCACCACTCCCAGCCTACGCTTCCCTCTCCTGGGTTGCTGCTTGAGTAAAGTCCTTTTTTATTGGACATGTCGGACACCAAGAGTATCACTGTGGTTTTTGCAATGCTCCTCAAGTGCAGAGAAAGTCTCATGTGTAGAAAATGAAAAATAGACAACTGCGTAGCTGTCCAGTTGGTAACTTATTGTAAGTCAAAAACAAGGTTGGTGGAGGGCCCTGGACAAAACAATAGGTAGGGCTGTCTACCCAGTAGAAACTGAAACATTACATATAGAGCTAAGCAAAATTTCATATTTTGAAATTCGATCACGCTTCATTTGGTGGTAAAAGCAGAATTGCGTTATGGATTCCGTTACCCTTTATGTCTGTTCATCGTTAAAAATAAGCCATTTTAGTAGAACAGAAAACCGCAGCCTTTTTTGTTGCAACAAAAACATGCCTTTTACAGTATATTCGTATCGCTGTTTAATCTAGGCTAAGAAATTGAGTGTAGGTGGGAGGACAAGATTACCGGTAATTCATCTTTAGTTTGTGATTAGGAAAAATTGTCATCTTCCAATTTGCAAAGGGGCTTCAGTTCAAGTAATTCTTTCCGATTTGAGCCAGTATGATGCGAAATATAATAATAAATATACATGACTCCTGACTCATATGAAAGTTATTATTATGATATTCTCTAGGTTGATTTTTCCCTGCCTATGGTCAGATAATAACAGCCCTGTTTGTTTGTTTTTGACTCATCTAGGTCAACTGAATATGTAAATTAAACATTTCCGGTCTCAAAAAGTGATACAGTTCCAAAAAATAATTAATTAAATGCAACATAATGAAATTAAATGCAACAAAGATGAATGAAATATCAATTTATTTCTGACATACAGGAAATATATTTGCCTCTCAGAAATAATACCACAGTAGGACATAGGGGGTGTAATAGAGGGGGCCCTCTAGGGTCCATTCACACTGCGGTTCTTGGCGCTGTTTGGCCTATAAAAAGCCTCTTATTCATTTCAATGGGAGGCAGAACTTGCTTTTTTTTTTCACACTAAAATAAAGCAGCATGAAAAAAAAAAAGCAGCATGCTCTATCTTGGAGCGGAATACGCGCTGATTCTCCCATTGAAATAAATGGTAAGCTGAAAAAATTGGAAGCTGAAAATAAAAACGCACCAAAACGGTGCAGATTTTTTCAGCACGTTTTCAAAATCCGTAATTTGAACATACCGTTAGGGCCAGTTCACATGGAGGTTTTTGGTGCTGATTTTGGAGCGTTCCTGCCCTTCTAAATCAGCTTAAAAAATATGCCTCAGTACAGCCTCCCATTTATTTATATGGGAAGCAGCCCTTGCTTTTTTTTCCACGTAGAAAAAAGAAGCACCATGCCCTATGTTGGGGAAGAATCCACACTGAATCTCCCATTGAAATGAATAGGAAACATAAAAAAACAGCTTCATGTAAGTCCATGCATTTTTTGTGCATTTTCCTTGCATTTTTGGGCGCCAATCCACACCAAAAACCTTGAGCTGAAAATGCAGTTTTGTATTGAACACCCATGAGTTAAAAAGAGACACATCTAAAAATCGAATAAAAAACGTGGTGTAGAGATTACAGGGAATTTTCCCTTTGGGCCACCAGAGCCCTCCTCACTGCCCCTGGCTGGGTACATACTACTGGGGGAACTATAGGGGTCATTAATATAGGAAGTCGAGGCACCATACTGAAGGTAGGGTTGTCTTGGCGCTGTGGCCCACATCTCACCTCCTAAGCCCCTGCTCCATATCTTAATTAGAGACAATTAGGGGAGGAGGACAGAATAAGGCCTCTTTCAGACGGGCGTTGCGGGAAAAGGTGTGGGTGCGTTGCGGGAACATGCACGATTTTTCAGTGCGAGTGCAAAAACATTGTAATGTGTTTTTCACTCGCGTGAGAAAAATCGGCATGTTTGGTACCCAAACCCGAACTTCTTTATAGAAGTTCGGGCTTGGGATCGGTGTTCTGTAGATTATAAGGAAAAATGATAGCATTCTTAATACAGAATGCATAGTAAAATAGTGCTGGAGGGGTTAAAAAAAGAAATAAAATAATTTAACTCACCTTAATCCACTTGATCGCGCAGCCGGCATCTCTTCTGTCTTCTTTCTTTGCTTTGTGCAGGAACAGGACCTGTGGTGACATCACTCCGGTCATCACTTGATCCATCACATGATCCATCACCATGGTAAAAGATCATGTGATACATCATGTGATGACCGGAGTGACGTCACCACAGGTCCTGTTCCTGCACAAAGCAAAGAAAGGAGACAGAAGAGATGCCGGCTGTGCGATCAAGTGGATTAAGGTGAGTTAATTTATTTATTTATTTTTAACCCCTCCAGCGCTATTTTACTATGCATACTGTATTAAGAATGCTATTATTTTCCCATATAACCATGTTATAAGGGAAAATAATAATGATCGGGTCTCCATCCCGATCGTCTCCTAGCAACCGTGAGTGAAAATAGCACCGCATCCGCACTTGCTTGCGGATGCTTGCGATTTTCACGCAACCCCATTTATTTCTATGGGGCCTGCGTTACGTGAAAAGCGCACAAAATAGAGCATGCTGCGATTTTCACGCAACGCACAAGTGATGCGTGAAAATCACCGCTCATGTGAACAGCCCCATAGAAATGAATGGGTCGGAATTTAGTGCGGGTACAATGCGTTCAACTCACACATCGCATCCGTGCGGAATACTCGCCCGTGTGAAAGGGGCCTAAGTTAACTTTCAGAATGATAATGTATTTATGCTAATCAGGGATAGTGGGTTAACTCTAAGGTAGATAGCGTTACAAAAAACTAAAAAAACGTTAAAACCGAGGGTAAGGGATGGTGCACACCCCCTAGTGTCTTCTGCTAGGCTGTCCCTACTTGTCCTGCTAGATGCTCTGTGTATGGAGGACACGTTTATACATTAGTATTGTCCACTTGAACTAGCAGCATTATGGTATATCATAAAGCAAGCATACACTGTAGGGGTGCCACACCAGACGGACCATAGGTCAGGCATCCATCAAAACAGCTGTCCGTGTCCCAGGGGCGTTGCTTGGGTCAGAAAACCTCCGGGACACAAGCCCACTGTGTTGAAATTTGCACAATAAGAATTAACATACAAGCCAGTGTACTTAAAGGGAACCTGTCATCAACTTTATGCTGACTGTACTGAGGGCAGTATAAAGTAGTGACAGTAATGCTGATGTCAGCGGTGTGTCACACATCAGCTAAAAGTAAGTGGTTGCCAAGAACCAGCATCATAATCATTGCAGCCCAGACCTTGAGAAGAGTCAAGTCTACCTGAGTCCTGGTTATTCATGAATTCCTGCTCTTCTGCCCACCTGCTGATGACTTAGGCTTCTACCTAGTTTTCTCCCTTTCTCTCTAGTAGAGAACTGTCAATCATGAGCAGATGGGTGAGAGCAGGAGATTATGAGTAACCAGGACTCTTCTCAGGTAGATTTGACTCTTTTCAAGGCCTGGGCTGCAATGATTATGATGCTGGTTCTCAGCAACCACTTACTTTTAGCTGATGTGTGACACACGGCTGACATCAGCATTACTGTCACTATTTTATGCTGCCCATAGTGAGGTCAGCATAAAGTTGATGACAGGTTCTCTTTAAATAACAGATTTTATTCAATATCTGATATGTTTCATTTCCTTGTCACAGCAGAAATCTTTGCTTGGGCCCTTAAATATTGATGGGAGTGGACCCTGGGCAACCCCACAGATTATCCCCCCACCCCCCTTGTACTTGTTCCGCTGATCCGCTACTTGTGGGCTACGCGGGCATGAGTTCAGTCACTTCGGTGTGCAATCCCGTCCTGCGGCGTGCGATCCCTGCAAGACTAGTGACCTCCTGTGGCGGGATCACACGCAGCAGGACGGGATTGCGCACCGAAGTGACTGAACTCATGCCCACGCAGCCTGCAAGTAGCAGATCATCGAACAAGTACAAGGGGGTGGGGGGATGATCTGTGGGGTTGCCCAGGTCGAATCAATATTAAAGGACCCTGGAATAGCCAAATAAAAAAAAATGCTACCAGTATAACATTCGGAGCACTGGACATAACATCTAGGGCTCAAGCCCCGAATGTTTTGACCTAACGACACCCTTGCCGTGTCCTATACGTCCCTATTAACAACTCAGGTACACTGGATGTCGTGGTGGACAATTCACCTCTCTGGTCTCTCTCACTACACAGACCCTCTCATAGTCGGCTATATTCCTAATTCTCCTCACACTCGACGCGTTTCATTGCTGTAAAAACAGCAGTTCATCAGGAGTAAAGACGGAGATGGTTTAAACATGCAGAGAGTATTGTGCGCGACTGATGGCGTGTGCGCGATCACACTTAGCCTCCGGCACTATGACGAGGAGGACAGAATGTTGCAGCTATTGATGGCCACCACAGAGGGACAGCTTCTTGGGAGGTATTTTGTGCTGCACTATGGTATTTCTGAACCTGCCAACTTGTATTGGCCCCATCTACTTGTGTTGCCCCGCCTTCTGTCAATTTGGACCAACCTACAACATTGGGGCCACTTTAAGTTCCACCCCTGGAAGTAGAGTACAAAACAGAAGGGCAAGAGACAGAAGGGCAAGTGACAGAGGCTGGCGAATGGATGATAGAGTCAGTGACAAGGTCTGTTTGGTTAGAATAATGATAGTACATGATGAAAGTTATAGTAGAAGTAAAAACAGCAGGCACAGTTCTCAGGTATTTAACACAGCAGGATTCTATCAAAGGTTGTATGTAGATAGAGATGAACAAATCTTTAAAAAATTCGATTTGCCTGTACGCCGTTTTTTTTTTGAAAAATGCGGTTTTATATATTCGCCGCAAATTACATTAAAAAACTGCTATTTCCTGGCTGCACAGAGCCTTTATAGTGGTGTAGAACATTGTAGGCCAGATTTATCATTGCTCTGACAGCTCACTTCCCTTTCACATATGGCTAAAGTCAGTTTTAGCCAAGTCAGATCTATGATCGGCCCTTTAAGACTGTAATAAATGTGGTTTGACGGTAGCAGTTTATCCATCAGTAAGCGGCTTTACAAAAGTCGCACATCTTTACGAAAAAGTCGCATGTTCTTTTGAAAAGTCGCATAAGATAAGCATGGTCCTCACTGGAGTGATTTTGCGCTTTTTTTGGCGACTTTTTTGCAACTCTTTAAATTGTTGCAATAGTAAATTTGTCTAGAGATTCATTTGCATAAGAAAAAATGCCCACTTTCAGAAAACTAGCGAGCATAATGCAGAGCCAATAAAAGTCGCAATGTTTTGCTCAGTTTAAGCGATTGCACAAAAATTTGCGACTTTTTCACTCCATTATTCTGACTTGAGCTAATGATAAATCTGGCCCTGTGTCTTGCAGTAACACGCGTAGGGAGTCTGCTTTGGTAGTGAAATAATACTGTAAGTCCGTATGACATGCAGATGACATGTGTCACTCTTAGAATCACTGCACTCTTCACTTATTTGGGCAGTCATGGGGCCAAAACTGACCAAAAAACTCAGTATGAACTCAACCTTACCGATCGATGTTAGCGCCAAGAAGAAGCACACTCCTTTTACACCGTCGTCAGCTTATTCTGTTCTATTAAACACTTATACAAGTAGAGCCCTCCTGACAGAGTGGAGAGGGTGTCAGCAGTAAGTTTGTGTTGACGTCACTGATTATTTTGCCCTTACTCTGATTCGTCAGAACAATAACCCACAAAAAACGGATCCTGTCTGTGGAGCATCTGCCTTCACTCAGTCAGCTTTCTGTCAGTAATCCACCAGTATTGCTAATGCCAAAAAAAACAGGAGTGGATCCAAAACAGAGATGACACGTGAATGGAATATTTGCATGGCTTCTGTGTTTTGTACCCACTCCTGCTTTTGGCTACCAAATCACAAGTCAATTATGATTGGACCATACAGACCTTACAACTGCTACACAGATGTCATGCCCTGCCTTGTGAGTGACCTGAGAAGATCTGTCAGACTTGCGGCATGTGAGCCTATATGACAGATTGCTTTGTTTTGGTGTTGTGCAGGATCCCAACTCCTCACAGCTTATCCTCAATTGTTAGTTAGTGATGCTTTTTATCTCAGCCTCTAACTATAGCCCTTGCGGTTTATAGTTTTCTTCATGAGTTCTCTGCTGGTGCTTGGTGGATCTCCTGCTCCCAGCCTGTCTTGAGATAAGTCCTCTTTTTCTTCCCTTTTGTTGTATTTCCTGGCTAGGCGTCAGGAAGACACTGGTTCCTTCATCTCATGCAAGGAACCGGTTGTCTTATCGCCTGCTCCCTAGCCTAGGGTTTGTTTCAGTTGCAGCAGGTATTAGATTCTAGTACATGAACACTTCTACCATTGGGATTTGTTCATGTGGTTAGCAGACAGGGAAAGGCTTAGGGTTTGTCAGGTGGTGACCTTTCCCTGTTCCTTAGCTGTGGGGCCTAGCCTGGTGTTTTGTTACCTGTTAAGTTGTGTTTGGTTTGCTTTCCTTCCCTCACCTTCTGTGACAACAGAGAGGATCCGTTGTGCGTCTCATTTTTCCTTCCTTCTGACAGATCAGAAGAAGGGTCAAATAAATGATGTCAGCCAGACTAAAAGGCAAAATAGTGGCCCAGTCATGAAGTAGGGAGGGTGGGAAGAGCATGAGAAGTCCACAGAGTGGCCCTATGACATAGTGGTGAGGTGGAGGCAGAATGAGAAGACCACAGAGTGGCCCAATGACAGAGTCTGGAGGTGGCGGCAGCATCAGAAGGAGGCCACAGAGTGGCACAATGACAGTGTGGAGGTGGCCAAGCATCAGGAGGCCACAGAGAGGCACAATGACACAGTGTGGAGGTGGAGGCAGCATCAGGAGGCCACAGAGTGGCACAATGACATACAGGGAGTGCAGAATTATTAGGCAAATGAGTATTTTGACCACATCATCCTCTTTATGCTTGTTGTCTTACTCCAAGCTGTATAGGCTTGAAAGCCTACTACCAATTAAGCATATTAGGTGATGTGCATCTCTGTAATGAGAAGGGGTGTGGTCTAATGACATCAACACCCTATATCAGGTGTGCATAATTATTAGGCAACTTCCTTTCCTTTGGCAAAATGGGTCAAAAGAAGGACTTGACAGGCTCAGAAAAGTCCAAAATAGTGAGATATCTTGCAGAGGGATGCAGCACTCTTAAAATTGCAAAGCTTCTGAAGCGTGATCATCGAACAATCAAGCGCTTCATTCAAAATAGTCAACAGGGTCGCAAGAAGCGTGTGGAAAAACCAAGGCGCAAAATAACTGCCCATGAACTGAGAAAAGTCAAGCGTGCAGCTGCCAAGATGCCACTTGCCACCAGTTTGTCCATATTTCAGAGCTGCAACATCACTGGAGTGCCCAAAAGCACAAGGTGTGCAATACTCAGAGACATGGCCAAGGTAAGAAAGGCTGAAAGACGACCACCACTGAACAAGACACACAAGCTGAAACGTCAAGACTGGGCCAAGAAATATCTCAAGACTGATTTTTCTAAGGTTTTATGGACTGATGAAATGAGAGTGAGTCTTGATGGGCCAGATGGATGGGCCCGTGGCTGGATTGGTAAAGGGCAGAGAGCTCCAGTCCGACTCAGACGCCAGCAAGGTGGAGGTGGAGTACTGGTTTGGGCTGGTATCATCAAAGATGAGCTTGTGGGGCCTTTTCGGGTTGAGGATGGAGTCAAGCTCAACTCCAAGTCCTACTGCCAGTTTCTGGAAGACACCTTCTTCAAGCAGTAGTACAGGAAGAAGTCTGCATCCTTCAAGAAAAACATGATTTTCATGCAGGACAATGCTCCATCACACGCGTCCAAGTACTCCACAGCGTGGCTGGCAAGAAAGGGTATAAAAGAAGAAAATCTAATGACATGGCCTCCTTGTTCACCTGATCTGAACCCCATTGAGAACCTGTGGTCCATCATCAAATGTGAGATTTACAAGGAGGGAAAACAGTACACCTCTCTGAACAGTGTCTGGGAGGCTGTGGTTGCTGCTGCACGTAATGTTGATGGTGAACAGATCAAAACACTGACAGAATCCATGGATGGCAGGCTTTTGAGTGTCCTTGCAAAGAAAGGTGGCTATATTGGTCACTGATTTGTTTTTGTTTTGTTTTTGAATGTCAGAAATGTATATTTGTGAATGTTGAGATGTTATATTGGTTTCACTGGTAAAAATAAATAATTGAAATGGGTATATATTTGTTTTTTGTTAAGTTGCCTAATAATTATGCACAGTAATAGTCACCTGCACACACAGATATCCCCCTAAAATAGCTGAAACTAAAAACAAACTAAAAACTACTTCCAAAAATATTCAGCTTTGATATTAATGAGTTTTTTGGGTTCATTGAGAACATGGTTGTTGTTCAATAATAAAATTAATCCTCAAAAATACAACTTGCCTAATAATTCTGCACTCCCTGTAGTGTGGAGGTGGCAGCAGCACCAAGAGACCACAAAGTGGCAAGGTGACATAGTCTGGAGGTGGGTGGCAATACCAGTAGCAGCTGAAGATGGTGGGTGAAGGCGCACTTGGCATCAGATGTGTGGCAGGCGGGTGGCAGCATCAGAATAGTAGCTGAGGCATGTAGCCAGAAGAAACCAGTCTCTTTTGTCAAAGAGTTGGTGTGACACCATGGATGATCTAGTCTGATGAATCAGGAATTGTGGGTGGAAATCCTGGCTGATCCACGCCTGATTCATCTTGACAAAGGTCAGTCTCTCCCCATTTTGGGTGGACAGGTGAGTTCTTCTTTGGGTAATGGTAACTATGGCCCCCGCCGCACTAAACACCCGCTCTGATGCCACACTATTGGCAGGGCAGGACAGCTTTTTCAGGCAAACTCTGCCAGTTGTGGCCACAAATCCAGTTTGGCTGCCCAGTAGTCCAGTGGATCTTCAATGATAGCTGGCAGGGTGCACTCCAAGTATGCCACCACCTGTTGGTTCAGGTCCTGCTCCGGGTCTAGCTGCTACTGCTGCTGGTGAGTAGTTTCTTCAGTAGGTGGGTGAAGAAAGCTTATCATCAGCGACTCTAGACTCAGGCTCCTGCTGATGGAGCTGGTACTGCTCCTGCCACCCCACCCCTACCCAGCATCCATGGCAGTGGAACGTGAGCACAGAGGGCCCCCCCCCCGGTCAGACCTGCGAGAGGTTGGAAGATGGCACAGATAGGCAGCGGCCCACTGACTACATAGGATGTCTATATAGTAGTTCAGTTTGTCCCCCCATTTTGGACCTGTAGTGAGGGTCCAACAAGGTGGAGAGTCAGAAGTCATCCCTCTGCCGAATGGTGACAATTCGGCTATCACTATCCAAGCAAGTGAGCATGCAGCAAGCCATTTGCGCAAGTGACTAGGAGGGACTCCCTGCCTCTATCTCCACTGCATACTGCAACAGTGTGCCTGGGTCATCTGCCTCATCTCCCTCTTGCTCCTCCAGCTGCTCCTGCTCCTCCTCTCCTGTCACCTGTGTAGAAAAATCACCCATTTTGCCACACATTGCTTGTGCTCCCATGTCCTCTTCCTCCTCCAGTTCAGCCCCCACACGGCTCACGTAGCTTTGAGATCTAGGCGCCATGTGTCCAGTCCCCTGACCAGCCATATTTACCAGTATCTGTTCCAGGACATGAAGCAGTGGAATGATGTTGTTCATCCCGTAGTCCTGGCGACTGACAAATAACGTGGCCTCCTCAAAGGGCCTTTTCAAATGGCAGGTGTCACGCATGAGCTGCCACTGGCTGACATCGAAGTTACACAGGGGAGTACTCCTATCCGCTTGGATCATCAGGAAATCATTTATGGCCTTTCCCTGTTCGTACAGTCGGTCCAACATATGAAGGGTGGAATTCCAACGGGAGGAAACGTCGCATATCAGCCTATGTTGGGGGGATGCCGTTCTGCCGCTGCAGCTTAAGAAGAGTGTGCGTTGCAGTGTACGAGTGGCTGAAGTGCATGCAAAGTTTCCTGGCCATTTTTAGGATGTCTTGCAGATGGGTGGAAGACTTCAGGAACCGCTTGACAACCAGATTGAACTTGTTTGCCATGCAGGGCGCATGGCTCAGCCCTCCTTGACGCAGCAATGACACAATGTTCTTCCTGTTGTCGGTCACCATGGTTCAGATTTTCAGTTGTCGCGGAGAAAGACAGGTTTTGATTTTTTGCTGAAGGACACGGAGCAGTTCCTCCCTGTGTGACTCTGTTCGCCCCGGCGAGGTGCAGAACAGCGTGACACCGCAGTGCCCTGCACATGTGGTATGCTGGAGAGGCACTGTGAATTGTCTCTGCAGTGGAGGCTGAGGACACAATGGAGGATGAGGAGGCAGAGGTGCACATTGTCGCAGGACCAACAGCGTGCCAATGTGGAGGCACAGGGATGTAGAATAGGGATGTAGGACGGCAAAGGAGGGAATAGGATATGAGGCGCCAATGGATATTTGCAATGAATGGTAGTGAAAGGTCTAGATGTGATGACTCAAAGGGAATAAGGCAGCTTCCCAAACCATGAAAATCAGTGCACACCAGTGAACTGCCAGAATGATAAGAGATAAGAGAGAAAGGCAGTTATACAGTGCTGTTCCAGTTATATCCTGGGAGCACAATGGGGATGCCAAGGGCCAGAGAGCCAGACACCGGTCTGCAGTATTCAATTATCGTCCAATGCCAGAGTGGTGAACAAAACAAACAAAAAGTATAAAATTAGTGATTTTAGTATAAAAATCATATATAAAAATCCATTATAGGATACATGAAATGTATTTAAATATACTCAACTTGGTGTATATCAACAAATCTCAGTGTATCACCTTTATGAGCATAAAATAAGCACTGGTAAAGGACTTACTTTACCGGGGAGGGAAGTATAGGATAAGCACGTAACACCTATAATTGTACCTCCCCCTCCGAGATCGCCTTGTAATGGTGGGTGTGACTTCTACGTCCCCCAAAGAATGACACCAGGGCTTCAAGTTCCAAAGTAGAGGTCTTGAATACATAAAAAGCTTGACGCGTTTTGGGACAGTACCCCTTTATCGGGAGCCTTGACTGCCTGGAACCAGGTGCGTGCCACTGGGTGATGCAGCAGTTTCTGCGGCAGGCTGGACCACTACATCGGAGCCACGGTTTTTCCAGGCCACTTTATGGCAACACTGCAAATGTTGACGCAGGGCCGTAGTGCCAACATTGGCACCGTGGCAACGCTTCACCCTCTGCCCACAGATTCTACATATGGCCACGTTCACCTCCTCTGGTGGCATATCAAAAAACTGCCACATCGCTGAGTAGGTGATTTTACCCCCAACACTATGCACTGACTGACTGCCACCGCCGCTGCCTGTGGGAACTCCTGCACTGCTACTTCCCAGGCAGGTAGGCTCCCATGAAGTGGGTTGTGTGCCCTGGGTACATTTGGCTCCCGACCTCCCACTACTGCCACCCTGCTGACTCCTGGCCACACTAGCGACTTGCTGGCTCCCGGGCAAGCTGCCATCCTCTTCTCCTGATGATGATAAAGCCCCTTCATCACCTGGCTCCCAAGTGTGATCAGCTACATCATCATCATCATCGAGTGCTGTCTGCACATCACGGATGTCCTCCTCAACCGTCTCTGGGTCTGGAGCCAACACGAGCTCCCACGCCACTCTCCTTATCTCTACTTGCCCGCCCAGCGGAGGAAGCTGCGAATGTCTCCTCCAGATCTTGGCTGGGCAGTAGCTACTGTCTGCCCTCTAGTAGCTCCTCCTCGATGAAAAGTGGAGCCAAACCTACGGCATATAATACTTCTCGCGGTGAGGGAACTGAAAATGCCAGAGGAAGGTACAGGACAGGTGAGGGCACACTGCCTACTCTTGGGCCATGCCAACTAATCGTCGTGTCAGAGGAACCCACCGACTCTTGGCTGGTGGTGTCTGATGTCACTTGGGACGAAGTGGATGACCAAGTCAACCATTCCAGAACCGCTGGGTTGCTGGTCAAGACATGACTGCTAGGTGACACCGGGATCTCAGGCCTCTTACTGCGACCCCTGCTGCCACGCCCCCTTACACTGCTGCAACCTCTGCCTGCGCCAGAAACATTTAGGCCTCTGCTACTCCCCTGTGCAGGGCCTGGCACTTCTCTATCTGACATACTGTTAGATACAATAAATAAATAAAAAGGAAATTAAAATACTCCACAAAAGGCTTTACAACAGATAACTGCACCGCTGAGCGGCAAATATTTTTATTTTTACGCTAATACACATCACTAAAAGGCTTAACAGATAATTGCACCACTGTGGGGCAAATATTTTTTTCCTTTTTTGCTAATACACTTCAGAAAAGGCTTTACAACAGATAACTGCACCGCAGAGCGGCAAATATATATATATTTTTAAAGGTAATACACGTCACAAAAGGCTTTACAACAGATAACTGCACCACTGAGCAGCAAATATATTTTTTCTTTTTGCTCTAATACACATCACAAAAGGCTTTACAACAGATAACTGCACCATTGAGCGGCAAATATATTTTTTCTTTTTGCTCTAATACAAATCACAAAAGGCTTTACAACAGATAACTGCACCACTGAGCGGCAAATATATTTTTTCTTTTCCTGCTAATACATGTCACAAAAGGCTTTACAATGGATAGCTGCACCGCAGAGCGGCAAATATATTTTGAATTTTTCAGCTGAAACACCCCACAAAAGGCTTTATAACTAGGGATGAGCGAACTCGAACTGTATAGTTCGGGTTCGTACCGAATTTTGGGGTGTCCGTGACACGGACCCGAACCCGGACATTTTCGTAAAAGTCCGGGTTCGGGTTCGGTGTTCGTCGCTTTCTTCGCGCTTTTGTGACGCTTTCTTGGCGCTTTTTGAAAGGCTGCAAAGCAGCCAATCAACAAGCGTCATACTACTTGCCCCAAGAGGCCATCACAGCCATGCCTACTATTGGCATGGCTGTGATTGGCCAGAGCACCATGTGACCCAGCCTCTATTTAAGCTGGAGTCACATAGCGCCGCCCGTCACTCTGCTCTGATTAGCGTAGGGAGAGGTTGCGGCTGCGACAGTAGGGCGAGATTAGGCAGATTAACTCCTCCAAAGGACTTGATTAACTGATCGATCTGCAGCTGTGGATCATTGAGCTGCTGATCCTCAATTGCTCACTGTTTTTAGGCTGCACAGACCGTTTGTCAGTCTCATTTTTCTGGGGTGATCGGCGGCCATTTTGTGTCTTGTGGTGCGCCAGCACAAGCTGCGACCAAGTGCATTTAACCCTCAATGGTGTGGTTGTTTTTTGGCTAAAGCCTACATCAGGGTGAAGCTGTCACACCAAGTGCATTTAACCAGCAATAGTCTGTTCATTTTTTGGCCATATACAAAATCAGGGGCAAGCTGCGCCTGTCACCAAGTGCATTTAACCCTCAATGGTGTGGTTGTTTTTTGGCTAAAGCCTACATCAGGGTGAAGCTGTCACACCAAGTGCATTTAACCAGCAATAGTCTGTTCATTTTTTGGCCATATACAAAATCAGGGGCAAGCTGCGCCTGTCACCAAGTGCATTTAACCCTCAATGGTGTGGTTGTTTTTTGGCTAAAGCCTACATCAGGGTGAAGCTGTCACACCAAGTGCATTTAACCAGCAATAGTCTGTTCATTTTTTGGCCATATCCCAGTCTAATTCTGTCACTAAATCCATACCGGTCACCCAGCGCCTAAATACTAGGCCTCAAATTTATATCCAGCTAAATCTGTCCCTAGTGCTGTAGCTGGGCGAGTTATTTAGTGTCCGTTCAAGCACATTTCTTGTTCTGGGTTGAAATACAATTCCCAATTTAGCAATTTCATAATTTAGTGGTTCCTGCTATATCAGAGCTCTTTGAAATCTATCCCAAAAAGGGTATATAATATTGAAGGTGCACATAGGGTCATTCAGAGTAACTTCACACACACCCGCTACTGTGTATTTCCAAGTCTAATTCTGTCACTAAATCCATACCGGTGACCCAGCGCCTAAATACTAGGCCTCAAATTTAATTCCCTCTAAATCTCTCGTTACCCACCGCTGTACTGTTGTTGCTGGGCAAGATATTTAGTGTCCGTCAAAGCACATTTTTTGTTCTGGGTTGAAGTACAATTCCCAATTTAGCAATTTCATAATTTAGTGGTTTCTGCTATATCAGAGCTATTTGAAATCTATCCCAAAAAGGGTATATAATATTGAAGGTGCACATAGGGTCATTCAGAATAACTTCACACACACCCGCTACTGTGTATTTCCAAGTCTAATTCTGTCACTAAACCCATACCTGTCACCCAGCGCCTAAATACTAGGCCTCAAATTTAAATCCCTCTAAATCTCTCGTTACCGTTGTCCTGTTGTAGCTGGGAAAGTTATTTAGTGCCCGTCAAAGCACATTTTTTGTTCTGGGTTGAAGTACAATTCCCAATTTAGCAATTTCATAATTTAGTGGTTCCTGCTATATCAGAGCTATTTGAAATCTATCCCAAAAAGGGTATATAATATTGAAGGTGCACATAGGGTCATTCAGAATAACTTCACACACACCCGCTACTGTGTATTTCCAAGTCTAATTCTGTCACTAAATCCATACCGGTGACCCAGCGCCTAAATACTAGGCCTCAAATTTAATTCCCTCTAAATCTCTCGTTACCCACCGCTGTACTGTTGTTGCTGGGCAAGATATTTAGTGTCCGTCAAAGCACATTTTTTGTTCTGGGTTGAAGTACAATTCCCAATTTAGCAATTTCATAATTTAGTGGTTTCTGCTATATCAGAGCTATTTGAAATCTATCCCTAAAAGGGTATATAATATTGAAGGTGCACATAGGGTCATTCAGAATAACTTCACACACACCCGCTACTGTGTATTTCCAAGTCTAATTCTGTCACTAAACCCATACCTGTCACCCAGCGCCTAAATACTAGGCCTCAAATTTATATCCAGCTAAATCTGTCCCTAGTGCTGTAGCTGGGCGAGTTATTTAGTGTCCGTTCAAGCACATTTCTTGTTCTGGGTTGAAATACAATTCTCAATTTAGCAATTTCATAATTTAGTGGTTCCTGCTATATCAGAGCTCTTTGAAATCTATCCCAAAAAGGGTATATAATATTGAAGGTGCACATAGGGTCATTCAGAGTAACTTCACACACACCCGCTACTGTGTATTTCCAAGTCTAATTCTGTCACTAAATCCATACCGGTGACCCAGCGCCTAAATACTAGGCCTCAAATTTAATTCCCTCTAAATCTCTCGTTACCCACCGCTGTACTGTTGTTGCTGGGCAAGATATTTAGTGTCCGTCAAAGCACATTTTTTGTTCTGGGTTGAAGTACAATTCCCAATTTAGCAATTTCATAATTTAGTGGTTTCTGCTATATCAGAGCTATTTGAAATCTATCCCTAAAAGGGTATATAATATTGAAGGTGCACATAGGGTCATTCAGAATAACTTCACACACACGCTTCTGTGCATTTCCAAGTCTAATTCTGTCACTAAATCCATACCGGTGACCCAGCGCCTAAATACTAGGCCTCAAATTTAAATCCCTCTAAATCTCTCGTTACCCACCACTGTACTGTTGTTGCTGGGCAAGATATTTAGTGTCCGTCAAAGCACATTTTTTGTTCTGGGTTGAAGTACAATTCCCAATTTAGCAATTTCATAATTTAGTGGTTTCTGCTATATCAGAGCTATTTGAAATCTATCCCTAAAAGGGTATATAATATTCAAGGTGCACATAGGGTCATTCAGAATAACTTCACACACACGCTTCTGTGCATTTCCAAGTCTAATTCTGTCACTAAATCCATACCGGTGACCCAGCGCCTAAATACTAGGCCTCAAATTTAAATCCCTCTAAATCTCTCGTTACCCACCGCTGTACTGTTGTTGCTGGGCAAGATATTTAGTGTCCGTCAAAGCACATTTTTTGTTCTGGGTTGAAGTACAATTCCCAATTTAGCAATTTCATAATTTAGTGGTTTCTGCTATATCAGAGCTATTTGAAATCTATCCCTAAAAGGGTATATAATATTGAAGGTGCACATAGGGTCATTCAGAATAACTTCACACACACGCTTCTGTGCATTTCCAAGTCTAATTCTGTCACTAAATCCATACCGGTGACCCAGCGCCTAAATACTAGGCCTCAAATTTAAATCCCTCTAAATCTCTCGTTACCCACCGCTGTACTGTTGTTGCTGGGCAAGATATTTAGTGTCCGTCAAAGCACATTTTTTGTTCTGGGTTGAAGTACAATTCCCAATTTAGCAATTTCATAATTTAGTGGTTTCTGCTATATCAGAGCTATTTGAAATCTATCCCTAAAAGGGTATATAATATTGAAGGTGCACATAGGGTCATTCAGAATAACTTCACACACACGCTTCTGTGCATTTCCAAGTCTAATTCTGTCACTAAATCCATACCGGTGACCCAGCGCCTAAATACTAGGCCTCAAATTTAAATCCCTCTAAATCTCTCGTTACCCACCGCTGTACTGTTGTTGCTGGGCAAGATATTTAGTGTCCGTCAAAGCACATTTTTTGTTCTGGGTTGAAGTACAATTCCCAATTTAGCAATTTCATAATTTAGTGGTTTCTGCTATATCAGAGCTATTTGAAATCTATCCCTAAAAGGGTATATAATATTGAAGGTGCACATAGGGTCATTCAGAATAACTTCACACACACGCTTCTGTGCATTTCCAAGTCTAATTCTGTCACTAAATCCATACCGGTCACCCAGCGCCTAAATACTAGGCCTCAAATTTATATCCCGCTGAATTTGAATACAATACATTGGGCCAAATAATATATTTGTTGTTGTGGTGAACCATAACAATGAGAAAAACATCTAGTAAGGGACGCGGACGTGGACATGGTCGTGGTGGTGTTAGTGGACCCTCTGGTGCTGGGAGAGGACGTGGCCGTTCTGCCACATCCACACGTCCTAGTGTACCAACTACCTCAGGTCCCAGTAGCCGCCAGAATTTACAGCGATATATGGTGGGGCCCAATGCCGTTCTAAGGATGGTAAGGCCTGAGCAGGTACAGGCATTAGTCAATTGGGTGGCCGACAGTGGATCCAGCACGTTCACATTATCTCCCACCCAGTCTTCTGCAGAAAGCGCACAGATGGCGCCTGAAAACCAACCCCATCAGTCTGTCACATCACCCCCATGCATACCAGGGAAACTGTCTCAGCCTCAAGTTATGCAGCAGTCTCTTATGCTGTTTGAAGACTCCGCTGGCAGGGTTTCCCAAGGGCATCCACCTAGCCCTTCCCCAGCGGTGAAAGACATAGAATGCACTGACGCACAACCACTTATGTTTCCTGATGATGAGGACATGGGAATACCACCTCAGCATGTCTCTGATGATGACGAAACACAGGTGCCAACTGCTGCGTCTTTCTGCAGTGTGCAGACTGAACAGGAGGTCAGGGATCAAGACTGGGTGGAAGACGATGCAGGGGACGATGAGGTCCTAGACCCCACATGGAATGAAGGTCGTGCCACTGACTTTCACAGTTCGGAGGAAGAGGCAGTGGTGAGACCGAGCCAACAGCGTAGCAAAAGAGGGAGCAGTGGGCAAAAGCAGAACACCCGCCGCCAAGAGACTCCGCCTGCTACTGACCGCCGCCATCTGGGACCGAGCACCCCAAAGGCAGCTTCAAGGAGTTCCCTGGCATGGCACTTCTTCAAACAATGTGCTGACGACAAGACCCGAGTGGTTTGCACGCTGTGCCATCAGAGCCTGAAGCGAGGCATTAACGTTCTGAACCTGAGCACAACCTGCATGACCAGGCACCTGCATGCAAAGCATGAACTGCAGTGGAGTAAACACCTTAAAACCAAGGAAGTCACTCAGGCTCCCCCTGCTACCTCTTCTGCTGCTGCCGCCTCGGCCTATTCTGCTGCTGCCGCCTCGGCCTCTTCCTCCGCCTCTGGAGGAACGTTGGCACCTGCCGCCCAGCAAACAGGGGATGTACCACCAACACCACCACCACCACCTCCGTCACCAAGCGTCTCAACCATGTCACACGCCAGCGTTCAGCTCTCCATCTCACAAACATTTGATAGAAAGCGTAAATTCCCACCTAGCCACCCTCGATCCCTGGCCCTGAATGCCAGCATTTCTAAACTACTGGCCTATGAAATGCTGTCATTTAGGCTGGTGGACACAGACAGCTTCAAACAGCTCATGTCGCTTGCTGTCCCACAGTATGTTGTTCCCAGCCGGCACTACTTCTCCAAGAGAGCCGTGCCTTCCCTGCACAACCAAGTATCCGATAAAATCAAGTGTGCACTGCGCAACGCCATCTGTAGCAAGGTCCACCTAACCACAGATACGTGGACCAGTAAGCACGGCCAGGGACGCTATATCTCCCTAACTGCACACTGGGTAAATGTAGTGGCAGCTGGGCCCCAGGCGGAGAGCTGTTTGGCGCACGTCCTGCCGCCGCCAAGGATCGCAGGGCAACATTCTTTGCCTCCTGTTGCCACCTCCTCCTTCTCGGCTTCCTCCTCCTCTTCTTCCACCTGCTCATCCAGTCAGCCACACACCTTCACCACCAACTTCAGCACAGCCCGGGGTAAACGTCAGCAGGCCATTCTGAAACTCATATGTTTGGGGGACAGGCCCCACACCGCACAGGAGTTGTGGCGGGGTATTGAACAACAGACCGACGAGTGGTTGCTGCCGGTGAGCCTCAAGCCCGGCCTGGTGGTGTGTGATAATGGGCGAAATCTCGTTGCAGCTCTGGGACTAGCCAATTTGACGCACATCCCTTGCTTGGCGCATGTGCTGAATTTGGTGGTGCAGAAGTTCATTCACAACTACCCCGACATGTCAGAGCTGCTGCATAAAGTGCGGGCCGTCTGTTCGCGCTTCCGGCGTTCACATCCTGCCGCTGCTCGCCTGTCTGCGCTACAGCGTAACTTCGGCCTTCCCGCTCACCGCCTCATATGCGACGTGCCCACCAGGTGGAACTCCACCTTGCACATGCTGGACAGACTGTGCGAGCAGCAGCAGGCCATAGTGGAGTTTCAGCTGCAGCACGCACGGGTCAGTCGCACTACAGAACAGCACCACTTCACCACCAATGACTGGGCCTCCATGCGAGACCTGTGTGCCCTGTTGCGCTGTTTCGAGTACTCCACCAACATGGCCAGTGGCGATGACACCGTTATCAGCGTTACAATACCACTTCTATGTCTCCTTGAGAAAACACTTAGGGCGATGATGGAACAGGAGGTGGCCCAGGAGGAGGAGGAGGAGGATGAGGAAGAGGGGTCATTTTTAGCACTTTCAGGCCAGTCTCTTCGAAGTGACTCAGAGG
Source organism: Bufo gargarizans (assembly GCF_014858855.1). NCBI lineage: Eukaryota > Metazoa > Chordata > Amphibia > Anura > Bufonidae > Bufo > Bufo gargarizans. Next base: position 152,592,723 of record NC_058086.1, on the reverse strand, counting down.
GAGGTTTTTTGCAACAGCAGAGGCCAGGTACAAATGTGGCCAGCCAGGGCCCACTACTGGAGGACGAGGAGGACGAGGATGAGGAGGAGGTGGAGGAGGATGAGGATGAAGCATGGTCACAGCGGGGTGGCACCCAACGCAGCTCGGGTCCATCACTGGTGCGTGGCTGGGGGGAAAGGCAGGACGATGACGATACGCCTCCCACAGAGGACAGCTTGTCCTTACCCCTGGGCAGCCTGGCACACATGAGCGACTACATGCTGCAGTGCCTGCGCAACGACAGCAGAGTTGCCCACATTTTAACCTGTGCGGACTACTGGGTTGCCACCCTGCTGGATCCACGCTACAAAGACAATGTGCCCACCTTACTTCCTGCACTGGAGCGTGATAGGAAGATGCGCGAGTACAAGCGCACGTTGGTAGACGCGCTACTGAGAGCATTCCCAAATGTCACAGGGGAACAAGTGGAAGCCCAAGGCCAAGGCAGAGGAGGAGCAAGAGGTCGCCAAGGCAGCTGTGTCACGGCCAGCTCCTCTGAGGGCAGGGTTAGCATGGCAGAGATGTGGAAAACTTTTGTCAACACGCCACAGCTAACTGCACCACCACCTGATACGCAACGTGTTAGCAGGAGGCAACATTTCACTAACATGGTGGAACAGTACGTGTGCACACCCCTCCACGTACTGACTGATGGTTCGGCCCCATTCAACTTCTGGGTCTCTAAATTGTCCACGTGGCCAGAGCTAGCCTTTTATGCCTTGGAGGTGCTGGCCTGCCCGGCAGCCAGCGTTTTGTCTGAACGTGTATTCAGCACGGCAGGGGGCGTCATTACAGACAAACGCAGCCGCCTGTCTACAGCCAATGTGGACAAGCTGACGTTCATAAAAATGAACCAGGCATGGATCCCACAGGACCTGTCCGTCCCTTGTCCAGATTAGACATTAACTACCTCCCCATAACCATATATTATTGGACTCCAGGGCACTTCCTCATTCAATCCTATTTTTATTTTCATTTTACCATTATATTGCGATGCTACCCAAAGTTGAATGAACCTCTCCTCTGCCTGTGTGCTAGGCCTAAATATATGCCAATGGACTGTTGCAGTGGTGGCTGACATGAAGCCTGATTCTCTGCTATGACATGCAGACTAATTCTCTGCTGACATGAAGCCAGATTGTCTGTTACGGGACCTCTCTCCTCTGCCTGGGTGCTGGGCCTAAATTTATGACCATGGACTGTTGCAGTGGTGGCTGACGTGAAGCCTGATTCTCTGCTATGACATGCAGACTGATTCTCTGCTGACATGAAGCCAGATCGTCTGTTACGGGACCTCTCTGCTCTGCCTGTGTGCTAGGCCTAAATATATGCCAATGGACTGTTGCAGTGGTGGGTGACGTGAAGCCTCATTCTCTGCTATGACATGCAGACTGATTCTCTGCTGACATGAAGCCAGATTGTCTGTTACGGGACCTCTCTGCTCTGCCTGTGTGCTAGGCCTAAATATATGCCAATGGACTGTTGCAGTGGTGGGTGACGTGAAGCCTCATTCTCTGCTATGACATGCAGACTGATTCTCTGCTGTCATGAAGCCAGATTGTCTGTTACGGGACCTCTCTGCTCTGCCTGTGTGCTAGGCCTAAATATATGCCAATGGACTGTTGCAGTGGTGGGTGACGTGAAGCCTCATTCTCTGCTATGACATGCAGACTGATTCTCTGCTGACATGAAGCCAGATTGTCTGTTACGGGACCTCTCTGCTCTGCCTGTGTGCTAGGCCTAAATATATGCCAATGGACTGTTGCAGTGGTGGGTGACGTGAAGCCTCATTCTCTGCTATGACATGCAGACTGATTCTCTGCTGACATGAAGCCAGATCCTCTGTTACGGGAGCTCTCTCCTCTGCCTGGGTGCTGGGCCTAAATTTATGACAATTGACTGTTGCAGTGGTGGGTGACGTGAAGCCTGATTCTCTGCTATGATATGAAGACTGATTCTCTGCTGACATGAAGCCAGATTGTCTGTTACGGGACCTTTCTCCTCTGCCTGGGTTCTGGGCCTAAATTTATGAAAATTGACTCTTACAGTGGTGGGTGACGTGAAGCCTGATTCTAGGCTATGATATGAAGACTGATTCTCTGCTGACATGAAGCCAGATTGTCTGTTACGGGACCTTTCTCCTCTGCCTGGGTTCTGGGCCTAAATTTATGAAAATTGACTCTTACAGTGGTGGGTGACGTGAAGCCTGATTCTCTGCTATGATATGAAGACTGATTCTCTGCTGACATGAAGCCAGATTCTCTGTTACGGGACCTCTCTCCTCTGCCTGGGTGCTGGGCCTAAATTTATGACAATGGACTGTTGCAGTGGTGGCTGACGTGAAGCCTGATTCTCTGCTATGACATGCAGACTGATTCTCTGCTGTCATGAAGCCAGATTGTCTGTTACGGGACCTCTCTGCTCTGCCTGTGTGCTAGGCCTAAATATATGCCAATGGACTGTTGCAGTGGTGGCTGACGTGAAGCCTCATTCTCTGCTATGACATGCAGACTGATTCTCTGCTGTCATGAAGCCAGATTGTCTGTTACGGGACCTCTCTGCTCTGCCTGTGTGCTAGGCCTAAATATATGCCAATGGACTGTTGCAGTGGTGGGTGACGTGAAGCCTCATTCTCTGCTATGACATGCAGACTGATTCTCTGCTGACATGAAGCCAGATTGTCTGTTACGGGACCTCTCTGCTCTGCCTGTGTGCTAGGCCTAAATATATGCCAATGGACTGTTGCAGTGGTGGGTGACGTGAAGCCTCATTCTCTGCTATGACATGCAGACTGATTCTCTGCTGACATGAAGCCAGATCCTCTGTTACGGGAGCTCTCTCCTCTGCCTGGGTGCTGGGCCTAAATTTATGACAATTGACTGTTGCAGTGGTGGGTGACGTGAAGCCTGATTCTCTGCTATGATATGAAGACTGATTCTCTGCTGACATGAAGCCAGATTGTCTGTTACGGGACCTTTCTCCTCTGCCTGGGTTCTGGGCCTAAATTTATGAAAATTGACTCTTACAGTGGTGGGTGACGTGAAGCCTGATTCTAGGCTATGATATGAAGACTGATTCTCTGCTGACATGAAGCCAGATTGTCTGTTACGGGACCTTTCTCCTCTGCCTGGGTTCTGGGCCTAAATTTATGAAAATTGACTCTTACAGTGGTGGGTGACGTGAAGCCTGATTCTCTGCTATGATATGAAGACTGATTCTCTGCTGACATGAAGCCAGATTCTCTGTTACGGGACCTCTCTCCTCTGCCTGGGTGCTGGGCCTAAATTTATGACAATGGACTGTTGCAGTGGTGGCTGACGTGAAGCCTGATTCTCTGCTATGACATGCAGACTGATTCTCTGCTGTCATGAAGCCAGATTGTCTGTTACGGGACCTCTCTGCTCTGCCTGTGTGCTAGGCCTAAATATATGCCAATGGACTGTTGCAGTGGTGGCTGACGTGAAGCCTCATTCTCTGCTATGACATGCAGACTAATTCTCTGCTGACATGAAGCCAGATTGTCTGTTACGGGACCTCTCTCCTCTGCCTGGGTGCTGGGCCTAAATTTATGACAATGGACTGTTGCAGTGGTGGCTGACGTGAAGCCTGATTCTCTGCTATGACATGCAGACTAATTCTCTGCTGACATGAAGCCAGATTGTCTGTTACGGGACCTCTCTCCTCTGCCTGGGTGCTGGGCCTAAATATATGCCAATGGACTGTTGCAGTGGTGGCTGACGTGAAGCCTCATTCTCTGCTATGACATGCAGACTAATTCTCTGCTGTCATGAAGCCAGATTGTCTGTTACGGGACCTCTCTGCTCTGCCTGTGTGCTAGGCCTAAATATATGCCAATGGACTGTTGCAGTGGTGGGTGACGTGAAGCCTCATTCTCTGCTATGACATGCAGACTGATTCTCTGCTGACATGAAGCCAGATTGTCTGTTACGGGACCTCTCTGCTCTGCCTGTGTGCTAGGCCTAAATATATGCCAATGGACTGTTGCAGTGGTGGGTGACGTGAAGCCTCATTCTCTGCTATGACATGCAGACTGATTCTCTGCTGACATGAAGCCAGATTCTCTGTTACGGGACCTCTCTCCTCTGCCTGTGTGTGTGCTGGGCCTAAATATATGCCAATGGACTGTTGCAGTGGTGGCTGACGTGAAGCCTCATTCTCTGCTATGACATGCAGACTAATTCTCTGCTGACATGAAGACAGATTCTCTGTTACGGGACCTCCCTCCTCTGCCTGGGTGCTGGGCCTAAATATATGCCAATGGACTGTTGCAGTGGTGGCTGACGTGAAGCCTCATTCTCTGCTATGACATGCAGACTAATTCTCTGCTGACATGAAGACAGATTCTCTGTTACGGGACCTCTCTCCTCTGCCTGGGTGCCGGGGCCTAAATATCTGAGAATGGACTGTTCCAGTGGTGGGTGACGGGAAGCCAGATTCTCTGCTATGGAACCTCTCTCCAATTGATTTTGGTTAATTTTTATTTATTTAATTTTTATTTTAATTCATTTCCCTATCCACATTTGTTTGCAGGGGATTTACCTACATGTTGCTGCCTTTTGCAGCCCTCTAGCTCTTTCCTGGGCTGTTTTACAGCCTTTTTAGTGCCGAAAAGTTCGGGTCCCCATTGACTTCAATGGGGTTCGGGTTCGGGACGAAGTTCGGATCGGGTTCGGATCCCGAACCCGAACATTTCCGGGATGTTCGGCCGAACTTCTCGAACCCGAACATCCAGGTGTTCGCTCAACTCTATTTATAACAGATTACTGCACCGCTAAGCGGCAAATCTATTTTTTCTTTTTTCGCTAAAACACCCCACAAAAGGCTTTACAACAGAACACTGCACCGCAGAACAGCAAATATATACTTTCTTTTTCCGCTGAAACACACTACAAAAGGCTTTACAACAGATAACTGCACCGCTGAGCGGCAAATATATTTTTTCTTTCTGTGCTCATACACGTCACAAAAGGCTTCACAACGCTAATATACATCACAAAAAGCTTTACAACAGATAACTGCAATGCAGAGCGGCAAATATATATTTTCTTTTCATGCTAATACACGTCACAAAAGGCTTTACAACAGATAACTGCACCGCTGAGCGGCAAATATTTTTATTTTTACGCTAATACACATCACAAAAGGCTTAACAGATAATTGCACCACTGTGGGGCAAATATTTTTTTCCTTTTTTGCTAATACACTTCAGAAAAGGCTTTACAACAGATAACTGCACCGCAGAGCGGCAAATATATATATATTTTTAAAGGTAATACACGTCACAAAAGGCTTTACAACAGATAACTGCACCACTGAGCAGCAAATATATTTTTTCTTTTTGCTCTAATACACATCACAAAAGGCTTTACAACAGATAACTGCACCATTGAGCGGCAAATATATTTTTTCTTTTTGCTCTAATACAAATCACAAAAGGCTTTACAACAGATAACTGCACCACTGAGCGGCAAATATATTTTTTCTTTTCCTGCTAATACATGTCACAAAAGGCTTTACAATGGATAGCTGCACCGCAGAGCGGCAAATATATTTTGAATTTTTCAGCTGAAACACCCCACAAAAGGCTTTATAACAGATTACTGCACCGCTAAGCGGCAAATCTATTTTTTCTTTTTTCGCTAAAACACCCCACAAAAGGCTTTACAACAGAACACTGCACCGCAGAACAGCAAATATATACTTTCTTTTTCCGCTGAAACACACTACAAAAGGCTTTACAACAGATAACTGCACCGCTGAGCGGCAAATATATTTTTTCTTTCTGTGCTCATACACGTCACAAAAGGCTTCACAACGCTAATATACATCACAAAAAGCTTTACAACAGATAACTGCAATGCAGAGCGGCAAATATATATTTTCTTTTCATGCTAATACACGTCACAAAAGGCTTTACAACAGATAACTGCACCACAGAGCAGCAACTATATTTTTTCTTTTTACGCTAAAACACCCCACAAAAGGCTTTACAACAGATAACTGCACCGCTGAGCAGCATATCTATTTTTTCTTTTTTCCGCTGAAACACCCCATAAAAAAGGCTTTACAACAGATAACTGCACCGCTTAGCGGCAAATATATTTTTTCTTTCTGCGCTCATACACTTTACAAAAGGCTTTACAACAGATAACTGCACCGCTGAGCGGCAAATATATATTTTCTTTTTATGCTAATATATGTCACAAAAGGCTTTACAACAGATAACTGCACTGCAGAGCGGTAAACATTTTTTTTTCTTTTTATGCTATTACACGTCACAAAAGGCTTTACAACAGACAACTGCACTGCAGAGCTGCAAATATATTTTCTATTTTTCAGCTGAAACACCCCACAAAGGGCTTTACAACAGATAACTGAAACGCAGAGTGGCAAATATATTTTTACTTTCTGCTCTAATACACGTCAGCAAAGGCTTTACAACAGATAACTGCACCACACAAGGGCAAATAAGACGTAGAAATATTGCCTAGTAATAAACCCTGTTAATGCCTGTATCATTCAGCACTTGCACCCTAATAAGAACGGTTTGCTGGAATTACAGAGCTGTATAATGGCAATTTGGATCGCCAGTCAGTGCAGCAAGGTGTAATAGGATTGTTCCTATTATCCAGGCTGTAACCTCCCCTACTTAACCCTGTTCAACATAAATGCTGTGGAATGATTCCTCCCTATCCTTACCCTACACCTTGAATAATCTTTCCCTGCACTTGTAAATCGTTTTTTCGCACAAATATTGTTTTTTGTGCGAAACTGTGACACTGTCCCTAGCGCCTGAAGACGTCCCTCCCTGCACTAAAAGTACACTGGTAAATGGTAGAATCTAAGATGGCTGACGCTATTTATAGGGCTATGACATCACAGGGCTGGCTGGCTGCATGCATGGCATTATGGGTGATCCCGCCTTCCCAGAGTTCCTTTCTCCATGTCCTCACACGTGTAGCAGCCATTTTAGGAAAAAATGCGATTCGTTACCATGAAGTGCAAGGAAATTCGCATTCGGCGCAAATCAATTTTTTCCTGAAATTTGGATTGAATTCCATTTCGTCATCTTTGATGATATCGCTCATCTCTATAAGTGGCAATGATGGGGGTATTCCTCCTTGAGTCTGTCTCTAGATGCACTTTGCAATTTTCAAAATAACCACAGCCATGCAATTCCATTCTCATGAACGCTTTCTGCAATGCCAAATCTGTGGTTTGCAGAACTTAGGTTCAGATGAGCAGTCTGTCTCAGAAGTGTGGTGGTAACCCTTTCCATAAGCAGTAACGTCTATTGTCATAAACATGCATTTACCTTACCATTTTAGCTTTTTAGTGCTTTTCAACCATTTTCAAATGTCTGTTTTCTTTCTCTCGTGGGTATTCTTACAGTTCAGTTGCTCTTTTGCAGCTTTCATTCTCAGGGATGAAGATTCCCTGGATCTAGTTATGAGCAGTTTACATATGCACATCCTTGGTCTAGGCCTGCTCAGCAAAGACCAAGGGTGGTGAGGCCAGCCCATCTCCCTGCAACTTAACCAACACTTCCAGTACTGACAATCTACTCTTTTTAAACATCATCTTTTGGGATTCTCGGTGCACAAATATAATCTCAGTAAACATTTTAAAGTGGTGTATTAGTAGTAGTATTAACCCTTTAACAGTAAATTACAATATTAACAATGTTAACCTTTTAACAGTGATCCACTGAGTCACTACATACAACTCCAAAGAAAAAAACTCACCGAAAGCTCTATCTCATGCTGGTTTATGAAGGGATTCTTCCCTAGAAGCACCATATGGCAGCACACAGTGTAAAGCTTTGATCCCTTAGACTGTTAAACATGGGTACAATATATCCATCTGAATGAAGCCTCATACACTTCAGCAAAGCAAAGTGAAAATCAAGAGGTGCATAATAATTTTATCTTTGGACCAGCAGACACATTAACTGCTGGAAGTTCAGTAGGCCACCATGGACAGCGATGAGACACATGGAAAAGGTAAGCCAATGTGGACAATGACCATGCTTTATTAAAAGAATGGTCAGAGGATGTGGATGGGTCATATGATGTGAAGGGAATAACTCAGAGGCTTTGACAAAGGGTAGGTACACACAAAACAGTTGCAGGCTATTCCTTCTGTATCCTACGATGAGGCTTTTAGTTAAAGTCTGGGTATTAATACAATTTAATTAAATACTTAAATATTATTTTATTATAAATATATTTCCAAATACAGTTTATTAGTTATAATGGCTCGTTTTGTCTAGGGAGCAATCATTAGAAGAAATAAAATGGCATCCGTCCTATTAGTATACACAAAACCTGTCCTAATCACACAGCAGGACAAGTTAGCCAACTTTCACACCTGCGCTTTCCCTTTCTGCTATTGAGATACGTCAATCGGATCTCAATAGAGGATGAAAATGCTTCAGTTTTGTCCCCAGTCATTGTCAATGGGGATAAAACTGAACTGAAGGGAATAGAGTTCACCAGAATACATTCTGTTCCGTTTGGTTGCTTTCCAAGTGACGGACACAAAAGCGCAGCAAACAGCGTTTTTGAGTGAGTCCTTGGGTGCATAGCAAGACTTGGGTGCATAGCAAGACGGATCAGTTTTTTTCCTATAACATTTTTAGAGATAATACAGACGGAAACGGATGCAGAAGGTTGTATTATCATGATGGAAGCGTTTTTGCTGATCCATGATGGATCCAGCAAAAACGCAGATGTAAAAGTAGCCTTTCTTTACAACACTGAGCTAAAGAGCTGCCTCATCCTCCTTTCTGCTCTGCTTGTCAGGGATTATGATCTTGAATATAGATGATAAGATCTTTAGCTGAATCTCTGAACAAAAAGCTTTCATGAGGAGACATGAAGTACAGAGAGGAGGGTGGGGGTCATGAGCAGCAGCACTTGTATGCAGTCTCCACTACCACAGCCCCACATTACCACAGTCTGTCCTGTCCGCCCCCTCTGTCCTTCATGTCTCCTCATGAACTCCATACCTACAGAGATTCAGCTGAAGATCTTATCAGCTGTATTCAGAATCATAATCCCTGTCACGTAGAGCAGACATGAGGATGAGGCAGCTCTTTAGCTCAGCGTTGTAAAGTGACTTGTCCTTCTGTGTTATTAGGACAGGTTCTTTGTGTACTAATAGGATGACGGCCATTTTATTTCTCTTAATGATTGCTCCCTAGACCAAACAAGCCTTTATAACTAATGAAAGGTACTTGGCAATACATTAATAATAAATTAATTTTTAAGTATTTTCAGTCATTTTATTAATTCCCAGAGGATCACTTAAAAGACAGTTATAATTGGGTGGGTGCCGCAGCTTCTCTTCACTTCCTATTAGATTGCTATTTAGGTGAACAGTAGTGTTGGGCGCGAATATTTGAATCATGAATATCGGCACTTTGAGAATTTGCGAATATTTAGAATGTAGTGATATATATTCGTAATTTCGAATAGTCTAGATTTTTTTTTTCATCAGTAACCTCCCTTCTTGCTTGTGGGCCAATGAGAAGGCTGCAATGTCTTTGTCTGAGCTTAGCAAAATCCCTAGCAACAAATAGGAAAGTTGCCTACCCCTTGCTATATAAGAACCTCCCCAGCAGCCATTTTCTTTTGTTTTAAGTTCTGAGAGAGACAGCAGTGTCATTGCTGTGCTCTGTGCTTTCCACACTACATTAGATAGTTAGATAGCTTATATATACAGTCAGGTCCATATATATTGGGACATCAACACAATTCTAACATTTTTGGATCTATACACCACCACAATGGATTAGAAATAAACTAAAAATATGTGCTTTAACTGCAGACTGCCAGCTTTAATTTAGGGGTATTTACATCCAAATCAGGTGAGCGGTGTAGGAATTACAACAGTTTGCATATGTGCCTCCCACTTGTTAAGGGACCAAAAGTAATGGGACAATTGTCTTCTCAGCTGTTCCATAGCCAGGTGTGTGTTATTCACTCATTATCCCAATTACAATGAGCAGATAAAAGGTCCAGAGTTCATTTCAAGTGTGCTATTTGCATTTGGAATCTGTTGCTGTCAACTCTCAAGATGAGATCCAAAGATCTGTCACTATCAGTGAAGCAAGCCATCATTAGGCTGAAAAAAATAAAACAAACCCATCAGAGAGATAGCAAAAACATTAGGCCTGGCCAAAACAACTGTTTGGAACATTCTTAAAAAGAAGGAATGCACCGGTGAGCTCAGCAACACCAAAAGACCCAGAAGACCATAGAAAACAACTGTGGTGGATGACCGAAGAATTATTTCCCTGGTGAAGAAAACACTCTTCAACACAGTTGGCCAGATCAAGAACACTCTCCAGGAGGTAGGTGTATGTGTGTCAAAGTCAACAATCAAGAGAAGACTTCACCAGAGTGAATACAGAGGGTTCACCACAAGATGTAAACCATTGGTGAGCCTCAAAAACAGGAAGGCCAGATTAGAGTTTGCCAAACGACATCTAAAAAAGCCTTCGCAGTTCTGGAACAACATCATATAGACAGATGAGACCAAGATCGACTTGTACCAGAGTGATGGGAAGAGAAGAGTATGGAGAAGGAAAGGAACTGCTCATGATCATAAGCATACCACCTCATCAGTGAAGCATGGTGGTGGTAGTGTCATGGTGTGGGCATGTATGGCTGGCAATAGAACTGGTTCTCTTGTGTTTATTGATGATGTGACTGCTGACAAAAGCAGCAGGATGAATTCTGAAGTGTTTTGGGCAATATTATCTGCTCATATTAAGCCAAATGCTTCAGAGCTCATTAGATGGCGCTTCACAGTGCAGATGGACAATGACCCAAAGCATACTGCAAAAGCAACCAAAGAGTTTTTTTAAGGGAAAGAAGTGGAATGTTATGCAATGGCCAAGTCAATCACCTGACCTGTATCCGATTGAGCATGCATTTGACTTGCTGAATACAAAACTGAAGGAAAAATGCCCCAGGAACAAGCAGGAACTGAAGACAGTTGCAGTAGAGGCCTGGCAGAGCATCACCAGGGATGAAACCCAACGTCTGGTGATGTCTATGCGTTCCAGACTTCAGGCTGTAATTGACTGCAAAGGATTTGCAACCAAGTATTAAAAAGTGAAAGTTTGATTTATGATTATTATTCGGTCCCATTACTTTTGGTCCCTTAACAAGTGGGAGGCACATATGCAAAATGTTGTAATTCCTACACCGTTCACCTGATTGTATGTAAATATCCTCAAATTAAAGCTGACAGCCTGCAGTTAAAGCACATCTTGTTTGTTAAATTTCAAATCCATTGCGGTGGTGTATAGAGCCAGAATTGTGTCGATGTCCCAATATTTATGGACCTGACTGTATAATACAGATAGTTACTGGGAGATAGTCAGTGTAGGTTATAGTCTGATATAGTGTAGCTGTTGCAGTGCAGGGTATTAGGTAGTGTGATAGGTTCTGCTGTCCATACATACATGCAGACATCCTAAAATGTGAAGTTTCACGTATTGCACCAAAATATTCGCATCATTAGTGCCGATTAGCGCAATCGCAAATATATTGGAGCACTATAATTGCATATAAAGCCATTTTTAATGTTCTGCCATGCCAACCATTTTCTCTAGTCTCAGGAAACTTCTAGCAGCTTGGAAAATGTAGCAAAAGTGATCCACACCTGTATTTCGCACGCATTACGCGAATATTACATTGCTGATTTTTCGCAATCAAGAAAATAATGTCAAATTTGCAAATTTGCGAATATATGACGAATATTCGCCCAAATATTCGCGAAATATCGCAAATTCAAATATAGCCCCTGCCGCTCATCACTAGTGAACAGCTCAGGGGCGTAGCGTGGGGGAGGGGCCGTTGCCCCGGGCGCCAAATTGCAGGGGGCGCCCGGCAAGCAGACATTTTTTAAAGGAGGGAAGCAGGCATTTCCATTCTGCCTCATAGGCTTCAGGACAGGTCTAGAATGTTCTAGAATGTATTGGCTTCTTAGAGGGAATGACATCATGAGATCATGTGACCGCTTCCTCCCGCCCCTTACAGAGCAGGGAGAGTGCAGGCACTTTCAGTATGCTGTGGTCAGTGATTTCTGGTGAGGGGTTTGGGGCCTGTATTTTTATATAGTTTGTAGTGGAGTATATGAGGGGTGTGAGAGCTGCTAGAAGCTTTTATAAAGTCACCCACAGTTACATTGCTCACCATACAGTACATCCCCGTACATTAGGTATTTTAAAGGGAGTCTGTCATCAAAGTTTCACCTTTTTAACCCTTCCCATAGCTTTCTAGCAGCCTTACAGTTAATAAAAACGTTACCTTTATGAGCAATCCTGGACTTATAAAGCCGGCAAAAAACAACGTAGTAGTATATGGAAATCAGGGCTCGCAAGTGCCCAGGGGCAGCGTTACCCTCGTAGGTGCCCAGCTAGCTCAGCCTTATCGTCGCATCCCCCGCCCCATTCTTTCCCTCTGACTGCCCATCTACTTACTTCTTGTTTCGCCGAGATTCCACGCCTGCGCACTAAGTCCGTCGGCTGGCGCTTGCGCACTGCGATGCCCATTCCTTGTATGGCATCACAGTAATTAATGGCTGAGTGTGCAGGCGCGGGATCTTGGCGACACAAGAAGGGAAAGAATGGGCGGGGGGAAGCGACGATAAGGCTGAGCTAGCTGGGCACCTACGAGGGTAACGCTGCCCCTGGGCACCTACGAGCCCTCATTTGCATATACTACTAAGTTGTTTTTTGCCGGTTTTATAAGTCCAGGATTGCTCATAAAGGTAACGTTTTTATTAACTGTAAGGCTGCTAGAAAGCTATGGGAAGGGTTAAAAAGGTGAAACTTTGATGACAGACTCCCTTTAACTCCATAAGGTGGTTTTGCCTTGTCTGTGCGCTCTCCACACTGTGGGTTTTGTCTCCTCTGTGCCCCCTCCACACAGTGGTAAAGATGAGCGAATTTCAGATTTCCTCTCCTGCATAGTGGAAACGGGAGATCGTTATGCAGCCCATAGACTTCTATTATGACGGAAGGAATAAAGGAATGCCTCTAAAGGCATTCCGTTATGCATTCTATGTCATAGAATTGCGTTATGGTCCGCGGTAACGGAAACCATAATGCAATTCTGCTTCTACCACCAAATGAAGTGTAAACAAATTTTATAACATGAAATTCGCTCATCCCTACACAGTGGATTTGCCTCCTCTATGCCCCCTCCACACGGATTAGAATATATAATGGCCGCCTCTGTATTATTAGTATATATAATAGCACCCTATGTATTATTATAATATATAATGGCCCCTCTGTAATATTAGTATATATGAGTGTGCCTCAACTCTGGTCCTCCTATCTGTCGGGCTCTACCACAGTATTGGGGGGCAGCAGGATAACAGTGTTGAGGTACAAGGAGGGGCAGATGATAGTAAAGTGAAGAATCTAAAAATGCTTTCTGTGAAACTCTGTAGAGACGCAGCTGAAAGAAGTTTTCATGGCGGTCTTATCTCCGAATGAAGACGTTGAGGAAAGTCTACATCACAGGAGACGTCACTGCATGGATGAGGTATGTGGTGCTGTATTATACTGTATATTTAGTAGTGATGTATGTGATGTCCAAACACATATTTGTTTCACGGTAGGGTTGGGGAGTGTATTGAGAATTTGGCCCACCCTGCCGCATCCTGGCCCCAGACTTCAGGTCACACTGTGCGTGTTCTGAATTCTGGGGCTTTATACCCATCTACTAAATCATCTGTACTTAGAGAGTTACCACCATGTTATCTGTGGTGTTATATAGGACTGCTACATTATCTGTAAAAGGGAAGTGTCCACAGGTTGGAAGGGTGGGGGGGGGCGCAATACATGGCTCGCCCCGGGTGCTGGCAACCCACGCTACACCACTGGAACAGCTAAGCAGCTTGATATTGAATATTGGGATGCGGCAGCACCAGACTATTTTCACATTTGTATTGTGGAAAAATTATAATTTGCTTTTAAATGCAGCTTGTTATCTTGTGTAAACTTCTGTTTCCACCGTGGTACTGAAATGATAGTTTTAGCACTTTTAGTTTCCATTCTTTTTAAACATATATCCCTTTATCTGCTTGGCTGCCTCAGGTTCGATGCTTGAGCTGGAAGTTGAAGCAAGCCAGCCTGCCCACAGAGAACTAGTGTAACCTTTTGGTTCTCATAAATGTGCGGCCGATGCTGCTATATGGCAGTGAAACCGGCACATTGTGCAGTAACATACACTCCATACAAGTGTGGTGGGCGAATAATACGATAAAGCTCCTAGAGCAAGCCATATTCTGAAATGATGCCATTTATGAGAATATATATATTTTTTTATTTTAAAGCTGGAAAGAATGACTTCACATGTGCCTTATACAATATCAGATGCAGTCTAGAATTAATCGCCATTTCAATTACTGTAATATTTAAAAAACAAAAAACGAAATCCTTCTATTTTTCATTGTCATTAAGCAATAAAGCATCAATATAATATGTCCTATATAATTTATTATACACCAAAATGGATGGATACTTCATAGGCAGGATGTTGGAGGATATCTTGCCAGGTGCCTTCTGTGGGCAGTGTAGATATAAATATACCATAAATAATCAAAATATGTGCCCTACGTATAGTGTCCAAATAAGGGCTTAGGCTACATTCACACATGTGTGTTGTTACTTCCGGTATTAAGATCCGGAGATCTGGAATTAAACTGATCCATTTTCATTTTGCACATCAGGATGCATCCGTTCCGTTAGGAAGCGGTTATGGGAAATCAAAATGGACAAAAAACAAGTCCGTCACTAAATACATTGAAAGTCAATGGGTGACGGATCAGTTTTTTTTTAGGCTCCTAAAAAAGAGCAGTCACCATTGACTTACATTGTTTTTAGTGCTGGATCAGTTTTCTTTTTTTCCGTTTTTATGACCGGACACAAAATCGCAGCTTGCAGCAGTTTTGTGTCCGGTCACAAAATGGAATGCTGCTGGAACGCAAGACATTCCTAATGCATCCTGAACGGATCTCTTTCCATTCAGCATGCATGAGGACTAAACAAACTTTTTGTTTTACTGTATTGAGATCCTCTGCCGGATCTCGATGCCGGAAAACAACTCAAGTGTGAAAGTAGCCTTATGCACATGACTGTGTTTGGGATCAGCATTTTTTGCTGGTCCGATGCTCTTATTTATTTCTATGGGGTGTACAAAAAAATGGTCATCCGTGAGCCCAAATGAGAAAAGATGTCCTATTCTTGTCCTTTTGTGGATAGTCATTCTGCTGATGGGAGGGAGAAAATTGCAGACTGCACACGGCTGGTATCTGTATTTTACTGATCTGTGGTTTGTAAAAACAGAAGAATGATAAGGAGTCGGGAGTTACAGAATTAGTGGAGCATCTTGCCATGGAAATTATGAGATGGGACAACCTCCTTAAACCAACTGTCAAGAGTAGATGAAAGATATGTCCAATTCCTTATCATTTTGGCTTCCTTCTGTTTTTAGTTTTGGATTGATAATGTCAGGCTTGAGATTTCAAGCTTTGTGACCGATGGAAATGACTTCACAGGCCACAGCACTTGTCTGAGTGCCCTGGCACTTTCAAACTACTTGAAATTTACAGTTTTGAATGAACATGAAAAACCAAACTGAAACCTCAAACCTGAAATGAAAACCAATCCAAAACGAAAATCAGAACTAAACCGAAATGAGGAGAAGTTGGGCACATCATTCATTTACTCCTGACAATTAGTTTAATAGAGGTAATTAATAAGTACCAGGTATTGTTTGGATGCATATTAAAGTTAACACCCTGCTATATAAAATGAGTATATAAAAGTAAACATTTTTGGGGGGGCATTTATCCATCTGTTTCGTGGCTTAAAAAAGTCGCAAGTCATGGCAATTACGGCAAGTCATGTTTTTTTTTGCCACATTTGGTCAAATTATGTGACATTTGGTGAGCCTTGGCACTTTTCACATTTATGTGAACTGAAAAAAATATATATTTGGCTTCAGGGAGACGGCGTAAGAAAATGAATATGCAAAAATTGAAAATCGTGGGGTCATGAAGGGGCTAATAGACACACTGCATACCAGACAAGACCATTTAACAATCTGCTAAAGCTAGTACACAGAAAATCAGTTTCCTATTATCTCCATTTCTGTTTCCTGGTTGTAGTGTGGATCCAGCGATGTCGCAATTAAATAATTGTTTCATAAATTGAAACAAAACTGGCAAAAAGTTATACATTTTTGTATTAGATTAGATCAAAGTAGACATAGTTTACGTAATCAGATCAGCAGATCTTTATGACAAAATAACATGACGAGAGGGCATCTACAATAAAACATGAAATACTGCAGAAGATGTTATAATTGCAGAGTATTACTACATTAACTAGTGTGGTCAAGATTCAGAGCAGATTTACTAAGAAAGGCATTTCACCTGCTATTCTAAAGCCTCTATTACACAGGCCACTTGAGCAATGCATAGTATCCGGACTGAATCCTGACCCATTTATTTTAATGGGTCTGTGCACATGAGCGTTGTTTTTTACGCATCATCTCTGTGTTCAGAAAAAAATTCCAACATATTCTATAACTGTGTGTTTTCATGCATCCCTGGCTACTGGTTGCTGGGCGATGCAGACTGTTTTTTGGGTTTTCCTAACATGTGTGAAAAACGCGCGCTATCCGGATGGAAAAAACGCAAACACTGATTGCAATAGCAGAAAAAAATCTGACTGAACTTCAACCACTTTTTAGTATTTCCTTTATACATCCCATTCACTTGAATATACTTTGGGTTTGGCTCAGAAATACTGCAAGAAAAACCGCTGCACAAACTGCACTGATGCAAATAAAATCTAATACATAATGGCGGCCACTACTCACTTAATGCTCCTCATTCCTTTTCTCCTCTGAGTGCCAATATAGTAGGTTCTTACACATCCACTTCTGAGCCCAAGTTTCTGGTGCTGGGCAGCATAAGGACCCAGTCGGGCGATGCCTGGAGATGAAGAGAACCCTTCAAGGAGTGAAAAGTAAATAATGTATTCTAATTGAAGGTTTGAGATGACTTTTGGTCTGGCCTTGCACCTGAATTAAGATTGAGGTCTGGCTAGGGTATGTAGTTATTTTTGGCGTTTGGGATCTGCATTAATCTAAGGGTCTGGAATAGGAGTTCTTAATTACTACTTGGGTTAGGTCTTAATTAATTTTGGGTTCTGGTCTAGACTTTAAATTTACTGTGGGGTATAAATAAATTATAGACATCGTGACCGAGGTCTGCATTTTTTTAGGAGTCTGGTCTAGGGTCAGAAATAATTTAGGGGGTTTAAGTCAATATTAAATTTGGGAGTTGGATGTATTTAGTGACCTGTTTTTCAGTCTGAAAGTATGTAGTGTTTGGAATTTTGCTAATCTTGGATATTGAAGTCTACCAATTCTATTTATTTGGCTGTCCATTTCTGAACCCACTTAAAGGGGTTTTCTGGTTTGAATTGTCAATAACATTCTTTAAACTAATCATTTAAAATTGTAGCTGTAATTATGTAATGTAGTATTTTTCCATTTATTGTTCCTACCTCCCATTCTGGGATGTGGTCACATGACCCTGTTCATGAAGTTCTTTCTTATTTCCTGTGACGTTATGTCCATGGGCAGTGATAGGGGAGAGTCTATGCAACTAGCTCGGTGGGAGGAGCTATTAACTAGCTGTGTTTTAGGGTCGGTGCTGGAGCTGAGCCAGAGAAAGGAGAAGTGCATCATGGGATTGGTTGGATACAGCAACAGGAAGTGCTACATACAGGATGTAAAGAAACCAGAGTGTCATGCGGCTGCCAGGGGTTGATTTACGCTGATTGCATAGTCTTGCACTTCCCTTCACTCAGGCCACAAAAGGAGTACAAATCGCACCCTAAAACAGTTCATGCACCCCAGAACACACTGCCACCATCTATTGAATTATATACAGGCCAATAGATACACCAACAAAGCCCTGCTCTCAAGCAGACACATGGTACCACAAGCCAATACTTATGCTCTAAAATGGAGCTTAGGTCCATCTAGGCAACAAGGCAAACCATTAAAGTTTTAGGATTTAATGTGCAAAAAGGTAACGTACTTAGTGACACAAAAATAAACAGACACGTGTGATACATGGTTAGGGTACGACCATGTGGCACGGTTGCACTATATAGTTGGCCTTCTTTGGTAATGGCCACGCGGCAATTTCAATGCCGCGTGGCCATTAACAATAAAGACAGACTAAACAGTGTGGTCTTTATTAGTTAAATGAAAGGCAGCTGTGGGCTAATTAGCCACGCGATTCTTGACCACAGAACGACCACAACCTAACCGGATCACGACCTTTGCTGTTCCAAGGACAGGGAGAGAAAATGTACACAGCACAATTAGATTGGATCCTCAACTTGTGTCAACTAGAATGTCCATGGTCATGTGTTTTTATATCCATTCAGCAAAATGGGTGGGATGAGAGGGCTAACCCTCCATTCTGGTCCAGTCTTTGGGGAAGGCACTTTATTCCTCAGACTCACTACACCTCAGCATTAGTGATGAGCGGGAGGTGCCATATTCGATTTCGCAATATTTTGCGAATATTCGATTGAATATTCGTCTTATATTCGTCGAAATCGAATATTCGTCATTTTTCTATTTATCGCGAATGATATACGATTTTTCTTTTGACAGTATAAGGCAACGTTCCAATGACATTGACTATGGCTAGGCTAATATGTGTATTTTGCGAATATTCATAATATTGCTCTAACTTCGTCTTTTAGAATATTACGAATATTCTAAAAGACGAAGTTAGAGCAATATTACGAATATTCGTAAAATACACATATAGACTGTAATTTAGCTAATATAGTGCTATAATCTTTTTTTTTGTCTAATTTGTTTTGCCTCTTCTGAACTTCAGTTTTGGAAAATATATACACTATAAAAAAAATGACTATAGCACTATATTAGCTAAATTGCAGTCTATATGTGTATTTTACGAATTTTCATAATATTGCTCTAACTTCGTCTTTTAGAATATTACGAATATTCTAAAAGACGAAGTTAGAGCAATATTACGAATATTCGTAAAAAACACATATAGACTGTAATTTATGTGTACTGTTATTCCACTTTGGCATACTGCTCTCCGACAAGAGTCCCCGTAACCACGGGAACGCCTGTGCGTTAGAATATACCATCGTATCTGAGCTTTCATGATCTCAGGGAAAACTCAGATCCGATGGTATTTTCTAACCCACAGGCGTTCCCATGGTGACAGGGACGCTTGTCAGGGAGGAGTATGCGAACAACTGTACAGATAATGCCAAAATTCTAAATAACGAATATATTCACTATATTGCTATGTATTAGTTTTTTAGAATATTGGTCATTTTATTTTCCTGTCACGAGGGTGTCAAGAGCCACGTCTGACTCCTTTATACCCGGGGTCAGGAAGTCGCAGCGGGTGGCTGCGCGCTCTATGTCTAAAGATCACGTTGTTTATTAGTGATTGTTTTCTGTGTTTGCCTTGCAATCCTTTTTGTCTCACTCAGGGATCCGTAGCTTCTCCTCCTCAGCTGTTTCTTGTCTGCCACTCCCAACCTCCTTATATTCTCCTCTCACACTTCTCTAGTTGCCAGTTATAGAGCTTCCTGCCTGGACTTCTATACTGACCCACTGGAGCTGTGAATCCTGGTTGTTGTTCCAGAGTGCTACCCTCCGGATCCCTGTTGGGCTTTTTGTTGTCTCCTGTTGTCGCCCACCTGGGATTATATGTTTAGTCTGTATTGTCTGTCCTCCCCTTGGTGTTTTCCTTTAGAGCTAGTGGTGCGGACTAGTGTTCCCACCGCCCTGTTCACTATCTAGGGCTCATCTTAGGGAAAGCCAGGGTTTTAGGCACGTGATCGGCGTACGGGTGAGGAACCCGTCTAGGGACGTCAGGGCAGCCAGGTGCCAGCCGCAAGGTGAGTCAGGGGTCACCACCTTCTCTCTCACTTGGGCAGGGCCTTCCTCTTTCCCTCCCTCTGTGTCACGTATGTGATAGTCACGCCGATCGTGATATTATAACTGGCCCTTATTTTTTGGGAGAAAAATATAAAAAAAAAAAAAATATATTTTACTTAGAATCCAATATGGATCCTATTGCTGCTTTTGGCAAAACAGCTTCAAGGCCTGTCTTTGGAGGTGGCAGGATTGAAGGCGTCTGTCCTCCAACAACAGCAGCAAATGCAGCAGACCGCAAGCACAGCGGTTGCTATGGGTAACCAGGTTGTTACAGAACCCAAGGTTGTTCTTCCTGACAGATTTTCTGGGGGAAGGGACAAATTTGTGACGTTCCGTGAGGCCTGCAAATGATATTTTAAGCTGCGCCCTTACTCCTCAGGTAATGAAGAACAGCGGGTGGGGATTGTTATTTCCCTGCTTCAGGGGGACCCGCAATCCTGGGCGTTCTCGTTACCCCCTGGTTCCCAGGCTCTCCGGTCAGTGGAGGGATTTTTTGGGGCTTTGGGTCTCATATATGATGACCCTGACCGAGTCGAAGTTACGGAGACTCCTACAGGGAGATCGGCCAGCAGAGGAATATTGCTCAGAGTTCCGTAGGTGGGCTACGGATACTCAGTGGAACGACCCGGCTCTCAGGAGTCAGTTCTGCTCTGGGTTATCTGAAAGGGTTAAGGATGCGCTGGCGCTGTATCAGACCCCCCTTTCCCTTGATGCTGTTATGTCCCTCTCTATCAGAATAGATAGACGTCTTAGGGAGAGATCGAAAATTATAAATGTTAAAAAGTATAAATCTGAAGGTGTCGGCCCTTTAAAGAGTAATGAGGGGGGAGTCGCAGAGAGCGACGAGGAGAAAGCAAAGCTGTTAAATATTTTTTTCTCCAATGTATTCACTGAGGAAAATAAACTGTCAGATGACATGCCGAATGTTGAAATAAATTCCCCATTAAAAGTGTCCTGTCTGACCCAGGAAGAAGTGCAACAGCGACTTAAAAAGATTAAAATAGACAAATCGCCAGGACCGGATGGCATACACCCCCGTATCCTAAGGGAATTAAGTAATGTCATAGCCAGACCCTTATTTCTAATATTTGTAGATTCTATACTGACAGGGAATGTCCCACAGGATTGGCGCATGGCAAATGTGGTGCCAATATTCAAAAAGGGTCCAAAAACAGAGCCTGGAAACTATAGGCCGGTAAGTTTAACATCTGTTGTGGGTAAACTGTTTGAAGGTTTTCTGAGAGATGCTATGTTAGAGCATCTTAACGGAAATAAGCAAATAACGCCATATCAGCATGGCTTTGTGAGGGATCGGTCATGTCAGACTAATTTAATCAGTTTCTATGAGGAGGTAAGTTCTAGACTTGACAGTGGCGAATCAATGGGTGTTGTATATCTGGACTTCTCCAAAGCATTTGACACTGTACCACATAAAAGGTTAGTATATAAAATGAGAATGCTTGGACTGGGAGAAAACGTCTGTAAGTGGGTAAGTAACTGGCTCAATGATAGAAAACAGAGGGTGGTTATTAATGGTAAATACTCAGATTGGGTCACTGTCACTAGTGGAGTACCTCAGGGGTCAGTATTGGGCCCTGTTCTCTTCAATATATTTATCTGTTTGTAAAGCCTTTTGTGTCATGTATAAGTGGAAAAAAATAAGGGCCTATTTGCCGTTTAGAGGTGCAGTTATATGTTCTAAATCACTATTTAAGGTGTATATGTGGCACAAAAAAGTATTTGCCGTTGTGTGGTGAAGTGAGAAAATTCCAGCCCTTTTTGGCGTGCATTAGTGGTAACAAAAAGGGTTTATTAGCCGTTGTGTGCTGAAGTGAGAAAATCACAGACTTTTTTTTTTAGGTGTTTTCATTTATTTATTTGATCTAACAGTATGTCAGACAGAGAAGTGCCAGGCCCTGCACAGGAGTGGCAGAGGCCTAAATGTTTCTGGCGCAGGCAGAGGTCGCAGCAGAGTAAGGGGGCGTGGCAGCAGGCGTCGCAGTGAGAGGCTTGAGCTCTCGGTGTCATCTAGCGGTCGTGTCTTGACCAGCAACCCAGCGGTTCATGAATGGTTGACTTGGTCATCTCTGTTTTGGATCCATTCCTGTTTTTTTGGCATTAGCAATACTTATGGATTACTGACCAAATGCTGACCGAGTGAAGGCATATGCTCCACAGACAGGATCCTTTTTTTAGGGGTTATTGTTCTAACAGATCAGAGGAAGGGCAAAATAATCTGTGAGGTCTACACAAACTTACTGCTGACACCATCTCCACTCTGTCGCGGGGCTCTACTTGTATAAGGGTTTAATAGAACAGGTTCTGTAGACATCTATGTAGAATCAGCTGACGACGGTGTAAAAGGAGTGCGCTTCTTCTTGGAGCTAACATCGACCTGTAAGGCTGAGTTCATACTTGAGTTATTTGGTCAGTTTTGGTCCTGTGACTGCCCAAATAAGTGAAGTGTGTAGTGATTCTAAGAGTGATGCCTGTCATCTGCATGTCATACTGACTCACAGTATTATTTCACTACCACAGCAGACTCCCTATGCATGTTACTGCAAGGCACAGTGTTCTACACCACTATAAAGGCTCTCTGCAGCCAGGAAATAGCAGTTTTTTAACTAAATTTGCCGCTAACCGGCCGAATCGAATTTTTGAAAAATCCACTCATCTCTAATCAATACCTTTTGTCCTGCATGGCTCTTAGGTTCCTTTCATACTGCTGTAATATGAGCACATTTTATCATCCATTTCAGTACGCAAAACACTTGGACCTCCAATGGTTCTACTGAACCAAACTCAGGCGACAATAGAACCGTACGGTCATCTAAGTTTTGTTCCTTTGAACTACAGGAAGTGCAGGTGTTTTGCAGAAGAGTGAAGGACTAAAGCTAGCGTAGATTGTAATCAATTCATTTTTTCATGTCTTCTCATGAAGGCACCAAAAGAAATTCCACTCAGGGCACCAAATAACCTATGACTTGCCAGGGTAACCATCTCCATTCAATTTTCTTCCAGATTAAATTAAGATTTGGTTTCAAGTGTACTGTCTAAACTTTCTTTTAACCACAAGTCAATAATCTATACAAAGATAATAAAGTTTATAATATATATTGTTATAGAAAAAAATGTATGTTACGCTGTGCAGCAACACTTTACTATATTGCTGTGTCTGTGAGGGATGGGGTAAGAGGAACAACTACAGACTACTTCTCATAAAAGAGCAGAAAAACAACTTGGGCAGCATAACCAGGAAACTAAGAAGATAACTTATTCATTGGAAGTAGGTTGGCTGGAGTGTATGATGAAGCGTGGGAGTATATCATAATACCTAGTGTCCTCCCATTCCAGACCTGAGCTTGTAAATAACCGACAATTAGAAATGGAACATAGAGAGGTGAATAACTAGAAATGTACACACATGATTTATTGGAATAGTTTATTAACAATGATATGTTTGCTGTCTTTCTCGGTTGCAGATTGCTGCTGGGAAGTAATTTGTCAATTATTAACATGATGTCATTTTAGTTTCTCCACCAACCCACTCATCAGACAACAAATCTAAGACTAATTTTGTTCCATAAATGTTAAACAACAAGGTAATAAACCCCAGCTCTTTATATAAAACTATCATTGTCCTACATTTGTATGTATCCTGGCAGGGTACATTCACACGTGGCTGATATGTTACGCTGTAGAATAACAGACCAAATAACAGAAGTGTGAACTCAGCCTTACAGGTCAATGTTAGCTTCAGTTCTAATTTACCAGCATGGGCTAAAGCTACTTTCACACTTGTGGTAGTCTTTTCTGGCAAGAGCCTGCGGCATCCGCGCTACCGCAAGTCCACCGAGCCACTGGGAGTCTGCTCCGGCCCCATTCAGTATAATGGGGACGGGCCGGAGGTCCGGCCGCAGAACGGCAAGCATGACGAGAGGCGGCTGGACAAAAATTACAGCACGCTGCTGGTGTCAGAGGAACCCACTGATTAATGACTGTGTGTATCTATTGTCACCTAAGATGATGTTGAAGAGTGAGTCAACCATTCCAACACAGATGGATTGCTGGTCAAAACACGACCGCTGGATGACAGTGGCAGCTTTGGCCTGTTGCTTCGGCTGCTGCTACCTCCACCCCGTCTCGTGCTGCTACAGCAACATTTTTGCTACTGCCCATTCCTATTAAGGCCCAGGCTACAGCCTGTTGGGAGCCATAGTGTATAGTAACTGAATCAGTAATGTAACAAATTAGGTATCAATGGCTCAGCAGATGAACTATAAAAACGCACTTATATATTAGATGGCCTGTTGACAATGAGTCTGATGCACAGTAGGTCTATGTATAACAGAATAGGTTAAGTATAAATGGCGCAGCAGATGAACTAGATAAACATGCCTATATATCAGACCAACTGTTAAAACTGAGTCTGATGCACAGTAAGTCTATGTATAACAGAACGGATTAATGGGGTTGCACATCCATTGTCATTCCGCACACTATATACCGCACACACACACTATATACCGCACACACACAGAGTCTATAGATTATAGTTTGTATCCTGTTGGTCAAGACTCAGGAGAAGCTTTGCTGGTTCATTTAGAATTACCAGGGTGCATCCCGGGGAGGCGAACCAGCTGTACACCCCATACCGTACCGTCACTTCACTAGACAGGTACATCTCTGCTTAGCTGGACAGTATCTGATTGCTCAGACCCCACCCACATACAGTCGTAATACAATCCCATCTTCTAACCGTAACAGTAAGGCCGCATGCACACGGGCGTGTTTTTTCAGAACTACGGACTGTACAAACCCGTCCTGCAGAGTGGACGAGCACATGGCGTCATTGGTTGTTAACTCGCTATGACGCTGTGCGCTTCTTGCCGCCACCACTGTACAGTAATACACTTGTATAGATCATACAAGTGTATCATAGTACAGCGGTGGTTGCCTGGAAGCGCACATTGTCATAGAAACC
Source organism: Bufo gargarizans (assembly GCF_014858855.1). NCBI lineage: Eukaryota > Metazoa > Chordata > Amphibia > Anura > Bufonidae > Bufo > Bufo gargarizans. Next base: position 152,567,631 of record NC_058086.1, on the reverse strand, counting down.
AATGACGTTGTGCGCTTGTCCACTCTGCAGGACGGATTTGTACGGTCTGTAATTTTGAAAAAACACGCTCGTGTGCAGGCGGCCTAAATCTAATATTTCCACCTCAAAGCCTTAAATACTTTTCCACCTCAAAGCATTAAATACTTTTTGTAGTTTACTTGAGTCAATTATTTTCAATACTATTATTGCTAAAAATTGGGATTATATGCTTGCATTTTTCTCTTGCAGCCGATGTTGGGTCGGGGATACAACCGCACCCAGTCCCACGCCGAGAATTGTGTGGGAGCTGGCCTATGAAATGTGGCGCCAAATGGGTCGCAAACACCGCCGTCTGGCCATTATAAAAAATGGTCAGACATGAAGAGAAGACAGCTCCGGTTTATAAAAAGAATTCGGGACGAAAAATGCCCAGGTACATACGTAAATAACTTTTGTATGTTTTGCCAACACTCTGTAATGTATACAGTGCTAAGCAAAAGTATTCACCCCCTTGACTTCGTTCTTTTTTTTGTTGCCTCACCCCCTGGAATTAACATGGATTGTTTGAGGATTTGCCTCATTTAATATGTAGAACATGCCCACAACTTAGACCTTCTTTTAAATTGGTTAATTGTAAAGCATACAACTAATAGGACAAAATAACAGAAAAGGTCAATGTGCATAACTATTCACCCCCCTAAAGTCAATACTTAGTAGAGCCACCTTTTGCGACAATCACAGCTTCAAGTCGCTTTGGATAAGTCTCTGTGAACAGTTGCCACATCTTACCACAGACGTTTTCGCCCATTCCTCCTTGCAATACTGATCCAGCTCCTTCCAGTTGGATGGTTTGCGCTTGTGAACAGCAATCTTTAAGTCTGACCACAGATTTTATCTTGGATTGAGAGCTGGGCTTTGACAAGGCCATTCCAACACATTTATATGTTTACCCTTAAACCACTTAAGTGTTGCTGTAGCAGTGTGTTTGGGGTCATTGTCCTGCTGGAAGTTGGACCTCTGTCCTAGCCTCAAATCATGCACAGAGTGGTACAGGTTTTGCTCAAGAATATCCCTGTCCATGTTTCCCTCAACTCTGACCAGTTTCCCAGTCCCGGCGGCTGAATAACATCCCCACAGCATGATGCTGCCACCACCATGTTTCATTGTGGAGATGGTGTTCTATGGGTGATGTGTTGGCTTTGTGCAAGACAAGTGACGGACTGAACCATCACTGTGTCTGCAGTAGAAGCCTGAGGGCTAGCCTCCTTCCTACGGGCTATGGACCCAGGGCTATAGAGACCCCCACTCTGACCTATTTGGTTTAGAGGGAACTATAAACCATGAATTTTTGGTTGAGTTTATAGGCCACATCTTTTGTATTCCCCATTAAAGTAGCATGGTGTGAATACATAAACGCAGTAAGGGTTAACTCTGCTCTGAGACTCCCAATGAATGTGTTGGTTTATTTGTCCCTTTGTTCTATTGTGTTAATGATGGTTTTAAGAAGTAGCCGACTCTGGTGTACAGAAGTAGATCATCCTATGATACACTCAAGAGATAATCCAATCCCATGGGTCTCCTCTTGCCCTATTGTTCAATCAAGACACTGTGGCGGGGATGTCTTTTTTCATACTGTAAATTTTTTATTATGCGTCATAAAGCTGGCAGCCACTGCAATGTATATATTGGAATTTCTTTATATCAAATGTTCTTAAGATTTTGGAGTTTATCTAAAATCTGAACATTCTGTGATCACAGAAGTTCCTACTCCCTCCATTCGGAGAAGGCGATCGGTGGAGGTTGTGGAGGTAGAGGAGGAGGCCGGACCTTCCCAGCCTATTGAGCCACCCCCACCAGATGTGGGAGAAGTGAAGGAGGTGGAAAGTGCTGTACCCTCCAGCACCTCAGGAGTCGGAGGAAGAGGAGGTGATCACCAGCCCCCGCCAGGAGGGTAAATATGTGCACATAGCAATATGATTATGTATCCATAACATGTACATAAACATTAAAAGGGCCAACAATGAGGCGACAAAATACACTATAGTGTTACAAAAAAAGAGCACTGGACAATAACTCTTTAATCTACATTAAAACAATTAATTTAACAAATAAATAATATTAAACTCAATAGAGCTAACTAAAAACAAAATTAAATTATACTGTACTGAAGTATCTCTAACTAATAAACTATATAATGATCATAAAGATCACTAACGTATTGAGATTTAAATCGTCAATGTGTATAAAGACTTTAAATAAAAAATAAAAATAAAAAAGGTAAACAATAGACAAACAGACATACAGTTGCAAGAAAAAGTATGTGAACCCTTTGGAATGATATAGATTTCTGCACAAATTGGTCATAAAATGTGATCTGATCTTCATCTAAGTCACAACAATAGACAATCACAGTCTGCTTAAACTAATAACACACAAAGAATTAAATGTTACCATGTTTTTATTGAACACACCATGTAAACATTCACAGTGCAGATGGAAAAAGTATGTGAACCCTTGGATTTAATAACTTGTTGAACCTCCTTTGACAGCAATAACTTCAACCAAACGTCTCCTGTAGTTGCAGATCAGACCTGCACAACGGTCAGGAGTAATTCTTGACCATTGCTCTTTACAGAACTGTTTCAGTTCAGCAATATTCTTGGGATGTCTGGTGTGAATCGCTTTCTTGAGGTCATACCACAGCATCTCAATCGGGTTGAGGTCAGGACTCTGACTGGGCCACTCCAGAAGGCGTATTTTCTTCTGTTTAAGCCATTCTGTTGTTAATTTACTTCTACTGTATGCTTTGGGTCGTTGTCCTGTTGCAACACCCATCTTCTGTAGAGCTTCAGCTGGTGGACAGATGGCCTTAAGTTCTCCTGCAAAATGTCTTAATAAACTTGGGAATTCATTTTTCCTTCAATGATAGCAATCCGTCCAGGCCCTGACACAGCAAAGCAGCCCCAAACCATGATGCCCCCACCACCATACTTCACAGTTGGGATGAGGTTTTGATGTGTGTGTACTGTGCCTCTTTTTCTCCACACATAGTGTTGTGTGTTTCTTCCAAACAACTCAACTTTGGTTTCATCTGTCCACAGAATATTTTGCCAGTACTGCTGTAGAAGATCCAGGTGCTCTTGTGCAAACTGTAAATGTGCAGCAATGTTTTTTTTTGGACAGCAGTGGCTTCCTCTGTGGTATCCTCCCATGAAATCCATTCTTGTTTAGTGTTTTACGTATCGTAGATTCGCTAACAGGGATGTTAGCATATGCCAGAGACTTTTGTAAGTCTTTAGCTGACACTCTAGGATTCTTCTTCACCTCATTGAGCAGTCTGCGCTGTGCTCTAGAAGTCTTCTTTACAGGACGGTCACTCCTAGGGAGAGTAGTAGCAGTGCTGAACTTTCTCCATTTATAGACAATTTGTCTTACCGTGGACTGATGAACAGCAAGGCTTTTGGAGATACTTTTATAACCCTTTCCAGCTTTATGCAAGTCAACAATTCTCAATCGTAGGTCTTCTGAGAGCTCTTTTGTGCAAGGCATCATCCACGTCAAGCAATGCTTCTTGTGAAAAAGAAACCCAGAACTGGTGTGTGTTTTTTATAGGGCAGGGCAGCTGTAACCAACACCTCCAAACTTCTCTCATTGATTGGACTCCAGTTGGCTGACACCTCACTCCAAATAGCTCTTGGAGATGTCATTAGTCTAGGGGTTCACATACTTTTTCCACTTGCACTGTGAATGTTTACATGATGTGTTCAATAAAAACATGGTAACATTTAATTCTTTGGGTGTTATTAGTTTAAGCAGACTGTGATTGTCTATTGTTGTGACTTAGATGAAGATCAGATCACATTTAATGACCAATTTGTGCAGAAATCCATATCATTCCAAAGGGTTCACATACTTTTTCTTGCAACTGTATTTTGTACCGCCGTGTACATATTGACCATCTCTATAAAAATATCCTATGATCTAACCCCTCCAGTGAACACTTTAAAAATAAAAATAAACTATTAAAAGAAAATATTAATTTATTCAACCTAACATCACTAAAAGTGCAACACCAAGGTATCAAAAAAGGCATATGCCCCCAAAATAGTAACCAGTCAGTTCATTCTGCTAAAAATGAGATCCTACCATTAGACAATCCCCAAATAAAAACAATAATATGGCTCTTAAAATATGGAGACAATAAAACATGAATTGTTTTTGGTTCAACACTGCTTTTATTGTGTAAAATAGAAATAACTAAAAAATAAGGAAAAATATTAGGTCTTGCCGCACCTGTAACAACTAGCTGTCTAAAAATATCATAACAAATAACCCCTCAGGTGGACACCTTTTGAAAAAAAAATTTAAAACTCTCAAAAAAGGCAATTTCTGGGGACAACTTTTATCACAAAAAGGTGTAATAGCAAGCGATCATAAAGTCAGATGCACCACAAAATAAAGGATTAAAGGTTTAATAAGAGTTGCAAATATTGTTCATATTTTATTTTTTCAAACAGGAATTAAGACATTGAAGGCCATATTGGCCAAAATGCAAAAGGAGCAGCACAATGATATGCGGGCCATTCAGGAGCGCATGAAGGCCATGTAGGAGAGGCAACGCCAGGCCATGAATGGGGTGCATGAGATGATCATGCTTTTGGAAAAGTTGCCATAATTTTTTTTTATTTTTCTAATAAGTTATATAAGTCATTTGTACAGTTATAACGTGTATTTAGTTTTTTGTAATATTGCTCGGTTTTAGTGTAATAGCTCGGCCTAAATCAGCCAGAACTGACAGCAGCCGGTAAATACATGTCAAAAACATATAGGGTCCATTGACACGTCTGTAATATGTGTCCGCATCCGTTCTACAATTGAGAGGAACGTTTACAGACCCATTGATTTTTAAATTCCAGTCTGAAAATTTAGGCATTCACAGGATACAGAAGTAAGTGTCGACCATTACAGGCCCCAAAAATTTGCTGACAGGCATTCACCTGACAGCAAATAAATTTGTATACTGTGGCTGGTGGTACATTAGGCATTCACAGGATAAATAAGTGTTGGTCATTACAGGCCCCAAAAATTAGGCATTCAACGGACATAAATTGTTATGGGTGGTGGCGGATATGGGCTGTCATGAGGAATTTGAATCAAACATGGTCTACTGGTCACATGTGTTGAATTCCTCCAAGATCCATGCCTCATTAATTTTTTGAAATGTGAGGTAGTCAACACTGTCGTGAGCTAGACGAGGGCACTTATTGGTCACGATCCCCCCTGCTGCGCTGAATGTCCTTTCGGACAGGACACTTGATGAGGGGCAAGCCAACAGTTCCATTGCAAATTGTGCAAGCTCTGGCCAGAGGTCAAGCCTGCCCACCCAGTCCAGGGGTTCATCACTTCTCAGAGCGTCCAAATCGGCCGTTAAACCGATGTAGTCGGACACCTGCCTCTCTAGGCGTTCCCTGAGGCTGGATCCGGAGCACAGCTGTCGATGGGTCTGCTGAAAGAATGTTCTCATATCAGAAGTGACCAACACATGTTCAAACCGCCCTCTTCTTGCAGGCACTGTTGGATTGGTACCCGCAACTGTTTCTCTGTGAGTGGAAATACCTCTGCCAACACCCAAAAAAGCAGAATGCAGCATTTCTCTAAGCAAGGCCTGGAAGTGCTGCATTCTGACAGCCCTCTGTGATGGTAGTAACATTTCCGCCATTTTTTGTATGTACCGGGGGTCTAAGTACATTGCCACCCAATACTGGTCCTTGCCCTTTATGCTTTTTATACGAGGGTCCCTCTTAAAACACTGGAGCATGAAGGCCCCCATTTGCACTAAACTGGAAGCGGTGTAGTGGCCTGGCTCCTGCTCATCATCCAGGATAATGTCGTCCTCATTCTCCTCCCCCCATCCATGGACAACACCAGGGATCCCAGAAAGGTTTAAAGCATGCTCTTCTTGCTCCTCCTCCTCCCCGACACCATCCTCCTCTGACTCCTCTTCAGACTCCTGTTGTTGACTTGTCTCAGATGGAGTAGCCCCCCCCGGGAATTCATCCAGCATTGCGACTTCCTCATCTTTCTGCTCCTGCTCCTCGACGGCTTGATCAATGACACGACGCAATGCACGCTCCAAAAAGAAGGCAAAAGGTACGATATCACTGATGGTGCCCTGGCTGCGACGGACCAGTTTGTTGATCTCATCAAATGGCCGCAGAAGTCTGCATGCGTCGTGCATGAGCAGCCACTGGCGCAGTGAAAAAAAAAACAAGCTCCCCAGAACCTGTCCTGCCAAAGAGTTCGTACAGGTCGTTAACTGCATGTTTCTGCTGGAGCAGCCTATCGAGCATACACAAGGTTGAGTTCCATTGCGTCGGGCAGTCACAAATATAATGTCTTGACGGGCAGGTTGTGTCGCCGCTGAATGTCAGCAAGGCGAGCCATGGCCATGTAAGATCTTCTGAAATGGCCCAAGTTTTTCCTGGCCTGCCGCAAGATCCAGGGTATTTGATAACGAATCGCTGCACAACCAAGTTCAGGACATGTGCCATGCACGGCACGTGTGTCATTTTGCCCTGTTTCAGTGCGCTCAGCAGATTGGCACCGCTGTCGCACAGCACTTTACCAACTGTCAAATTGAGCGGTGTTAGCCACTGATCGGCCTGTGACCGCAGAGCTGAAAGGAGTGCAGGACCGGTGTGGCTCTTGGCTTCCAGGCACAATAGCCACAGCACAGCATGGCAACGTCTTACCTGGCAGGTTGAATAGGTTCTGGGGATCTTGGGCGGCGCAGCGGAAGAGACGGTAGCAGTGGAAAAGGAGGAGTCAGCCGAGGAGGAGAGGGAGGATGGAGTAGGAGGAGGAGAAGAAGAGGCAGGCCTGCATGCAATCCATGGCGGTTAAACCAAATCTACACGGGTGCCATGGGTTACATGCTTGTCGGCCGTCAGAAGGTTCACCCAGTGGGCAGTAAAAGTTATATACCTTCCCTGCCCGTGTTTGCTAGACCACGTGTCTGTGGTCAGATGTATCTTGGCACAGACACTGTGTGCCAGAGATACATTCACTTGCCGCTGAACGTGGCCATATAGCTCTGGGATGCCCTTCTGCGTGAAATATTTCCTTCCTGGGACCTTCCATTGTGGGGTTCCAATGGCCACAAATTTTCGAAAGGCCTCCGAGTCCACAAGTTTATATGGCAGTAGTTGGCGGGCTATCAGTTCAGACAAGCCAGCGGTCAACCGTTGGGCAAGAGGGTTATCCGGCGTCATCAATTTTTTACGTTCTAACATTTGGGCCACGGAAGCCTGCCTTTTTCCTGACAAACGTGAGGACGGCATGATGGAAGGTGGAGTGGAGGACAATTGTGAGGAGAGAGAAGGAGAAGAGGCTGGACGGTGAGAGCCTGGAGTGTGGCTTTGTGGGTTCTGACGGCGTTGCTCCCACTGGGCTCGGTGATGTGAGGCCAGGTGCCTTCTTAAGGTCCCTAGGTGAGTGTTGGGCTTACCGCGACTTGTGCATTGACTTCAAAGGCTGCAGATGGCAATACTATTGTCAGCAGCTGACACATTAAAAAAAGCCCACACTGTGGAGCCATATGTCGGCGTCCTGGGAGCGCCAGATGTGACCGTACATGGTTGATGGCTCGCTCCTGATACATTAGCAGTCTGGTTTGTCCCTCCTGTGCAATGTAAGTTCGGCCTGCTTCTCCTCCCTATCTGCTGGTCCATCTCTCCCTCTGAACTCCCCTCCTCTTCCTCTCTTGTGGGCACCCACGTTACGTCCATAGACACGTCATCATCGACGTCACCTTCCCCACCACTAACATTCGAGATCTCGGAGTAGGCAGCAACAGCGGGGACAAACCTCCTTGGGCTGATCTGGGTACTGTCGTCAGACTGCTGAGTGCCGGGTGTCGCTGCCTCCTCTTCCTGATCCGATGCCAAGAAGGGCTGCGTGATGGATTGGAAAATAATTCCTGTGACTCAAATGGAGGGTATATGGTGTTGGTGGTGGTGTCTTTGGAGGTGCACACAGCAGAGAGTGAGGGTGCAGATAGAGTGGATGAGGAGGGTACAGAAGCGGAAGGCTGAGTGAACCACTCAACCAAGTCTGGTGCGTCCTTTAAAGTAATTGAACGCACCTTCTGCAACTTCCCACTTTGGCTCCGGCCTGGTGCTCCTGCCCTACCCCTACCACCACCGCGGAAGGGCCTGCCTCTTCCTCTGCATGTCATTTTTAAAATGACCCGGTGACAAAAGTCTCTAGAGAAGCGCAGTGTATGTGGAGGAAGGTATTTAACACCCCGCTTCAATATGTCGTTTTGGGGGCAACTGGTCTATAATCACACCAGTTATCAAAAAAAAATTCCTTAAAATGTTCTCACTGTGTATAGCAGAGGTAACGCAGTGAAAGCGACTAAATTTCTGCAGTACCCAAATGCACTATTTCAAAAGTATATTCTTATATAACACCCCGCTTCAATATGTCGTTTTGGGGGCCACTGGTCTATCACACTAGTTATAATACTTTTTTCTAATTGTGTTTGTCACTCTTTGTAGTTGTAGTATCGCTGCAGAACCGATCACCGGTCACAATGCTGCACTATACGGGCGAACCGCAAGGCCATCTCTAAAGCTGGTCATGGTGGTATAGAGGCAGCAGGGTTACTGGTTGTAGGCTTGTCTGAAGAGGTGGCTTTCTAGGTTTCTTTTGAAGTGTTCCACTGTAGGTGAGAGTCTGATATGTTGGGGTAGCGAGTTCCAGAGTGTGGGGATGCACGGGAGAAATCTTGGAGGCGATTGTGGGAATAGGTGATAAGTGGAGAGGAGAGAAGGAGGTCTTGTGAGCATTGGAGATTGCATGTGGGGATGTATCGGGAAAGTAGCTCAGAGATGTAGGCAGGGCCCCCCATAAGCAGAGTAGTCCACCACGTAGAGCGCCACTCTTGCTTGGGGCGCCGCCGCTCTGGAGCCCGGCTGCCAGTGGTGGTGCGAGGCGGTGTGGGCCACACCGGGTGACACCCCATCAGACCCAAGTTCCCTACACCACTAGCACCCGCCCCCTTGTACTTGTGTTGCTGATCTGATCCTGTACTTGCCGGCTGCGTGGGCATGAGTTCAGTTATTTCGGTGCGCAATCAGGCGCCGCAGGACGGGATTGCGCGCCGAAGACACTGAACTTAACTGAACTCATGCTCGCGCAGCCGGCAAGTACAGACTGTACAGGATCAGCGACACAAGTATGGGGGGGGGGGGGGCAAACTACATAATGGAAGGCAGTCTCGGGGCAAAATTTACTTGTGTGGGGGCAAAATTACTTAGTGGGGGGGCAAATTACATAATGGAGGACAGTGTGGGGGGCAAACAACATAATGTGGGGCAGTGTGGGGGGCAAATTACATAATGTGGGGCAGTGTGGGAGGCAAATTACTTAATGTGAGGCAGTGTGGGGGGCAAATTACATAATGTGAGGCAGTGTGGGGGAAAATTACATAATGTGGGGCAGTGTGGGGGGCAAATTACTTAATGTGAGGCAGTATGGGGGGCATATTACTTAGTGTGGGGCAGTGTAGGGGGCAGTATTACTAATGAGGGCATTCTAGAAAGGAATTACTATTGGTGGGACTATGAGGAGCACTATTACTATGGGGGCACTATTATTTCTTTAGGATAATATTTGTGGGATTGGGGACGGGGCACAGCGAGCAGCAGGATAACACTGTGGGGACTCCAAGTTGGGGGATGATGATAGAAAAGTGAGGACACTTAGATGTCTGTGGTCACACTCTGCAGAGACGAGGCGGCTGAGAGAAGTGTCCGGACCGAATGGAGATGATGACAGAGAAGATCTATATTGGAGGAGACGTCACCTGGAGGCCCTGGATGTGAGCGGTATGTGCTGCTGTATATGAGAAAATGTTTATAATTAAAATGTTTTAATTTACTGTTCTATTTTACTATTTTTATTATTTGGTCAAAAGGCTGATTGGGGAGGGGGGATTGTAACGGGACTGCTGTAGAATATCTAAAATTAGCTGGTCAAGTAAATTGTTACATGCAGCAATCATTAAATAGGTGGCTGGCAAAAAGTGGTGGATCAAGGGGCATGGTCAATGGGCGGAGTCAAGGGGGCACGGCAAAATTAGCTTTTGCCTAGCGTTGCAAAAATCCTTGCACCAGCCCTGGATGTAGGGAGGGGACAGGTTGTGGACGGCCTTGTATGTATTTGTTAATATTTTGAAGTAAATTTGCTGGGCAATGGGGAGCCAGTGAAGGGATTGGCAGAGGGGAGAGGCAAAGGGGTAACAGGGTGAGAGGTGGATTAGTCGGGCATCAGAGTGGAGGATAGATTGGATGGGTGCGAGAGTGCTAGATGGAAGGCCACAGGAGAAGGTTGCAGTAGTCTAGACGGGAAATGATGAGGGCATGTACAAGCATTTTCGCAGATTCAAAGTTGAGGAAAGCACGGATACAGGAGATGTTTTTGAGTTGGAGGCAGCAGGTGGTGGAAAAGGCTTGGATGTGCGGTCAGAAGGAGAGGGCAGAATCCAAGGTCACTCCAAGGCAGCGGACTTGGTTGACCGGGGAAAGTGTGCAGCCATTGATCGTGATAGATAGTCTGTTGGGTGGGTTGAGCAAGAGGGGGGAAAGATGATGAATTCTGTTTTATCCATGTTAAGATTTAGAAAGCAAGAGGAGAAGGATGATATGGAAGATAGGCATTGTGGGATTCTGGATAATAAGTGTCACGGCGGACAGGATCTCAGATACACAGATAAACCAAGCAACAAGTTTCTAGGCGAGAAGATGGGGTAAGGTCACCTCCTAGCAAATCCCTAACAGCTCTCCCTATACTGCTAAGCCCACATTCAGACCCTTAAGGTGGTAATAATGTGTCCTCGTGCCTGGGCTGCAAATACCCTAGAATCCCTGAGATGGTGAAAGGGGAATTGGGCAGCCTTCTCCCTCAGAACCTGGAGGCGACAGACGCCACACAAAACAGCCTAAACAGCAAACCACAAAAAACAGAAACCAAACTTATCTTATCTGAGCCAGAACAGACAATCCTTCTCTCCTTGCTTCCAAGGCCAGACTGAATTCTATAACCGGCACGGAACACTGGGATTGAGTGCAATTTAAACCAATGACCCCACCCAGTGCACCTGAAGGGAGGCGGATCTGACACGACTCCAAAACAAAACAAAAAACTAAACCTGCGCTGCTAATCTGGCCGACCTCCGCACATAGTCAGAGCAGGGCATAACAATAAGGTGGTGATGTCTGGACCACAGAGGTAGATTTGTGTGTCGTCAGCATAAAAGTGATACTGAAAGCCATGGGACTCTGTGATGTCTCAGGCCAAAAGTGTAGATAGAGAAGAGCAGGGGTCCTAGGACAGAGCCTTGCGGGACACCAACAGAGAGGTAATGAGATGAGGAGGTGGTCTGAAAGTGGGAGACGCTAAACTTCCGGTCTGTGAGGTATGATGTGATCCAGGAGAGGGCCAGGTCGATGATGCCAAGAGATGAGAGAGTTTGCAAGGGAGTGGTCGACAGTGTCAAAGGCAGAGGACAGGTCAAGCAGAAGGAGGACAGAGTAATGTATTTTGGTTTTGGCTGTTAGTAGGTCATTGATGACTTTGTTAAGGGCAGTCTCAGTCGAGTGGTGGGATCGGAAGCCAGATTGTAGCCGGTCAAAGAGGGAGCAGAAGGAGAGGTGAGAGGACAGTTCAGAATGGACATGTTGTTCAAGTAGCTTTGAGGCATACGGAAGAAGTGATATGGGACGATAACTGGACAAAGAAGATGGGTCAAGTGAAGACTTTTTGAGGATGGGTGTAATGGTAGCATGTTTAAAATCTTGACCTATCCTCAGGGTGTGGGACCCCCTGCAGATCAGCTGTATGAGGAGAAAGCATTGGTGCTGTCTCCTGTCTTGTATGGCTTCTCTTCCTACAGCTGATTGGTGGGGTGCCAGGTGTCTGACGCCCACCGATCTGATATTGATGATCTGAGGATAGGTCATCAATATTAAAAGGCTGGAAAACTCCTTTAAGTATAAATGGTGCAGTAGGTGAACAAGATAAATGTGCCTATTTGTTAGACCGCCCGTTGACAAGAGTCTGATGCACAGTAAGTCTATGTATAACAGAACAGATTAAGAATGAATGGCGCAGCAGATAAACAAGATGCACAGGGTAATTACACTGAGCCTGCACTGTCCCTGCAGTATCCCTATTCTCTCTCTATGCTCTCCCTACAGTGTGTAAAAACTCTCCCTACAATCTCCCTACACTTTCCCTTCACTGTCTCTATCCAATATTCTACAATTAAAAGATTTGTTAACCACTGTCCCTAGCACTTGGCACGTACAGTATGTCCCTATGCTCAGCTCAGTAAAATAGCAGAACAGGCAGGATGAGGCTTTTATAGGGCTGTGACATCACAGGGGATGGATATTTGCTGATTCCGCGTTCCCGGGCTTCTTACTTTCGCTTTGTAACATTTTGGGAAAAAACGATTAGTTACTACAAAATGCAACGAAATTTGGATTTTCCTGAAATCTAATTTTTCCTGAAATTCGGATGGAATTCAATGTGTTTCACTTCAATTTGCTCAAAACTAATTATGATCCATGCGACTGCCTGTCTTTTACACATTTCAGCCGTTCTGTGAGTCCTGGTGGTTTTTGTGTATTGGGCAACTCTGTTAACACATGATAAAAGTGACTGATGTAGGTGTCTAGTTCTGATATGTCACCAAATGGACACTACACTACACAATCTACACAAGGTCCTGCAGTTCAAAGATAATCACAGACACAATATGTACAATAGCTAGCAAGTGAAGGTGAGTGTTGGCACAGCGCTTCTAGGAATAGATAAAGTGACAGAGCAACTGAGCACAGTGGAAAAGTGTAGCCTTAAAGGGACTCTGTCACCAGTTTCTAACCCCCATTTTTAAAACTATTGTTCTGTCCATGGAGCCCTTGTGATTACTAAGATGTTGTTAAAAGCTAAATCTGCTGGCTCGTTTTGATAAAAAAAACCTTTTATCTGACCTGTCAGTCATGTAGATAAGGTGCCCAGGGCGTTTCTCATGGTCCGAAGATGCCGTCGCCGTTGGTGCCCAGCTCCTCCTCCGCTCTGATCAGCGCCGCCTGAATGTGAAGAAATACGCCTCCGGCTCTCCCTCAGTCCCCGCGCGCGCACTTCGCTCAATGAGGCCGAATCGAAAAGCCTGCACGGGTGCATCAGGCACAGGCCTGTGCACACGCGCGGGATCGTAGAAAATAAGGAGGGGGGACTGAGGGAGAGCCGGAGGCGTATTTCTTCACATTCAGGCGGCACTGATCAGAGCGGAGGAGGAGCTGGGCACCAACGGCGGCGGCATCTTCGGACCATGAGAAACGCCCATGGCACCTTATCTACATGACTGACAGGTCAGATAAAAGTTTTTTTTATCAAAACGAGCCAGCAGATTTAGCTTTTAACAACACCTTAGTAATCACAAGGGCTCCATGGACAGAACAATAGTTTTAAAAATGGGGGTAAGAAACTGGTGACAGAGTCCCTTTAAGCAGAGGTTGCACTTCTAAACTCCTGCAGCTTGAAGCAGCTAGAGGCTTGTGAAAAATAATGTGAAAGCCACTATTGTCTATGTAATGAGGAGAGTTATGGCAACTGCTTTCAATCAGCGCAAAGTTTGTCTTGAGGAGAGAGATACTGTCACCTAAGAAGCCAATTATTGGGTTATACTATGCATGCATTCCATTCCCTGGTCCTTAAAAATGATGTCTCATACAAAGTCACTGGTACTCAAAAATGCTGTCATACACTGCCATCAATACATGCTGTTATACACTAGCGGCTGACATTCACAAAAGCTGTCCCACTCTACTGGCCACCATCTAAAAATGCTGTTCTACACTACTGCCTGTAAACTACAAATGCTGTCCCACACTACTGGTCATCAACCAAAATGCTGTCCTACTACTACTAACACTAACACTACTGTCCGTGATCCATAAATGCTGTCCCACACTACTGACTGTCATCCACAAATGGTGTCCCACACTACTGACAGTCATCCACAAATAGTGTCCCACACTACTGCCCGTCATCCACAAATAGTGTCCCACACTACTGCCCGTCATCCACAAATCCTGTCCCACACTAATGGCTGTCATCTATAACTGTTGCCCCATGCTAATGGCTTTCTTTACACATAGGTTTTGTGCATGTTTTTGTCACATTGTGTAGGGAACAATGCAGACCTGACTTCTACCCACACCACTGTCCCTACCTACTTGGATGAGCTACGCTAAATAATGGCCCCCAACTTGATGGTGGTCCTTGACCTGACTAATTGCACAGGACCGACTTAGGGGAGACAAAAGGAAAGTCAGGCAGGGCGAGTCAAAACCAGACAATACTGTCAGAATCAAGGAAGAAACAAACGCAGAGATATATATTAAGCAAGGTCAAAACAAAAAATTTACATCAGAACCAGAATCAGCAGTCAGAGGTGAAGTCGTTAGCAGGCAGAAGGTCAGAAGTCCAGGAACTCACCACACAAACTAAGAATGTGAGGCAAGAAGACCACCACAAATGCCTGTTTAAATACTCCACCTTCAGAAAGCACATGATGCCTTTGTTGACACTGATTGACCTGGTGACTGGGGTTTTGCAACTTTTAAGTGCCAAAAAAAAGGTTGAGGGGGAATAATAAATGTGTGAAAAAACCCTTACAAATTGGGTCCACGCTTTATCGGTCCATTTGAGATTCTTGACCAAATTAATGATGTTTCTTACAAGCTTAAGCTGCCGGCCTCTCTCCAGGTACTGAATTCCTTCCACGTCTCCCTGCTGAAACCTGTCAGACTGAACCGTTTTTTCAAGAAGCCTGTGTCAGCTTCTGTTGCGGTCAGTGATGAAAATGTCTATGAGGTAAAAGCTATTCTGGGATGAAGAGGAGTAGAGGTAAAACCCTGTTTCTTGTGGATTGGAAGGGATTTGGTCCTGAGGAAAGATCTTGGGAACCTAGAGAGAACATCAATGCCCCTCTGCTGACTTTTTTTGTCTAGGCCCAGGCCTGAGGAGAGGGGGAGTAAAGTGGGGGTACTGTTAGCCCAGCGGTCCGTGCTGGCGCTGCTGCTCCCTCTTTCCCTCCTGCTGCCATGCGCCGTGCTGACAAGCGCGGGCAGCAGGTAGCTTAACTGTTGCATCTGTGCTCCATGCCAGAGTTTACTTCCTGCTGGAGACCTGTACTGTTAGGGCTTGCATGGGTGTGTCTCTCCTCACTTGAGAGACACACGCACACGCTCTCTGTCTCACCAGCCTATGGCTGGATTGCAGGAAGTGTTTAAAGGCTCTTCCTACCACAGAAAGATGCCTGAGCAACTCATTGTCACTAGCTTGCCTAGTTCCAAGTGTGAAGGTGTTTTTCCAGTTCTATATAATGTTAAGGTATATAGAATACTCCATAACATGTTAATAAAGCAACATTTATTGACTAAAAACTACAAATACTGGTATACAGATAAAATACAGTAAAGAGTTTCTCACTTACGTCGATTCCGAGTCCCCTACCTAATATATACACAATGTGTCGTTTTAGTGTCCTGAGTTCACGGACGAACACTCAGTTTTTTATAGTTAGAGGATGGTCTACTATTGTGGGCTGAACAAAGTCAGAAAAGATACTGAATGCTGGTTCACAAACTCTCCACCACATCCCACATTATTGTAGCTGATTCATAAAATAATAATAATAATGATAATAATGATGATAAAAAAGAGGAAGTTTTATGACCATATGATCAAAGAAGACAGTCTCTTATTCAATTTCATTGATATATAGTCTAAAAGCTGAATATAAATTCCATCCTCAAATTGCAAGCAGCTACCATTTCGGCTAGTTAAAGTTCTGCCGTTAGGTCAATTGAAGAGATACAAAGTTCCTATATCATCAAGGGCTCTTATATAAATTGCTGATGTATTTGTAGCACATTGATGCTATAATTCAATTACAGTAAGTATTTTGAACTTGTCAGCAATAGCGTTGTAGCAGTTCTTATAGTTAGGTGTTCCATATAATTCAATGGTGAGGGCATAATTAATTGATGGCATCTTTCAATCACAGTATAGCTGAGTGCAAAGCAATTATAATGGGCTCAGTGTGGCTGAGCCCAAAGTTTATATTGGAAAGTAGGGGGAGAGAGAAAACGTCACATGGGGGGAGTGGTAGTTTCCCCTAGCGGGCAGTTTCTGCCCACAAAACAAAGACAACAGAAAATTCAGAAAGGTGCTATGCGTGTCAGCATTGTAGGATGGTGAAGTGGAAGCTGGTGGAATGTGTGAGCACTAATCCACCCGTGGACACTAAAAGCAATATTGGTATTGAGGAGAGGGGTACTGTTCCCTCAATATACATAAAGGCACTAGTGCACGCTAAGTAGGTACTTGAATATTCAATGGATCATGGATAACCAGATCCGCTAGTTATCAAAATATAAATATAAATGAAATGGCATAAAAACACACTAGCTATAAGTGCACTCACTTCATGGGGGGTAGTAATCGGGATAAGCGTAAAACACCTGCGACGTAGAACCCCCCTGGCCAAGATCGCGTGTAGAATCACAGTGATGGATGGCTGGACACTTCAAGGCTTCAAATCGATCACTTTATTAGGGCAAAATCTGTCTCGACACGTTTCGGGGACCGCAAGTCCCCTTCCTCAGGAGCAGCTGCTAATTAACATAAATTGGTAAAATGCCGCTATATATACATGTATACATACCCTATTAGGGAAATCAAGAAATCATGTGCGTAATCTGGTGCATCTCAAATCCTGGAAACGGAAGTGTCAGAGCGCTGCATCCGCCCCATGGAATGCAAATGCACTCCACCGACAACCGGAAGCGTAAGAGCTCAACATCCGGTATGTGGGTGGAACGCACCATGTGCTCCACAGTGGCCAGGCGAAAACCTGTGACATCCCACGGGAACGGGTTGTGGGCAGGGGGAGGGAGCGTCTCGGGTACATTGCGCTCTCCAACCAACAACCCACATATATATATATATATATATATATATAGGTATATACCATAGTATCGGGGCTTATATAAGGACACACAGAATAAAGTCGGAGTATATCCCGTTATATATCACAATATAGTGTATGGAAGGGGATGTATTATAAATAAACAGGGCAGATGTAGTATTCAACTCACTGTTCTAAATAAATTAATTAATAATGTGTTGAAGTATGTGCATATACTGTATATACAGAAGATGCACACACATACATACACACATAAACACCTATGTATGATTTCAGGCAACATAAAGTATATAGGAGTAATTTAAACATATATGCCTAAAAAAATATATATACATAAAAAATATACTTAAAAAAACTAAACAATAGACAAACCTTTAAAAAAAAAATCCCATAAAGGGAAAAGGATACTCTACAAGTCACATATTAAAACAAATATCTTTGTGGACACATATCTTTTAGATACGGGAGATAATGGTGTATATATCTAATGTCAAATACAAATAAGAATAAAAATGAACATGGACGCATGTAATGAAGGTAGTATGGACCGAGTACATAGGTAGTGCGGACTGAGTATATTAAAGAGTCAATATAAATTGATCTAAAATTGATCTAAAATGAAATGTAATGTGCATTCCCGTATCGAAAGCATACCCGTGTTAGCGGGAATAAATAAGTGGATATATATAAATAAATTAATACATGAATATAAAAATATGCTTATAAATAGTGATAAAAATACGCTTACAACTGAATATATAAGTATAAGAGTATGCTCATGCATAACGATAAAAATACGCTCATGACCGATAAGGCTAGCTTTGATATTGTCAGAAATCATGGCACAACATTTGCATCTCGATTTCATACACATATAGGATCCCACTCTATAGTTAGTCCTAGTGTTCCTGGAAGTTATCTGTTCTCTATTTTGGGGCAAGAAGGTGCTATGATTTCTTTCAGAGTTCTCGCTCCCCGAAACGTGAGGGTGGGGGCTTTTGGGATCGTGCTCCCTATGATGGGATCCTTTGTCAGCAACAACCAATGTTTCGTAAGAATGTTTTTAATTGCTGTGTGTTTAATGTTATAAGGTGTGATTAGACTCAGTGTGAACTGTTTTGTGTCAGATAGTTTTTCTTTCGATATTGTCATAAAGAGTGCTGATAAAGGGGGTGGCATAGTGATTATGGATACCAGCTATTATCCCCCTTAACATATGATCCCACTCAGGAATTTAAGAAGGAACTATACCGACTAATAGATGAAGGATGCGGTATGGGGGTTATCGATAAGAGAATGAGAACACACCTTAAAGTATATCTGTAAAGAAAAAATCAAGGCAACTGGACTGTAGATTTCTTGAAAATGTTTCACTCGTTCTTCCAACGAGCTTTCTCAATTCTGAGTGACTGTACAAGAATTCTCTGGGAATAAATATCTAACTGAATCAACATCTGGTAATTATACCCAGCATGGGGTCAAAGGTGTTGATTCCATTATCCTAATTGGAGTCAGTAGGTGATAATGATCTCCCAGAAAAAGGTGTCAAGACAGCATTGTATGTGGCAGACAATAGATGTCTAACCCCCCCCCCCCCGCCTCTATTCAAGCTTGGCTTCTCCATTTTTATGTAGATGGCCTCCTTCACACCTTGTTTGTACCAATCGGCCTCCTTATCCAAAACACGTCCTTGACTGTCTTCAAAGGTGTGACCTGTTTCTTTTAGATGTAAGTACACGGCTGAATCTTAACCAGAGGTTTTGGCTCTATGCTGATGTAGTTGTTGTTTTGTTTCGCCAATATACAGTTCTGAGCATTCCTCATTGCACTGGACTGCGTACACAATGTTGTCCATCTTGTGTTTAGGTGTTGGGTCTTTTGGGTGAACCAGTTGTTGCCTCAGTGTGTTGCTGGGTTTAAAGCAGACAGGGATGTGATGTTTATTAAAAATCCTTTTGAGTTTCTCAGACACCCCAGCTACATATGGGATAACCATATTCTTGCGTCTGTCATGTTTCTCGCCCTCCCTGGTAGTGCTCTTTCTTATCCTTCCTTCTGTTTTGACAAAGGCCCAATCTGGATACCCACAAGTTTTAAGTGCCCCTCTGAGGTGTTTGAATTCCTTCGCCTTAGCCTCTGTGCTGGTGGGGATTTTCTCTGCCCAGTGGTGTAGAGTCTGGATGACTCCCAGTTTGTGGTCTAGAGGATGGTGGGAATCAAATAGCAGGTACTGGTCTGTGTATGTTGGTTTTCGATAGACCTCTATTCCCAGCTTACTTCCCTCTTCCACTGTTATAAGACAGTCCAGAAATGGCAGTTTGTTGTTCTGCATATCTTCCCTCGTGAAATTGATGTTATGATCCACTGAGTTGATGTGGGTGGTGAAAGCCTGTAACTCTTGTTTATGAATTTTAACCCAAGTGTCATCCACATATCTGAACCAATGACTCGGTGTAATTCCCTTAAAAGTGGTCAGGGCTTTCCTTTCTACTTCCTCCATATACAGGTTCGCTACAAAAGATGAGACTGGCCATCCCATAGCACAGCCATGTTTTTGCTTGTAGAACTTGTCCTTATACTTGAAGTAGGTGGTACTCAGACAAAGGTCCAGTAAGGCACACACTTGGTCTGGGCTAAGTTCTGTTCTGCTGGCCTAAGGTGTTGTGTAGTAGCAACTGTTTCCTGACTGTTTCAATTGCCTCTCTCTAGTGGGTATGCAGGTGAAGAGGGATGTAACATCATAGGAAACCATTGGTTCTTCTGTGCCCAATACCAAGTTCTGGATTTTAGTGATTAAATCCTGAGAGTTCTGTATGTGATGTTACCATGACCTGGATAAATGAGAACCTTCACTGACACACCTTAAAGTACCCCACCCTACGACAGCTAGGTTCTATTTTCTACCGAAAATCCACAAGTCGCTCACTGATCCTCCCAGTAGACCCATCATTTCGGGTATTGGTTCTCTGACCACTAACCTTCCAGTATATGTTGACGGTATACTGCAAAATTGTGTTGTGAAATTAGTAGAAGTGTGAACAAATGTGAGGGGGCACACTCAAAAGGGAAACACAGACGGTGTATATAGTATTGATGTACTTTAATATTCTAAAATTCTAAGAACATACCCGTAAAAATGAATTAATTAAAACATACATAAACCACATACATATAGATAATAATTGGCGTGGGGACCCCACTCGTACAGAAACTGTGTGGCCAACACTCAGTACACCCGCTGGATGAGGCGACTATACAAGCGTGCACCAGTCACTGTAGCATACACCAATCAGTAAAAATAAGACCGCGTGACGGCAATGTCCCAATCAAATGGTGACGTGGCCAGTCCCTGAAAATGCTAATGGGGCATATGACTGCCTAACGGCACTGTCACAATCAAATGAAGCAAATGGTGACGTATAAATACTGTCGCAGTGTCTGTGACACTCTAGCCGAGACCGGACTAAACAGTAGTTGTGTTATAGCACAGTTCAATGTCCGGCACACTTGTTGTTCAGCCTCCGCAATAGTCAATTTGACATGCATGGATAGTTACGTAGCTCACAATCTCTTTACACAAGTAGTGATGCTCATATGCGAGCCCGATATTACCCCTCTTCGTTGTCTCTCCACAGCGCTGATCCCAGGTGGCCGCACACCAGCGGCGTCCCACGTGGTGTGCTCGGCCTGTGCGTGGCGCCCCACGTGACCTGGTTGTCTAGGGGACCGGATGGACGCTCTGTTGACGTCAATGTTAAGCGACTGCTCCTCCAGTCCTTGGGTTCGAGCTGATTTTCTAGCTTTGCTCCTTTGGTTACCGGCTTTGTTTTCCTTTAAATGATTGCACGCTCACTATGTATCGCCAGACGCGTTTCGGGGTCTTCTGCCCCTTCCTCAGTGGCCAACTGAGTGAGCGGATCCTCACTCCTTATATATGGGATACACCCGCCCACATTCCACCATTTTCCTTGTGGATTTATTACTCTGTGGAGTGGATTTCTCCTCTGTGGAGTGGGTACCCATACCTTATATACTGATCATGCATAGATTTATTACAATAATTGCATAGAGTTAAAACAATAAATAATCCCCTTAATCATTCAATTCCCTAACCATACTATAAAATGCATTAAAATGAATTATGGAGAAGACTGCAAGGTCCTACAACGATCTGAAGAAAAACCGCAGATTAAGGCGGAACTGTACTGATGACAGCAAATTTGAGGAGGAAGCGACTGGGTTGAAACAACAATTGTTAGAAAGAGATTACCCAGTCCAGGTAATCAATAGGTCACTGGAAAAGGTAAAAAGAAAATACTTATTTTTGGCCAGTGATCCCCAGCCACGAGATGAAACATTGAGGATTATCCTTCCATTT
The DNA here is from genome assembly GCF_014858855.1 of Bufo gargarizans. Taxonomy (NCBI): domain Eukaryota; kingdom Metazoa; phylum Chordata; class Amphibia; order Anura; family Bufonidae; genus Bufo; species Bufo gargarizans. The sequence continues at coordinate 152,546,206 of NC_058086.1, read as the reverse complement.
AATTCTCAATATAAAATGATGGAAAGGAGCATTCGGAAACACTGGGGACACCTATTGAACGATAAGGTAGTTGGTCCTCTTCTGAGTGAAGTACCCAAGATTACGTATACAAGGGCTAGTAACTTGGCTGGAAAAATAGCTCCGACGGTTAAAGTGAAGAAAGACAGCCATAAAAAAGACAATTGGTTGGCAGTGAACGGGTTCTTTAAGTGTGGCAGATGTGCTAATTGTAAGATTACTAGTTTCCCCAAAAAAACACAAAAGTAGAGTCTACAGTTAACTAATTTAGTTTGGAGATACAGGAACGCTTGACCTGTGATTCCACGGATGTCATATATTTGCTGCAATGCGGGTGCAGGAAGCAATATATAGGCAGAACAAAAAGAACGCTCAAAAAGAGAGTAGCGGAACACGTGGCAAACATTAAGAAAGGCCTAGAGACGCATTCATTATCCAAACATTTCAAAATCAAACATAACTGTGACCCAACTGGTCTGAGATTTATGGCCATAGAGAGAGTCAAAAAGGTATGAAGAGGGGGGAACCATATCACACACATGTCAAGACAGGAATCCCGGAGGATCTTTGAATATGACACAATTATCCCCAGGGGCCTAAATGCCGAAATGGAGGTTTTTGGGTTCCTGTGAGAGGGGGGTTGTCTGGTAGGGATGGGACATCGCAGTCTGGCCGTTTATCGACACTGAGATCTCCCCTCCTTGCCGGACGGCTCCTCGAGGCTACATAATCATATTATCCCCGCCATCTGTTTTGGGTAAACATCGTAGCATCCCTGGATGAATATCACTTCTTCAATATGAGAATCACACAGAAAACGCAGTGTACTCTTATGCGTTTTTGATGCGTTTTCGGTGCGGTTTTTCTTCAGATCGTTGTAGGACCTTGTAGTCTTCTCCATAATTAATTTTAATGCATTTTATAGTATGGTTAGGGAATTGAATGATTAAGGGGATTATTTATTGTTTTAACTCTATGCAATTATTGTAATAAATGTATGCATGACCAGTATATAAGGTATGGGTACCCACTCCACAGATGAGAAATCCACTCCACAGAGTAATAAATCCACAAGCAAAATGGTGGAATGTGGGCGGGCGTATCGTTGGCCACTGAGGAAGGGGCGGAAGATCCCGAAAAGCGTCTGGCGATACAGAGTGAGCGTGCAATCATTTAAAGGAAAACAAAGCCGGTAACCAAAGGAGTAAAGCTAGAAAATCAGCTCGAACCCAAGGACTGGAGGAGCAGTCGCTTAACATTGACGACAACGGAGCGTCCATCCAGTCCCCTAGACAACCAGGTCACGTGGGGCGCCACGCACAGGCCGAGCACACCACGTGGGATGCCGCTGGTGTGCGGCCACCTGGGATCAGCGCTGTGGAGAGACAGCGAAGAGGGGTAAGACCGGGCTCGCATATGAGCATCGCTACTTGTGTTAAGAGATTGTGAGCTACGTAACTATCCAGTGCATGTGAAGTCAGTCAAATTGACTATTGCGGAGGCTGAACAACAAGTGTGCCGGACATTGAATTGTGCTTCATTTGATTGGGACAGTGCCGTTAGGCAGTCATATGCCCCATTAGCATTTTCAGGGACTGGCCACGTCACCATTTGATTGGGATATTGCCGTCACGCGGTCTTATTTTTACTGATTGGTGTATGCTAAAGTGACTGGTGCACGCTTGTATAGTCGCCTCATCCAGCGGGTGTACTGAGTGTTGGCCACACAGTTTCTGTACGAGTGGGGTCCCCATGCCAATTATTATCTATATGTATGTGGTATATGTATGTTTTAATTAATTAATTTTTACAGGTATGTTCTTAGAATTTTAGAATATTAAAGTACATCAATACTATATACACCGTCTGTGTTTCCCTTTTGAGTGTGCCCCCTCACATTTGTTCACACTTCTACTGCTCTCACTGGTCCTGAGGGTGGGACCTGAGGGTGAGCACCTTATCCATACAGAGAGGGGGTGAGCCGCTGTATTTCCTTTACTTCCCGGTGTTGTGAAATTACCATCCTATCTCAAAGATACCTCCCACCTACTAAATATTCTAGACACTTTTCAGTGGGAAGATTACAACTGGGTAACCTTAGACTTGTGTTCTTTGTATAGCAATATACTCCATCCCTTTGGCTTGGAAGCTATTAAGGACACCCTAGCCTCCGATCCAGAAATGACAAAATCACAAGGCTCCTTCATTTTACAGTCTATTAGTTTCATCCTTAATCACAATTATTTCATATTTCAAGATAAAATCTATTGCCAACAGAAAGACACTGCGATGGGGACAAAATTTGCCCCATCGTATGCAAACTTATTCATGGGATAGTTGGAAGAAAAAATAGGCCTCCTCACATATCCCAAAATCAAACTGTATGAAAGATATATCGATGATATCATATTAGTATGGGATGGGGATCATGAGGCACTTTTGGCTTTCGTGAAAAGACTTAATGTAAATAGTTGGAATTTGTAATTTACTCTCGAACATCACCCAAAAGAAGCAGTCTTCTTGGACCTACAACTAAATATAGTGGAAAATCGTATTACAACTAAAACACATTTTAAGCATGTAGACACTAACAGCTATTTAGACTTCAAAAGCTGTCACCATCCTCGATGGAAAAATAACATCCCTTATAGCCAAATGAGGAGGCTTGGAAGAAACTATTCCGACGATAGGGTTTTGAAAGAACAATTAGATATGGTAGGGAAACGTTTCCTAGAAAAGGTATACCTGAAAAGCCTTATCAGCGAGTCTAAAAGGAGAACCCTTATGACTGACCAAAAAGGAAGTCTATCTAAGTCGATAGAAAAACTATGACGCAAAACAGTTCCCCCTTAGTCTAATCACGCTATAACATTAAACACATGGCAATTAGAAACATTCTTATGAAGCATTGGTCGTTGCTGACAAAGGATCCCATCATAGGGAGCATGATCCCACAAACCCCCACCCTCACGTTTTGGAGAGCGAGAACACTGAAAGAAATCGTAGCACCTTCTTGCCCCAAAATAGAGAGTTTGTGGGAAGAACAGATAACTTCAAGGAACACTAGGACTAACTATAGAGTGGGATCCCATATGTGTATGAAATCGAGATTTATTTAGAACAGTGAGTCGAATACTACATCTGCCCCGTTTATTTATAATACATCCCCCTCCATACACTATATTGTGATATAACGGGATATACCCCGACCTTATTCTGTGTGTCCTTATATATACCCCGATACTGTGGTGTATACCTATATATATGTGGGCTTGTTGCACGCGTGCCCCAGGACTACCACTCTGGCCCCATTGACTATAATGGGGACGGACCGACGTTCCGGCAGAAGCACGGCAAACATCCAGAGAGGCGGACAGAATAAAAGTACGACATGTCGCACTTTTATTCTGGCCACCACTCCGCATGTTTGCCGTGCTGCCCCTGGAACTCTGGCCCAACCCCATTATAGTCAATGGAGCCGGAGCGGTTGTCCGGTGGCGCGCGTGCACTAGCGGCAGCACGGATCCGTCAGGCTGTTCACCCGCTGGAACAGCCTGCCGGAGTTCCTTGCTGCTAGTGTGAAACTAGCCTAAAACTATAATAATACAAATATATATATAAGATAGCATGTACTATAAAATTTGCATGAACACTGAAAGCAAATGGTAAAATGGCTGCCTATACATAGGCTGCCTAAATAACAGTAGTAACAACTATATACAAAAGGAAAGCTCTGCTGATGTGTCCTGGAGACTGGAGACTTCTTTCCCAGGAGGCTTTTCACTCCCAAAATGCAGTGCACCACCCACAATGCAGTAGTCTTTGTAACAGAAAAACAAAGTGTAATACAACTTAACACAGCTAGATGGTGCTATAACCACACTAACCACTTCAGGAATACCATGACTCTGGCAGAATTTATTATTATTTTTTTTATTATTAAAGCGCCATTCATTCCATAGCGCTGTACATATGATAAGGGGTGCACATACATAATACAGACAATTGCACTAATCATAAACAAGATGAGTTACAAACTGGTACAGAAGGAGAGAGGGCCCTGCCCGTGAGGGCTTACAATCTACATGGTATGGAAGAAGGACACAGTAGGTGCGGGTTAAGTTTGTCATGGCGGTATAGAGGCAGCAGGGTCACGGGTTGTAGGCTTGTCTGAAGAGGTGGATTTTCAGGTTTCTTTTGAAGGATTCCACTGTAGGTGAGAGTCTGATATGTTGGGGTAGCGAGTTCCAGAGTGTGGGGGATGCACGGGAGATGTCTTGGAGTCGATTGTGGGAAGAGGCAATAAGAGGAGAGGAGAGAAGGAGGTCTTGTGAGGATCGGAGAGTGCGTGTGGGGGTGTATCGGGAAAGTAGCTCAGAGATGTAGGGAGGGGACAGGTTATGGACGGCCTTGTATGTATTTGTTAGTACTTTGAAGTGAATTCGTTGGGCAATGGGGAGCCAGTGAAGGGATTGGCAGAGGGGAGAGGCAGAGGAGTAATAGGGTGAGAGGTGGATTAGTCGGGCAGCAGAGTTGAGGATAGATTGGAGGGGTGCGAGAGTGCTAGATGGAAGGCCACAGAGGAGAATGTTGCAGTAGTCTAGGCGGGAGATAATGAGGGCATGTACAAGCATTCTCGCAGATTCAAAGTTAAGGAAAGCACGGATGCGGGAGATGTTTTTGAGTTGGAGGCGGCAGGTGGTGGAAAGGGCTTGGATGTGCGGTTAAAAGGAAAGGGCAGAATCCAAGGTCACTCCAAGGCAGCGGGCTTTGTTGACTGGGGAGAGTGTGCAGCCATTGATCATGATAGATAGGTCTGTTGGGGGGGGGTTGAACAAGATGGGGGAAAGATTATGAATTCTGTCTTATCCATGTTAAGTTTAAGAAAGCGAGAGGCGAAGAAGGATGATATAGAAGATAGACATTGTGGGATTCTTGATAGTAAGGTGGTGATGTCTGGACCAGAGAGGTAGATTTGTGTGTCATCAGCGTAGGAGTGATACTGAAAGCCATGGGACTCTATGAGCTGTCCCAGGCCAAAAGTGTAGATAGAGAAGAGCAGGGGTCCTAGGACAGAGCCTTGCGGGACACCAACAGAGAGGGAATGAGACGAGGAGGTGGTGCGGGAGTGGGAGACACTAAACATCCGGTCTGTGAGGTATGATGTGATCCAGGAGAGGGCCAGGTCAGTGATGCCAAGAGATGAAACAGTTTGCAACAGAAGGGAGTGGTCAACAGTGTGGAAGGCAGAGGACAGGTCAAGGAGAAGGAGGACAGAGTATTGTTTCTTGGTTTTGGCTGTCAGTAGGTAATTGGTTACTTTGGTAAGGGCAGTCTCGGTCGAGTGGTGGGGTCGGAAGCCAGATTGTAGGCGGTCAAAGAGGGAGCAGGAGGAGAGGTGAGAGGACAGTTCTGAATGGACATGTTGTTCAAGTAGCTTTGAGGCATACGGAAGAAGTGATATGGAGCGATAACTGGACAATGAAGATGGGTCAAGTGAAGGCTTTTTGAGGATGGGTGTAATGGTAGCATGTTTAAAAGCAGAGGGGAAGACACCAGAGTTTAGTGATAGGTTGAAGAGATGAGTTAGGGCTGGGATAAACACTGTGGTGAGGTTAGGGATGAGGTGGGATGGGATTGGGTCAAGTGCACAGGTGGTCAGATGAGATAAACTAGAATCATTTTCAAACCCTGCTGGGCAGTACCCTCCCTGTCTGGCATCAACAGACACCACTACAGAATCCTTCTTTCTTAGCAACCCATTTTGGTCAATGGTGGGATAAAGCTTTTTCAAAGCGCTATCCTTGGAGACTATTTGACCTTTGCTAAGGTAGTCTATTTCCTTAGCATAGCATGTATAGTGCGAATTATTATGTTTTTGGACTTCTAGATTAGCAGCAGTAAAGGCATGTTTGCAGTGATGACAACCTTTGCAGGGCTCCTGGCTCACAGGCAATGTCGATTTATAAAACTGAGCTATATGAACTAGACAGGCTATAGCATGAACGAGCGACATCCAGGTGGAGAACCAGTCAAAACGATGAGATTTGAGTTAGTGGTCTGAAGTCACCGTACGTAGAACAGAGACTTTAGGTCGGTTTTCTTCATCGGCATCTGGCACTACCAATTCAAACGTGTTGGATCTGATGCTACAAGACGTTGAACGGTACAGGAATGCAGGACCCGTAAACCATGCTGTGTCCCTAAGGTGGCTTGGTGCAACAGATCTAGTTGCATGGTCCGTAGGATTATGCTGTGTAGGCACGTAGTGCCACTGTTTAGGACAAGTGGATCTCCTGATCCTTAGCACCTGATTGCAGACGTAGACGTAAAAGCAACTGGTTTTGTTGCAGATATATCCTATACCTTGCTGTCCGTATAAAACTCGACTTCCTCATTTTCAAGGTTCATTCCTCTTGTTATAAGTTCAGCCAACTCCACTGCAAGCACAGCAGTGCAGAGCTCCAGTCTGGGAATCGTGTGTTTGCGGGATGGCACTAGTTTGGTCCTAGTTTGCTAATGACAAATCCTATATGGCATAGTTCTTTGTCGTCAATACTCTTAAGGTATGCTACGGCAGCAATTGCCTTGACTAAAGCATCACAGAAGATATACAGTCTTTGCACCTTCACTTCAGTTGATGGCACGGAAGCATAGGGTGTTGCCAGGTCTTGAAGGCTGGTCAAAGCATCGAGAGACTTCCTCCAACCTGTCCGCAGGTCTTTTTTCTCCGTAGGAAGAGGTTCATCCCAATCAGACGTCTCTGTGTTGAAGTCTCTTAACATAATTTTGTCTTGGACAGTAACAGGTGCTGCGAATCCCAGAGGATCATATAAGCTGTTTATAGTGGACAGAACTCCTCTGCGTGTGAAGGGCTTTTCTTCCTTGCTGATTTGGAAGGTGAATGTATCTGTCTTTAAATCCCAGATAAAACTGAGGTTCAGCTGCATGGGTCGGTGCTAAGATCCAAGTCCTTTAGATCACTTGAATGGTCTTGGGGGAGAAGGCCTCCGTTAACTCACGGCTGTTGGAGGCGATTTTCCGCTAACCTCAAATTAGATAGAGCAAGCATCTCTTGAGCCTTTTTCAGGAGACTGATTGCTGTCTCGTTTGTGGATGTGGATTTCAAGCAGTCATCCACGTAGAAATCTTTTTCCACAAAGGATCTGACATCTGACCCATACTTTGCTTCACCCTCTTGGGCTGAATGTCCATAGATACCATAGATAGAGACTGCAGGGGAAGGACTGTTTCCAAAATTGTGCACTCTCATTCGGTACTCTCCAATGTCTTTATTGGGGTCGTTGTTGCGGTACCAGAAGAGCCTCAAATAGTTTCTATGTTCTTCCTTGAAGAGGAAGCAGTGGAACATCTGTTTTATGTTGGCCTTAAATGCTGCGGATTCTCTATGGAAGCGGAAAAGTACGGTACCTCTAGAAGTCTGTTGTTGAGGTCTGGACCTCACAGTAAGACATCGTTTAGCGAGACGCCTTCGCACCTGGCGCTTGAGTCGAATACTACTCTTTTCTGCCCTGTTTTTTTAGGATGATAGAAGCCAAATATGGGTAAGTACCAACATTCCTCGGAGTCTTGGAACGTGGGTGACATTTCTGCATGGTTGTACTGGAATATTCTTTCCATGAAGGTAAATAAATGTTCTTTCGTCTCTAGTGTCCTGTGAAGTTTATGTTTTAGGGCGATAAATCGACTGTAGATAAGTTCTTTGTTGTTAGGTAAGCTTTGTCTTTGGGGTTTAAACGGTAAAGGTGCGACCCAGCTTTTTGACTTGTCTTTTACTATACCTTGATCCATGATATCCAAGAACAGCCTGTCCTCTATGGACATTGCAACCCTGTTGTTTTCTCTTGTCCTATGGAAGACTGTGCACCCTAAGTGATCTTTCTCACAATCGCAGGCGTAGTCTTCACTGTCGGGTATATAAAGCAAATGCTTTATATACAGTTGCAAGAACAAGTATGTGAACCCTTTGGAATGATATCGATTTCTGCACAAGTTGGTCATAAAATGTGATCTGATCTTCATCTAAGTCACAACAATGGACAATCACAGTCTGCTTAAACTAATAACACACAAAGAATTAAATGTTACCATGTTTTTATTGAACACACCATGTAAACATTCACAGTGCAGGTGGAAAAAGTATGTGAACCCCTAGACTAATGACATCTTCAAGAGCTAATAGGAGTGAAGTGTCAGCCAACTGGAGTCCAATCAATGAGATGAGATTGGAGGTGTTGGTTACAGCTGCCCTGCCCTATAAAAAACACACACCAGATATGGTTTTGCTTTTCACAAGAAGCATTGCCTGATGTGAATGATTCCTTGCACAAACGAGCTCTCAGAAGACCTACGATTAAGAAATGTTGACTTGCATAATGCTGGAAAGGGTTATAAAAGTATCTCCAAAAGCCTTGCTGTTCATCAGTCCACGGTAAGACAAATTGTCTATAAATGGAGAAAGTTCAGCACTGCTGCTACTTTCCCTAGGAGTGGCTGTCATGTAAAGATGACTGCAAGAGCACAGCACAGACTGCTCAATGAGGTGAAGAAGAATCCTAGAGTGCCAGCTAAAGACTTACAAAAGTCTCTGGCATATGCTAACATCCCTGTTAGCGAATCTACGATACGTAAAACACTAAACAAGAATGGATTTCATGGGAGGATACCACAGAGGAAGCCACTGCTGTCCCAAAAAAATAATTGCTGCACGTTTACAGTTTGCACAAGAGCACCTGGATGTTCCACAGCAGTACTGGCAAAATATTATGTGAACAGATGAAACCAAAGTTTAGTTGTTTGGAAGAAACACGCAACACTATGTGTGGAGAAAGAGGCACAGTACACCAACATCAAAACCTCATCCCAACTTTAAAGTATGGTGGTGGGGGCATCATGGTTTGGGCCTGGATGGATTGCTATCATCGAAGGAAAAATGAATTCCCAAGTTTATCAAGACATTTTGCTGGAGAACTTAAGGCCATCTGTCCACCAGCTGAAGCTCAACAGAAGATTGGTGTTGCAACAGGACAAGGACCCAAAGCATAGAAGTAAATCAACAACAAAATGGCTTAAACAGAAGAAAATACGCCTTCTGGAGTGGCCCAGTCAGAGTCCTGACCTTAACCCAATTGAGATGCTGTGGCATGAGCTCAAGAAAGCGATTCACACCAGACATCCCAAGAATATTGCTGAACTGAAACAGTTCTGTAAAGAGGAATGGTCAAGAATTACTCCTGACCGTTGTGCACGTCTGATCTGCAACTACAGGAAACGTTTGGTTGAAGTTATTGCTGCCAAAGGAAGTTCAACCAGCTATTAAATACAAGGATTCACATACTTTTTCCATCTACACTGTAAGTGTTTACATGGTGTGTTCAATAAAAACATGGTAACATTTAATTCTTTGTGTGTTATTAGTTTAAGCAGACTGTGATTGTCTATTGTTGTGACGTAGATGAAGATCAGATCACATTTTATGACTAATTTGTGCAGAAATCCATATCATTCCAAAGGATTCACATACTTTTTCTTACAACTGTATATATTTAAAAAAAGTAACGGATCAAAAAAAAAATTATGCAAATGATATTGATCGGCGAGATGGACATAAATATCTCAAAAAGAGTTCAATCGAGAACCTAATTATTTTGTGCAATCAGTAGAACAGGGTACAAGCGTCTATGCAAAAATATAAATGTTTTATTATACAATAATTTAAAATACAATTGGCTTAGGAGGTGTGGTATTAGGAGTCATGCCAATTGCCCTAGGTGTGAGGCTCCGGATGCAGACTATTTGCATATGTTTTGGTCATGCCCAAAGTTGAAACAATATTGGTGGTCTATTCATGACTATATCCAGAGTAAATTAAATGTGCGGATTCCTTTTTATGGTTGATTTTTGGGTATTGGCAGATCTTGCCAGGGTGGCTTGTTATCAATATAAAAAAAATCTTCTGATTTAGATAATGTTCCTGGCAAGACTCCTAATAGCACGCTCTTGGTTTGCGCGAGAGGCCCCAAGTATTAATACATGGTTAAAATTTGTAGATACCAATAAGACATATGAACATATCCTGTATAAGCAATGAGATATGGAATTAAAATGGAGTAAAATTTGGAGAGATTGGAATAGATAGATTTTCATTCGCTCTCTATCCTTATACATCTTTCCTCGGAGGACTGGTGCCGAAGGAGGACACATCTGGGGTTGGGATGGTGAGGGGTTAGGGTTGGGTTATATGGGGTTGGAAAATGAAGATCACAACTATATGGTGCCAACAAAACACTACTCAATCAACACAAAAATATTATTTAATAAGGCTTTATAATTGTGAGAGATATAAAATCAATGGATAATGCGCAAAAACTCAATCAAGAAAATGAGATACGAGCCCTTGCTCTGCCCAAAATAATGACCAATCTCAGATATGGGGTAGTATTGCAACAAAACTTATAAATTGTTGGCTTTATATCAAACTAGGGAATATAAAGATTCCCAACAGAGTTTCTCCAATATTATCCCCTTTATTCAGTTATATGCATCGTAACTGAAATAAATTGAAAATATGGATGTAGCAACTAACCTTACACGTCCGCAAATGAGCAGGTATCTGGCTAAGTATCAAGCCAATTAATTTAGATCAATACTACATAAAACAAAAATATACATTACCCAAGGGTCAAGTGATGTGCAGAGTCTTGGGGCAGTCAGCTCTCAAGAATTTTTCTGATAATCCAAATCTTTCTCCTTCATTGTTTTTCCTCTTTCTGTCTTTTTTTTTTTCTCTTTTTGGTATCTGGTTTCTTAGCTCAAAACTTATCAGATGAACACACCTTCCTTGTTTGGAACTTTCCAATCATTGTTGGATAGGCGTGTGCATTGATAAGGAACGTGATGTCATAATACTACCCAGAATGCACTTTTGCTACTGGTGTAGTGTAAACTGCTCCTATCTAGGTGGCACTGTTGTATAAGCAATAAGCATCATACCATTAAGAGTTAACTCATACATGCCTGATATTTTCAATACTACACAAGTTAGACAACTGGAGGCCTTGTCTCCGAGCCGAGGGACAAACTTTGATACATGAATGTATACTTTGAGGGACATCTAGACAATTCTCACACTGTGGAATTCATGTTCAGATAAGAAATACAATGAAGACTCTTAATCTGCAGGTGTTCGGTATCTTCTAACTGTCTATAGATTGTTACAATAACACTAATAATGAGTTGCATCAAAAAGGGCATAGATGCCCGTGATGAGAACATAGTCCTACCACTTTACAAATCATTAGTCAGACCACACATGGAGTACTGTGTACAGTTCTGGGCTCCAGTGAACAAAGCAGACATAGCATAGCTGGAGAGGGTCCAGAGGAGGGCAACTAAAGTAATAACTGGAATGGGGCAACTACAGTACCCTGAAAGATTATCAAAATTAGGGTTATTCACTTTAGAAAAAAGACGACTGAGGGGAGATCTAATTACTATGTATAAATATATCAGAGGTCAGTACAGAGATCTATCCCATCATCTATTTATCCCCAGAACTGTGACTGTGATGAGGGGACATCCTCTGCGTCTGGAGGAAAGAAGGTTTGTACACAAACATAGAAGAGGATTCTTCACGGTAAGAGCAGTGAGACTATGGAACTCTCTGCCTGAGGAGGTGGTGATGGTGAGTACAATAAAGGAATTCAAGAGGGGCCTGGATGTATTTCTGGAGTCTAATAATATTACAGGATATAGCTACTAGAGAGAGATCGTTGATCCAGGGAGTTATTCTGATTGCCTGATTGGAGTCGGGAAGGAATTTTTTATTCCCCTAAAGTGAGGAAAATTGGCTTCTACCTCAGAGTTTTTTTTTTGCCTTCCTCTGGATTAACTTGCAGGATGACAGGCCGAACTGGATGGACAAATGTCTTTTTTCGGCCTTATGTACTATGTTACTATGTTACTATCTTTTTGAACGGCACAGTAATCTTCCCATGGACTTACTTCGGCCTATATGAAAATCCATACAAAATGGTGAATATAAATCAACATTGCTCTTAAAGGCAATGAATACCCATTATAATTAAAATAAGTAGATATACATGTTTACACACATGAAAAGCCACAACATCACAGGAGGTATCTGCGAAAGGACAAGGCACAGGAGTGCTGTGTGGTAATTCTTTTATCAGGAAACTGCTGTGATATGGCTGGAATAGGGAAGGATGTCCATTTTCAAGTGTGTTGGCACACTGTTGACTGAGGTCGGCTTGTGTGCTACTCCTAGACAGACATCTCCTATGATGACCCATCCTAAGTCAAGTCTCTGGGCATATGGAGCATTTTGGGGCCATTAAAATCTGTCCTCTAGTTTTATAAACCCGTAGTATGTCTCTCCCAAAGAGTAAGACTATAGGGGCTTCTGGGTCCAGTTCTGGTTTCAGATGAGCTATACGCTTCAGGTGGGGGTGGTATGCCGCTACCTCTGGTGTAGGTATCTTAGACCGGTTGTCAGGAATGTGGTTGCACTCCAGTATGGTTGGCAGGGACAAGCAGGTCTGAACATCTATGGACTCTACCAGTTGCCTTTCTCTACACCGTCTCAACGGTACCAGCACATGTCCTTAAGGAGTAGGGAGAACTGGGCCCTACGATGTTGAAGGTGTCGAAGAAGGTAAATTTAGCTAAAGACCGGTTGCTTTGATCATCTAAGATTGCATATACCTTGATCGCCTTATTTCGGTGACCACCCGGATAAACTCTGAGAAGGTAGATTTTTTTTAGCAGGACTTCCCTCCTACAAGTCCTTTACAGATCTCTGTAGGGTGAGAAGTGACTACTTGGGTATTTATGTCAGTGTCTATCTGCTTTCCGTCATGCTCCTTTGCTTGGGATGATACCTGAGAGGGTGTAAAGCCGTCTTGTGTTTTGTGCTATCGCATTCTATGCATGTCACACTGACTTTACAGTTTCTGGCGAAGTGCGATGTTCTAGTGCAGCACCTGAAGCAGATGTTGTTTTCTTTGAGGAATTATTTGTGGTCCTCTAAAGACTTCTCCCTGAAGGCTCGGCATTTTAGTAGAGGATGTGGTTTCTTGTGAAGGGGGCATTCTTTGGTAAGATCTTTGGGTAAGTTCTTTTCTTGAGAAGACTTAAACTGCCTGTAAGAAAAACCTGTGGAGGCAACATTAGTTTTGTAGACTGCCACTGGTGTTTTATGAAGTTTGACACCAGGGGTAGTGGAACATGACAATGTAAAGTCAAAACTGGGGTCGTTTCTGATCCTTGCCTGTTGAGTAACAAAGTCTACAAACACCGCTAAGGGGGGGGGGAATGATACATTATGAAACTGTTTATAATGGGAATTGTGCGTGATCCACTTCTCTTGTAGCTTATAAGGGAGTATTTAGGCAATCGGATTGACACCTCTGGTGGTGTCCAGGAATAGTGTTGAGCGCGAATATTCGAATTACGAATTTTTTTCTCGAATATCGCAATTTCGAGATTTCGCGAATATTTAGAATATCGTTCTATATATTCGCGAATTCGAATATTCGTATTTTTTTTTTTTATTATAATATTTTTTTTCTTTCCCACTTCTCTAAAGTTGTTCTTACCTGTCCTTTGGATTCCTGGCTTCCTGGCTGCTCCAGTCAGTGGTGTTTTCAACTTACTGCTATATTCCATATTAGCTAAATTACAATCTAATCTATATGTGTATTTTACGAAATTTCGCAAGTTGCGATGCGAGTAATATAACACGAAATAATCGCATGAAGATTTCAATTTAGCACTGCTATATTCCATATTCTAGCCTAATATGGAATATAGCTGTGCTAAGTTAGCACTGCTGTATTCCATACTAGGCTAGAATATGGAATATAGCAGTGCTAAGTTGAAATCTTCATGCGATTATTTAGTGTTATATTACTCGCATCGCAACTTGCGAAATTTGCAAATGTTCTTAATATTGCTCTAACTTCGTCTTTTAGAATATTACGAATATTCTAAAAGACGAAGTTAGAGCAATATTACGAAATTTCGTAAAATACACATATAGATTGTAATTTAGCTTATATAGTGCTATAATCCCTTTTTTTTTTCTCAATTTTTTTTTGCCTCTTCTGAACTTAAGTTTTGTAAAATATGTACACTGTTAAAAAATATTACTATAGCAGTATATTAGCTTAAATACAATCTATGTGTATTTTACGAAATTTCGTAATATTGCTCTAACTTCGTCTTTTAGAAATTTCGTAATATTGCTCTAACTTCGTCTTTTAGAATATTCGTAATATTCTAAAAGACGAAGTTAGAGCAATATTAAGAACATTTGCAAATTTCGCAAGTTGCGATGCGAGTAATATAACACTAAATAATCGCATGAAGATTTCAACTTAGCACTGCTATATTCCATATTCTAGCCTAGTATGGAATATAGCAGTGCTAACTTAGCACAGCTATATTCCATATTAGGCTAGAATATGGAATATAGCAGTGCTAAGTTGAAATCTTCATGCGATTATTTCGTGTTATATTACTCGCATCGCAATTTCGGCTTTTGCAAATGTTCTTAATATTGCTCTAACTTCGTCTTTTAGAATATTACGAATATTCTAAAAGACGAAGTTAGAGCAATATTACGAAATTTCGTAAAATACACATAGATTGTATTTAAGCTAATATACTGCTATAGTAATATTTTTTAATAGTGTACATATTTTACAAAACTTAAGTTCAGAAGAGGCAAAAAAAAAAAATTAGAGGCAAAAAAAGGGATTATAGCAGTATATTAGCTAAATTACAATCTATATGTGTATTTTACGAAATTTCGTAGTATTGCTCTAACTTCGTCTTTTAGAATATTCGTAATATTCTAAGAGACGAAGTTAGAGCAAATCACGAAATTTCGTAAAATACACATATTAGCCTAGCCATAGTCAATTAGCATAGGAACGTTGCCTTATACTATCAAGATAAATAATCGCAATACGCGAAAAAAAAAAAATTATTCGTATATTATTTGCGATAATTGGAATAATTACGAATATTCGATTTAGACGAATATAACACGAATATTCATTCGAATATTCGCGAAATATCGCGAAATCGAATATGGCACCTCCCGCTCATCACTATCCAGGAATTCTAGCCCTGGCAGATCTCCTTCTGCCTGAGCAACCTGTACCTCTATCAACAAGTCACTGAGTTCCCTGAGCTTCTGGTAACCCCTACCCACTATTCTGAGAAAATTATCAATTCTCTTATATAAAGCATTTTCTATAGCTTCTATTGACCCGTAACACTCATCATGTCTTTCCCACACCATCTTTAGGCCTTTGCCCGGATAGGTTATGTCAATGTCTCGGATTCTTTTGGCACGTTCAGCAGACTCGCTTTCAAGCCACTTTACCAAGAGATCTAACTCCTCACTACAGGAAATATCTAAGTCCCTTATGGCGTTCTGGAAGGAGGCTCACCATGCCCTGTAGTTCTCGGGGTGATCGGTGAACTTTATAAGTCCTTTGGTAACCAGCGCCCGTTTAGCAAAGAACTTAGGGAAGTCTGTAGCTGCCTGGTTAGTGCCAATTCTACCCGGTGTGTTGTTGTTATGCTGCGTATGTAATGTAACAACATACCTTTTAGGGGTTTCTGGCTTAATACTGTTCTGACGTGAAGGTTGTCCCTTTAGGTCAAAGCAAAGGTTGTAGCTTCTGTTCTGTAGGGTGTTAGTTGTGGTCAGCATCACTTTGCCGCATACCGTCCTGCTCGAGGCACTGTGGTTCAAGGTAGGATCTTTGGCACTCTGTATATGCTGGCTGATTTACTGGATCATAGTCGTAATCTGTCTTGGGATGCTGATGGACATATTCTGAGACACGCTGTGTTGGATCTTGTTCATCTAGGTCTGGCCCAAGTGCTTGACTGTGTTAATCGGATTCTGGGAACTCCAAGGCATCTAGAAACTCTGCTTTGGCCACTGAGGCTGCGGCTTCTTTCTCTGTGGGGAGTTTCTCCAGTGACGCTTGCAGGCATGCTGTCTCGTCTTCCAGTAACACCTTTTCTTTTTCCTTTGATGCTTGCAGGCATGCTCTCTCTTCTTCCAGTAATGCTCTCTTCTTCCAGTAATGCTCTCTCTTTTTCGTTTGACACTCTCTTTTTCTTTAGTTACATATCTTGTGCAGGAAAGGAAGACCTTACTTTTGCAGCCTCAGCTTCTGTATGAGCGAGAGCAGCCTTTTCTCTTGAGTATTTGCTAGAGCAGCTTGCTTGTGACACCTGGTCCTGTATGATGATGCCTGGCTAGCGGACATTGTGTGCCTTTTGCTGGCTGTTTAATGTCTCTGTGCAGACTCAGATTAGGTAGGAACAGACTTTGGCGTGGTCTAGATCATGCTGCACTATAGCTATTTTTCTATAGGGAATTTAATTGTATTCATAGTGGACCCTTGAAAGGTTAGACTTTTCTATGTATGTGGACTTTTCTATGTTTACACAAACTCTTGCTTCTGCAATTTTAGTATTTGTTCCTTTTAAATTCCTTGTGTATTTAAATCTGCATAAAATACATGTTTGTTATCCCTTTCTGTCTCAAGTGAGAAATTGCAACTTTCATTACACACATTGAAAAGGGTATTGGAGAGGCCAAGCACCATGACATTCCAAACGGTAGATGTCTCCTTTCCGTTTGAATTGCAGTAGACGTCTGTGCTTTTGTGGCACATATGGAAAGCATATTTTGTATTTATCTTTATCAGATACATGTTTTTTGGAGAAGAAAAAATAAATCTGTAATGCTCTCCATATGAAACTTATTTGTCTTTTAAAAATCTGTCTACAGCTTTTACGTTTAATACTGGTCTAATTGACACGTCTGGTTTTGGAACTGGGAAAATACAACATCCAGTCCTTTTTCCTTCTGGCTGTTCTGAATACTTTCCCGTGAGCCCTGGCAGTGTCTAGACACTGTTTCGTATGGAATGACAGCTTTATTCAGGAAAGGAAACATCTTCAGTGGTTTGTAAGCCATTTCTCATCATATTTATGACCCAATGGTCTGTTGAGATCTTTTCCCTCAATTCTTTGTAATTCCGGGAAGGAATGGATATTTCAGCTTTACGGAATAGGTTTTTTGTAGGTATTTGGCTTTGATGGCTTTCGGGATTGTCCCTGTGAATCCCGGGTCTGCCCCAGGGACTTCTGTGAGAGAGTTTCTGAACGAAAGGGTCTGAGTGAATAGGCATTTTCCTTTCCGCAAATGACTTGCATGTTCTGTAGTTCATTTTAACCTCATGTATGAACTGTGGACTGAACAGATAACTATTTTCCAAATTAGGGTATTCATGAGACCTTGGGGCTAAATCTGCTATTCCCGCTGATGTAATCCAACAAGCTCTTCTGACATTAGTAATATAGTTAAAGGATTGTCCTATGATAAGGACTGCTCTACTAGCAGCCTTTATTAAAGCTAATTTTGATTAAATAAAGATTTTATATTCCTGTTCTGCTTTATCTAGCATAAACTGTAATGCAAACATCTGCAAATTTATATTGAATATTGTTCCGTGTCTGGTTAGTTATCTCATTAGGGAATAACTGTCGAGTAAGGCCACATGCACACGAACATTGTTTTGGTCCACATCCGAGCCGCAGTTTTTGTGGCTTGGATGCGGACCCATTCACTTCAATGGGGACGCAAAAGATGCGGACAGCACTCCATTGCTCTGATCCGTGGTCCGCCCAAAAAATATAACCTGTCCTATTCTTGTCCGTTTTGCGGACAAGAATAGGCAGTTATTTTAATGGCTGTCCGTGCCATTGCGGAACGCACATGGACGCCATCCGTGTTTTGCGAATCCGCAATTTGTGGACCGCAAAACACACAACGTTCATATGCATGAGGCCAAATTGATAGAAGGGTCTATGTCTGGGGAGATCAGAGCCTGAATGTTTATGTCTATAAAATTTCTGAGGATTTATTTCAATTTTTTATCAAAGAAGATCAAAATGCTATCTATGCAAACTGTTTCACCTCAGATATGGCCCATCTGTGAGAAAATCATTTTGATGGTGGAGTTCCACCTGACAAACCAACTTAACATTAGCATCTCACTTAATTTCCCTCTTTCAGAGGAAGCAGTGGACCGCGTTACCATTTCTGAGCCCTAGTCAACTTTAGATTTAGAGCTGCAGCAACCATATTGAAGTAAACTGTTTGAGGCGAACACCTCTTTACTGCTGTGAGGTATATTGCTGAAATGCATTTTTTTGTCCTGGGCAGGTGTTACATTTATTATTTAAAAAAAAAAAACTTTTTTTTATACCTCAAACAAGGTGTTCCACATGTCTGAGGAGAATTCTCCTCAGTGCATTTGATCTGCATTATTTCTTCATCCGAGAAAAATGTATAGGATAATGGGGACCAGTTTCTTGAGCTTTTTTAGGCATCCTGAGAGAGATGTGGGTACCTCCCAATAGATGTTGATACTGCTATGGAGCCACTATGACCCACACCCATCACCGCCAGAAAACATTCTGAGGGCAGTACTTGCTCTCATGAGACCTCCCCGCGAGATTTCACTGACCAAGTGTGGTCTTGCTAGATCTCACTTTTCTTTCTATGCAGAAGAGACACAGCTGCCTGCACCTAATAGCTGGTGCCATGTAGCTACCTCCCGTGGAACAAATGTTGTTTTTACAGGGTTTGGTAATCCCATCAAAAGCTAGATGACATTCCTTTTAGTGATACCAGAAGTTTAATGTGTCCAAAAATTTACCATTATTGGAGAAAGTAGAAAAAGGAAAATATTTCTACTCTTTGGAATGACACCATCATAAAACAGGTCAACATGAGTGACTGAAAGATAGGACAGCAACAAGGGTTATGGGAAAACACAACCAATTATGTTAATAAAAAAAAATCCAGTTCTCAACACATCTGTGAAATAACTACCACAGTGCAGCACAGAATACCCCCTCCCAGCAGCATTGTGCCTCGACCACCCCTTCCCGACTGGGAGCAACATTGTCCTGCTAAGCAACCCCCTCCTCAACTGGCAGCAGTATTATTCCATGGTCACCTTGCACCCCCACTGGCAGCAGTATTGTCCACATTTCAGTTTTTCATCCCTCGCAGGCTGGCAGGAGCAGTAGAAGTGACTGTGGAGTTGAAAGGTGGAAGGAAGGTGTCTTTTCTGTACTCCTCCTCTATCATCTCACTGAGTGAAGGACCTGTCATGATGACATTGGAGGTTCCTCAACCCTTCTAACCTCATAACTACATTGATAATCAGTACAGTTTTTATTTTATCATGTCAGGGGCCATTTGCCATACCAGTAGGTGTGATTATCAGTCAGGGCTTGGAGATCAGTACTACACTGGTAATTTTATATTAGTAAATTGCATGCATTACTATGTGCTACACATTAAAGTAGGTATAAACTGACTAGCAAAATGGTAACAATGTTTCGAACTTTTGAAGTTACATAACAACAAGAATCTGCATAACTAATCATACGCTATATAGTTGCAAGTCCAATTTATGTATGAAATAGCCAAGATGATTGTCTATAAAATGATAGTAGTCTCACGTTTGAAGCTGTAGTGGATGGTGAGATATGGGGCCTGAAAGTCAAAAGTTCAAAACATTGATTTGTTACCCTTTTGCTCGTCAGTGTATACTGTCTAGCCCCTTTAAATATAGGGTTTATTATGTACACGTAACACTGACTGCATATAACTTGTGTGAGATATAACCATATTGTGTCATGTTTAATCTGGAATGTAAAGAGTAAAGATCAGTCAGTGAGCACTTCTGAGCATGCATATTTAATTTCAATGTGGAGAGAGTAATTAGTGGCTGCCAGACACTTTCAGCAGTGTCTGATCTCTATTGGAAAACAAACGCTAGACATATTGAAATCCATTTCATATTGATGGAGAGCTGGAAGAGCAATTCCTCTGAAATTGTCAGATTAGTCTGACTTTCATCTATTATGTGCAGGGGTGTAACTACCATAGCGGCAGACTATGCTACTGCTATGGGGCTCAGGGCTTAAAACTTGGTCAGGACACTACCCTCCAAAGAAAGAACTTTTAGCAAATGAAGTAGTGGAAAAATGGCCCAAGGGTCATTGAAAAGGATTTAGGGAGAAACTGAAACCCTTCTATCCTGTGTGGGGGGCCTGGTTTGATCCTTTCTGTGGGGCCCTTACTTCTCTATGTACGCCACTGATTTTGTGTATTATATGTATTAGATGCAGCTTAATACCTGAAACTTTTTTGGGGGAAAGTCCCTACTTTTTAGCAGTCTATTCAAATGACATGGCGTCCACATATTGTCCGATTCATATTAGTTTCTATGGAAGTAAAAATGACTGGTTTGTTGAGCTGAAACACTGAAAAAGTGAGAGTTATACTCATCAGTTAATGAATCATATTATGACTAAGTTTTCTTCTCAGCCACAGTGAGTAGAAAGTATACCTTATGACAGTACGATGTGTTAGGCAGTATGACCATACCTTGGTAAATATGTAAAATTGAAAAATTTGTTGAAACTAATCTTCTTCCAACAGTAACATTAGTCTATCCTGGTTTAAAAGCTAAAATGAGTTTTGTTGATAAGGTTATCCCTGTATACAATATCTAACATGATTCCAAGATAGGAGTTTCACTTCAGTAATGACATATGTTCTTATGTGACTGGAAAAGCTTCCTCTCATGTCTTCAAAGAAAAGTCTTTTTGATGCTTTGCACTTCTTATGTACATGATGTGGCTGAAGAACAATCAATTTGGACTAATAATGCAAAAACACTTTAAACAATAATACAATACAAAACCCCATGATGGCCAAAAACAGGACCATTTTCCAAAATCGTCTTCACTCCCTTCCCTGAGCCGTAACTTTTTTAATTTTCTGACCACATAGCTTAGAGATTGTTTTTTGCGGGAAAATGTAGTTTCTAATGGCACCATTTAATATTGTGGAAAGGTGGGAAAACATTCCAAATGGGGTAGAATGGAAAAAAAAAATGCACAGTTCTGCCACAGTTTTATGGGTTTAGTTTTTATGGGGTTCTCTATGAGGTAAAACTGACCTGTTACCTTCATTCTCCAGGTCAGATCAAGCAGTTGTGTTGAAGACTCATCTATAGTTTTTATTGATACCATTGACACTGACCTTTTGATCACTTTTTTATTCAAATTTTTGAGGAGGTGAAGCAAAGAAAAAATGTGGTCATTTTGGATTTTTTCCCTTTACGCAATTAACCATATGGGATAAATACCTTTATATTTTAATAGTCTGGACCTTTGGGAGAAGACAGTGCCTATGATAATTCATTGCAGTCTATGGGGCCAGCGATCTTTCAAATCCATTTTTAAAATTCCCTAAAGGGATCTAAAATATGTGTAAAAAAGTAAAAAAAAAATATATATATAAAAATTCTAATCACCACCATTTCCCAAAATAAAAATAAACAAAGAAAATTTAATTAGCATTTCTGTGTCCCAAAAGGCCTGTCATATTAAAATATGAATCTATTTATCCCATACAGTGAATACCATAACAGAAAAAAAAAATGGCTGATTTGACTTTTTTTCGGCACTTCACCTCCCGTAGAATTGAATAAACAGTGATCAAAAAGTCAGACACACTGCAAAATGGTATCACTGAAAACAGATCACCCCAGAAAATATGAGCTCTCATACAGCTAAATAGACATAAATATTAAAAGTTATAGGTGTCAACATATGGCAATGCAAAGAAAAAAATATTTTTCGAAAGTTTTTTTTCCAGTAATAAAACAAAATAAAAACGACATACTGTATATTACTGTGCTATCATCATACTTGTACTGACCTGGATAATGAAGATAGCCAGTCCGCTTTACTGCTTAGGGTACTTTCACATTAGCATCAGGGTAGTCCGGCCGGCTGTTCCGCCGGGTGAACAGCCTGTCGGATCTGTCCTGTCGCTAGTTCAAGTGTGCCCCCGGACTGCTGCTCCGTTCTTTTTGACTATAATGGGGGCAGGGGGCAGAGGTCCTGGCAGCACATGGCGAGAGGCAGCCGGACTAAAAGTACTGCATGGTCGTAAATTGCTGTATGGGCACAACGTAGGGCTCAAAAGTGAAAGAGCACAATATGGTTTTTGGAGGCCAGATTTCTTTGTGATAATTTTATGTTGCCATGTCATGTTAGAAGCCCCCTGATGCACCCCTACAGTAAAAACTCCCAAACAATGACCCCATTTTGGAAACTACAGGATAAGGGGACAGTTTTATTGGTACTATTTTGGGGTACATATGGTTTTTGATCGCTCAATATAAAAAAAAATTGTGAGGCAAGTTTTTATTTTTTGTGTTTTTTTACAGTATTCAGCAGACAGATAATTTTTATAGAGCATGTCGTTATGTACTTCATAATACCAAATTTGTCTATTTTTATTTTTTATAAAATGTTTGTGTCTCATGTTCATGGTATGTGGTTGTGTCACCATTTTCTTGAAGCCATATATTTTTTTTAACGTTCTCCCGTACGTCCTTTTCTAGGGGCTTGTTTTTTTGCAGGAAGAGAAGACATTTTTATTGGTACTATTTTTGGGTTCATTATTACACTGTTTTGGGGCAAGGTGACAAAAAAAAATGTCTGTTTTAACACCGTGTTTATTCCATTTTTTTTACGACAGATAACGTGATATTTTTATAAAGCAGGTTGTTACAGACGCAGAGATACATAATGTCTTTTTTTGTTAAGTTTTACGCAGTAAAAGCATTTTTTAAAACACATGTTGCCATTTTCAGGTAAGGTGACCAAAAATGGCAGTTTTGACCCTTTTTTTTTGCAGTTTTTTTATGGCGTTCACCTGATGGGGTGGATCATGTGATATTTTTATAGCATTAAGAATATTTTTTGCAGGTACGCACTCCTATAGTATATATATTCCAAAAAGAGGGAAAGCACTACTATCTAGGTTTTGGCTATTAGGCCACTCATTCATCATTCTTATCCCCTGATGATTCTGCCACAGAATTGTGACAGAAGAAACTCGTCAGGTTTTTGGGAGTAAAAGTTTTTAGGGTCAGCTATCCAGGGTCAGTCATCGATAAGTGGGGTCGTTCCAACAGGGGGCGATACCTCCGCATTTAGGTGGAGGTTTTCTCCACTTTTAGGTAGGGACCCTTAGTATTATATGGCCAGATCTCCCTCATTTTTCTAATTTTGTCATCTTGAACCCCCTGGAATATCTGCAGTGAAAGGACTACATTCACAGCCTGAGCAAAAGAATACAAGACCGGGAGCTTTGGAATCCTTGAACTGGATCCAGCTCAGACGTCCATAGTATTCTACGTCTAAACCGTGAGTGGTCATATATGACTCAGTGTGTTATCTATATGTCCTAGGTACTGCATATTCTGTCTATGTACTCCGCTAGATAATCATCTGCATCTATATTGTCTTGTGGGATTTATTTTATTTATCATCTTATATAAAAGTTAAGTTTTAAAGTAGGTTTAATTTTTCAGTGACTTACAGATTATATACCTACCCAAATATGCATTAACATTACTGTGATTTGTTTCATTATGGCCATGTTTTCTTATGGGTCCCATAAACACAGACCAATGGTTGGTAGATGCATCACAGGTTTTCTCCGAAATAAGCAATGTGAATGAAGATGTATCGGGCAATTTAAAATCACTATTTAAGGATCTCAATACTTGTTATAGAGATAACATAAAATCTTGGTGGGAAACCCAGTCCCTGGAGAATTACATTAAGTCCGAGATAGTTCCCAGGGGCCTACGGATTTTTATCACACCAGCAATTAGGTCACAAACACCAAACTTATTAACGAAGTGGGAGCAAACACTCACTGAGAGCTCATTGAATCTAATGAGACTACTACTGGCTGAAGAGAAGATGACTCTCGAATGTACCTCATCCAAACTAAACGAATTAATAGAACAGACACTTAAATTTAAAAATGACCCTGATTTCCCTAGGAAGGAGAGCAACCTTCAAACATCTGTAGAAAAATACCACGCCTCTATCAAAGAAAGAAAACAAACAATATAAAAAAGATCTTCTAGAATTTAAAGAAAAACGTGCTTATAACCTTACAGGGGATAAAAATAAGTCTAATATAAAAGAGGTATCCTCATCAGAAATAGAAACATCAGATACAGATAGATCTGTTGATTTCTCTTTTAGAGGCAGACCCAGATATAGGGGAAACAGAGGGCAGAGAGGCTCTAGAAATAAAAGATGGGGAAATCAAAACAAAAGCGACCAGAAAAATCCAGAGGAACAGCATTCGTCTGGATCATCTGGATTGCCCTCAAATTTTTTAGAATCGGGGGGAACCCCATACCACTTAAGGGATCGCCCCAGACAGGAGAAATAGTCAGTAATACTAGTGGTCAGATTATCAATTTAACTAAAAAAACTCTCACCGGGGTGGAGCTGTCCGTTCTTGCCAGGGGAATATCCTTCATACCCACCACCAGATATAACTCCTTCTCATGGTCGTAAATTGAAATGGAAAAAAATATTTCAAACACAACGACCAAGGAGAGAGTATAAAATTGGATATCTGTGTGGAGGATGTGCCCCTGGCGACAGCGATGACGGACCTCCTTAGGGAGGGAGAAAGGAAGCCCGGAGAAGGCCCCCATACAAATCTTAAATTAAAGAGTACCAGACCCCATCCACAAATGGAAACAAATAGTATAGATTTATTCCTAAATATAGTTACCAAAGAACTAGATAAACTAGAAAAAAAAACAAATCAGAGAAAATCAAATATCGAACCTAGAACGAGATGAAATAGAAGCTATGGTTAGAATTGAAAGGGACCATGACATCATAATAAAATCCTTGGATAAAGAAGGTAATTTGGTTATGATGGAACATCATGAGTACAAACGTATGTGTTATGCCATTTTAAATGACAGCAAAGGATATAATACACTGAGAATGGATCCTACACCTAGATTCTATGGGAAACTAGAAACCATGCTCCTGGAGGCCTTTGAGGCAAAACTGATATCTAGTGATGAGATGAGATTTATGTTGAAACCATATCCCCAAATCCCAACATTCTACACTATACCCAAAATCCATATATATATTGATCGAATTTTGAGGTCCTTTGTTACATCACTTCCTTCTTATATACATCTGATCTGCTGACTAAAATTGATGGTTTACATCTGGAGGAGGGCACTTTACTTGCATCCATAGATGTAGAGGCATTATACAGCAATATACCCCACGAACTGGGCCTAACTGCTGTGAACGATTTTTTAAAAAAGCAGGGGCACCCAATACACTACGCATAACCATTTTGTACTGGAGCTTATGGATTTTGTCCTAACAGACAATTATTTTTTGTTTGATTCCGAATTCTTCCACCAGCTCAGGGGCACAGCTATGGGGAGCGCCTGTGCCTCCACGTATGGAGGAGAGTGTCTGGACACCCAGGATAGCCTTCTGGGGCCACTGTATTGATGATATCCTCATTTTGTGTAGGGGCCCCAGGGGGCTATTCTCGGATTTTCTGGCTGATCAAAATAAAAATCAGATCGGTATGCACTTTACATCAGAGATTAATGATAAGGGTCTGGCCTTCCTGGATTTATATATATTCCTTAACAATGGTAGCATTAGAACTAAAACATACAGAAAACCCACGGCAACTAATAGTTTGCTGAGATGGGAAAGTCACCATCCTTACAATCTTAAGTGTGGCATACCCAAGGGGCAATATCTAAGAATTCGTAGAAATTGCAGTAACAAAAGTGACTTCTATGAACAAGCACGAGATCTAAAGATTAGATTTAACCAGAGGGGGTTCCCAGACCAGCCACTACATAGAGCCTTCAAGTCAGCAGAAAATGCTAGAAGAGTAGATTTACTTAACCCAGGAAAAGGGAAGAGAATAGAGAAGGAAAAAGACCCAACTTTTCGTATAATAGGAACTTTCGACAATTGTAACAAGGAGGTCAGAGACATTTTGAAAAAATATCGGGAGATGCTTTGTCTAGATCCAGATATAGGAGACATGCTCCCTATGTACCCAGCCATAACATATAGAAAGGGAAGATCCCTTGGAGACTGATTTATTCACAGCCATTATACTCCCATCCCAAGACAGAAGACCCACTGGTACCTTCCGTTGTGGCACATGTATAGCTTGTCCTTTTATTCATCAAACCAAAAGCTTTACTAGTAACACAGCCAATAAGACATACACAAGTAGGGTCTTCGCCAACTGCAAAACTACAGGGGTGGTGTATTTGATTAATTGTACCTGCGGACTACAGTACGTAGGAAAAACAAAAAGAGAGTTCACAAGAAGGATTGGGGACCATTTGGGCGACATAAGGAATAAAAAAGATACAGCCATCGCCAGACATGTTCGCATCTTCCATGATGGCAATGATAAGGCAATTAGCTTTTGTGTGGTGGAGGTGGTTCGCCCTTCACCTAGATGTAGGGAGCTCAACAGGAGGATTCTGCAGAAGGAGGTGGAGTGGACTCACAGACTAAAAACTGTGAGTCCACTGGGCCTCAATGAGATCCTCTCTTTTGGATGTTTTATTTGACTTCTCTGTTCGTCATTGCTTTTTAGGAGTTTACCAAAATACCTCTGTGTACATAATATATATATAATATGAATTGATCCGTTGGAAACAATGATTTATATCTAACCAAAAAAGGTTTAATAACTTTGATCCTGGGGTGATTTAGGGAACCATTGGATTGACTGATGGGAATAAATACACAATCATCTTTCTCCCTCTGATCACCTATCCCCGTCTATATGTATTTAGATTTGGCCAATATTTATAAATAAGCATTCACATGATGAACCGTATATTCCAACGAAGCACTAACTACTTATCTATATGCAAACTTAATTTCCTGTAATGGTTTGCAATAATTACAAGACATGTATTCGGTTTGCGGTTCATATGCGTTCCATCTGTCTAAAGGTGCTTCCACTTCCTGCCGATGTAATGCGCACATGACCTGCGCCCGGATCTGCGTTCCAGATGCGGTTCACGCACAGGAAGCACTGTCTCTGATTAAACAGATGCACTTCCGGGACGCTTGGTGATGACATCAGTTGCATTCCACCACTCGTTCTAACTGCGGAAGATGGCTCCGCCTGGAACGCACGCCAGAATGCACACGCCGGTAAGGGGTTATCAATTGATTTATGGGGTATTTATCAGCAGCAGTGCAAGGTATAAGTCTGGACTACAATTTACTTACCTGGGAAGACCAGCACTACTATCCAGTTTTTGGCTATTAGGCCACTCATTCATCATTCTTATCCCCTGATGATTCTGCCACAGAATTGTGACAGAAGAAACGTGTCGGGTTGTTTTTGGGAGTAAAAGTTTTTTAGGGTCAGCTTTCCAGGGTCAGTCATCGATAAGTGGGGTCGCACCAACAGGGGGTGATACCTCCGCATTTAGGTGGGGGTTTTCTCCACTTTTAGGTAGGGACCCTTAGTATTATATGGCCAGATCTCCCTCATTTTTTTCCTCTTGAACCCCCTGGAACATCTGCAGTGAAAGGACTACATTCACAGCCTGAGCAAAAGAATAGAAGACAAGGAGCTTTGGAATCCTTGAACCGGATCCAGCACAGATGTCCATAGTATTATACGTCTCAACCGTGAGTGGTCATATATGACTCAGTGTGTTATCTATATGTCCTAGGTACTGCATACCCTGCCTATGTACTCCACTAGATAATCATCTGCAGCAATCCAAAACATATATTGTCTTGTGGGATTTATTTTAATTATCATCTTATATAAAAGTTAAGTTTTAAAGTAGGTTTAAATTTTCAGTGACTTACTGTGAGGTATATTGCTGAAATGCATTTTATTTTCCTGGGCAGGTGTTACATTTATTATTAAAAAAAACTTTTTTTTTTTTTTTTTAGCCCCTAACTTATACCTCAAACAAGGTGTTCCACATGTCTGAAGAGAATTCTCCTCAGTGCTTTTGAATTGCATTATTTCTTCATCCGAGGAAGATGTTGAGGAGAATGGGGACCAGTTTCTTGAGCTTTTTTAGGCATCCTGAGAGAGATGTGGGTACCTCCCAATAGACGTTGATGCTGCTATGGAGCCACTATGACCCACACCCATCACCGCCAGAAAACATTCTGAGGGCAGTACTTGCTCTCAAAAGACCCTCCCCGTGAGATTTCACTGTCCAAGCGTGGTCCTGCTAGATCTCACTTTTCTTTCTAATAGCAGAAGAGACACAGCTGCCTGCACTTAGCTGGTGTTATGCGGCTACCTAGCTGGTGTTATGCGGTTACCTCCCGTGGAACAAAAGTTGTTTTTACAGTGTTTGGGAAAGCCCATCAAAAGCTAGATGACATTCCTTTTACAGATACCAGAAGTTTAATTTTTCCAAAAATTTACCATTAATAGAGAAAGTACAAAAAGTAAAATAATACTACTCTTTGGAATGACACAATCATAAAACAGGTCAACATGAGTGACTGGAAGATAGGACAGCAACAAGGGTTATGGGAAAACACAACCAATTACGTTAATAAAAAAATCTTTAGTTCTCAACATATCTGTGAAATAACTACTACAGTGCAACACAGAATACCCCCTCCCAACAGCATTGTGCCTCGACCACCCCTTCCCAACTGGGAGCAACATTGTCCTCCTAAGCAACCCCCTCCTCAACTGGCAGCAGTATTATTCCATGGTCACCTTGCGCCCCCACTGGCAGCAGTATTGTCCACATTTCAGTTTTTCATCCCTCGCAGGCTGGCAAGAGCAGTAGAAGTGACTGTGGAGTTGAAAGGTGGAAGGAAGGTGTCGCTTCTGTACTTCTCCTCTATAATCTCACTGAGTGAAGGACCTGTCATGATGACATTGGAGGTTCTTCAACCCTTCTAACCTCATAACTACATTAATAATCAGTACAGTTTTTATTTTATCATGTCAGGGGCCATTTGCCATACCAGTAGGTGTGATTATCAGTCATGGCTTGAAGATCATTACTACACTGGTAATAAGTTTATATTAGTAAATTGCATGCATTACTATATGCTACACATTAAAGTAGGTATAAACTGACTAGCAAAATGGTAACAATGTTTCAAACTTTTGCAGTTACATAAGAATCTGCATAACTAATCATACGCTATATAGTTGCAAGTCCAATTTATGTATGAAATAGCCAAGATGACTGTCTATAAAATGATAGTAGTCTCACGTTTGAAGCTGTAGTGGATGGTGAGATATGGGGCCTGAAAGTAAAAAGTTCAAAACATTGTTACCCTTTTGCTCGTCAGTGTTTACTGTCCAGCCCCTTTAAATATAAGGTTTAATATGTACACGTAACAGAGACTGCATATAACTTGTGTGAGATATAACCATATTGTGTCATGTTTAATCTGGAATGTAAAGAGTAAAGATCAGTCAGTGAGCACTTCTGAGCATGCATATTTAATTTCAATGTGGAGAGAGTAATTAGTGGCTGCCAGACACTTTCAGCAGTGTCTGATCTCCATTGGAAAACAAACGCTAGACATATTAAAATCCATTTCATGTTGAGGGAGAGCTGGAAGAGCAATTCCTCTGAAATTATCAGATTAGTCTGACTTCCATCTATTATGTGCAGGGGCGTGACTACCATAGCGGCAGACAAAGCGACTGCCATGGGGCCCAGGGCAAGACGTGACCCAGACTTAGTTGGGATTATTTCCTTTTCTACTGGAAGTGAAAACTTGGTCAGGACTCTACCCTCTAAAGAAAGAACTTTTAGCAAATGAAGTAGTGGAAAAATGGCCCAAGGGTCATTAAAAAGGGTTTAGACAGCAACCGAAACCCTTCTATCCTGTGGGGGGGGGGGGGGGGCTGGATTGATCCTTGCTATGGGGCCCTTACTTCTCTATGTGCGCCACTGATTTTGTGTATTATATGTATTAGATGCTGCTTAATACCTGAAACTTTTTTT
Organism: Bufo gargarizans; assembly: GCF_014858855.1. Classification (NCBI taxonomy): domain Eukaryota; kingdom Metazoa; phylum Chordata; class Amphibia; order Anura; family Bufonidae; genus Bufo; species Bufo gargarizans. The sequence continues at coordinate 152,516,156 of NC_058086.1, read as the reverse complement.
TGAGAAAGTCCCTACTTTTTAGCAGTCTATTCAAATGACATGGTCGTCCACATATTGTCCGATTCATATTAGTTTCTATGGAAGTAAAAATGACTGGTTTGTTGAGCTGAAACACTGAAAAAGTGAGAGTTATACTCATCAGTTAATGAATCATATTATGACTAAGTTTTCTTCTCAGCCACAGTGAGTAGAAAGTATACCTTATGACAGTACGATGTGTTAGGCAGTATGACCATAACTTGGTAAACATGCCAAATTGTAAAATTCGAGAATGTGAAATCAATCTTCTTCCAACAGTAACATTAGTTTATCCTGGTTTAAAAGCTAAACTGAGTTTTGTTGATAAGGTTATCCCTGTATACAATATCTAACATGATTCCCAGATAGGAGTTTCAGTTCAGTAATGAGATATGTTCTTATGTGACTGGAAAAGCTTCCTCTCGTGTCTTCAAAGAAAAGTCTTTTTGATGCGTTGTACTTCTTATGCACATGACGTGCTTGAAGAACAATCAATTTGGACTAATAATTTGAGTTAAGCAGACACCTGGATGTTCGGGTTCGACGGGTTCGGCCGAACTTTAGAAAAAAAGTTTGAGTTCGGGACCGAACTTGACCCGAACATGGAAAGAGCTAGAGGGCTGCAAATGGCATCATAATGTGGTTAAGAGCATGGCAAATGTGGATAGGGAAATGACTTTAAATAACATAAAATACGTACAAATAAAAAATAATAATCTTGATCTAGGACGACGAGGTCCATATGGAGTACGAGGTCGAGGAGGCGGTGGATGTGGCGGTGTAGGTGGAAGCGGTGGTGGAGGAGGAGGAGATAGTCTACACTGCTTTTTGGTTTTAAATTTATTTATATATTTTTTAATTAGGGTACACCCCAAAACATTGGGAAATATAACCTCCAGTCATGCTAAACACACGTTCAGACAATACACTGGCCGCAGGGCAGACTTTGGCACCTCCAAGGCTTAAAGGGCAAGCTCAGGCCATGTGCCCAATTTGGAGACCCAGAAGTTGCAGGGGGCAGACCCATCAGTCAGTTCGTGTAGGCATTTGCAAGGAGGTAGTGACGATAAATAACAATACAGGACTCTTAAGATGCCCTGTTATTTGAAGAATTAATTATAAACATTTTTAACCATACAGGGAATGTCAATGCGGTATTTTGGATTAGGTAACGTCAGACAGGAGAGGCCCTGCTGCCGCTTTGTTGACTCTAGATAACTTCTGCCTGATCGCACATCCCTGTGACGTCCACCATCCATTTGGATATCTTCTTTATCAACTTTGGATGTTCTTTTCTAAACCTACCATGTTGATCATGGTTATTGGCGAATCAGAGTTCCACGCCAAAGAGGGAGCGTGAGAAAGAGAGACCACATCCAAGGGAGATAAATGCATCAAATTTAATTTTCATCGAGCGGAAATATGGGAAATGTTATTAAAGCAGAAGGATCAAAGGAAAGGTCCAATTAAAGCGAATTTTAGAAATTTAAGTCCCTGTCACCTTTGCAGAGTAGGGATTTTTCATCGCCAGAAATTGGTTAATGTCACCCACAAATGGAACAGATTATTTTTAAAAATTTCGGTCCCTGTCACCTATGCAGAGCAGGGGTTTATTCACGTCAAAAATTGTAAAATGTCAACCCAAGAATGAAACAGAAAAATTTGTGAAATGTATTAATCTGTCTACTAGGTAGAGCAGGGGTCTATCACAGCCAAAAATTGGTGAATTTCACCCGAAAATGTAACAAACCAATTAGTGAAATAACATAAAATAAAATACATACAAATTAAAAAAATAAATAGAATTGATTTATGAGGTGGAGGTCCATATGGAGTATAAGTTTGAGGAGGCGGTGGACGTAGTGGTGTAGGTGGAAGCGGCGGTGGAGGAGGAAGAGGTAGCGAACACTGGTTTTTGGTTTTTAATTTATTTTTATTTTATTCGTGTGCACCCCAAAAGAGTGGGACATATAAAAAATACAACAATTGCGCTGTAGTACAGTCCTGATCAAAAGTTTAAGACCACTTGAAAAATGGCAAAAAATCATATTTTACATTGTTGGATCTTAACAAGTTTCCAAGTAGCAACAAGAAGAAATGAGAGTGGGACAAAACATTTTTTGAGCATTTAATTAATAGAAAATAACGATTAAACTGAAACATGCTGTTTTTCAGCTGATCAAAATTTTAGGACCACATGCTTAAGGACCAAATCTGTGCAAAGATGTGGATTTATTGTCATTTTCTGTCAGGTAGTCACACGTTGTGATGGCAAAGGCAAAAAAACTCTCCCTTTTTGAATGTGGTCGGGTTGTTGAACTGCATAAGTAGGGTCTCTTACAGCGCGCCATCGCTGCTGAGGTGGTACACAGTAGGACAGTCATTTGGAATTTCTTAAACGATCCTGAGGGTTATGGAACAAAAAAGTCAAAAAAATGTAATCAGCACTGAGCCGGAGGATCCAATTGGCTGTCAGTCAAGACAATGGACGATCCTCGACCCAAATTAAGGCCCTTACTGGTGCTGACTGCAGCCCCATAACCATCAGACGGCATCTGAGACTGAAGGGCTTCAAAAACAAAAAAAGTCTTCAAAGACCTCGTCTCCTTGAATGCCACCGAACTGGTCATTTGGACTTTGCAAGAGAGCACCAAACATGGGACATTCAAAGGTGGAAGAAAGTTTTATTCTCTGCTGAGAAAAAATTTAACCTTGATGGTCCTGATGGTTTCCAACGTTACTGGCATGACAATCAGATCCCACCTGAGATGTTTTCTACGCGCCACAGTGGAGGGGGCGCCATAATGGTCTGGGGTCCTTTTTCCTTCAGTGGAACAATGGAGCTTCAGGAAGTGCAGGGGCGTCAAACAGCCGCTGGCTATGTCCAGATGTCGCAGAGAGCATTCCTCATGACTGAAGGCCATGAGGTAACGACTGGGTTTTTCAACAGGACAACGCTACAGTACACAATGTCAACAGGACAAGGGACTTCTTCCAGGAGAATAACATCACTCTTTTGGCCCATCCTGTGTGTTCCCCTGATCTAAATCCAATTGAGAACCTTTGAGGATGGATGGCAAGGGAAGTTTACAAAAATGGACAACAGTTCCAGACAGTAGATGGCTTTCGTGCGGCTGTCTTCACCACTTGGAGAAATATTCCCACTCACCACATGGAAAAAGCTTGCATCAAGCATGCCGAAACTAATTTTTGAAGTAATAAACAATAACGGCGGAGCTACTCATTACTGAATTCATGTTTGGAAGTTGGATTTCTGTTTTTCTGGGGGGGGTTAGTTTTTTTTTGGGAGGTGTGGTCCTAAACTTTTGATCAGCTGAAAAACAGCCTGTTTCAGTTTATTCGTTGTTTTCATTAAACTGAAAGCTCAAAAAATGTTTTGTCTCACTCCTATTTCTTCTTGTTGCATGCTGAAGCTCGACTTGGAACCTTGTTAAGATCCAGCCATGCTAAATATGATTTTTTGCCATTTTTCAAGTGGTCTTAAACTTTTGATCAGGACTGTATAACAATGGCTGGGTAAGGCCGGTATACATGTCTATTCTGCACAAGGTACAGACAAGTCCTGTGGGATCCATGCCTGGTTAATTTTAATGAACGTGAGCTTGTCCACATTGGCTGTGGACAGGCGGCTGCGCTTGTCTCTGATAATGCCCCCTGCCGTGCTAAACACACGCTCAGCTAATACACTGGCTGCAGTGCAGGCCAGCACCTCCAAGGCATAAAGGGCAAGCTCAGGCCATGTGCCCAATTTGGAGACCCAGAAGTTGAAGTGGGCAGACCCGTCATTCAGTACGTGTAGGCGTGTTTACACATACTGCTCCACCATGTTGGTAAAATGCTGCCTCCTGCTAAGATGTTCCATATCAGCTAGTGGTACTGGTTGTTGTGGCGTGCTGACAATGCTTTTCCACATTTTGGCCATGCTATACCTGCCTTTTGAGGTGCTGGCTGTGCCCCAGCTGCGTTGGGGACCTCTTCCTTTTCCTTTGCCTTGTGCTTCCACTGTGCGCTTGTACTTGCGCATCTTACGATCACACTCCAGTGACGGAAATAATGACGGTACGTTGCCCTTGAAACGGGGATCCAGCAGAGTGGCCATCCAGTAATCAGCACAAGGTAGAATGTGGGCAACTCGGCGGTCATTGCGGAGACACTGCAGCATGTAATCGCTCATGTGTGCCAGGCTGCCCAAAGGCAACGAAAAGCTGTCCTCTGTGAGCGGTCTGGGTGCCACCCTGCTGTGAACAAGGTTCCTCCATCTCCTCCTCTTCCTCCACCTCGTCATCCTCCAGAACTGTGCCCTGGCTGCACAATTGTGTACCTGGCATTTGTGGGTGCAGGAACCCACCCTTTGAGCCACTTGTTAATGACCGGAAACCCTACAAAATGATCCCTCTTCCTCCTTCTCCTCCTCCTGTGCCACATCTTCTTCCATCATCGCCAGCAGCGTTTTTTCAAGGAGGCATAAAAGTGGGATAGTAATGCTGAAAACTGTGTTATCGGCACTGGCCATGTTGGTGGAGTACTCGAAACAGCACAACAAGGAACACAGGTCTTGCATGGAGGCCCAGTCATTGGTGGTGAAGTGGTGCTGTTCCGCAGAGCGACTCACCTGTGCGTGCTGCAGCTGAAACTCCACTATCGCCTGCTGCTGCTCGCACAGTCTGGCCAGCAGGTGCAAGGTGTAGTTCCACCTTGTGGGCACGTCGCATATGAGGTGGTGAGCAGGAAGTTACGCTACAGCGCTGACTGGTGAGCAGCAGCAGAGTGAGAACGCTGAAAGCGTGCACAGACGGACCGCACTTTATGCAGCAGCTCTGACATATCGTGGTAATATTTAAGGAATCTCTGCACCACCAAATTCAGCACATGTGCCAGGCAAGGGATGTGCGTCAAACCGGCTAGTCCCAGAGCTGCTACGAGATTTCGCCCATTATGGCACACCACCAGGCCAGGCTTAAGGCTCACTGGCACCAACCACTTATCGGTCTGTTGTTCAAGGCCCGTCCACAGCTCCTGCGCGGTGTGGGTTTTATCCCCCAAACAGATACGTTTTAAAACTGTCTGCTGTCGTTTACCCCTGGCTGTGCTGAAGTTGGTGTTGAAGGTGTTACGCTGACCGGATGAGGAGGCGGTAGAGGATGAGGAAGCGGAGTAGGAGGAGGCAGCAACAGGAGGCAAACTGAAGCGCCCTTCAATCCTCGGTGGTGGAAGGACATGCGGCAAACGGCTACAGCATTTACCCAGTGTGCTGTTATGGAGATATAACGTCCCTGACTGTGCTTACTGGTTCACGTATCCGTAGTGAGGTGCACCTTGCCACAGATGGCGTTGCGCAGTGCACACCTGATTTTGTTCCCGACTTGGTTGTGAAGAAAAGGGATGGCATGCCTGGAAAAGTAGTGGCGGCTGGGCACGACATACTGTGGGATTGCCACCTCCATAAGGCTTTTAAAACTCTCCGTCTTCACCAGACGGAATGTCAGCATTTCAAAGGATATTAATTTTAAAATGCTGGCATTCAGGGCCAGGGATCGCAAGTGGGTAGGGGGTACTTCCTCTTCCGCTCCAGTGTTTGGGAGATGGAGAGCTGAACGCTTCCATGGGACATTGTGGAGATGCTTGGTGACCCAGGTAGTGGTGTTGCTGGCAGAGCCTCTGTTTGCAGGGTGGCCTAAGAGTTAGTGGACATCAGCTAGAAGTTTAGCTTCAGAAAAGGATATTAATCCAGAAAGCACTAAAGAAACAGAGACCCAAAGGGTTACGGCCATCACTATACACACCTTAGGACCTTGTGAAGGATTTACCAGCCTCCGGCAGCCTCCCTGGCCTGCACTGGGATAACAGGGACCAGCGTAGAAGTCCTCTACCAGTAGTCATAAAACTCATATCATTAATAGCCTGAGAGGCAGACATCACACCTGTAAGCAGTGGACCTCTTGCAGCTTTACCTCTGTTTGTCCGTCTTAAAGGGGTTATCCCACTTAGCGTTTCTATACTTACCTGCTGCCACCGCGCGTTCACTTCCTGGATTCTGGCTGGGGGCGGGCTTCATCTTGATTGAAGTCTTCTCCCGGCCGTGCCGCGCGCTGGAATGAATGCGCACGCCGCCGCGCATGCGCAATGGTGACTTATTCCTACAGAGCCGGCGTGCGCGTTCGCAGCTCTGTACTATTCTGGCCGGGAAGAAGTCACTGTCGCGCATGCGCGGCAGCGTGCGCGTTCAGAACAGCAAGCGGACCGGCCGGGAGAAAAGGAGTCGTCTTCTGGGCAAGCGCGACCTTCCGGCTTTTCAAGAAGAACAGTGGTCGTAACCAGGGGAGACCGAGTCACAACAATCAGGTAAGTGGGTATGAATTTTATCCTAATCGGTGGGGATTTGTTAATAAAGTATATTTACAAAAATGATCACTGTCAAATCATTAACAGATTTAACAGTGATCATTATGATGGGATAACCCCTTTAAAGAAACTGTATTTCATATCTGGATGTACTAGAGATGTTTTATTCTTGGATGTAACCGTTATCAGGAGCAACGTTCAGTTAAAGTTATAAGCTGGATTGCACCATCCTTGTCTCAGTCTCCAATTCTTCAGTTAACACTACAAAAAATGGTTGTACCATCATAAAAAGTACTGGCGTCACTACTATAAGGGACCGTGCCATAGGCACATTAATACAGACCATCAAGGGCACCTAGAACCACCATCTGGCCTGTGTCCCTTACACCAGAGTGTGCCTCGGAGAATCCTTGTGCCGTTCTCCTCATCACTTATGCGAGCCTGCCCAGGGACAACATAACCATGAGTAACCAGAACTATATGTAACTCGGCCCATCTATTGCTTACACCGTGACCTCACATTTAATTCCCCTGTCAGTCTGGCTCACTGCAAATTTACATTCAAATATAAACAAACAGTCTCATGTATATGGAGCTTGAATACTGTAAATCCCTTATAACAGGCTTTATGTGTGGTCCTCAAGTCTTGCTACAGTGTACACTCTTCTCACTGGTACTTAGCTCTTTGCCTTATTCTAATCTCAGTAACGGTGGTTTAGGTCTTTATCTTCTACACACAAGTGCTACAACAGATGGCTTGTCTGTCTTTGAATTAACGGTGAGGCTGCCAGAAGCTAATAAACCTTCACCTTGGTACAAAGGCGCCTAAAGCCTAGTATAATGGCTATTGTCCTTCCTTTGTCTATCACATAGAAATGATAAAGTCACCTGGCACTCCAGAAGAGTAGACGGTAGAAGAAGGTCCCACCTCTGCCTGTTTCTTGGCTTGACAATTGAGACAACGAATTGTCTCCTCTGGGCCGTGGAGCCCGAGAGAGAGCTGAGAGGAGGGGGGTCCTCTCCTTCCCCCCTGCTCCTCACTCCAGCTCCTTCCACTCCAACTACTCCAACCAACCCCTAACTAGGCCTGAACTGTGGTATATATAGACTTTGGTGCTATCCCCATCTAGTGGTGGAATGTAGTGCCCCTGACAGCCTGTTAACAGGGATTTTACTGCTAAGTCACAGAAACATGCAAATAACATGAATACGACAAACTTTGCAGTGCCCCCGTACACAAGTGGGACGCTGCATATCTAACACTAACTATCAGGATTTTTTATATGCGATTTGAAATGTATTTTGAAAAAGCACAGGACAATATTCAAGCTCCTATCTCTCTCACATGAAACTCCACAAAATGGTTGCTGGGGAGTGTCGTAATTTATATAGTGAAGGGGCAGGTAACTTTCCTATTGGTTGCCAGGGATGTTGCAAAGCTGTGACAAAGCCTTCTCATTGGCCCACAAGCTAGAAGGAGGGAGGGATTATCATTTGATGTGTACTGGGAGAAAAAAAAAAAAATATTCATCATTACAAATATATAGCACTATATTCGTAATATTCGCAAATTCTCGAAGTGACGATATTAGCGATAAAAAAAAAAAAAAAAAAAAAATAAAAAAAAAAAAATTTACTTGAAGCCGCGCCCACTCTAGTTGATACAAGTCGTGATGTCAGTGGGCGGGCGGCCTGGCGGTAAACAGTGAGAAGGCCGTGGCGCTACTGGAGCGCCGCTGCCTTCTCAAACAGCTGATCAACGGGGGTCCCGGGTGTCGGACCCCGGCCGATTAGAAGCTGATGATCTATCCAGAGGATAGATCATCAGTTAAATGAAAGTGCAGAACCCCTTTAATCTAACCCCTTCCCTCCAGCCGCACTGTTTAAAACATACTTGGAAAACATTAATGCAGCGCCACACAGGGCCGGACTGGGGATAAAAACCAGCCCTGGAAAAAGTTGCACACCAGCCCCACAGCATTGCGTCATTATTTACTTGTTTATAAAAGGCAAAAGCATTCATTTTAAAACACGTGTGTAAACACGAATATGAACTTTGCCCCACGATAGCTCTTTTGTAGAACCCCTATTGTTTATATTATCACAGTAGACCAGCTTTTCCCAACCAGGATGCCTCCAGCTGTTGCAGAACTACAACTCTCAGCATGGCCAGACATAGCAATATGGCAATCACAAAAAAAAAGATACTTGCTAAAACAAAAGTGTGTATGAACTCAGCATCATGCTAGGGGGTAGAGAAGCATGACATTTCATTTACCAAGCTTCCATACTGTTACCATGGGCGTCCGCAGAAATTTTTCCAGGGAGGGGGGCATAATTTTATTGACATACATGCTCTGCTTGTTTCTGAGAATGTAATGAAGGGGAGGGGCATATTCATTATCACAAAGTATAATAACGCATGAGCTGTGCAGTAGCAGATCCAGAGCCTGGTCTCAGGAGGGGCACTTCCAGATTATTTTCTGTCCGCCGCCACAAAACAATGGTGCTTATAGAACAGACTACACAGTGTAGCGGTATACTGTATATTGTGGGGCACAGTGTAGCGGTATACTGTATATTGTGGGGCACAGTGTAGGCTATATGTGTATAACAAACATATTTCACATAAAAACTTACAATTACTTGGCTTGGCCCTTGGGGATCTCGGACGCCACTTCAACACTTGGCCGGGGGCTCGGCGGAGCGTATGTTGTGTTTTATCCTAATGAGAAAGATTTCATAATAAGGATTTGGAGAAGAGGCAGAGGGATAGCAGAGCAGGGAGAGGCTGGTGCTGCTACTAGGGGGTCATACCATGGGGGAGTAATAAAGCCCACCATAATGCCCCCCAGTAGAAATAATTCTCCTTATAATGTGACAGTGCAAAAAATACCCCTTGTAATGCCCCCAGTTGAGCTAATGTCCCCATAGTGCCCACATAATGTGCCAGTATAAAATACCCCTATATAGTGCCCCCAGTAAATGCTTCCCTAGTGCTCCTCTCCCCCCTTCCTCCTAGTGCCCCCCATAATGTACGAGTATAAAATGCCCCAGTAGATGCCTCAGTGTCCCCCATAATTTTCAAGTATAAAATACCCCTTCTTAGTGCCCCCGTAGATGACCCCATAGTACTCCTCTCCCCTTTTCCTCATAGTACCCACCATAATGTGTCCCAGTATAAAATTCTACTGTACAGAGACCCCCATATAAAACAACCCTTCTTTGTGGCCTCAGTAGATGCCCCTATAGTGCCCCCAATAATGTGCCAGTAATAACAGCCCCCCATCATGTGCCAGTAATAACAGCCCCCCCATCATGTGCCAGTAATAACAGGCCCCCCATCATGTGCCAGTAATAACAGCCCCCCATCATGTGCCAGTAATAACAGCCCCCCATTGTGCCAGTAATGACAGCCCCCATTATGTGCCAGTAATGACAGCCCTCATTATGTGCCAGTAATGAAAGCCCCCCATTATGTGCCAGTAATGACAGCCCCCATTATGTGGCAGTAATGACAGCCCCCCATTATGTGCCAGTAATTACAGCCCCCATTATGTGCCAGTAATGACAGCCCCCATTATGTGCCAGTAATGACAGCCCCCCATTATGTGCCAGTAATGACAGTCCCCCCTTGTGCCAGTAATGACAGCCCCCATTATGTGCCAGTAATGACAGTCCCCCCTTGTGCCAGTAATGACAGCCCCCATTATGTGCCAGTAATGACAGCCTCCCATTATGTTCCAGTAATGACAGGCCCCCATCATGTGCCAGTAATAACAGGCCCCCCATCATGTCCCAGTAATAACAGCTCCCCATTGTGCCAGTAATGACAGCCCCCATTATGTGCCAGTAATGACAGCCCTCATTATGTGCCAGTAATGAAAGCCCCCCATTATGTGCCAGTAATGACAGACCCCCATTATGTGCCAGTAATGACAGCCCCCCATTATGTGCCAGTAATTACAGCCCCCATTATGTGCCAGTAATGACAGCCCCCATTATGTGCCAGTAATAACAGCCCCCATTATGTGCCAGTAATAACAGCCCCCATTATGTGCCAGTAATGACAGCCCCCCCATTATGTGCCAGTAATGACAGCGCCCCCCATTATGTGCCAGTAATTACAGCCCCCCCATTATGTGCCAGTAGCCAGAGACCCCCATTATGTGCCAGTAGCCAGAGACCCTCATTATGTGCCAGTAGCCAGAGACCCCCATTATGTGCCAGTAGCCAGAGACCCCCATTATGTGCCAAAAGCCAGAAACCTCCATTATGTGCCAGTAGCCACCAGTATTGTACACAAAAAAAATAAACACTTACCTCCTTGGCAGCGATGCGATGCAGGCCTCTTCCGGCCTGTGTCCCGCTCTGTACGGCTCGGGCGGCACGAGTCACTAGTCACTAGTAGACATGCTTAAGTGTCTGATTAACCCCCCAACAGCACTAAAAGTGTTTACGTATGTTAAGAAAAAGTTTTACACATATATATCACCATTATACTGTTACTGATCAAATCCTGTATACTGAGACCAATGTTACCACTAATACCAGTATACAAGAAGAAATATTATCACCATACATATTACCATCCTACTGTTACTGACCAAATCCTGTACACTGACTAGTGTTGAGTGCGAATATTTGAATAGCGAATTTTTTTAGCGAATATCGGCACTTCGTTAATTCGCTAATATTTCGAATATAGCGCTATAAATTCGTTATTTCGAATATACATTTTTTTTATTGTTATATTTTCTTCTTTCCCACTTCTCAAAGGTAGTTCTTACCTGTTCTCAGGATTCCTGGCTTCCTGGCTGCTCCAGTCAGTGCCCGTTGCCGCTTCTGCCGTCTTCCAAGCGCATGGAGCGTCACCATCACCATGGGAACGCCTCCATACTAGAATGTACTGTCGGATGTGAGAATTAAGTTGAAATCGCAATGTGATTAATATAACTTGAAGTAATCGCATTGCGATTTCAATTTAGACCTGGTTTAGTATGTTTGGCTTGGTAGAATTAGCGAAGCTGAGGAATATGACAAATGTATTCGTCATATTCCTCAAAACGAAGATAACGAAATATTCTCCATCTTCGTTTTAGCTCCATATTCGTCAACTTTGCTAATTCTAGCAATCAAATAGGAAAGTTGACTATAGAGACAGCTGTGTTTAATTCGCTATGCGATTATATTACTTTGCTTTTTTTTTTTTTGATAAATCGAATAATTATAATACTTGATAATTATTATAATTATTCCATTTATAAAAAAAAAGCAAAGTAATATAATCGCATAGCGAATTAAACACAGCTGTCTCTATAGTCAACTTTCCTATTTGATTGCTAGAATTACCGAAGTGGAGCTAAAACGAAGATGGAGAATATTTTGTTATCTTCGTTTTGAGGAATATGACGATTACATTTGTCATATTCCTCATCTTAGCTAATTCTAGATATCAAACCAATAGGAAAGTTGCCTTAAGTTAAAATTACAATACGCGATTATTTAAATCGCATATTAATCACGATAACTAGAATAATGACGAATATTCGATTTCGACGAATATGAGCCGAATATTCTAGCGAATTTCGTCGAAATTGAATATGGTACCTCCCGCTCATCACTAACACTGACCATTATTTCCAATAATACCAGTATACAAGGTGCACTAGGACCACTACAATTACTCATGCATAGTGACCGGATACTAACACCACACTGTAACTAAATAAAATCCACTAAACAAAGACCAATATGACCATATAGTGGAAAATACTAGCACTACATAGATTCTCTGTAAGTGATTAAAAGTGCATATTTATTGACTCACAGGGCGACTTCTCAGAATGAATCAAAGGTGACGTCTTCTTTTTATTGGAATAAATCTATTTTTCTGGCCACCACTTGTCTCCGCAGAATCTGCAAGACAAATATTTTAGGCTTCTCATTCCAGCACCATCTCCACCTCTTTACAAACTTCCAATGTGTATTGCCCCACACAGTAATAGAGCCCACTATTTGTCCATACATGGCGACGCAGAGAAGGGGAGTCTGTACTATTTGGTGATACAGAGGGGGGAGCTTGTACTATATGGTGGCAGAGGCGTGAACCTGTACTATATGACAGCACAGAGGGGGGCCTGTACTATATGGAGGGACAGAGGGAGAGCCTGTACTATATGGTGGCACAAAGGGGGGGCTATACTATATGGGGGCACATGGGGGGCTGTACTATATGGGGGCACATGGGGGGGGGCTGTACTATATGGGGGTACAGAGGAGGGAAATTTTAATAAATGTGATACTGTAGTAGGGCTGCATGATATGGGAATTTTGTGCGATTGCGATTAGGGCCCTAAAAATTGCAATAACGATATGCGATGCAATATTTTAAGGGATTTGTGTTAGAGGTCTATTTGCACTGTTATGGGGGATCTGTGGATGGCACTGTTATGGAGGGGATCTGTGGATGACACTGTTATGGAGGGGATCTGTGGATGACATTGTTATGGGGGATCTGTGGATGACACTGTTATGGGGGTTCTGTGGATGACACACTGTTATGGGGGATCTGTGGATTACACTGTTATGGGGGATCTGTGGATGATACACTGTTATGGAGGGGATCTGTGGATGACACTGTTATGGAGGGGATCTGTGGATTACACTGTTATGGGGGATCTGTGGATGACACACTGTTATGGGGGGTCTGTGGATGGCACTATTATGGGGGGATCTGTGGATGGCACTGTTATGGGGGGGATATGTGGATGGCACTGTTATGGGGGGATCTGTGGATGGCACTGTTATGGAGGGGATCTGTGGATGGCACTGTTATTGGGGGATCTGTGGATGGCACTGTTATTGGGGGATCTGTGGATGGCACTGTTATGGGGGGATCTGTGGATGGCACTGTTATGGGGGGATCTGTGGATGACACTGTTATGGAGGGAATCTGTGGATGACACTGTTATGGAGGGAATCTGTGGATGACACTGTTATGGAGGGGATCTGTGGATGACACTGTTATGGAGGGGATCTTTGGATGGCACTGATATGGTCGGGATCTGTGGATGACACTGTTATGCAGGGGATCTGTGGATGACACTGTTATGGAGGGGATCTGTGAATGATACTGTTATGGAGGGGATCTGTGGATGGCACTGATATGGAGGTGATCTGTGAATGGCACTGTTATGGAGGGAATCTGTGGATGGCACTATTATGGGGGATTTGTGGATGGCACTGTTATGGGGGTCTGTGGATGGCACTGTTATGGGGATCTGTGGATGACATTGTTATGAAGGATCTGTGGTTGGCACTGTTATGGGGATCTGTGGTTGGCACTGTTATGGAGATCTGTGGTTGGCACTGTTATGGGGGATGTGTGCTATGACACATTGGGCCATGAGGGGGGCCAGCATAAGATGCTATATGTGTGAATGACACACATATAGCATATGATGCTGGTTCCCCTCATGGCCCTATGTGTCACAGCATTACTTTATTAATGTCCCCTCATGTGTCCTAAACCGCACACATAACTGTCTTTGTATGCAAAGTCTTTCTTTACTGCTGAAACAATCCCTCTCCTATTGAAACTCCTATTGATAAAATGATAAAATCACCAGCCTCTGTACTATCTGACACACAGCCCTGAACAGCCGGATGACAGCTCTGCACAAGCAGCAACTACCAGGATAAAGGACCTTCCGTGATGTCATGATCATGTGATCAGTCCCATGTGTAGGAGGACTCAGGCTCCGGGCAATGTCCGTGCTGGAGCCTGCTGTTGGGGGCGGGGATAGGCTCCTCTCTCTGTCAGTCACTCTGTGTAATATATACAGCACCAGCCAAGGAGCCTCCTTGTTGGCGTTGTCGGCACAGCCGGCCATGCGGCAGTCAAGGCTACCGGCCTAACGGGAATTTTCCCTGTATCCCAGTCCGCCAGTCCGGCCCTGTTCGCCACATACTTCTTACATCCAGTGAAGTGACCTATGATGTAGACGTTATCTTTCTTTATCTTCTTCATTCTTACCAGACCTCCATGATGATTTATTTCAGCTATCTATTGTCTCTGCAGAGTTTGACAGATATCTTAGTTTCTTACTTTTCCATCCTCCTCCTCACCTTCTGAACACCCCATCCTGCCACCTCTAATACTGTGCCCACTGTGCTCCCCAATACCATACTGCAGAAACAGATAATCCCCCTGAAAATACTATTACTACACAGATAGTTCCCCTTCAATAATTATTAGTGCACAGTGCCCTAAACAATAACTGCCCAGTAAATAGTGTCCCTGAAAGTTATAGTGCCATAAACATAGTGTCCTCCAAAAATAATTGTGCTGAGCTGATACTGTGCCAGGGTGCCTCCCAATGTAACAGTCCTCCCAAAAGACCCACCATTAACCCCTTCCCGACCGCAATCCGTATATATACGTGATAGCTGCACATACCCCGTGCAGCTACCACGTATATAAACATTCTGGCAGCTCTTTAACCACTTCAGCCCCCCTAGCTGAAACACCCTTAATGACCAGGCCACTTTTTACACTTCTGCACTACACTACTTTCATCGTTTATTGCTCGGTCATGCAACTTACCACCCAAATGAATTTTACCTCCTTTTCTTCTCACTAATAGAGCTTTCATTTGGTGGTATTTCATTGCTGCTGACATTTTTACTTTTTTTGTTATTAATCGAAATTTAACGATTTTTTTGCAAAAAAATGACATTTTTCACTTTCAGTTGTAAAATTTTGCAAAAAAAAAAGGACATCCATATATACATTTTTCACTAAATTTATTGTTCTACATGTCTTTGATAAAAAAAATGTTTGGGTAAAAAAAAAAATGGTTTGGGTAAAAGTTATAGCGTTTACAAACTATGGTACAAAAATGTGAATTTCCGCTTTTTGAAGCAGCTCTGACTTTCTGAGCACCTGCCATGTTTCCTGAGGTTCTACAATGGCCAGACAGTACAAACACCCCACAAATGACCCCATTTCGGAAAGTAGACACCCTATGGTATTCACTGATGGGCATAGTGAGCTCATAGAACTTTTCATTTTTTTGTCACAAGTTAGCGGAAAATGATGATTTATTTATTTATTTTTTTCTTACAAAGTCTCATATTCCACTAACTTGTGACAAAAAATAAAAACTTCCATGAACTCACTATGCCCATCACGAAATACCTTGGGGTGTCTTCTTTCCAAAATGGGGTCACTTGTGGGGTAGTTATACTGCCCTGGCATTTTAGGGGCCCAAATGCGTGCAAAGTAGTTTGAAATCAAAATCTGTAAAAAATGACCGGTGAAATCTGAAAGGTGCTCTTTGGAATGTGTGCCCCTTTGCCCACCTAGGCTGCAAAAAAGTGTCACACATCTCGTATCACCGTACTCAGGAGAAGTTGGGGAATGTGTTTTGAGGTGTCATTTTACATATACCCATGCTGGGTGAGAGAAATATCTTGGCAAAAGACAACTTTTCCCATTTTTTTTATACAAAGTTGGCATTTGACCAAAGCTGAATCCTTATCTTGTGATAAGAATGTGGCTTAAATAAGTATTTATGACCTCTCAGTAGTTTAGAGATAAGGCTTATTATATGACCGCACAAAGTGAAAGTACCAGTCACACAGCTAGAAAAACAGTTAACCCTTTGTGACAGAATGGCTCAATATTTTAAATAAAGGCCAATTGAAAATATGATTTTTAGCCAAAAATGAGTTAAATGCAATTATAAAAAAATTGCCTTGAAAGTGTACATAGCCTTTAATTATTGTTAATTTTATATGTCATAGCTTCTACTCAATTGGGTTTCTAGATAAACTTTTATCTTTATTTAAGTGTGAATGCTCCACTGAATTCTATGAGACTGCTTGAAATAGCCAAGTGCTGTACTTGGCTATTATTCACCCATGGAGCTAAAAAGAGGGCATGGCCACCGCTCTGCCACCTTATTCTTGTGATCAGTGGGTGTCCCGGTGGTTGGATTTCCATTAATCAGATGCTAACCCCCTATCTTATGCATAAGGCTACTTTCACACTTGCGTTCGGAGCGGATCCGTCTGGTGTCTGCACAGACGGATCCGCACCTATAATGCAAATGATGGGATCCGTTCAGACGGATCCGTCCAGACTTTGCATTGAAAGTCAATGGGGGACGGATCCGTTTGAAATTGCACCATATTGTGTCAACTTCAAACGGATCCGTCCCCATTGACTTACATTGTAAGTCTGGACGGATCCTTTTGGCTCCGCACGGCCAGGCGGACACCCGAACGCTGCAAGCTGCGTTCGGGTGTCCGCCTACTGAGCGGAACGGAGGTCAAACGGTGTCAGACTGAGGCATTCTGAGCGGATCCGCATCCACTCAGAATGCATTGGGGCCGTACAGATCCGTTCGGGGCCACTTGTGAGAGCCTTCAAACGGAACTCACAAGCGGAGCCCCGAACGCTAGTGTGAAAGTAGCCTCACCTCTTTAAAGGGGTTGTGCCAAGTTTAAAAGTTATCCCCAACCGCTGGATCCCCAGTGATCCCCAGAATGGGAGTCCTGTTCTCCGGATCTGATGGAGCAGCAGGTGGAGTATGATCCTTACCACTCTATTCATTCTCTATGGAACTGCCGGAGAAAGCTGAGTACAGACTGATGCAGGAGATAATGCACAACAGAGACTGATGCAGGAGATGCACATATTATATGCCTCTCTTTCTCTTTGCTCGGCAGGCAACCAAATGAATGCAGGTAATTTTCATTGGGCCAAAAATCTTTTGTCCAGTCCTCACATACGATATCATAGAAACAGAAACATCCTGACAAAGGTAGCTCACGGCAATGTAACCCAACCTACAGATGGCCTCTCTAGTTGCTGCAATTCAGAGATGGAGAAGGAACAGGAATATGGACTGCAAGAGTGGCAACATTGGCATGTGTGAAAAAGGTGGTTGAAGGGATATAATAGGTAAATAAAAGGGTATATACAGCATATAAATATCTAAATTTATAAGATCCATACATTTAAATACTGTAGTGTCAAGTCAAGAAGCTTAGTACAATCCATATGGAGTAATAGGAGTAACTCAAGAATGTTCGATTCTTGAAATTTCACATTATTAGAACCACAGAAGATACACTTTGGGGGCCATTTATTAACCTGAAATACGCCTATATTAAGCATATTTCAGGCACAGATTGTGCCACAATGGTCATTTGCACCATAATCTGCTACTTTTCCCCACTCACGCCAGGTCTAAAAAAGTGGGCGGGGAAGGGGTCTCATTCATCATTTTCTACACCTGGTTTAGGTGTAGAAAATAGTCTAAATATAAGACATCTTGGAAGCTGTCTTACATTTAGAAGCGGCACTGGATGCACCGAAGTTATGTAGAGGCCGGGGCCTCTGTAAGATGGAGAAACAGACACTTTTTTTACACAAATGGCTGCTGTTTCCCTCACATAGCTAAGTTACTGCCGGATCTAGATATGCAAAATAGATGATGACTTATGATGATGACTCATGCAGCTGTGCGTGCCAGACAGAGCAGAAAATGGTGACCTGAGCAGACATGTTTGTGCAGAGGCTGGAAGACAAGATCCAGTGCCATCCTCGGGTCTGTGAGACTTGGAGCGGTCAGAGTCACTGTCAGAAGTCATTGATGCCTGTCAACAATTCAGATGTTGTGCAAGGAAGAAAGGATCGGTTCCCAGAAGGTCAATTGGAACGTGGAACGTGGTTACAGACACTGTGAGGCCTCATGGTAGATGCAAGGACTTGTGAGTTGGTGTTGGTCGCTATCAGATAAAGACCAGGCCAGGGTCAGTGATCCAGGGGGCTTCCTGGAGAGAGGACCGATTCCAGGAAGGCTGGAAGAGCCGTGGAGCTGTTGGAACTTCCATAAATGGTGAAGTTGCTCAGCTTGGAGAAGAAGCAGTCCGCCATTTTGTGAACAGTATGAGAGGACCGTGTGAATCCGTATTCTGTTCACAGGAATGAGTATCAGCGTCAGGAAGCTGATCGGAACAGAAGGTTAGAGTTACAGGTTCTGCAGGATCGCATGTTGTGGCAGGGACTTGCTGTCAGTTTGGAGCAACCAGTGAATACAGGACATACCCAGGTCAGTGACTCATTGGCACGGTATATGACTGGTAGGCTCTGCCAATTGACTTGCGGGCTCTGCTGTGTGCCCTGCCTTGGGTACGGTTGTTCAGTTGGGCTGGGACTGTGACTCTGAGCCTGAGGTATAGGGTATTCTGGACACTCCATTGTCGCTATACTACAAGGCTACTCCAGCGTCTAGGCTGAGAGTATTGAGGGCACGAGAAACAGTGTCATTTGGTGGCAAGAGAAGGGAATGTGGCATTGTGTTGTTCATTGTATTTAATACTGTATGGGATATACTGTGTTTGTAATTACTGTTAATACTACTGTTCAGTAAAGTTACTGCTTTTGCATCAAGTGCTGGTGTCTGTGTCGCTTTCCTTATTCCATGACTTCGCTGTATCCTGGGGGACCCTCCCCGGTTCACTGTCTTACACCTCTACATAACTTTGTCGATCCATCGCCAGAGCAGGGGCTTTATTAATACCGGCGTCTAAAATGCCAGTCTTAATATATGACCCCCTTTATTCGTTAGGTTTCAGTGTAAAGACTGAACATAAGGCGTTTTACAATTAGGTTGTCAATATCACATTGGAGGTGTAACGGTCATGAACACACACACACACACACACACACAGACAGGGGGGAGGGAGTGACCACTGCGCTCCACCCTGGCCCCTGACCCTGCCTACTTGCCTCACAAGTCCTGATGACTAGGGACAACTGGACAGCAGTCCCTAACTTGGTGTAAGTGCAGGGAGGACAAACAGACAACAAACAGAACAAATACGGACTGAGTCAAAACCAGGAAGGCAGCGCTGTACAAAGGAGCAAGCAGAGAATGGTCAGGAGAAAGCCGAGGTCGTTTACCAGGAGCAGCTAGAAGTACCAAAGGAGTAACCAGGGATCGTCTGGAGCAGGCCGGATCAGGAACCAGGAAGGCAATACAGCACCTCGAGAAACATTAGGTTCTTATGATCGGTAACAACAGTAACACAATGTTTTTCCCCCTCAAGAAAATGTCTAGTAGCATACACCTGGTCAATAAAGCTGGCGGCTGAACCCGAATCTATAAAGGCCTGACCCGACCACTTCTTAGAACCCAGAGAAAAGGTTATAGGAACTAAATGCTTACTCTTAGTAATAACAGCGAGTACCTGGTCCCTTGGCGGTCTTGTCTTGGAAACATTATTAGAAAGGATCCTCTTTGGACACTGATTGATCCAATGGTCAGGATCTCTGCAGTAGAAACAGACCCCATGTCTGCGGCGCTGATCCCCTCTGGTCATGCCAATTTGCATAGGTTCTTCAGAGGAGAATTCAACACCACTCTTGGAACAAAACTCAGTCTGGACCGGCACCTGAGAAGAGAACTGTCGTTCCTGTCGTCTTTCTCTCACACGTTGGTCGAGTTGGACAGCTAGGGTCATAGTCTCCTCAAGAGTCTCTGGGAGCTGATAACTCACTAGTAGGTCTTTTAGATTATCAGATAGGCCTGAGCTGAATTGACACTTAAGAGCTGGCTCCTTCCACCCTGAGGGAACACACCGCCTTCTAAATTGGGTGCAATTTTCCGCAGAGAGGTTGCCTTTAACCAATGCTTTCAGAGTGGTTTCGGCTACCAGGGCCCTGTCTGGTTCATCATTCAGGGTACCCAGAGCCTGAAAAAAAAACTCTACCGTGGTTAAACAACTAGCATCAGGGGGTAAAGAAAAGGCCCACTCCTGGGGATCCCTCTGTAAGCTGGAAATAACAATGCCCACACGTTGGCTTTCCGACCCGGAAGACAAGGGGCGTAAACTAAAATATAGTTTACAGCTCTCCTTAAAGGAGTGAAACTTCCTCCGATCTCCAGAGAAGGGTTCTGGACGCTTGATCGGCGGCTCCATATGAGGGCTCAAGTTCGGACCAGAGGCCTGAGGAGCAGCAGCATCATGTCCTTTTTCTATGGAACGAATCTTCTCCCCTAGCTCCTGCACCATCTGCGTCAGGTTTGACACATGCTCAGTCAGGGTCACTAGAGGATTCATGGTACAGTGGCTTCAGTAGGCCTGTTATTCTGTAACGGTCATGAACACACACACACAGACAGGGGGGAGGGTGTGACCACTGCGCTCCATCCTCGCCCCTGACCCTGTCTACTTGCATCGCAAGTCCTGATGACTAGGGACAACTGGACAGCAGTCCCTAACTTGGTGTAAGTGCAGGGAGGACAAACAGACAACAAACAGAACGAATACGGACCAAGTCAAAACCAGGAAGGCAGCGCAGTACAAAGGAACAAGCAGAGAATGGTCAGGAAAAAGCCAAGGTCATTTACCAGGAGCAGCTAGAAGTACCAAAGGAGTAACCAGGGATCGTCTGGAGCAGGCTGGGAACAGGAACCAGAAAGGCAATACAGCACAGCAGGAACAAACAGGAGGTAAATACACCAGAAATCCAAAGAGACACAGGTGGAACCTGAATAACAAGCAATCTGTGGCCAGCAGATTGCCTGTTTAAATAGGGAGCCAGAGGGGTCATGTGACGTGGCCAGTTTCACATGACTCCACACAGACTATACAGCTGAGCGACAAGTGATCAACTTGGCACTCAGCCCTAAAACCATTTGCATAAATGAGCGGGGGGCTCGCATAGTATTATCAGGAGCGCGGGTAACGCCAGACGTGCTAATGATGTGTGCGTGCTCTGGACGTGCCCGCCTCCTAGACCGCGCCGTGACAGGAGCATCCCTGCCAATCAGGCCATCAATATCAAAATCTCAGACAACTCCTTTCGTTTTTATAACATTTTATTAAGGCATGAAAAGTTTACAGCACATATTCCTCCAATTGTACTTCAGTTACAAGCCAACTTTTATCAATCAACATATGAAATTTTATACAATGTTGTATCTAAGATTGTTGAGCACAAAAGTTGAATCAAACCTAGTCAAAGTGTCTGAAAAGGAGAGGTGGGTGAGCATGATGGGGAGGGGTAGAGATGGGAGGGGAGAAAAGTAGGGGGGAGAGAGGCAAAAATGGGTGGTTGGAAAGGAAAGGGTGTGGGAAGAGACATGGAGGAAGTACCAATGTAACAAGAAATTGAACACCAGTGTAGGTCCACTTTTGCATATAGAAAAAAAGATATGTAATATAAATAAGGCTATCTGTTCAAATGTCTCTCAATGAGTAGTAAATCCTCTATATATTTCCCAAGGTTGCCAAAGCTTCAAAAATGTGGTGTGTGATCCATTTTCCCAGGTAGCAATCTGCTCCATACGATAAATGTGGCCACATCTTAGAAGCCACTGGGATTTTGGGGGTGTAGTAGTAGACTTCAATGTGTAGCCACTAACATTCTTGCTGCTGCTAGTAGGTAGGTACTGAACTTCCTACTGGAAATAAGGCCTGTTGGATGATCATTGATATTTAAGAGGCAAACCTGTGGAGTAAGAGGGATCCTATATTTACATATTTGTGAAATGGTATTGCTAATCTCTTGCCAAAAGTAATAAATTGGGCATTCCCACCAAATGTGGACAAAGGAGCCAAAGGTCTGTTGACAACTAATCATCCAGCAAGTTAGGATATATACAGACGTGGACAAAATTGTTGGTACCCTTTGGTCAATGAAAGAAAAAGTCACAATGGTCACAGAAATAACTTTAATCTGACAAAAGTAATAATAAATTAAAATTCTATAAATGTTAACCAATGAAAGTCAGACATTGTTTTTCAACCATGCTTCAACAGAATTATGTAAAAAAATAAACTCATGAAACAGGCATGGACAAAAATGATGGTACCCCTAGAAAACACAGAACATAATGTGACCAAAGGGACATGTTAATTCAAGGTGTGTCCACTAATTAGCATCACAGGTGTCTACAACCTTGTAATCAGCCATTGGGCCTATATATATGGCTCCAGGTAATCACTGTGTTGTTTGGTGATATGGTGTGTACCACACTCGACATGGACCAGAGGAAGCAAAGGAAAGAGCTGTCTCAAGAGATCAGAAAGAAAATTATAGACAAGCATGTTAAAGGTAAAGGCTATAAGACCATCTCCAAGCAACTAGATGTTCCTGTGAGTACAGTTGCACATATTATTCATAAGTTTAAGATCCATGGGACTGTAGCCAACCTCCCTGGACGTGGCCGCAGGAGGAAAATTGATGACAAATCTAAGAGACGGATAATCCGAATGGTAACAAAAGAGCCTAGAAAGACTTCTAAAGAGATTCAAGGTGAACTTCATGCTCAAGGAACATCAGTGTCAGATCGCACCATCCGTCGTTGTTTGAGCCAAAGTGGACTACATGGGAGACGACCAAGGAGGACACCATTGTTGAAAACGAATCATAAAAAAGCAAGACTGGAATATGCCAAACTACATGTTGACAAGCCACAAAGCTTCTGGGAGAATGTCCTGTGGACAGATGAGACAAAAATCGAAGTTTTTGCCAAGGCACATCAGCTGTATGTTCACAGACGAAAAAATGAAGCATATCAAGAAAAGAACACTGTCCCTACTGTGAAACATGGAGGAGGCTCTGTTATGTTCTGGGGCTGCTTTGCTGCGTCTGGCACAGGGTGTCTTGAATCTGTGCAGGGTACAATGAAATCTCAAGACTATCAAGGAATTCTAGAGAGAAATGTACTAGCCAGTGTCAGAAAGCTTGGTCTCAGTCGCAGGTCATGGGTCTTGCAACAGGACAATGACCCAAAACACACCGCTAAAAACACCCAAGAATGGCTAAGAGGAAAAAATTGGACTATTCTAAAGTGGCCTTCTATGAGCCCTGACCTCAATCCTATTGAGCATCTTTGGAAGGAGCTGAAACATGCAGTCTGGAAAAGGCACCCTTCAAACCGGACACAACTGGAGCAGTTTGCTCATGAGGAGTGGGCCAAAATACCTGCTGAGAGGTGCAGATGTCTCATTGACAGTTACAGGAAGCGTTTGATTGCAGTGATTGCCTCAAAAGGTTGCGCAACAAAATATTAAGTTAGGGGTACCATCATTTTTGTCCATGCCTGTTTCATGAGTTTATTTTTTTACATAATTCTGTTGAAGCATGGTTGAAAAACAATGTCTGACTTTCATTGGTTAACATTTATAGAATTTTAATTTATTATTACTTTTGTCAGATTAAAGTTATTTCTGTGACCATTGTGACTTTTTCTTTCATTGACCAAAGGGTACCAACAATTTTGTCCACGTCTGTATATATATAAAGTGGGTTATTTATTCAAAATTAATATAGTCCAGCTAACTAGTAACCCTAACAAGATTAATATTTATAAATTTAATTACTATATAAACAAAATGTCCAAACATGTCCAGGCGTACACCAGGCCATCCCTACGATTAGGCCAGAGTTTATGTATTTGAAAGCCCTAAGCTTTGAACCTAAATCTTGGCCCTAAGCCCAGGGGCGGCCCCTGATGGTGGAGACCCCCTGTCCTCGAACCTAACTATACACTCCTATTGTACCCTAGTACATTAGGTTAGTAAGGGGCCTAGATTTAAAGGTGGTGGGCTGGTGTAGGCGTGGACACGGAGGATCAGTGAAAAAATGCGCACAGTGTATACAACCCTGCCAATGCAGAGATAAGCAGGTACACGGTACAATAAGGTAAATCTAAAGACACCAACAAAGAAGGATGGTATATAATATCACAGACTAAATCTGTGTAAACCCCAACGCGTTTCCCCCACGATGTGGGATCATCAGGGGGTAGATAGAAATACGGTAAATAAATGAGAAAAACAAAAGAAAATAACCCTGTCAAACGGAAGGAAGTCCAAACAGTGTTGACATATCCGTGATATATCCGTATGGCAGGTGGTGTCAAAATAAAGACATACAAGATTAAAAGATTAGACAAATGAAATTCCTGGGAGGTCTTAGAGGGAAAAGGAATATTTATACCAGACGTCTTGATCTACCAAGTATGTGCATTTCACAACAAAAAGATGGATATCTGTAAAGAAAAAGAGAAGGTACATGCTACATAATGCGTCCAAATGTACTTAAACATAGCCACCCGGTAATGTGAGGCGCCACCACCAGCATATGCCAAATATTAGGAGATAACTCACTGAGTCAAGACAGAATATGGAGCACAACGGTGGCCAGGATTGATACCAAACGGCACACACCACAGTCTTCAATGTACTGGTACTCTCAGTCTTATTTTGAATGTCCCAGGATCATTCAGATTCAGCGTGACGATACACTAAGAGGTAATGTAATACCACGTAAAGGTAAAGTCAAATAGGCCAGCGGCCAGATGTAATGAATGCGGAAGTTACCTTAAGATGTTGATTAGATAACGTAACGCGGCCTCTCAGGATATGGCCATCCACTGGTTAAAGTCCACTTAGTGACAAGAAAATGCATGTCACAGATAGGAACATGAAATCAGCTCATGTCTAGGCTTACTGTAATAGAGTTTACTCACTGTTGGTGGTGAATCCCTCAGGTAAAGTGGATGTCCTTGCCCTCCCAGGGTCCAATACTTAATCACTAAAACTGGCCATATTTATACTAAACGCCTAATTGATAAGTGGCGTTACCTGTCTTAGGGCGGTCCCTCCAGTGCGTATACTCATGTTGCCGCCATGGATACGATTTGTGCTGCAGTCAGACCGGCGTGCGTTCCACTGTGGAACGCTCGCCGCCGAACATCCGGTTCCACCGTCCGGATGTGACGTCAGGGAGCCATGCGTTCCACTCTGGAACGCAGGCCGATCCCGGACCAATACAGCGCAAACCAAGCGGTCAGATGTGGCGTCATCAAAGTAGGCCCTGCGCTCCAAGCTGGAACGCATAGGGCCAAGTAAATATAGAAAGATTATCAAGGATCTAGCCTAACCGATATACATTTATAAAATAACAGAGGCTCATGGGTGATAACGCACTATGAATCCCTGCCAGTCAGGCGATATTAGAGATAAATTAAGCAGCAGATAAAAATCAGCTACTCAGGTCGATGATAATAGATTTATCTGAATGAATATACAAGGAGGGATATAGAGAAACCCTAAATACCTTTCCAGCGCGTAAATCAATAAATGGCCATTGTGAGGACAAGACATTATTACAATAGTGGATATAAATTTAAAGATAAAGAGATAGTTAAACCAGTGAAACGGTTCATATTCACTGTTCACGATACTACATTTAGTGGGTACTTCACGCACCCGGCCCAGTTTCCATGGACAATACAGTCAATCCGAGCTCATATGTAGCCGGGATAGAGGACAGGGGTGGGGAAAAAAAGGGGGGGGGGGGGGTAGGATGGGGAAAGAAAGGAAATAAGAACGTGGCAGGCAAAGGCCAGAGGGCCTAAAAGAAAAAAGGAAAAACAGGCTACAAAAAACAGGAGAAAGTCAGTCTTTCATTCAGGCCGAGGGGGGATTGGGACCGGAGTCTATGGATCCATTCACTTTCCTTTTGTAGGATCCTCCTGTCCCAATCCCCTCCTCGTGGTGATGGATGTATTATTTCAAGCACCGTGAACCGAAGGCAAGCAGGATCGCCCCCATGATGATCGTTCACATGTGTCGCTACCGGAGTGATCTCCTTATTTTTAACATCATTGATGTGTTCTAGGATACGTCTTCTAAGTTCTCTGATGGTC
Organism: Bufo gargarizans; assembly: GCF_014858855.1. Lineage (NCBI taxonomy): Eukaryota > Metazoa > Chordata > Amphibia > Anura > Bufonidae > Bufo > Bufo gargarizans. Next base: position 152,490,033 of record NC_058086.1, on the reverse strand, counting down.
TTACCAACGTAGTCAAGGGGGCAAGTGCACTGGCATAAATACACAAGTCCCCTAGATCTACAATTAATGAAGTCGCGTATCTGAAAAATCTGACCCAGCGTGGATCCTGTAATGGTTTTGGCCGTGTTCAAGAATGCACAGGCCTTACAACCACCACATTTATATACACCAACTGGTCTACGATCCAACCAGGTACCCACTCTGACCGGTGTTGTAAAATGACTGGCCACCAAGCGATCTTTGAGGCTTCTGCCCCGTCGATAGGACACGGAGGGTCGTTCAGTCACGACCTGATGGAGATCGGGGTCCATCCTCAAGATAGGCCAGTATTTATTTAGGATTTTTCTGATATCCGGATTAGCGGTATCAAAGTTTGAGATGATTCTCAATGGTTGGGGACTGTCTGTTGTCCTCATTTTAGGACTAAGTAGATCCTTACGCTCTCTGGTCCATGCGTGCTTAAAGGCTTCCCTAAGGACCGGTTGTGGGTAGCCCCTAGCTGTGAATCGGTCTTCAAGAACCTTAGCCTCCCTAAAGAATGCTTCATCACTGGAGCAGTTCCTCCGTACCCGGAGATACTGTCCCCTGGGAATGCCCCGTTTAAGGGAAGGAGGGTGGTGACTGCTCCAGTGAAGAAGAGAATTAGTTGCAGTTGTTTTCCTGTGTATATTGGTTGATAATCGATCCCCCACTGTTGTTACCTTGACGTCAAGAAAGGTAATAGTCGACGGATCGTATTCAAAGGTAAAGTGGAGTCCAATGTCGTTCACGTTCAGGTCCGAGACAAAGCGTTTAAATTCACAGGAGTCGCCCTTCCAGACGACGAAAACGTCGTCTATGTAGCGGGTCCATAGCTGGATATTCTTGGACCACCAGACATCGCGGTCTGGAAAGACATGAGTATCCTCCCACCAGCCCAGGAAGAGGTTTGCGTAAGTGGGGGCACAAGGACTGCCCATCGCCGTCCCCCTGAGCTGGTGGTAGAATTTAGAGTTAAAGAGAAAGAAGTTATGAGTAAGGGTGTACTCAAGTAACCTAATAATAAAAGCATTATGTGAGTCAAATTGAATGCCCCTGGCGCATAAAAAGTACTCAATAGCCCTAAGGCCATGTTGATGTGGAATTGAGCTATACAGTGACTCAACGTCAATGCTGCATAACATGCACTCAGGGTCAAGGGTTAGGGCATCAATTTTGTTGAGGAAGTCCATTGTGTCCCTCGTATATGCTGGGAGGGACACAACGAACTCCCTCAACACCTTGTCCAGATATATCCCACAATTCTGGGTAAGTGAATTAACGCCTGACACAATGGGACGACCCTTAAGTGGGCTGGTCCCCTTGTGGATCTTCGGGAGCCCATAAAAGGTCGCAATCAGGGGTTTATTCGGTAGGAGAAATTCAAATTCCGATGGCTCGATCACTTGGTTCTCCAAACCGAGCAATAGGATCTGTTTAAGCTCGGCTAAAAATATCTGGGTCGGATTGGAGGGTAGAATTCTGTAACCCTCCTTGTCCTTCAACAACTCCAAGCACATATGCATATAGGTCTCGTTCTCAAGTACCACCAAATTCCCACCTTTATCTGAAGGTTTTATTATGATGCTGTGATCATGTTCCAGAGATCGTAAAGCCTTCATCTCTGGGATAGAGAGATTGAAGGCCTTAGGGCCTCGTTGATTAAGGTCTTCAAGGTCACGTATCACCATCTGCAGAAAAATATCTACGTATTCATAGTTGGCGGGTGGTGGCATTTTCTTACTCTTAGATCTCAGTGTGGTGAAGGGGCCTGAGCCAATAATTCGAGTGTGGTCCCTGTTAAGGTCAGTGAGGGTTTGAAGGTCATCAAAGTCATCTTCTTGGAGACTGAGTCTAATACATGTGTCTCTATTAGAGACCCTGAAAAATTTCTGCCATTTTAGTCTCCTGCAGAAGAGGTGGAGGTCCTTAGTCCAAGAAAAAAGACTGAAATTAGATGTAGGCACAAATGACAGGCCTCTCTTAAGGACCTCCACCTCAACCGGAGTGAGACATCGTTTGGACAGGTTAATAATTTGCAGGTCTGTCACTGTCCCTTGTCCAGTCGGCCGCGCAGTGGATATGGCATCACATCTTTCTCTAAAAAAGAGGATGAAGAGGGTTGAGGATTGGACTGAGTATGGTTCTGAGTATTGGAGTAACCAGAAGGAGGTGAGGAAGAGGAGGTATTCATATACCCTGATCCTCGTGTACCCCGTCCCCTTCCCCTGTAGCCACCTCCCTTCTGCCAACCCCGGCCTCCACGTCTCCTCGTGCCCTGACGGCCTGTGTAGGAAGAGCTACCGTGAGATTTTGAATATGAATCAGTGTCTGAAGAGTCAAACTCAGAAGAGGAGGGTTCGACAGGCAATGCGGGTCCTTGTACGATACTATAAGCCCTGTTTTCCTTAAACTCACTGAGGTCCCTGACGAACTGTCTATGCTTTCTGTCTTTAATCAAGCCCTGAAAGCGTTCGACAGATGATTGAAGTGATACCTCTCGTCTAGAAAACTCTGGGTCCTCCTTTAGTTTTAGGGCAACCTCTATTTGCTCTTGCAATTTCTTTGAGGATTGCTAGAAGATTGATCTCTCCTCCTCGAGCAATAAGGTCATCAGATTCAGTGAGCTTTGTGTTAATAGCTCCTCCCACTTGGATAAAAGGGACGGTGAAGATACTCTGTCTGCTGGTTTTACTCTCAGACGTAACCCCCTAGGTACGATTTTATTACCTATGTAACTTTCCAGGGATTTGATTTCCCACCAAGATTTAATGTTTGCTTTATAACCGTTGTATAAATCATTGAAGACCTGTTTGCTAGTCGCCTGCTGGCCTATACCTGGCACATCCCTATCGGAAAATATATCCCTAGCTTCTATGACTAGAGCCTCGGTGAATAGAGTCCCTGAAAGAAAACTGGCCATATTAAAGTAGAAATAATCATCCAGCAAGTTAGGATATATATATATAAAGTGGGTTATGTATTCAAAATTAATATAGTCCAGCTAACTAGTAACCCTAACAAGATTAATATTTATAAATTTAATTACTATATAAACAAAATGTCCAAACATGTCCAGGCGTACACCAGGCCATCCCTACGATTAGGCCAGAGTTTATGTATTTGAAAGCCCTAAGCTTTGAACCTAAATCTTGGCCCTAAGCCCAGGGGCGGCCCCTGATGGTGGAGACCCCTCTGTTGACAACTCCAGCAGAGAGGACTAGCATCTGGGAATATTAGGTGTGTAATACAAACTCGTGAGAACTTTGTACAAGTGCTCTTGTAATTTGACACATTTAGATTAGTGTTGATCGAGTATGCTCGGCCGAACATCAGTTCGGCTCGGGCATCTCGATGCACGGCACATGGTGGTATTCGGCCAAATACCGCATGTGCTCGAGCGCAATGCTTGAGTATCCTCCCCACACGTTTTTTGCCTGCTACGCAGCCAATAAACGTGCAGGTAAGTACTGCCCTCACTGTAATGTCGTAGCCATGTTTGATACTGGCCTAACAGTGATTGGCTGGCTGGAACGTGTCATTATCGGGTACTATATAGCTCAGTCTTAGTCAGGGAGAGCTATGCTGAGGAAGGGACAGACAGTGTAGGGAGTGATACAGGAATATTTTTATTAGAAAAAACTTTTCAGAGACCCAAAAGTCCTTTTAAGGACTATTGTGTGGGGCAGCAGCAATATATATACTGTATATTTAGTGCAACCTGCGCTAAATTGCTAAAACTTTGCAAACTCAAAAGTCCATTTAAGGAGTATTGTGGGTGGCAGCAATATCTATTTTTAACGCATCCTGCTCTAAATAGCGTGCAATAGTTAGGCCACTGCAGACAGCGACATTAGCTGCGCCACATCTCCTGTGTAAAGTGTGCGCATCCAAAAAATATCTGTGATATCAAGTGTACTTTTTCCGTAGACGGTGTCCGCTGTGGACAGTAACATTAGCTGCGTCACATCACCTGTGTAAAGTGTGCACATCCCAAAAATATTTGTGACATCCAGTGTACTTTTTTGGTGTATGGTGTCCGCTTCTGCAGTGTAACGTGTGCGCTTAAAAAATGTATCTGTGACATACAGTGCACTTTTTCCGTAGACGCTGCGGATAGTGACATTACCAATGGTACCTCTCCTGTTATAATGTTTCCTCATCCCAAATACCTGTGACATTCACTGTAATTTTTTATTAGCTTTAGGTGACAGCATTGACATTATCTGTGGGATATCTCCTGTGTGACGTTTCCAATTCCCAAATACCTTTTTAAATTTGTTTGCGCATACACTTCCAAATCTTACGCTACTGTACGTGTGACATACTTTTAAGCATATATAAAATTTAATATGAAAAAGGTAAGCAGTAAGTGATGGGGAAGTGGCCGTGTTGCTGATGGTGCACGCAGAGGCCGTGGCCCTGGGCGCGTTAAAACTGTGCTAGCTGCCAGAGCACGAGAAAAACAATCATCCACGATACCTAGCTTCATGTCCCAGTTTGCAGGGCGTCACAGGACACCACTCTTGAAGTCAGACCAGTGCGACCAGGTGGTTGGGTAGATTGCAGCAGATAATGCTTCCAGTCGGTTAAGCACCACAATGTCTTCCACCAAGTCCAGTCTCAGTAACTAATCCTCACCCTAATCCTCCTCACCATGGAGAGTCTGGGCAAACAAGTGATCCCACACTCGGATATTCCGAGGACCTCTTTTAGTGCCATTTCTTGATTTGGCCCTCTCGCCAAGCATGCTTGAAGAGGGACATTACTTGTGCCCTGATTCCCAAACTCTTGAGCATCCACAGTCACAAGAAGATGACGGTGGGGAACGGCAATTACTGTTTAAAGGGACACTGACAGGCCCAATAACCATAATTAGCTATATATATGCATGCACAGGTCTTCTAATGTGCATTAAAAACATATAAGTATAATCCCTGTCCACATTATGAATACAGTAACCAGAGGCCTGAGGACCTTCCGAGATCCGGCGCATGCCCAATAGAAAGCTATGGGTGCCGGGCGCATGCGCAGAAGCTGAAAGCGAGTCAGATGCCCATAGCTTTCTATTGGGCATGTGCCGGATCTTGGAAGGTCGGGGACAGCAGAAGCCGCCCAGCGAAGTGAATATTGATGAGCTGGGCGGCGCTTCAAAACGGCGGTTGGGCTGAGGCTGGGTGGGCGCAAGTGGAGCTGAAACCCCGCCCCTTGGGCAGAAAGAAAAGCGATTACTTCAGGTTATAAAGCATTTACTGTATTCATAATGTGGACAGGAGTTATACTTATATGTTTTTAATGCACATTAGAAGACCTGTGCATGCATATGTACAGCTAATTATGGTTATTGGGCCTGTCAGTGTCCCTTTAATGAGGTGGATGATGATGAGACACCATTGCCAATAAGTCAATGGCAATTACTGTCTCAAGAGGTTGATGAAGAGGATGAGACACAGTTGTCAATCACTGAGGTTATGGTTAGGTCAACAAGTCAGGAGGATGAGTAGAGTGAGGAAGTGGAAGAGGAGGTGGTGGACAATGAAGTCACTGACCCAATCTGGAAAGGTGGAAAGCCGAGCGAGGACAGCAGTACAGAGGGGGAGGGATCTGCTACACCACAATAGGTTGAAAGAGGCAGTGGGGTGGCAAAAGGGAGAAGACGGGCCACACCAAAAAAGCCCGCAACTGTTCCAAGAAGCACCCCCTTGCGGAAATCTCCCTTGCCAAGGGGTAGGTGTTCTGCAGTATGGCACTTTTTTGAGGAAAGTGCGGACGACAAAAGAATAGTAGTTTGCAACCTGTGCCGTACCAAAATGAGCAGGGGCGTGAACACTAGCAACCTTACCACCACCAGCATGATTCACCACATGGCATCCAAGCACTGTAATAGGTGGGACGAATGCCTGGGTCGACAATCTGTGTCTGAGGGTCACACCACTGCCTCCTCTTCCCCTGTGTTACATGCTGGCCAATCCCCTGTCGAAGGCGCAGGCCCAGATGCCTTCCGCCCTGCACTTTCGCAAGCACCATCAGCGACCACATCCACTTCCATGTCCCAGCGCAGTGTCCAAATGTCCTTACCCCAGGCATTTGAACACAAGTGCAAATACCCAGCCACCCACCCACAGGCCATAACACTAAATGTGCAGATTTCCAAATTACTAGCTCTGGAAATGTTGCCATTTAGGCTTGTGGACACTGAGGCCTTCTGCAGTCTGATGTCGGCGGCCGTCCCGTGTTACGCAGTCCCCAGCCGCCACTATTTTTCAAGGTGTGCCATGACCACCTTACACCAACATGTGTCCCGTAACATCACACGTGCCCTGACCAATGCAGTTACTGGGAAGTTCCACTTAACCACAGACACATGAACAAGTCCCATTCGGCCAGAGACACTACATTTACCCGACGGCACACTAGGTAAACGTTGTGGAGGCCGGGAGCGAGTTGTACACTGGGATGGCACAGGTGCTACCAACGCCAAAGATTGCGGGCCCTACTTCGATCAGGGTTTCCGCCAGCACCTACATTAGTGGCTACACAGCCCACTTCTCCTCCTCTGCCTCCTACTCCACTTCCGAATTATCCATGTGCAGCACCAGTCAGTCATCAGTTGGTAGCTGGAAGCAGTGTAGCAATGCAGTGGGGAAGCTTCAACAGGCCGTGCTGAAGCTGATATGCTTAGGGGGATAAACAGCACACCTGTGGCAGGGAATAAGAGACCAGACTGAGCAGTGGCTCTCGCCACTTAAACTATAACCAGGCATGGTTGTGTCTGATAATGGCGTTAGCTTGGTGGCAAGCTTAGACACATCCCATGCCTAGCTCATGTCTTAAACTTAGTGGTTCAGCGGTTTCTCAAAACCTACCCCAATCTGCCTGAGCTACTGGTAAATGTGCGCACATTTCCGCAAGTCATCGACAGCTTCAGGGGGTCAGTCAACGCTGCAGCAGCGCTGGAAATTGCCAGCTCACCGGCTGTTGTGCCACGTGAGCACGCGCTGAAAATCGACATTCCACATGTTGGCCAGGCTTTGGGGGCAGCAGAGGGCAGTAGTGGAATACCAGCTGTCACATGGTCGTCACCTTTCCAGTCAGCTTCCGCTCTTCACAAGCGAGGAGTGGGCATAGATGTCTCTGTGAGGTTTTAAGAAACTTTGAGGAATCAACATAGATGGTGAGCATAACCATCCCACTTCTGTGTCTACTCAAACGCTCACTGCTCACAATTAAGGATGACACTTTGCATGTGGAAAAGGTGGAAATGGGGAAGACATTACACAGGGTGATAGCCAGATCACCCTAAGTTCGTCTTCTCAGCACGAATTGGATGATGAACAGGAGGAGGAGGAGCAGGAGACGGTTGCCTCCACTACAGGGGATAGTACCCATAGAAGTTTAATTCCATCTTTTCTGCGTGGATGGGCAGAAGAGGATTAGGAGATTGAGAGTCATCCTCCTGATGACAAAATCAGTCTTGCCTGTTGGTAGTCTGGCACACATGGCTGACTTTATGTTAGACTGCCTTTCCCACAACCCGCACGTTATACGCATTTTAGACAAGACAGCCACAGATTACTAGTGTTGAGCGAGCATGCTCGACCAAACACCAGTTCGGCTCAGGCATTGCTATGCTCATCTGAACACCACGTGTGCTCAAGCACGATGCTCGAATCAGTGTATTTAGCCTCTATTTTTATGCAGAAGATTGCTGTACAGTGAGGGAATCCCTCAGTGTGAGTCCATGTTTATGAGTCTCAGCTCTGACTCCATATATAGCTGTGTCCATATATGGAGGCAGTGCTTGGGAACACCCCAGTGTATTTAAATCTAATTTAGCCTGTATTTCAGAAACATCTCTGCCAGGATTCAAACTCACAACCTTTTGCATTAGAGGTAAGACACTTAACCACTCAGCTACAATAACTGCATAGCCAGTTGCTTAAAAAAAAAAGAGAGACTTCTACTGAGACCTATACAGTTGAAGTCTCATATATATATATATATATATATATATATATTTTTTATATAATATATTTATTTTTTTGTGATTGGCTATGCAGCTGTATAGTATAGTGGTTAAAGTTCTGGGCTGTGATGCAGAAGCTGTGAGGTCAAATCCTCTCACAAACTTTTTCAGAAATAGAGGTTAAATTACATTTATTTATTTTATATTTTTTTTAGTAATTGTAAAAAAATGTATGGCACAAAATAAATGTGAAATTACTAATATATATATATATATATATATATATATATATATAATCATACTTTTGATATATATGAATGCATAATATGTAGGAAACTATTACTGATGTTTTAGCCATAATATATTTACATATATTATAATATATTATATATTCTAAATATATAATATGTGTAAATATATTATGGGTGAAAACACATACAGTATATATATATATATATATATATATATATTTAAATTAAGTTTAGCCTCAATTTCTGAAAACATTTGTGACAGGATTTGAACTCACAGCTTCTGCATCACAGCCCAGAACTTCAACCACTACACTATATAGCTGCATAGCCAGTCATTTGAAAAAAAATAAAAAAAAATATGAGACTTCTACTGTATAGGTCTCAGTAGACGTACAGCACAGTAGAAATATCATACTTAAATTTTATTTATTTTTTTAAACTGGCTATGCAGCTATAATAGAAACTTTACTGAAATACTGGCTAAATTAGATTTAAATACACTGGGGTGTTCCCAAGCACTGACTCCATATACTAGAGTCCCGACACCCTCCCCTCTTCAGAGCAGAGGGTGTCTGGGGTTCTCCTATTGACTTCCATTGTGCTCGGTAGAACACCCGAGCATTGCAAAGTGTTCTACTCGAGCACACAAGCACTTTGGTACTCGCTCAACACTATTGTTCACCCTTCTCGACCCCTGATACAAAGAGAACTTCTCATCTCTCATTCCTCTGGTGGAGAGGATGAGCAAAACAGTGCAATACCAGAAGGTCCTTGTTGAAAAATTGCTCCAAAAATTTCCATCTGACAACGCTGGCGGCAGAGTCTGTAGTTCCTTTGGCAACCAAGGAGGGGAGACAAGGGGAACACACAGAGGTTCCAACAGAGGCAGGGCAACACTCTCCAAAGCCTGGGACAGTTTCATGACACCCCGCCAGCACCATCACCATGATGCGCAAAACATTTTGGAAGATGGTGAAGGAGTACATAGTGGACCATGTCAGAGTCCTCAATGATCTCTCAGTGCCTTACAATTACTGGGTGTCCAAGCTAGACACATGGCACAAACTGGCGCTCTATGCCTTGGAGGTGCTGGCCTGTCCTGCCACCAGCGTTTTGTCTGAACGGGTGTTTAGTGCTGCTGGTGGCATTATAACAGATAACCATATCCACTTGTCAACTGAAAATACTGACAGGTTGACTCTAATAAATATTAACAAGGCCTGGATTGACCCTGAATTCTCAACTCCACCAGAGGAAAGCTGATGAACATAAAGGCACTTTAAATGTGTTGTTTATAATGTACTTAATACACTGTTTTCCCATGCACCCCTTCCACCACAAAAAAAGGTTATATGGTTGAAACTTCCTTCTCTCATCCTCCTCCTCCTCTTCCATCATATCAACATGCTTATTCGTATCATATAATGCCCTTGCATATATGCCCTCTGTGGCAGGCACAGCACTATAAAGTGCCTTTTGCACTGTAACATTAGAAGAATTTTAGTCTAACCAAACTGTCTATTACTCTGTAATTCCTCTAGCGCCGTTCTATGGAAACAGTAGGTTTAAAGAGCACACCAAATGCTTCAAATAACTTCTTTATTAACTTCAACTTTTCATCAGGTATAACACTGCCGCCTCCGCAGCAGATAATCTATGTACAAAACGTGTTGAAAAGATATCACAAAATGGCGGTATGCATAAGATGGTGGCTCAACTGTTCAACTTGTCATTCAACACTAAATGGTGGATATATTTCTCTCTTGAGTATCTGTACTCTCACTTTAAGTTATTTAAGCACTTTATGATCTCTCTCAGAGGTATATCTGAGGTCTAATAGTTCACTTGCAGTATGCAGTTAGCTTTTGCAATTTGTATATATTGTATGGCTCAGTATAGTTGCAATTGTAGCTTGCAATTGAATTTGGATGGTTTTGGTGGAACTGTAAGTAAACACATATATATCTAGTTCAGTATATAGTTCTAAACACAATACTAACAATATGAACATTATATAACTGTTTTAAATACCTATATTGGCCTCTTGTTCCCATAAAACTCAGCTCTCAGTGGAGTGACTGTCTCTTCAGGTCCTGTCTTCTGGTGAATAATGATTCTAGCAGCAGGAGCTGGGGAAATTCCCAGACTGTGTGTGAGGCTGGCTGTGATTGGTGAAAACTCTTGCTGTGTGAGAAGCTGGCTGTGATTGGTCTAGACTTCTGCCCAGCAACAACAGATTAACACTATACTTTCTGTTGTTTCTGCTGTGTCACAGAGCTGACCTTACATAATAAAATGCATCTTAAAGGCATATTATCTTTTTTTGCTTCTGTGAACACAAAATATAACAGTTATATGACATCCAAAACATGATGTCACAGTAAATAACTATGCTTTTGTCTTTAACGCATAAACATAGGAAGTGTATTAAGGCTATTGGCAGGTCTGGCCATATACACATATAAGCTATATTGGCAACCTAGGACAGGTCTTAGCTTTCCAGCTACACCATCGCATATAATAATCACCAAAAAATGAAACTGACTTTCGTATATATGAAAATCCCTGGAAGAAGCCAGGTTTACTGGCGAAACGGCGTTGGGTCAGGAGTCGGCTGAGAGATCTATGCACCACTCAGGGTATGTGTAATCTTGTCCTTGTACTTTAGCCTCAATCTCTACAATTGCTTCCTTTGCACTTTGTTTGGGGAGTTGCTGTCATGAGGTTTTGAGGTATGCTTTTTTAGCTAGCATTCTTTTTTCCCTGTTGTTATTTTCGTGCACTGATCTCCCGGCCTCTCCTTGGGTCCTGCTCCTCATCTGTGTGTCCTGCCTTGTGCTGCCTTCTTTTATCATGCATGTATGTATTGTTTATATATATTTATAATAAAGTCTTTTGGATTTTCATATATACGAAAGTCAGTTTCATTTTTTGGTGATTATTATGACTACTTGGGGGTCAGTTTTTTTTAATTTATTCGATATTTATTCTGTCCGGTTAATATTGGTTGACCATCGCATATAATGTTTTACAGGGTCAGCTCACCTACAGGCCCTCACATATAATGTTTTACATTGCTCTAAATGTTTTTGAGGAAATCATAATTTTTCAAGGGTGTGTATGATGCCCTCCTTTATGTGTAACAAGCCCTTCCACTTAGTGTATAGGCTTTATGAGTGTAGGAGTCCCACTACCTGAACAATTGTGCCACAATTGTGAATGAGGCCCTTTATGTGATATACAGGTTGTATCGGAGTGCCTCTTGCTTTTAATTTTTGGCAGCACTTACACTTTATATACAAGTAAATATACAGGAAAAAAATGTTTTCTAACAGTTTTTTTGCTAAAATCCATTTTATCTTCGGTTTTGGGCATATTATTGTCAGTCTGTAAAAGTGGCAAGAAGAGGAGAAGGAGCCTAATGGTGATGTCTGTACATGAGGAGAGGTAAGTGAAGGGAGAGGCAGAGCAATGCTGGGAGTTGTAGTTATTTAACTGGGATGTATTTTAGGGCTGAAGGGAGGGATGTTGTTGACATGGAACTGTGTGCTTGAGGTGGCTGGGGGAGGGAGTGATGTTATTTACATGGGACTGTATGTTGAAAGTGGATGATCGGGGGCAATGATGTACATGGGACTTAATGTTTAGGCTACATTCACACTTGCGTTTGGGGATCCGCTTGTGAGATATGTTTCAAGGCTCTCACAAGCAGCCCCAAATGCATCAGTTTAACCCCAATGCATTCTGAAGGGATGCAGATATTGGGACTTAGAAATTCAAATCTAATACAAACTAATCGGTCCTGAACAGATGCATTCATTTGTATTATCGGTGCGGATCCGTCCTGTACAAGTACAGGAAAGATCCGCACGAACGCAAGTGTGAAAGTAGCCTTAGGGGGTGATGTTTACATGGGATTGTGCGTTGGAGGCGGCTGGGGAGGAGGTGATGTTATTTACATGGGACTGTATGATGGAGGGAGGATTATAATTGCAGGGGGCACTGCAGATCCAGGGGACATTATAGGCGGTCTTATTACTACTGGGGGCTCCTGGGCCCGGTAGCGACTGCTACCTCTGCACCCCCTATAGCTACACCCACAGCAAGCAGCAGGATAACACTGTGGGGACTCCAGTTGGGGGATAATGATAGAATGTGAGGAAGCTAAGATGTCTGTGCGTCACACTCTGCAGAGATGAGGCGGCTGAAAGAAGTTGTCCAGACCGAGTTGAGAAGATGATGAGAGAGAAGATCTACAGAGAAGATGATGACAGAGAGGAGACGTCACCTGGCGGCCCTGAATGTGACAGGTAAGTGCTACTGTATAGCTAGTACAGCAAAGTGCGGGGGGGGGGCAACATATTTATTGGGGCTTGTGCCCCAGATCTTTTAAGATCCTAGCAACGCCCCTGGTGTCTGGTTTAATGCTGGGGTTCTCCCATTGACTTCCATTAAGCTCCGGTGCTTGGTAGAGCACCCGAGCATCCCGAGGTGTTCGGCCCGAGCACCCGAGCACTTTGGTGCTCGATTAACACTAATTTAGATATCTTTGGGGTCATTGTCATCAGTGAATGTAACTTTAAGATCTGTTTCCCATGTATTTTTTATATAAGCCAGTTTTTTTTAGGGCAGGCCTTGGATACTAAGCTGGCATAGATAACAAAAATTTTACTGGATGGAATTTGGGTCATAAGAGCAGGCTTCTCCAATGGTGTGGGTTCTATCGATAAATTCTGAGATATCCTACAAAATTGTTTAGTATAATGTTAAATATGGAATGGTTGTAGTGGAGAAAGGGGCCTGAGCTGTGCATGGGACTCATATCCCCTCTGCAGGCTCATACTAGGATCCAATAAATCCACTAATAGTAATACGATGCGTCTGACAGCTTCTGTGAGAAACCGTCTAAAGAGGAGAGAGTAGGACAACCCCTTTAAAAATGTACTTCTGATAATTTTTTTATATAACTAATAAAAAAAGAGGAAGCATGAAATGCAATGGTTCTTTTTTAAGCCATACAGAATATAGTGGTTAACCTCAACTGAAAACTTCAAAGAAATTGTTTTGGTCAACTCAAAATTACCTTTTAAAATGCAAAAACTGACCAACAGCTATGATACCATGTTAGGAAAATTCATGATAGAAATCAAAGACATCATGCTTTTTAATTGAGTCATGGCAATTCTTTATTTATTTATTTTTTTTACAGAAAGCCAAACGGAAAATTGTACCCAGAAGCCATAAGGTGTTGTGGGGACTCTCCCTGGCAATAAGGGGCAATTGCACTGTTTAGCATTATTGCATTACAGAATAAAATTACATGATTAATGTAGACGGATACCGGTAAGTTGTGCTTTTCAAAGTATGATAAAACATTATATATAAGCTACACTAACATTATATATAAGCTACATTCACATGACCATATTTTTCCTCCATTTCTGATATGCATTTTTTGTAGATCTCACGCTGATCTATTCATTACTATAAAAAAACAACAAAAAAACTTTTGCTTCCAGCCCTTGAGAATCATAAAAATTTCTATGTATTAGGCAATATTAAAATAAAAACATTCCTCACAGCATACAAAAAACATTCCGCCAGGACGATCATTAGTGTTGGGCGTGAATATTCAAATCGTGAATTTTAATCGCGAATATTGCCACTTCGAGAATTTAGAATATAGTGCTATATATATAATTTTTTTTTTCAGCAGTAACCTCCCTTCTTGCTTGTGGGCCAATGAGAAGGCTGAAATGTCTTTGTCTGAGCTTAGCAACATCCCTAGCAACCAATAGGAAAGCTGCCTACCCCTTACTATATAAGAAACTCCCCAGCAGCCATTTTCTGCAGTTTATTGCAGTTCTGAGAGAGACAGCAGTGCCATTGCTGCGCTCTGTGCTTTACTGTTTAATTACATTAGATAGTTAATTAGTTAGCTTATATATATATATTACAGATAGTTAGTGGGAGATAATCAGTGAAGGTTATATCGTGATATAGTGTAGCTGATAGGTTCTGCTGTCCATACATACATGCTACAGACATAGTGCTGTGATGTCACAAGTTCACAACAATACTTAGTGCCCCAATCAGTAATATGTAGTCAGACCTGCTAAAATGTGAAGTTGCATGTATTGCGCAAAAATATGTGCATCATTAAATTGCTGATTAGCGCAATCGAGAATATATTGGAGCACTCTATCTGCATATAAAGCTATTGCAGACCATTTTCTCCAGTCTCAGCAGCTTGAAAAATGTAGCAAAAGTGACCTACACCTGTATTGCATGCGCAATACGCGCATATTACATTGCTGATTTTCGCAATCAAGAAAATAAATAATATATGACGAATATTCGCCCAAATATTCGCAAACATATAGAAAATTCGGATATTGCCCCTGCCGCTTATCACTAGTCCTTATTCATGGCATAAACCAAAGTGACCACCTTCCCTTTTTAAAAAGGTGCAGTGCTCAGGTTTCGGGTGGCCCCAACGCTACGCTGGGTCCCCCGGACACTGTCAAGGTTTTACCATATGTTTCTGCTCTACGGAAGGGATGGTAAGACACGGTGCACCCCAATGGGAAATAAGTCCAGAGAGTCAAAGTCTGTAGTAAACCAATGTGCTCTTCTCCAATCTCCTCCCTCAGTTTGATGCTGAAGAAAGGCCTGAGCTAGTTATCCCTCACAAACTTCAAAGGCTGGTACCCTGGCCAAAGGCTGGAGGCCCAAGGTTTGTGGCAAAGTATCCCTGTCTCACTCAATAGTCCCCTCTTCTGAGCACTGTTCCCTAACTACAGAACACTAGGGGCTCTGACTGCTCTCCTTATATACTATTTCTGTCTGAACTAGAAACCTCCAGTGGGAGGGGTGGAGTGAAGAAACTCAGGACAAACAAATACAATGTTACAACTCCTCTGTCATAAACTTACATTAGAGCTTCAATGATATTCAATGGATATCACAAAATGGCGATATGCATAAGATGGTGGTTCAACTGTTCAATCTTGTCATTCAACATAAAATGGTGGATATATTTCTCTCTTGAGTTACTGTACTCTCACTTTAAGTTATTTAAGCACTTTATGATCTCTCTGAGAGGTATAACTGAGGTCTAACTAATAGTTCACTTGCAGTATGCAGTTAGCTTTTGCTAATTGTATAGATTGTATGATTGTATTGCTTAGTATGGTTGCAATTGTAACTTGCAATTGAATTTGTATGGTTTTGGTGGAATTGTAATTAAACACATATATATCTAGTTCAGTATACAGTTCTAAACACAATACTAACAATATGAACATTATATAACTGTTTTAAATATCTATATTGGCCTCTTGTTCCCATAAAACTCAGCTCTCAGTGGAGTAAAGTTTCTTCAGGTCCTGTCTTCTGGTAAATAATAATTCTAGCAGCAGAAGCTGGGGGAATTCCCAGACAGGCTATGTGTGAGGCTGGCTGTGATTGGTGAAAACTCTTGCTGTGTGAGAAGCTGGCAATGATTGGTCTAGACTTCTGCCAAGCAACAACAGATTAACACTATACTTTTGGTTGTTTCTGCTTTGTCACTGAGCTTACCTTACATAACAAAATGGATCTTAAAGGCATATTATCTTTTTCTGCTTCTGTGAACACAAAATATAACAGTTATATGACATCCAAAACATGATGTCACAGTAAATAACTCTGCTTTTGTCTTTAACACATAAACATAGGAACTGTATTAAGGCTATTGGCAGGTCTGGCTATATACACAGGACAGGTCTTAGCTGGCCAGCTACACCCTCGCATATAATGTTTTACAGGGTCAGGTCACCTACAGGCCCTCACAAAAAATGTTTTACAGGGTCAGATCACCTACAGGCCCTCACAAATAATGTTTTACAGGGTCAGATCACCTACAGGCCCTCACCTACAATCTTTTTCAGGGTGAGCTCACCTGCAGGCCCTCGGATATAAAGTTTTATAGGGTCAGCTCACCTGTAGGCTCTCACCTGACCTTCGGTTTTAGAGGGTCAGCTCACCTGCAGGCCCTTCACCTACAATCTTTTACAGGGTCATCTCACCTATAGGCCCTCGCATATAATGTTTTGCAAGGTCAGCTTACCTGCTGTCCCTCGCATCTAATGTTTTACAGGGTCAGATCACCTACAGGCCCTCACCTACAATCTTTTACAGGGTTAGCTCACCTGTTGGCCCTCACATATAATGTTTTATAGGGTCAGCTCACCAGCAGGCCCTCACCTACAATCTTTTAACCACCTCAGCGCCCCTAGCTTAAACACCCTTAATGACCAGACCACTTTTTACAATTCTGCACTACACTACTTTCACCGTTTATTGCTTGGTCATGCAACTTACCACCCAAATGAATTTTACCTCCTTTTCTTCTCACTAATAGAGCTTTCATTTGGTGGTATTTCATTGCTGCTGACATTTTAAATTTTTTTGTTATTAATCGAAATTTAATGAAATTTTTGCAAAAAAATGTCATTTTTCACTTTCAGTTGTAAATTTTTTTTAACCGCTTTAAGTCTGCCCATAGGATATAAACGTCCTATGGGTGGACCTCTATTTCTGAAAGCACGTTTTAAAACGTCCTTTCAGAAATAGCAGCTGCACACTAATCGTGCAGCTGCTGATCGGGTTGCCCGCTGTCAGTGACAGCAGGGCAACCCAGAGATAAGGCAGGGACAGTTCCCAGGTGTCCCTGCCTTCCGGATCGCTGCAGACACAGCGCTCACCGAGCGCTGTGTCTGCAGAGCAGGAAGCGCTGTGCGCTTCCTGTTCCGGCCCGGCGGTCATGTGACCGCCGGGACCGGAGCGTGCAGGAGCTGTGTGAGGTCTCTCACAGACCTCGATCAGCCCTGCTCTGAGGCTGTACAGCGCAGAATCATGCTGTACAGCCTCTCTGGGGGGTGCATTTCCACTGTAACTGGGGCTACTATGTCAGCCCCAGTTACAGGAGAAATCAACAGTGAAAAAAAAAAGAAAAAGTGAAGCAAATGTCCCCCAGAGGTCTTGTATGACCTTATGGGGGACAAAAAGTGTAAAAAAAAATAAAAAAAAATAAAGGGTTGAAAAAATAAAAATAAAAAAAAGTTTCACATGTAAAAAAAAAAGGTCCCCAAGTAAGGAATAAAAAAAAAATTAAAAATAGAAAAAATAAAATAAAATAGACATATTTGGTATTGCCATGTCCGTAAAATCCAGCTCTATAAAAATCTCACATGATCTAACCCCTCGGGTGAACACCGTAAAAAACCCCCCCAAAAAACTGTGTCAAAACAAGCAATTTTTGTCACCTTGCATCACAAA
This sequence comes from Bufo gargarizans, assembly GCF_014858855.1. NCBI lineage: Eukaryota > Metazoa > Chordata > Amphibia > Anura > Bufonidae > Bufo > Bufo gargarizans. The sequence goes on along the minus strand of NC_058086.1, from coordinate 152,472,477 downwards.
AGGTGCAACACCAAGTGATCAAAAATGCGTATGTCCCACAAAATGGTACCAATAAAACCGTCACCTCATCCCGCAAAAAATGAGCCCCTACATAAGAAAATCTCTCAAAAAATAAAAAAACTATAGCTCTTAGAACATGGAGACACTAAAACATCATTTCTGGGTTTCAAAAATGCTATTATTGTGTTAAAGTGAAACAAATAAAAAAAAGTATACATATTATGTATTGCCGCGTCCGTAAAAACCAGCTCTATTAAAATTTACATGAGCTAACCCCTCAGATGAACAGCGTAAAAAAAAAAAAAAAAACGGTGTCAAAACAAGCAATTTTTGTCACCTTGCATCACAAAAGGTGCAACACCAAGTGATCAAAAACGCATATGTCCCACAAAATGGTACCAATAAAACCGTCACCTCATCCCGCAAAAAATGAGCCCCTACATAAGAAAATCTCTCAAAAAATAAAAAAACTATAGTTCTTAGAACATGACGACACTAAAACATATTTTTTTGTTTCAGAAATGCTATTATTGTGTAAAACTTTAATAAATGAGAAAAAGTATACATATTAGGTATCGCCACGTCCGTAACAATCTGCTCTATAAAAATGTCACTTGACTAAAACCTCTCAGGTGAACGCTGTAAAAATAAATAAATAGAAACTGTGCTAAAACAACCAATTTTTTGGTCACCTTGCCCCATAAAGTGTTATAATGAATGATCAAAAAATCATATGTACCCAAAAATAGTACTAATAAAACTGGCACCTTATCCCCTAATTTCCAAAATGGGGTCACTTCTTGGGAGTTTCGACTGTAAGGGTGCATCAGGGGGCTTCAAATGGGACATGGCATCTAAAAACCATGTGGAGTTCCTTTTCTTCTGCGCCCTGCCGTGTGCCCATACAGCAGTTTACGACCACATGTGGGGTGTTTCTGTAAACCGCAGAATCTGGGTAATAAATATTGAGTTTTGTTTGGCTGTTAACCATCGATGTGTTAAAGAAAAAATTGGATTAAAATGGAAAATCTGCCCAAAAAGTGAAATTTAAAAATTTGATCACCATTTTCCTTTAATTCTTGTGAAACGCATAAAGGGTTAACAAAGTTTGTAAAATCAGTTTTGAGTAACTTGAGGGGTGTAGTTTCTACAATGGGGTCATTTATGGGGGTATCCACTATGTAGGCCCCACAAAGTGACTTCAGACCTGAACTGGTCCTTATAAAGTGGGTTTTGGCAATTTTCTTAAAAATGTGAAGAATTTCTTCTAAACTTCTAAGCCTTCTAACGTCCTAAAAAAATAAAATGACATTTCCAAAATGATGCCAACATAAAGTAGACATATGGGGAATGTTAAATAATAAATATTTTATGAGGTATCACTTTCTGTTTTAAAAGCAGAGAAATTGAAATTTAGAAAATTGCGAATTTTTCACATTTTTGGGTAAATTTGGGATGTTTTCATAAATAAAGGTGAAATATTTTGACTCAAATTTATGACTATCATGAAGTACAATGTGTCACGAGAAAACAATCTCTGAATGACTTGGATAAGTAAAGGCGTTCCAAAGTTATTACCACATGAAGTGAGATATGTCAGTTTTGCAAAATTAGGCCTGGTCAGGAAGGGGGCAAATGGCCCAGATGGGAAGTGGTTAAAAAACGACATCTATATATAAATTTTTCTCTAAATTTATTGTTCTACATGTCTTTGATAAAAAAAATGTTTGGGTAAAAATAAAAATGGTTTGGGTAAAAGTTATAGCGTTTACAAACTTTGGTGCAAAAATGTGAATTTCCGCTTTTTGAAGCAGCTCTGACTTTCTGAGCACCTGTCATGTTTCCTGAGGTTCTACAATGCCTAGACAGTAGAAAACCCCCACAAATGACCCAATTTCGGAAAGTAGACACCCTAAGGTATCCGCTGATAGGCATAGTGAGTTCATGGAAGTTTTTATTTTTTTGTCACAAGTTAGCGGAAAATTATGAATTTTTTTTTTCCCCTACAAAGTCTCATATTCCACTAACGTGTGACAAAAAATAAAAGCTTCCATGAACTCACTATGCCCATCATGAAATATCTTGGGGTGTCTTCTTTCAAAAATGGGGTCACTTGAGGGGTAGTTATACTGCCCTGGCATTTTAGGGGCCCAAATGCGTGCAAAGTAGTTTGAAATCAAAATCTGTAAAAAATGGCCTGGGAAATCCGAAAGGTGCTCTTTAGAATGTGGGCCCCTTTGCCCACCTTGGCTGCAAAAAAGTGTCACAGATGTGGTATCGCCGTACTCAGGAGAAGTTGGGGAATGTGTTTTGGGGTGTCATTTTACATATACCCATGCTGGGTGAGATAAATATCTTGGTCAAATGCCAACTTTGTATAAAAAATGGGAAAAGTTGTCTTTTGCCGAGATATTTATCTCACCCAGCATGGGAATATGTAAAATGACACCCCAAAACACATTCCCCAACTTATCCTGAGTACGGCGATACCACATGTGTGACACTTTTTTGCAGCCTAGATGCGCAAAGGGGCCCAAATTCCTTTTAGGAGGGCATTTTTAGACATTTGGATCCCAGACTTCTTCTCACGCTTTAGGGCCCCTAAAATGCCAGGGCAGTATAAATACCCCACATGTGACCCCATTTTGGAAAGAAGACACCCCAAGTTATTCAATGAGGGGCATGGCGGGTTCATAGAATTTTTTTTGGCACAAGTTAGCGGAAATTGATTTTTTTTAGTTTTTTCTCACAAAGTCTCCCTTTCCGCTAACTTGGGACACAAATTTCAATCTTTCATGGACTCAATATGCCCATCACGGAATACCTTGGGGTGTCCTCTTTCCGAAATGTTTATACTGCTCTGGCATTTTAGGGGACCTAAAGCGTGAGAAGAAGTTTGGAATATAAATGTCAAAAAAAAAAAATTACGCATTTGGATTCCGTGAGGGGTATGGTGAGTTCATGTGAGATTTTATTTTTTGACACAAGATAGTGGAATATGAGACTCTGTAAGAAAAAAATAATAAAAAAAATCAATTTCCGCTAACTTGTGCCAAAAAAATGTCTGAATGGAGCCTTACAGGGGGGTGATTAATGACAGGGGGGTGATCAGGGAGTCTATATGGGGTGATCACTACCCTGTCATTGATCACCCCCCTGTAAGGCTCCATTCAGACGTCTGTATGTGTTTTGCGGATCCGCGGTGTCCGTGTTTTGCGGATCCAGGGATCCGCAAAACACATACGGACGTCTGAATGGAGCCTTACAGGGGGTGATCAATGACAGGGGGTGATTAGGGAGTCTATATGAGGTGATCACCCCCCTGTCATTGATCACCCCCCTGTAAGGCTCCATTCAGAGGTCCGTATGTGTTTTGCGGATCCACGGATCCATGGATCGGATCCGCAAAACACATACGGACGTCTGAATGGAGCCTTACAGGGGGGTGATCAATGACAGGGGGTGATCAGGAAGTCTATATGGGGTGATCACCCCCCCTGTCATTGATTACCCCCCTGTAAGGCTCCATTCAGACGTCCGTATGTGTTTTGCAGATCCGATCCATGGATCCGTGGATCCGTAAAACACATATGGACATCTAAATGGAGCCTTACGGGGGGGTGATCAATGACAGGGGGGTGACTGTAGGGTAGTGTGGTGCTTGGTGCTACTTATTACTGAGCTGCCTGTGTCCTCTGGTGGTCGATCCAAGCAAAAGGGACCACCAGAGGACCAGGTAGCAGGTATATTAGATGCTGTTATCAAAACAGTGTCTAATATACCTGTTAGGGGTTAAAAAAATCGCATCTACAGCCTGCCAGCGAACGATCGCCGCTGGCAGGCTGTAGATCCACTCGCTTACCTTCCGATCCTGTGAACGCGCGCGTGTGTGCGCGTTCACAGGAAATCTCGCGTCTCGTGAGATGACGCATAGATGCGTGACTCTGCCTGGGACAGCCGCCTCCGGAACGCGATCCTGCGTTAGGCGGTCCGGAGGCGGTTAAAGAGTCAGCTCACCTATAGGCCCTCGCATATAATGTTTTATAGGGTCAGCTCACCTGCAGGCCCTCACCTATAACCTTTTCAATGGTCAGCTCAGCAGCAGACACTCACCCCTAATGCTTTAGAGGGTCAGCTCAGCAGTAGGCCCTCGCCCCTAATGTTTTAGATGGTCAGATCAGCAGGCACTTACTCCAAATGTTTTTGAGGGAATCATAATTTTTCAAGGGTGTGTATGTGTCAAGGAACCATGAACCAGACGTACAACAAGAGATAAGTGGAAAATAAGAAGGCTTTATTGAAGATCAAGCCGTAAGCAAAAGTCCAAACGGATGGCTAAACCGAAGCAGGGTCTTGCGTAGACAGAGGTCAGGAACCAGAAGGGTAGTCAGACGAAGCCTGGATCAGGAACCAGCAGGGTAGTCAGACGAAGCCAGGATCAGGAACCAACGGGGTAGTCAGACGAAGCCAGGATCAGGAACCAACGGGGTAGTCAGACGAGGCCAGGATCAGGAACCAGAAGCAGCAGCAGTCTTAGAAGCATGTGAACACAGGAGGACCAAGCAAGGAACTGAAGCCACAGACCTCCTATATATATGAGCTAGGCATCCAGCTCCTCCCAGTGGGAAGGAGAAGCCGCAGGGTGGGAGGCTACAAGAAACCCAGAAACCAAGATGGCCGCCAGCACATGTCAAACGAAGGAGAACAGTGAGAAGGTAAGACCATGACAGTACCTCCCCCTCAAGGGCCCCTCCTCCGCGGAGTAAGGAACGGTTTCTGAGGGAAGCGTGCGTGGAAGGCTCGGAGCAAAGCAGGAGCATGGACATCTGCGGAGGGAACCCAGGAACGCTCCTCTGGACCATAACCACGCCAATGGACCAAAAACTGCAACCGACCGCGGACCAGGCGTGAGTCCAGGATATTGCTCACCTCATATTCCTCACGATTGCCCACTTGGACCGGACGGGGCCGAGGAACCGAGGAAGTGAAACGATTACACACCAATGGCTTCAACAGGGAGACATGAAACACAATGGAGATCCGCATGCCAGGAGGAAGTGCAAGGGCATAGGCTACCGGGTTTACCCTGCGAAGCACTCGGAAGGGACCAACAAAGCGAGGTGCCAGCTTGGGAGTGGGCACTCGAAGGTTGAGGTTGCGGGTGGACAACCATACACGGTCTCCGACCTGGTAGGAAGGAGCGGGCGCTTGTCTGCGATCAGCCTGGAGTCTCTGGCGCTGCGCAGAGACCTCAAGGGACCTCTGGATCTGTACCCAAGAAGCACGTAGGACGGAAAGGTGATCCTCCACAGCCGGAATATCCTGGGGAGAGAATACCTCCGGTAACACGGCAGGTTGGAACCCATAATTGGCCATGAAGGGAGACGTCCCAGAGGAAGAGTTCACTGCCGTGTTCCTGGCAAACTCAGCCCAAGGCAGGAGGTCAACCCAATTGTCTTGGTGATCGGAGACATAGCAACGAAGGAATTGCTCCAAGGCCTGATTGGATCGTTCTGCGGCCCCATTGGACTGAGGGTGGTAGGCCGAGGAGAAAGAGAGATGAATCCCCAACTGGGAGCAAAAGGCGCGCCAGAACCTGGACACAAACTGACTCCCCCGATCCGACACAATCTCCTTGGGCAAACCGTGCAACCGGAAGACCTCCCTGGCGAAAATCGTGGCCAACTCTTGTGCAGAGGGTAACTTCTTGAGAGGAACACAGTGGCACATTTTGGAAAACCGATCCACAATCATGAGAATGACCGTATGGCCTCGGGATGCAGGGAGGTCCACAATGAAATCCATCCCCAGGTGTGACCATGGGCGCTCCCCGGTGGCTATGGGTTGCAACAGGCCCAACGGAAGGTGCCGAGGGGACTTACTCTGGGCACAAACGGAGCATGCCGCTACATATGCGGCGATGTCGGAACGTAGAGAAGGCCACCAGAACAGACGTGAAACAGCCCAGGACAGCTGATTCTTTCCAGGATGCCCCGCGGCCTTGGAGTTATGGTAGGTTCGCAACAACCGAGTGCGCAACTCCTCAGGCACAAAACACCTGCCGTTGGGTCTCCCAGAGGGAGCACCAGATTGAGCCGCCAAAATCTGCTCACCCAGGGGAGAGGTCAGGCTGGTGCGAATGGCGGCCAGGATCTGATTCGGAGGTATGACCGAAGTCGGAATCGACTCCTCCCCGGACAGCTCGGAGTACTGCCGTGATAAGGCATCCGCTCTGATGTTCTTGGAACCGGGTAGGTAGGAGACCACGTAATTAAAACGTGACAAGAACAGAGCCCATCTGGCCTGACGTGGTGTCAATCTCTTGGCCTCAGAAAGGTAGGTCAGATTCTTGTGGTCCGTCAGGATGAGAACCGGAACCACCGAACCCTCGAGCAAGTGCCTCCATTCTTTAAGGGCCTGCACGATGGCCAATAACTCCCTGTCACCAATCTGATAGTTGCACTCCGCGGAAGACAGTTTCCGGGAGTAAAACCCACAAGGAAGCAGAGGACCCTCTGGTGTTCTACGCTGAGACAGGAGGGCGCCTACTCCCGTCTCAGACGCGTCCACCTCGAGGACAAAGGGCAACCCAGGGTTGGGATGCGACAGAATCGGAGCCAACACAAAGGCGGACTTTAGAGCCTCAAACGCTCGGATGGCCTCGAGCGGCCAGACCTGGAAATTACTGCCCTTCCTGGTCAGATCCGTGAGCGGCTTGGCTAGCATAGAAAAGTCCCTGATGAACTTCCGATAATAATTGGCGAAGCCCAAAAAGCACTGCAGGGCACGGAGACCACTGGGCTGGGGCCACTGTAAGACAGCCGAAACCTTCTCAGGATCCATGGAGAACCCCTCAGCGGAAATGATGTAACCTAAGAAGGTTACCTGGGATCGGTGAAATTCGCATTTCTCAAGCTTACCGAACAGCCTGTTCTCTCGTAACCATTGCAACACTCGTCTGACATCCATAATGTGGGCCTCCATGGATTCAGAATATACCAAGATGTCATCCAAATAGACCACCACACACTGCTGCAACAGGTCACGGAAAACATCGTTGATGAATTCCTGGAAGACTGCGGGCGCATTGCACAACCCAAAGGGCATAACCAAGGATTCATAATGACCGGTCCTGGTGTTAAACGCGGTCTTCCACTCATCGCCCGCCTTGATCCTTACCAGGTTATATGCCGCCCTCAGGTCGAGTTTGGTAAAGACCGTGGCCCCTTTGAGGCGATCGAACAGCTCGGAAATCAAGGGTATCGGGTAAGCGTTCTTGATCGTGATGCGATTGAGACCCCTGTAATCGATGCAAGGCCTCAACTCACCGCCCTTCTTTTTCACAAAGAAAAATCCAGCCCCTGCCGGGGACGAGGATTTGCGAATGTGTCCGCGTGAAAGCGCCTCCCTCACGTACTCCTCCATGGCCTCATTCTCCGCTACCGACAGTGGATAGACTTTGCCACGAGGAGGAACGGCACCAGATTGTAACTCTATGGCACAATCGTATGGGCGGTGCGGAGGTAGGGCAACCGCGCACACCTTATCGAATACATCCCGGTACTCTTCGTATTCAGGAGGCAACAGAGAGTCCGAGGAAGTACACAGCAACTTGACAGGCCCATGGATGCAACTAGCCCCACAACACTCGTCTGACATCCATAATGTGGGCCTCCATGGATTCAGAATATACCAAGATGTCATCCAAATAGACCACCACACACTGCTGCAACAGGTCACGGAAAACATCGTTGATGAATTCCTGGAAGACTGCGGGCGCATTGCACAACCCAAAGGGCATAACCAAGGATTCATAATGACCGGTCCTGGTGTTAAACGCGGTCTTCCACTCATCGCCCGCCTTGATCCTTACCAGGTTATATGCCGCCCTCAGGTCGAGTTTGGTAAAGACCGTGGCCCCTTTGAGGCGATCGAACAGCTCGGAAATCAAGGGTATCGGGTAAGCGTTCTTGATCGTGATGCGATTGAGACCCCTGTAATCGATGCAAGGCCTCAACTCACCGCCCTTCTTTTTCACAAAGAAAAATCCAGCCCCTGCCGGGGACGAGGATTTGCGAATGTGTCCGCGTGAAAGCGCCTCCCTCACGTACTCCTCCATGGCCTCATTCTCCGCTACCGACAGTGGATAGACTTTGCCACGAGGAGGAACGGCACCAGATTGTAACTCTATGGCACAATCGTATGGGCGGTGCGGAGGTAGGGCAACCGCGCACACCTTATCGAATACATCCCGGTACTCTTCGTATTCAGGAGGCAACAGAGAGTCCGAGGAAGTACACAGCAACTTGACAGGCCCATGGATGCAACTAGCCCCACAACACTCGTCTGACATCCATAATGTGGGCCTCCATGGATTCAGAATATACCAAGATGTCATCCAAATAGACCACCACACACTGCTGCAACAGGTCACGGAAAACATCGTTGATGAATTCCTGGAAGACTGCGGGCGCATTGCACAACCCAAAGGGCATAACCAAGGATTCATAATGACCGGTCCTGGTGTTAAACGCGGTCTTCCACTCATCGCCCGCCTTGATCCTTACCAGGTTATATGCCGCCCTCAGGTCGAGTTTGGTAAAGACCGTGGCCCCTTTGAGGCGATCGAACAGCTCGGAAATCAAGGGTATCGGGTAAGCGTTCTTGATCGTGATGCGATTGAGACCCCTGTAATCGATGCAAGGCCTCAACTCACCGCCCTTCTTTTTCACAAAGAAAAATCCAGCCCCTGCCGGGGACGAGGATTTGCGAATGTGTCCGCGTGAAAGCGCCTCCCTCACGTACTCCTCCATGGCCTCATTCTCCGCTACCGACAGTGGATAGACTTTGCCACGAGGAGGAACGGCACCAGATTGTAACTCTATGGCACAATCGTATGGGCGGTGCGGAGGTAGGGCAACCGCGCACACCTTATCGAATACATCCCGGTACTCTTCGTATTCAGGAGGCAACAGAGAGTCCGAGGAAGTACACAGCAACTTGACAGGCCCATGGATGCAACTAGCCCCACACTGCGGTGACCACGAGAGGATCTCGGCCGATCTCCAATCGAAAGTCGGATTATGCTTCTGGAGCCAGGGGTACCCCAAGACCACCGAGTAGTGTGGAGACGAAATCACCTGGAAACAGACCGACTCTCTGTGAACGGCACCAATGGCTATCCCCACTGGAAGGGTCTCATGAGTCACGTGTGGCGGCAGAAGGGGTCTGCCGTCTATCGCCTCAAGAGCCAGTGGGGAACCTCGAGGCTGCAGAGGAATGGAATTGGCGGCAGCGAACACACTATCAATGAACAAACCACCAGCACCAGAGTCCACCAACGCCTGGGTCGTCACCGAGCCCCCGACCCAGGAGAGGACAACAGTGATCAGTGGTTTGTCAACACGGGAAACCGGGGACGAGGAGACTCCACCCAAGATCTGCCCCCGACAGGATCTCAGGTGCGAGCGTTTCCCGGACGGTTCGGGCATGCCAACCGAAAATGCCCACCGAGACCACAGTACATGCATCGGCCCTCGCGTCTCCGGAGTACCCTCTCCCCCTCGGACAGGCGAGCAAACCCCAGCTGCATGGGTTCACCCCCAGACAAGTCATCCCCAGGAGGCGTGGGAGGAGAGGGAGGCACGGGTGGGACAGCAAACGTAGGCGCCAATCTGTTAGAAGACCTCCGCAGGCTCTCCTTAAAGGAAGGTCTCTCTCTGAGTCTGGTGTCAATCAAAATCAGGAAAGAAATAAGAGACTCGAGCTCCACTGGTAGGTCCTTAGCTGCAACCTCATCCTTCAAGGCATCCGAGAGACCATGAGAGAAAGCAGCGACCAGAGCCTCATTATTCCAGCCCACCTCTGCTGCCAGGGTACGAAACTCAATGGCGTATTCAGCTACGGATCGTGAACCCTGTCTGATGGACATAAGGAGCTTCGCAGCAGAGGCAGCACGAGCCGGCACATCGAATACCTTCCGAAGAGAAGCAACAAAACCGGAAAACTCGGCAACCACCGGATTGTTGTTCTCCCATAAAGGGCTGGCCAAGGCCTTGTCCGAGAGCAGCGAGATCAAGAAGCCCACCTTTGATCTCTCAGTAGGAAAGGCATGTGGCAGCAACTCGAAATAAATGCCCACCTGGTTAAGGAAACCTCGGCACTGAGTTGGCTCTCCCCCAAAGCGCTGTGGAAGGGGGGCAGAACCGGTCATACCCCGAGACACCGCAGGCGCAGCAACAGGTGTCGGGGTAGACTCTGGCGCAACAACCGGAGCGGCAGTAGGAGCGGGCCCAGGAGCGACAACCGACCCATTGGCAACGGAAGCGAAATGAGCCGTGCGTTCAAGCAGGGTTTGCAACGCCACAGCGAACCGACCCAACAGGTGATCCTGCTGATCAAGTCTGGCAACCAGCGTAGGTAGCGAGGATGGCCCTGTACCGTCAGAATTCATGGCTTGGTCCTAATGTCAAGGAACCATGAACCAGACGTACAACAAGAGATAAGTGGAAAATAAGAAGGCTTTATTGAAGATCAAGCCGTAAGCAAAAGTCCAAACGGATGGCTAAACCGAAGCAGGGTCTTGCGTAGACAGAGGTCAGGAACCAGAAGGGTAGTCAGACGAAGCCTGGATCAGGAACCAGCAGGGTAGTCAGACGAAGCCAGGATCAGGAACCAACGGGGTAGTCAGACGAAGCCAGGATCAGGAACCAACGGGGTAGTCAGACGAGGCCAGGATCAGGAACCAGAAGCAGCAGCAGTCTTAGAAGCATGTGAACACAGGAGGACCAAGCAAGGAACTGAAGCCACAGACCTCCTATATATATGAGCTAGGCATCCAGCTCCTCCCAGTGGGAAGGAGAAGCCGCAGGGTGGGAGGCTACAAGAAACCCAGAAACCAAGATGGCCGCCAGCACATGTCAAACGAAGGAGAACAGTGAGAAGGTAAGACCATGACAGTATGATGCCCTCCTTTATGTGTAACAAGCCCTTCCACTTAGTGTATAGGCTTTATGAGTGTAGGAGTCCCACTACCTGAACAATTAATTGTACCACAATTGTGAATGAGGCCCTCCCTTATGTGATATACAGGTTGTATCGGAGTGCCTCTTGCTTTTAATTTTTGGCAGCACTTGCACTTTGTATACAAGTAAATATACAGGAAAGAATGTTTCCTAACAATTTTTCACTAAAATCAATTTTATCTTCGGTTTTGGGAATATTATTGTCAGGCTGTAAAAGTGGCGTACTACTCGGACAACATCGTTCCCAGCAGCGACCTGGGAGTCCAAGGTGCTTCCAGACATCCTCCCTATGCTGTTCCCGAATCATTTTGGTCAATTTTTGACCTTTTCCTATGAACTACACACCCTCCCTATCACGATCGGCGTGACTATCACATACGTGACACAGAGGGAGGGGAAGAGGAAGGCCCTGCCCAAGTGAGAGGGAAGGTGGTGACCCCTGACTCACCTTGCGGCTGGCACCTGGCTGCCCTGACGTCCCTAGACGGGTTCCTCACCCGTACGCCGATCACGTGCCTAAAACCCTGGCTTTCCCTAAGATGAGCCCTAGATAGTGAACAGGGCGGTGGGAACACTAGTCCGCACCACTAGCTCTAAAGGAAAACACCAAGGGGAGGACAGACAATACAGACTAAACATATAATCCCAGGTGGGCGACAACAGGAGACAACAAAAAGCCCAACAGGGATCCGGAGGGTAGCACTCTGGAACAACAACCAGGATTCACAGCTCCAGTGGGTCAGTATAGAAGTCCAGGCAGGAAGCTCTATAACTGGCAACTAGAGAAGTGTGAGAGGAGAATATAAGGAGGTTGGGAGTGGCAGACAAGAAACAGCTGAGGAGGAGAAGCTACGGATCCCTGAGTGAGACAAAAAGGATTGCAAGGCAAACACAGAAAACAATCACTAAGAAACAACGTGATCTTTAGACATAGAGCGCGCAGCCACCCGCTGCGACTTCCTGACCCCGGGTATAACGGAGTCAGACGTGGCTCTTGACACCCTCGTGACACTCCCCTCTTCAGAGCAGGGGGGGGTCTGGTTTAATGCTCGGGTTCTCCCATTGACTTCCATTGAGCTCCGGTGTTTGGTAGAGCACCCGAGCATCCTGAGGCGTTTGGCCCGAGCACCTGAGCACTTTGGTGCTCGATTAACACTAATTTGGATATCTTGGGGTCATTGTCATCAGTGAATGTAACTTTTAGATCTGTTTCCCTATTTTTATATAAGCCAGTTTTTTTAGGCAGGCCTTGGATACTAAGCTGGCATAGATAACAAACATTTTCCTGGATGGAATTTGGGTCATAAGAGAGTGTTTCTCCAATGGTGTGGGTTCTATCGGTAAATTCTGAGAATTCCTACAAAATTGTTTAGTATAATGTTAAATATGGAATGGTTGTAGTGGAGAAAGGGGCCTGAGCTGTGCATGGGACTCCCGTCCCCTCTGCAGGCTCATACAAGGATCCAATAAATCCACTAATAGTAATACGATGCTGTCACGGATGATCCGCGAGAATATTGAACTGTCCTCCCAATATTATCAATATTACTCTGCCTTATTAAACAGTAATTATTTCCCTAGGCCCCAGAACCTACAATTTGATTATTCAGAGCTAGGGATGAGCGAACTCGAACTTTCGTAAAAGTCCGGGTTCCGGTTCGGTGTTCGTCGCTTTCTTGGCGCTTTTGTGACGCTTTCTTGGCGCTTTTTGAAAGGCTGCAAAGCAGCCAATCAACAAGCGTTATACTACTTGCCCCAAGAGGCCGTCACAGCCATGCCTACTATTGGCATGGCTGTGATTGGCCAGAGCACCATGTGACCCAGCCTCTATTTAAGCTGGAGTCACATAGCGCCGCCTGTCACTCTGCTCTGATTAGCGTAGGGAGAGGTTGCGGCTGCGACAGTGGGGCGAGATTAGGCTGATTAACTCCTCCAAAGCACTTGATTAATTGATCGATCTGCAGCTGTGGATCATTGAGCTGCTGATACTCAATTGCTCACTGTTTTTAGGCTGCCCAGACCGTTTGTCAGTCACTTTTTTCTGGGGTGATCGGCAGCCATTATGTGTCTTGTGCGGTGCTGCGACCAAGTGCATCCAAGCTGCGACCAAGTGCATTTAACCCTCAATGGTGTGGTTGTTTTTTGGCTAAAGCCTACATCAAGGTGAAGCTGTCACACCAAGTGCATTTAACCAGCAATAGTCTGTTTATTTTTTGGCCATATACTACATCAGGGGCAAGCTGCGCCTGTCACCAAGTGCATTTAACCCTCAATGGTGTGGTTGTTTTTTGGCTAAAGCCTACATCAGGGTGAAGCTGTCACACCAAGTGCATTTAACCAGCAATAGTCTGTTTATTTTTTGGCCATATACTACATCAGGGGCAAGCTGCGCCCGTCACCAAGTGCATTTAACCCTCAGTAGTGTGGTTGGTCAAGCTATCACACCAAGTGCATTTAACCAGCAATAGTCTGTTCATTTTTTGGCCATATACTAAATCGGGGGCAAGCTGCGCCCGTCACCAAGTGCATTTAACCAGCAATAGTCTGTTCATTTTTTGGCCATATACTACATCAGGGGCAAGCTGCGCCCGTCACCAAGTGCATTTAACCCTCAGTAGTGTGGTTGGTCAAGCTGTCACACCAAGTGCATTTAACCAGCAATAGTCTGTTCATTTTTTGGCCATATACTACATCAGGGGCAAGCTGCGCCTGTCACCAAGTGCATTTAACCCTCAATGGTGTGGTTGTTTTTTGGCTAAAGCCTACATCAGGGTGAAGCTGTCACACCAAGTGCATTTAACCATATATTGTCTGTTCATTTTTTGGCCATATATATACTACATCAGGGGCAAGCTGCGCCCGTCACCAAGTGCATTTAACCCTCAGTAGTGTGGTTGGTCAAGCTGTCACACCAAGTGCATTTAACCAGCAATAGTGTGGTTATTTTTTGGCCATATCCCAGTCTAATTCTGTCACTAAATCCATACCGGTCACTCAGCGCCTAAATACTAGGCCTCAAATTTATATCCCGCTAAGTCTGTCGTTACCGCTGTACTGTTGTGGCTGGGCAAGTTATTTAGTGTCCGTCAAAGCACATTTTTTTGTTCAGGGTTGAAATACAATTCCCAATTTAGCAATTTCATAATTTAGTGGTTTCTGCTATATCAGAGCTATTTGAAATCTATCCCTAAAAGGGTATATTATATTCAAGGTGCACATAGGGTCATTCAGAATAACTTCACACACACGCTACTGTGCATTTCCAAGTCTAATTCTGTTAGTAAATCCATACCGGTCACCCAGCGCCTAAATACTAGGCCTCAAATTTATATCCCGCTAAATCTCTTGTTACCGCTGTCCTGTTGTGGCTGGGAAAGTTATTTAGTGTCCGTCAAAGCACATTTTTTGTTCTGGGTTGAAATACAATTCCCAATTTAGTAATTTCATAATTTAGTGGTTTCTGCTATATCAGAGCTATTTGAAATCTATCCCTAAAAGGGTATATAATATTCAAGGTGCACATAGGGTCATTTAGAATAACTTCACACACACGCTACTGTGCATTTCCAAGTCTAATTCTGTTAGTAAATCCATACCGGTCACCCAGCGCCTAAATACTAGGCCTCAAATTTATATCCCGCTAAATCTCTGGTTACCGCTGTCCTGTTGTGGATGGGAAAGTTATTTAGTGTCCGTCAAAGCACATTTTTTGTTCTGGGTTGAAATACAATTCCCAATTTAGCAATTTCATAATTTAGTGGTTTCTGCTATATCAGAGCTATTTGAAATCTATCCCTAAAAGGGTATATAATATTCAAGGTGCACATAGGGTCATTCAGAATAACTTCACACACACGCTACTGTGCATTTCCAAGTCTAATTCTGTCACTAAATCCATACCGGTCACCAAGCGCCTAAATACTAGGCCTCAAATTTATATCCCGCTAAATCTCTCGTTACCGCTGTACTGTTGTGGCTGGGAAAGTTATTTAGTGTCCGTCAAAGCACATTTTTTGTTCTGGGTTGAAATACAATTCCCAATTTAGCAATTTCATAATTTAGTGGTTTCTGCTATATCAGAGCTATTTGAAATCTATCCCTAAAAGGGTATATAATATTCAAGGTGCACATAGGGTCATTCAGAATAACTTCACACACACGCTACTGTGCATTTACAAGTCTAATTCTGTCACTAAATCCATACCGGTCACCCAGCGCCTAAATACTAGGCCTCAAATTTATATCCCGCTGAATTTGAATACAATACATTGGGCCAAATAATATTTTTGTTGTTGTGGTGAACCATAACAATGAGGAAAACATCTAGTAACGGACGCGGACGTGGACATGGTCGTGGTGGTGTTAGTGGACCCTCTGGTGCTGGGAGAGGACGTGGCCGTTCTGCCACATCCACACGTCCTAGTGTACCAATTACCTCAGGTCCCAGTAGCCGCCAGAATTTACAGCGATATATGGTGGGGCCCAATACCGTTCTAAGGATGGTAAGGCCTGAGCAGGTACAGGCATTAGTCAATTGGGTGGCCAACAGTGGATCCAGCACGTTCACATTATCTCCCACCCAGTCTTCTGCAGAAAGCGCACAGATGGCGCCTGAAAACCAACCCCATCAGTCTGTCACATCACCCCCATGCATACCAGGGAAACTGTCTCAGCCTCAAGTTATGCAGCAGTCTCTTATGCTGTTTGAAGACTCCGCTGGCAGGGTTTCCCAAGGGCATCCACCTAGCCCTTCCCCAGCGGTGAAAGACATAGAATGCACTGACGCACAACCACTTATGTTTCCTGATGATGAGGACATGGGAATACCACCTCAGCATGTCTCTGATGATGACGAAACACAGGTGCCAACTGCTGCGTCTTTCTGCAGTGTGCAGACTGAACAGGAGGTCAGGGATCAAGACTGGGTGGAAGACGATGCAGGGGACGATGAGGTCCTAGACCCCACATGGAATGAAGGTCGTGCCACTGACTTTCACAGTTCGGAGGAAGAGGCAGTGGTGAGACCGAGCCAACAGCGTAGCAAAAGAGGGAGCAGTGGGCAAAAGCAGAACACCCGCCGCCAAGAGACTCCGCCTGCTACTGACCGCCGCCATCTGGGACCGAGCACCCCAAAGGCAGCTTCAAGGAGTTCCCTGGCATGGCACCTCTTCAAACAATGTGCTGACGACAAGACCCGAGTGGTTTGCACGCTGTGCCATCAGAGCCTGAAGCGAGGCATTAACGTTCTGAACCTGAGCACAACCTGCATGACCAGGCACCTGCATGCAAAGCATGAACTGCAGTGGAGTAAACACCTTAAAACCAAGGAAGTCACTCAGGCTCCCCCTGCTACCTCTTCTGCTGCTGCCGCCTCGGCCTATTCTGCTGCTGCCGCCTCGGCCTCTTCCTCCGCCTCTGGAGGAACGTTGGCACCTGCCGCCCAGCAAACAGGGGATGTACCACCAACACCACCACCACCTCCGTCACCAAGCGTCTCAACCATGTCACACGGCAGCGTTCAGCTCTCCATCTCACAAACATTTGAGAGAAAGCGTAAATTCCCACCTAGCCACCCTCGATCCCTGGCCCTGAATGCCAGCATTTCTAAACTACTGGCCTATGAAATGCTGTCATTTAGGCTGGTGGACACAGACAGCTTCAAACAGCTCATGTCGCTTGTTGTCCCACAGTATGTTGTTTCCAGCCGCCACTACTTCTCCAAGAGAGCCGTGCCTTCCCTGCACAACCAAGTATCCAATAAAATCAAGTGTGCACTGCGCAACGCCATCTGTAGCAAGGTCCACCTAACCACAGATACGTGGACCAGTAAGCACGGCCAGGGACGCTATATCTCCCTAACTGCCCACTGGGTAAATGTAGTGGCAGCTGGGCCCCAGGCGGAGAGCTGTTTGGCGCACGTCCTTCCGCCGCCAAGGATCGCAGGGCAACATTCTTTGCCTCCTGTTGCCACCTCCTCCTTCTCGGCTTCCTCCTCCTCTTCTTCCACCTGCTCATCCAGTCAGCCACACACCTTCACCACCAACTTCAGCACAGCCCGGGGTAAACGTCAGCAGGCCATTCTGAAACTCATATGTTTGGGGGACAGGCCCCACACCGCACAGGAGTTGTGGCGGGGTACAGAACAACAGACCGACGAGTGGTTGCTGCCGGTGAGCCTCAAGCCCGGCCTGGTGGTGTGTGATAATGGGCGAAATCTCGTTGCAGCTCTGGGACTAGCCAATTTGACGCACATCCCTTGCTTGGCGCATGTGCTGAATTTGGTGGTGCAGAAGTTCATTCACAACTACCCCGACATGTCAGAGCTGCTGCATAAAGTGCGGGCCGTCTGTTCGCGCTTCCGGTGTTCACATCCTGCTGCTGCTCGCCTGTCTGCGCTACAGCGTAACTTCGGCCTTCCCGCTCACCGCCTCATATGCGTCGTGCCCACCAGGTGGAACTCCACCTTGCACATGCTGGACAGACTGTAGCAGCAGGCCATAGTGGAGTTTCAGCTGCAGCACGCACGGGTCAGTCGCACTACAGAACAGCACCACTTCACCACCAATGACTGGGCCTCCATGCGAGACCTGTGTGCCCTGTTGCGCTGTTTCGAGTACTCCACCAACATGGCCAGTGGCGATGACACCGTTATCAGCGTTACAATACCACTTCTATGTCTCCTTGAGAAAACACTTAGGGCGATGATGGAAGAGGAGGTGGCCCAGGATGAGGAGGAGGAGGAGGAGGAAGAGGGGTCATTTTTAGCACTTTCAGGCCAGTCTCTTCGAAGTGACTCAGAGGGAGGTTTTTGGCAACAGCAGAGGCCAGGTACAAATGTGGCCAGCCAGGGCCCACTACTGGAGGACGAGGAGGACAAGGATGAGGAGGAGGTGGAGGAGGATGAGGATAAAGCATGGTCACAGCGGGGTGGCACCCAACGCAGCTCGGGTCCATCACTGGTGCGTGGCTGGGGGGAAAGGCAGGACAATGACGATACGCCTCCCACAGAGGACAGCTTGTCCTTACCCCTGGGCAGCCTGGCACACATGAGCGACTACATGCTGCAGTGCCTGCGCAACGACAGCAGATTTGCCCACATTTTATCCTGTGCGGACTACTGGGTTGCCACCCTGCTGGATCCACGCTACAAAGACAATGTGCCCACCTTACTTCCTGCACTGGAGCGTGATAGGAAGATGCGCGAGTACAAGCGCACGTTGGTAGACGCGCTACTGAGAGCATTCCCAAATGTCACAGGGGAACAAGTGGAAGCCCAAGGCCAAGGCAGAGGAGGAGCAAGAGGTCGCCAAGGCAGCTGTGTCACGGCCAGCTCCTCTGAGGGCAGGGTTAGCATGGCAGAGATGTGGAAAACTTTTGTCAACACGCCACAGCTAACTGCACCACCACCTGATACGCAACGTGTTAGCAGGAGGCAACATTTCACTAACATGGTGGAACAGTACATGTGCACACCCCTCCACGTACTGACTGATGGTTCGGCCCCATTCAACTTCTGGGTCTCTAAATTGTCCACGTGGCCAGAGCTAGCCTTTTATGCCTTGGAGGTGCTGGCCTGCCCGGCGGCCAGCGTTTTGTCTGAACGTGTATTCAGCACGGCTGTAATGACCGGCAACACGCACAGGGAGGAAAACAGGGAAAGCCCTGCCCAAGGGAGAGGGAAAGGTGGTGACCCCTAACTCACCTTGCAGCTGGCACCTGACTGCCCTGACGTCCCTAGACGGGTTCCTCACCCGTGCGGCGATCACGTGCCTAAACCCTGGCTTTCCCTGAAATGAGCCCTAGATAATGAACGGGCCGGTGGGATCGCTAGTCCTCACCACTGCACTAAGAGGCAAACACCAGGGAGAGGACAGACAAACACAGACAAAACACAAACACCCAGGTGGACGGCAACAATTGTCCACAAAGGTTCAACAGGGATCCGGAGGGTAGCGTTCTAAGGCAACACTCAGAGAACGCAGCAACACAGCTCCAGTGGGTCAGAATAGATGTCCAGGCAGGAAGCTCTATCTCTGGCAACCAGAGAAGTGTGAGAGGGGAATATAAGGAGGATTGGGAGTGCTGGACAAGGAACAGCTGAGAGAAGGAGCTACGGATCCCTGAGTGAGCCAAAAGGGTTTGTAAAGCAAACCCAGAAAGCTACAATAAGGAAACTTCCCTATCTGACATAGAGCGTGCAGCCAACCGCTGCGACCTCCTGACCCCGGGTACAACGGAGTCAGGCGTGGCTCTTGACACCCTCGTGACAGTACCCCCCTCTCTACGAGGGGCCTCCGGACACTCAGGACCAGGTCTCTCAGGATGAGAGGCATGAAAAATCTGAACTAGCCTGTCGGCGTTTACCTCAGACGCAGGAACCCACATTCTTTCCTCGGGACCGTAACCTCTCCAGTGCACCAGATATTGGAGGGAGCGGCGGACCCGACGAGAATCAATAATTTTGGATATCTGAAATTCCAAACTACCATCCACGACAACCGGAGGGGGTGGCAGCGGTGACGGTTCTAGAGGTGGAACATATTTTTTGAGTAACGACTTATGAAAGACATTATGGATTTTAAAAGTCTGAGGTAACTCCAGGCGAAAAGCCACAGGGTTGATGATGGCTACAATCTTGTAAGGACCAATAAACCTAGGACCCAGTTTCCAAGAGGGAACCTTCAACTTGATATTCCTAGTGGACAACCACACATAGTCATTCACTCCTAGGTCCGGACCTGGCGACCGTCTCTTATCAGCCATGCATTTGTATTTACCTCCCATATTTTCAAGTTAGCTTGCACCTTCTGCCATACTGATGAAAGAGATGACGAAAACCGTTCCTCTTCAGGAACCCCAGAAGACCCCCCCTCTTTGAAAGTACAGAATTGGGGATGAAAACCATATGCACCAAGAAATGGTGACTTGCCAGTGGATTCCTGACGGCGATTATTTATGGCAAACTCAGCTAAAGGTAAAAATGACGACCACAACTCTTGGTTTTCAGACACAAAACATCTTAGATATGTCTCCAGGTTTTGGTTGGTACGCTCAGTCTGTCCATTCGACTGAGGATGGAAAGCTGAGGAAAAGGACAAGTGAACCCCCAAACGGGAACAAAAAGCTTTCCAAAATTTAGAAATAAACTGGGTTCCCCGATCCGAAACAACATCGGAGGGGACCCCGTGAAGCTTCACGATCTCACTGACGAATACCTGAGCAAGAGTTTTAGCATTAGGTAGTGCGGGTAACGCAATAAAGTGTGCCATTTTGCTAAACCTGTCCACTACTACCAAAATCACTGTTTTACCCGCAGACAAAGGTAAGTCAGTGATAAAATCCATAGACAGATGTGTCCATGGTCTATTGGGAATGACGAGTGGTAATAGAGACCCTGCAGGACGTGTATGTGAAACTTTTGCGCGCGCACAGGTAGAACAAGAAGACACAAAATCCAATACATCCTGACGCAACCTTGGCCACCAAAAACGACGAGACAATAGCTCTAAGGTTGCTTTACTACCCGGGTGTCCCAGCAAGTGCCGAATTATGATGTTCCTTTAATAATTCGAGACGTAGGTTCAACGGTACAAACAATTTCTCTGAGGGGCAAGAGACCGGGGCGTCCCCCTGGGCCTCTAACACCTTCCCCTCCAAAGCAGAGTGTACCGCAGAGACAACCACTCCTCTTTGTAGAATGGGTACCGGATCACTCACATTACCCCCTCCAGGGAAACAACGAGATAGTGCATCAGCCTTGGTATTCTTTACCCCAGGACGATAGGTAATCACAAAGTTAAACCTGGTAAAAAATAGCGACCACCTAGCCTGTCTAGGGGTGAGACGCTTAGCTGATTCGAGGTACAGCAGATTTTTGTGGTCCGTAAACACAGTGACGGGGTGGACTGCCCCCTCTAAAAAGTGACGCCACTCCTCAAACGCAAGTTTAATAGCTAACAGTTCCCTATTGCCAATATCGTAGTTCTGTTCTGCTGCAGATCGTTTTTTTAGAAAAGAAAGCACAAGGACGCCATTTGCCAGGAGACGGACCCTGAGACAGTACAGCCCCCACTCCCACCTCTGATGCATCGACTTCAACAATAAAAGGCTGAGAGACATCAGGTTGGACTAGTACAGGTGCTGAGGTAAACCTCTCTTTTAGAGAGGAAAAAGCAACTTTAGCGGCGTCAGACCATTTAGAAAAATCAGTCCCCTTCCTAGTCATGTCAGTAAGGGGTTTTACGATCACCGAATAATTTTTAATGAATTTCCTATAGAAATTCGCGAAGCCCAAGAACCGTTGTAGTGCTTTGAGGTTCTCAGGAAGATCCCAATCCAAAATTGCCTGGATCTTCCTAGGATCCATATGGAAACCTGACGCAGATAAATAATAACCTAGGAATTGTATCTCCTGAACGGCAAAAACACATTTTTCAATTTTAGCATATAATTCATTCGTCCGTAGGACCTGTAGTACTTGTCTGACATGCTCCTCATGTGTTCTCAGATCAGACGAATAGATTAAGATATCATCTAGGTATATTACCACAAACCTGCCGATTAGATGACTAAAAATGTCATTAACGAAATGTTGAAAACGGCAGGAGCATTGGTCAGGCCGAAAGGCATAACTAGATTTTCATAATGCCCCTCAGGGGTGTTAAAAGCTGTTTTCAACTCATGCCCCTCTTTAATACGAATCAGATTGTAGGCCCCCCTAAGATCGAGTTTGGAGAACCACCTAGCACCCGCAATCTGGTTAAACAGGTCAGGAATGAGAGGAAGAGGGTATGGGTCTCGGATGGTTATCCGATTTAATTCACGAAAATCTAGGCAAGGACGCAGGCCCCCATCTTTCTTTTTAACAAAGAAAAACCCTGCAGCCACGGGTGAAGAAGAGGGTCTGATGTGTCCCTTAGCCAAACTCTCGGAGATATAATCCTTCATGGCTTGTCTCTCTGGACCTGAAAGATTATATAACCTGGTCTTGGGTAATTTTGCGCCGGGAATAAGGTTAACCGGGCAATCATAAGGACGATGAGGTGGTAACTTCTGACAACCCTTTTCAGAAAAAACGTCCTCAAAGTCCGAAACAAATGTAGGTAGGGTAGCTATGGAGGCGACTAAGCAATTGCTATTTAAGCAATTTTCTCTGCACGGCTCACTCCACTCCAATATCTCCCTGGCCTGCCAATCCACCACTGGATTGTGCGCTACCAACCAGGGAAGACCCAGCACTACCGGAGCGGGAAGCCCCTCCAGAACAAAACATGAGAGCATCTCGTTATGGTGGTCCCCTACCCGAAGGTGTAAATTATGAACGATGTGGGTGAGGTTTCTCTGAGACAGAGGAGCAGAATCTATAGCAAATATGGGAATAGGTCTCTGTAGTGTACAGAGAGACAAACCCATAGTGCGGGCAAAATGGGCATCTATCAAATTTACCCCTGCTCCACTGTCTAGAAAGAAAGAAATAGTCTCTGTCTTATCACCAAAAACAATAACCGCTGGCAACACAAATTGCGATGTACGTATGGAGGAAACGTATACCCCCCGGCTGACATCCTCCACACAGCCTGGGGTTAGTAGTTTTCCGACGTTTTTTTGTTTCTGAGGAAAGAAGGACAGACATTAATGAAATGACCCCTCTCCCCACAAAAAAAACAACCCCCACGCCTACGGCGAACCTCAGGAGGACGGACCTGACGAGTAGTTCCTCCTAGCTGCATAGGCTCGTCTAAGTCCGTACAGACTAACTGCTGCTTGGGAGGGGTTACCAATGGCTCCGGTTTTTTCAACCTGTCCCTAAGGCGTCTATCTATACGGATAGAAAGGGACATAACTGCATCAAGGGAAAAGGGGGTCTCATACAATGCAAGCGCATCCTTAACCCTTTCGGATAACCCAGAGCAGAACTGACTCCTGAGAGCCGGGTCGTTCCATTGGGTATCCTATCCTACGGAAGTCAGAGCAATACTCCTCTACCGGCCGCTCTCCTTGTAGGAGTCTCCGTAATTTTCATTCAGCCAGTGCAACTCGGTCAGGGTCGTCATATATGAGACCCAAGGCCCCGAAAAACTCATCCACTGACCGAAGAGCCTGGGAATCAGTAGGTAAAGAGAACGCCCAGGACTGCGGGTCCCCCTGCAGCAGGGAAATAACAACACCCACCCGCTGTTCTTCATTACCAGAGGAGTAAGGACGCAGTTTAAAGTATAGTTTACAGGCCTCACGAAAAGTCAAAAACTTATCCCTTCCCCCAGAAAATCTGTCAGGGAGAGGGACCTTGGGTTCCCCAACAACCTGGTTACCAGTAGCAACCGCTGGGCTTGCGGTCTGTTGTAATTGCTGCTGTTGCTGGAGGACCGACGCCTTCAATCCTGCCACCTCCAAAGACAGGCCATGAAATTGTTCAGTAGTTATATAGAATATAGTGGGCACTCAATACCTGTAGCTACATATAGGGTACAACACATTTATTTATTATTATACAATATACATATATATAACTCAATAAAATTCTAAAATGGCAATTAGTACACTCATAAAAGTTGCATTAATACATTCCTAAAAAATTCCACTTATATAAATTTATATCCTGTGTTGAAAGTTCATATATCAAAGTCCGTATGCTGTATTAAAAATTCCTATAAAAATTTGCCGCATCAATTGGCGATAAAAAGGTATTAAATTCTAATGCAGTTCACTTGATGTGCTGTATACCAAAAATTAGTACGGATGTACGGGGTAATGTTCAATATTTCCAGGGATGGTATAATGCAGTATATTGACGGTACTTACTGCGTTAGTCCACTCTTTTTATATATCTCTGACCGTAATGGCGTCCCACTACAGATCAGGTCACTCACCCTTCTTCTTATGGGTTATGGCGTGTATCGCTCACCAATTCGTCCCGATGTCAGTTCCCACATTCATTCAATGGCGCTCTTCCTGCTTGAGTTCAGCGTCCCACGTGTAGTGTCACGTGATCGGAGCTTTAACACTTTGTGACGTGATCTCTGCTTTGTTCCAGAGGCGGTACCAACCTCTATGCGGAGAATCACTCGCAGGTGCTGTGCGCAATTTTTTGGAGACAGTCCTTGTTGGATACTGACAATAACTTTGGAAATGCTGTACAGTTTCTTCTTTAACGCTGGGATCTCATCCGCTATCGCTATACGCGTTTCGGGGTTCCGTACCCCTTCATCAGTAGCTGGTTTATGAGATCCTTCTTCCTTCTTTAAATACTGTTATGAGTTCCGCCCCTTGTTCTAATTGAGGTTCTCTCCAAAATCTGGTTAGGAGACTCTAAAGATCGGAGTAGTTGTAGCTGCCTTTTTTCGCATGTATATATATTCGCATATAATTTTCCATGCGATTTTTTTGAGAAATTTTCCGCAGTTTTTTCTTTCATTTTTTAACTTACTATAACGGTTATTCATATTCACAGGATATTATTCGCAACTTACTAATTCTTTCTATTCACAGACAAGATTAGTATCCAATATTCGAAGGTTTATAAGTATTTCCTATCCTAATTCTTAATTGTCATTTAATATTATCATACAAAAACATCATAGAATAATCATAAAACAATAAATTATGTTAAGATGTTGTTAAATATTCCACTATATATTGCATTAATTCATTATTTGTTTTTTAAAAATATGATGTCTGGGGGAGTAAAGACAAATAATGAATTAATGCAATATATAGTGGAATATTTAACAACATCTTAACATAATTTATTGTTTTATGATTATTCTATGATGTTTTTGTATGATAATATTAAATGACAATTAAGAATTAGGATAGGAAATACTTATAAACCTTCGAATATTGGATACTAATCTTGTCTGTGAATAGAAAGAATTAGTAAGTTGCGAATAATATCCTGTGAATATGAATAACCGTTATAGTAAGTTAAAAAATGAAAGAAAAAACTGCGGAAAATTTCTCAAAAAAATCGCATGGAAAATTATATGCGAATATATATACATGCGAAAAAAGGCAGCTACAACTACTCCGATCTTTAGAGTCTCCTGACCAGATTTTGGAGAGAACCTCAATTAGAACAAGGGGCGGAACTCATAACAGTATTTAAAGAAGGAAGAAGGATCTCATAAACCAGCTACTGATGAAGGGGTACGGAACCCCGAAACGGGTATAGCGATAGCGGATGAGATCCCAGCGTTAAAGAAGAAACTGTACAGCATTTCCAAAGTTATTGTCAGTATCCAACAAGGACTGTCTCCAAAAAATTGCGCACAGCACCTGCGAGTGATTCTCCGCATAGAGGTTGGTACCGCCTCTGGAACAAAGCAGAGATCACGTCACAAAGTGTTAAAGCTCCGATCACGTGACACTACACGTGGGACGCTGAACTCAAGCAGGAAGAGCGCCTTTGAATGAATGTGGGAACTGACATCGGGACGAATTGGTGAGCGATACACGCCATAACCCATAAGAAGAAGGGTGAGTGACCTGATCTGTAGTGGGACGCCATTACGGTCAGAGATATATAAAAAGAGTGGACTAACGCAGTAAGTACCGTCAATATACTGCATTATACCATCCCTGGAAATATTGAACATTACCCCGTACATCCGTACTAATTTTTGGTATACAGCACATCAAGTGAACTGCATTAGAATTTAATACCTTTTTATCGCCAATTGATGCAGCAAATTTTTATAGGAATTTTTAATACAGCATACGGACTTTGATATATGAACTTTCAACACAGGATATAAATTTATATAAGTGGAATTTTTTAGGAATGTATTAATGCAACTTTTATGAGTGTACTAATTGCCATTTTAGAATTTTATTGAGTTATATATATGTATATTGTATAATAATAAATAAATGTGTTGTACCCTATATGTAGCTACAGGTATTGAGTGCCCACTATATTCTATATAACTATTTAACTTTCCTGTGTGGTTGGGGTGAACCACATTTAGTGTGAGCACCTGTTCATGATATCAGGAGGGGTGAGCTACTATATATATACGATTTTGCATTCTGTTTCACCCATTAGTTGTGCTCCCCCCCCAGATAAGCATGGATATCTGGAGTTTCATAGAGGGTCAAAAAACAAGAATAGACAATTATCTGTTTAATGACACTAGTCCAGCAGAACAAATGATAGATAGACCTATGACTGAGGTTTTTAGAGAACTTGAGTTCCTATTAATAAAACAACTCAAACAAAGGTGGGAAATTAAATCCTTGAATCGCCACCTTGAACAAGGAATTATACCAAGAGGACTCAGGTTATCTAAAACCCCTGCTCAGGACCTCTGTAATGAGATCTTTGATAAGGAATGGAATGATCTACTGAAATCACAATCGGTATCACTTGTACAATTAATTATAAAAAGAAGAATGTTAATATTAGAAGAAATCTCAGTGAAAATTGAAGCAATACGAGAAACCGTAGATAAATTCCCCAAAAATGAACAATTTAAAAATTGGCATGAAAGAATATGCAAACAATTAGGGATAGTAGAACAAGAAATTATTTCAAAGAAAAGTAGAAAAATACGGAATTTAATGAAAAGTGATGATTCAGTAGATAGACAATACCCAAAAGAGGATAGAACACAAACTAATAAAAATACCAACCAAAAAGAAAGAGAGAAAGAAAGGGAACAAAATAAAGAACAAAATGATGAAAGATTAACACAATATGATATTCAGATCACAAATAGATATGAGGCATTAAGCGATCCCCATTTTTTAGATCGCACACCCCCACATCACAGGATACGAACGAGATCCTTTCAACAATCATCACAGAATCAACATCACACAACAATGACCACAGGACACAATTACAATTTAAGACACAGGGAGGAGATGCAGAAAAGAAATCAGGAGTATTATCCTCAGGGACCACATCAAGGGAAGAATCAATACATACCTCACTCCAACAAGAACACATATATAGGGAACCAACACAAACACCATTACAGTCAGAACACCAATTAGAACAAGGGGCGGAACTCATAACAGTATTTAAAGAAGGAAGAAGGATCTCATAAACCAGCTACTGATGAAGGGGTACGGAACCCCGAAACGCGTATAGCGATAGCGGATGAGATCCCAGCGTTAAAGAAGAAACTGTACAGCATTTCCAAAGTTATTGTCAGTATCCAACAAGGACTGTCTCCAAAAAATTGCGCACAGCACCTGCGAGTGATTCTCCGCATAGAGGTTGGTACCGCCTCTGGAACAAAGCAGAGATCACGTCACAAAGTGTTAAAGCTCCGATCACGTGACACTACACGTGGGACGCTGAACTCAAGCAGGAAGAGCGCCATTGAATGAATGTGGGAACTGACATCGGGACGAATTGGTGAGCGATACACGCCATAACCCATAAGAAGAAGGGTGAGTGACCTGATCTGTAGTGGGACGCCATTACGGTCAGAGATATATAAAAAGAGTGGACTAACGCAGTAAGTACCGTCAATATACTGCATTATACCATCCCTGGAAATATTGAACATTACCCCGTACATCCGTACTAATTTTTGGTATACAGCACATCAAGTGAACTGCATTAGAATTTAATACCTTTTTATCGCCAATTGATGCGGCAAATTTTTATAGGAATTTTTAATACAGCATACGGACTTTGATATATGAACTTTCAACACAGGATATAAATTTATATAAGTGGATTTTTTTAGGAATGTTTTAATGCAACTTTTATGAGTGTACTAATTGCCATTTTAGAATTTTATTGAGTTATATATATGTATATTGTATAATAATAAATAAATGTGTTGTACCCTATATGTAGCTACAGGTATTGAGTGCCCACTATATTCTATATAACTATTTAACTTTCCTGTGTGGTTGGGGTGAACCACATTTAGTGTGAGCACCTGTTCATGATATCAGGAGGGGTGAGCTACTATATATATACGATTTTGCATGAAATTGTTCAGACAGAGCAGCAATTGGATCCATACTGGATTCTAAGTAGATAAAAAAAATTATTTTATTTATTTATTTATTTTTTTTTATTTTTTTTTTACCTACACAAAAATAAGAGGCCAGATATAATGTAATGACCGGCAACACGCACAGGGAGGAAAACAGGGAAAGCCCTGCCCAAGGGAGAGGGAAAGGTGGTGACCCCTAACTCACCTTGCAGCTGGCACCTGACTGCCCTGACGTCCCTAGACGGGTTCCTCACCCGTGCGGCGATCACGTGCCTAAACCCTGGCTTTCCCTGAAATGAGCCCTAGATAATGAACGGGCCGGTGGGATCGCTAGTCCTCACCACTGCACTAAGAGGGAAACACCAGGGAGAGGACAGACAAACACAGACAAACACCCAGGTGGACGGCAACAATTGTCCACAAAGGTTCAACAGGGATCCGGAGGGTAGCGTTCTAAGGCAACACTCAGAGAACGCAGCAACACAGCTCCAGTGGGTCAGAATAGATGTCCAGGCAGGAAGCTCTATATCTGGCAACCAGAGAAGTGTGAGAGGGGAATATAAGGAGGATTGGGAGTGCTGGACAAGGAACAGCTGAGAGAAGGAGCTACGGATCCCTGAGTGAGCCAAAAGGGTTTGTAAAGCAAACCCAGAAAGCTACAATAAGGAAACTTCCCTATCTGACATAGAGCGTGCAGCCAACTGCTGCGACCTCCTGACCCCGGGTACAACGGAGTCAGGCGTGGCTCTTGACACCCTCGTGACAACGGCAGGGGGCGTCATTACAGACAAACGCAGCCGCCTGTCTACAGCCAATGTGGACAAGCTGACGTTCATAAAAATGAACCAGGCATGGATCCCACAGGATCTGTCCGTCCCTTGTCCAGATTAGACATTAACTACCTCCCCTTAACCATATATTATTGGACTCCAGGGCACTTCCTCATTCAATCCTATTTTTATTTTCATTTTACCATTATATTGCGAGGCTACCCAAAGTTGAATGACCCTCTCCTCTGTCTGGGTGCCGGGGCCTAAATATATGCCAATGGACTGTTCCAATGTTGGGTGACGTGAAGCCTGATTCTCTGCTATGACATGCAGACTGATTCTCTGCTGACATGAAGCCAGATCCTCTGTTACGGGACCTCTCTCCTCTGCCTGGGTGCTGGGCCCAAATTTATGACAATGGACTGTTGCAGTGGTGGGTGACGTGAAGCCTGATTCTCTGCTATGACATGAAGACTGATTCTCTGCTGACATGAAGCCAGATTGTCTGTTACGGGACCTCTCTCCTCTGCCTGGGTGCTGGGCCTAAATATATGACAATGGACTGTTGCAGTGGTGGCTGACGTGAAGCCTCATTCTCTGCTATGACATGCAGACTAATTCTCTGCTGACATGAAGCCAGATCCTCTGTTACGGGACCTCTCTCCTCTGCCTGTGTGCTGGGCCTAAATATATGCCAATGGACTGTTGCACTGGTGGCTGACGTGAAGCCTGAT
The DNA here is from genome assembly GCF_014858855.1 of Bufo gargarizans. Taxonomy (NCBI): domain Eukaryota; kingdom Metazoa; phylum Chordata; class Amphibia; order Anura; family Bufonidae; genus Bufo; species Bufo gargarizans. The sequence goes on along the minus strand of NC_058086.1, from coordinate 152,442,991 downwards.
TCTCTGCTATGATATGAAGACTGATTCTCTGCTGACATGAAGCCAGATTGTCTGTTACGGGACCTCTCTCCTCTGCCTGGGTGCTGGGCCTAAATATATGCCAATGGACTGTTGCAGTGGTGGCTGACGTGAAGCCTCATTCTCTGCTATGACATGCAGACTAATTCTCTGCTGACATGAAGCCAGATTGTCTGTTACGGGACCTCTCTCCTCTGCCTGGGTGCTGGGCCTAAATATATGCCAATGGACTGTTGCAGTGGTGGCTGACAGTGAAGCCTCATTCTCTGCTATGACATGCAGACTAATTCTCTGCTGACATGAAGCCAGATCCTCTGTTACGGGACCTCTCTCCTCTGCCTGTGTGCTGGGCCTAAATATATGCCAATGGACTGTTGCACTGGTGGCTGACGTGAAGCCTGATTCTCTGCTATGATATGAAGACTGATTCTCTGCTGACATGAAGCCAGATTGTCTGTTACGGGACCTCTCTCCTCTGCCTGGGTGCTGGGCCTAAATATATGCCAATGGACTGTTGCAGTGGTGGCTGACGTGAAGCCTCATTCTCTGCTATGACATGCAGACTAATTCTCTGCTGACATGAAGCCAGATCCTCTGTTACGGGACCTCTCTCCTCTGCCTGTGTGCTGGGCCTAAATATATGCCAATGGACTGTTGCACTGGTGGCTGACGTGAAGCCTGATTCTCTGCTATGATATGAAGACTGATTCTCTGCTGACATGAAGCCAGATTGTCTGTTACGGGACCTCTCTCCTCTGCCTGGGTGCTGGGCCTAAATTTATGAAAATGGACTCTTACAGTGGTGGGTGACGTGAAGCCTGATTCTCTGCTATGACATGCAGACTGATTCTCTGCTGACATGAAGCCAGATCCTCTGTTACGGGACCTCTCTCCTCTGCCTGGGTGCTGGGCCTAAATTTATGAAAATGGACTCTTACAGTGGTGGGTGACGTGAAGCCTGATTCTCTGCTATGACATGAAGACTGATTCTCTGCGGACATGAAGCCAGATTGTCTGTTACGGGACCTCTCTCCTCTGCCTGGGTGCTGGGCCTAAATATATGCCAATGGACTGTTGCAGTGGTGGCTGACGTGAAGCCTCATTCTCTGCTATGACATGCAGACTAATTCTCTGCTGACATGAAGCCAGATTGTCTGTTACGGGACCACTCTCCTCTGCCTGGGTGCTGGGCCTAAATTTATGACAATAGACTGTTGCAGTGGTGGGTGACGTGAAGCCTGATTCTCTGCTATGACATGCAGACTGATTCTCTGCTGACATGAAGCCAGATCCTCTGTTACGGGACCTCTCTCCTCTGCCTGGATGCTGGGCCTAAATTTGTGACAATGGACTGTTGCAGTGGTGGGTGACGTGAAGCCTGATTCTCTGCTATGACATGCAGACTGATTCTCTGCTGACATGAAGCCAGATCCTCTGTTACGGGACCTCTCTCCTCTGCCTGGGTGCTGGGCCTAAATTTATGAAAATGGACTCTTACAGTGGTGGGTGACGTGAAGCCTGATTCTCTGCTATGACATGAAGACTGATTCTCTGCTATGACATGAAGACTGATTCTCTGCTGACATGAAGCCAGATTGTCTGTTACGGGACCTCTCTCCTCTGCCTGGGTGCTGGGCCTAAATATATGCCAATGGACTGTTTCAGTGGTGGCTGACGTGAAGCCTCATTCTCTGCTATGACATGCAGACTAATTCTCTGCTGACATGAAGCCAGATCCTCTGTTACGGGACCTCTCTCCTCTGCCTGGGTGCAGGGCCTAAATTTATGAAAATGGACTCTTACAGTGGTGGGTGACGTGAAGCCTGATTCTCTGCTATGACATGAAGACTGATTCTCTGCTGACATGAAGCCAGATTGTCTGTTACGGGACCTCTCTCCTCTGCCTGGGTGCTGGGCCTAAATATATGCCAATGGACTGTTGCAGTGGTGGCTGACGTGAAGCCTCATTCTCTGCTATGACATGCAGACTAATTCTCTGCTGACATGAAGCCAGATCCTCTGTTACGGGACCTCTCTCCTCTGCCTGGGTGCTGGGCCTAAATTTATGACAATGGACTGTTGCAGTGGTGGCTGACGTGAAGCCTGATTCTCTGCTATGACATGCAGACTGATTCTCTGCTGACATGAAGCCAGATCCTCTGTTACGGGACCTCTCTCCTCTGCCTGGGTGCTGGGCCTAAATTTATGAAAATGGACTCTTACAGTGGTGGGTGACGTGAAGCCTGATTCTCTGCTATGACATGAAGACTGATTCTCTGCTATGACATGAAGACTGATTCTCTGCTGACATGAAGCCAGATTGTCTGTTACGGGACCTCTCTCCTCTGCCTGGGTGCTGGGCCTAAATATATGCCAATGGACTGTTGCAGTGGTGGCTGACGTGAAGCCTCATTCTCTGCTATGACATGCAGACTAATTCTCTGCTGACATGAAGCCAGATCCTCTGTTACGGGACCTCTCTCCTCTGCCTGTGTGCTGGGCCTAAATATATGCCACTGGACTGTTGCACTGGTGGCTGACGTGAAGCCTGATTCTCTGCTATGATATGAAGACTGATTCTCTGCTGACATGAAGCCAGATTCTCTGTTACGGGACCTCTCTCCTCTGCCTGGGTGCCGGGGCCTAAATATCTGAGAATGGACTGTTCCAGTGGTGGGTGACGGGAAGCCAGATTCTCTGCTATGGGACCTCTCTCCAATTGATTTTGGTTAATTTTTATTTATTTAATTTTTATTTTAATTCATTTCCCTATCCACATTTGTTTGCAGGGGATTTACCTACATGTTGCTGCCTTTTGCAGCCCTCTAGCCCTTTCCTGGGCTGTTTTACAGCCGTTTTAGTGCCGAAAAGTTCGGGTCCCCATTGACTTCAATGGGGTTCGGGTTCGGGACGAAGTTCGGATCGGGTTCGGATCCCGAACCCGAACATTTCCGGGAAGTTCGGCCGAACTTCTCGAACCCGAACATCCAGGTGTTCGCTCAACTCTACTCAGAGCGTCTCCTTCTGTTGTACCCAGAGAACAACATAGTCCTTTTGTTCAAGTCAGTCAATAGATGCCCAGCAGATAACGCAATTACAGCTGGCTTCCTATGGTTGACAAAAGAACTTCTCTTCCTGAAGAGATATCACAGCTAGGTGTGAAGACTGCACCTGGGGGGGGGAGACATTTGGTGTCGCTCCCATAAGGGGTCTGTAAGCTGGCTTGCTGCAGACAGGCCGGCACCAAGGTTTTCCAGATTGCAACATGAATCTGAGATATGATTTTTACCTTTTTAAGAGAGCCCATGCATCTTACGGACGTAAAAATTACATCATCGTGTCACTCAGAAGTCACTGGACGTTTACATAGGACAAACATGACTCTAAGATGTGCCCAGGTAAAGTTATGGTGTTACCCCATCATAGAACCAGTTATAATAGTAATATTTGGTATCCCTGAACTCCATATTTTGGGGGGAATGTGAATATGTGCTTGTTACTTGTGTACAGCGGAGACATCCCGCGATATGGCACATGACATATTTCAGAACTGACATTCACCTCAGGAATACAGCCGGCCCCAGCAGGCGGACTCTCAATTCCCCGCCTTGATTCTAGGACCCTTTATAACACAGACCTAGGATCTGCTAAAGGAGTTCTCCACTTTTAACAACACCTAAAGAGGGCCTCAGCCAGAGAACCTGTGGGCTGTAGGCATATTACACTGGACAAAGGCTTCTTGGACTTTACCCCTGCAACGGACTATTTCACCAACGGACATCTTTTCTGCGGAAACTAAGTATTTTCTTTCTTTTCTCTCTTTTTGTTTATTGGACTATACTTTCCTTGATTATTGTGTTAATAATTACTGTGCATCGTGATAATTTGTATTGTATATAGATATATAATAAATGACCTCCAAGTCATTTCTCTAGCCATATGCCTGTTTTCAAACACTGCAAAAACTTACCCTAGCCTCTCCGAAGAGAAAGCTACTCGGTTGTGTTATCTAGATAGTGGGTTCCTCGCTCCAATAAATTGTGAGGTGGTGGCAGTTAAACTACCCTGTGTGTAGTTCCGGTCGCAGTTCGTCGCACGCTTACTTGCGGTCAATCGGAGGTCCACTCCCTGCGCTTTCAGCCTATCGACTGTACAGACTCAAGTTAGACTGTCGGTGTGCTGAAAGTGGCTGGGAGGCCTGTTTGCGGATTGACCACTAGGGGCGCTGTGACGGTTTTGTGACGTATTGTGGCCGCGGCGGTCGCAGTTCGTCACAGATGCGTCTGACAGCTTCTGTGAGAGACCGTCTAAAGAGGAGAGAGTAGGACAACCCCTTTAAATATGTACTTCTGATAATTTTTTATATAACTAATAAAAAAAGAGGAAGCATCAAATGCAATGGTTCTTTTTTAAGCCATACAGAATATAGTGGTTAACCTCAACTGAAAACTTCAAAGAAATTGTTTTGGTCAACTCAAAATTACCTTTTAAAATGCAAAAACTGACCAACAGCTATGATACCATGTTAGGAAAATTCATGATAGAAATCAAAGACATCACACTCTTTAATTGAGTCATGGCAATTCTTTATTTTTATTTTTTGTAGATCTCATGCTGATCTATTCATCTCTATAAAAAAAAACTTTTTGCTTCCAGCCCTTGAGAATCAGAAAAATTTCTATATATTAGGCAATATTAAAATAAAAACATTCCTCACAGCATACAAAAAACATTCCCCCAGGATGATCAGTCTACATGTTTCAAACTAAGCCTAGTCTTTATTAGTGTTGGGCGCGAATATTCGAATAGTGAATTTTTAATCGCGAATATTGCCACTTTGAGAATTTAGAATATAGTGCTATAGTGCATATTCGTATTCGCAAATATTCTAGATTTTTTTTTCATTAGTAACCTCCCTTCTTGCTTGTGGGCCAAGGAGAAGGCTGCAATGTCTTTGTCTGAGCTTAGCAACATCCCTAGCAACCAGTAGGAAAGTTGCCTACCCCTTACTATATAATAACCTCCCCAGCAGCCATTTTCTGCAGTTTATTGCAGTTCTGAGAGAGACAGCAGTGCCATTGCTGCGCTCTGTGCTTTACTGTTTAATTACATTAGATAGTTAATTAGTTAGCTTATATATATATATATTACAGATAGTTAGTGGGAGATAATCAGTGAAGGTTATATCGTGATATAGTGTAGCTGATAGGTTCTGCTGTCCATACATACATGCTACAGACATAGTGCTGTGATGTCACAAGTTCACAACAATACTTAGTGCCCCAATCAGTAATATGTAGTCAGACCTGCTAAAATGTGAAATTGCATGTATTGCGCAAAAATATGTGCATCATTAATTGCCGATTTGAGCAATCGCGTATATATTGGAGCACTCTATCTGCATATAAAGCTATTGCAGACCATTTTATTCAGTCTCAGGAAACTTCTAGCAGCTTGAAAAATGTAGCAAAAGTGACCTACACCTGTATTGCATGCGCAATACGCGCATATTACATTGCCGATTTTCGCAATCAAGAAAATAAATAATAATATATGACGAATATTCGCCAAAATATTCACAAAATATAGCGAATTCGAATATTGCCCCTGACTCTTATCACTAGTCCTTATTCATGGCATAAACCAAAGTGACCACCTTCCCTTTTTAAAAAGGTGCAGTGCCCAGGTTTCAGGGTGGCCCCAACGCTACGCTGGGTCCCCCGGACACTGTCAAGGTTTTACCCTATGTTTCTGCTCTACAGAAGGGATGGTAAGACATGGTGCACCCTAATGGGAAATAAGTCCAGAGAGTCAAAGTCTGTAGTAAACCAATGTGCTCTTCTCCAATCTCCTCCCTCAGTTTGATGCTGAGGAAAGGCCTGAGCTAGTTATCCCTCACAAACTTCAGAAGGCTGGTACCCTGGCCAAAGGCTGGAGGCCCAAGGTTTGTGGCAGAGTATCCCTGTCTCACTCAATAGTCTCCTCTTCTGAGCACTGTTCCCTAACTATAGAACACTAGGGGCTCTGACTGCTCTCCTTATATACTATTTCTGTCTGAACTAGAAACCTCCAGTGGGAGGGGTGGAGTGAAGAAACTCAGGACAAACAAATACAATGTTACAACTCCTCTGTCATAAAGAGAAATCACTGGAATATTAAACCTACTTTAAAACGTGACTTTTATATAACGATATTAGCTAAAATAAATCCCACAAAAACAAATGTTATTTTAGATAGCTGCAGATAAGTCTAGCGGAGTGTAGATAGGGTATGCAGTACTTCAGACAAAAATATAACACACACTAGGTCATATATGACCACTCACGATTCAGACATATGGTGTTCGCTGGTAGACGTTCTGGGGTTCCCAGATTCCCGGTCATCTGATCTCTTGTTCGTACAGTGGATATAGTCCTTCAGGCTGCAGGTGTTCCAGGGTTCAGAAGAAAGGGATGTATTAGGGCAAAAAAATGATGGGAGATCTAGCCCTATAAGAATAACTATCCCTACAGTCCAGGACTGTCTGCATCTATCAAGGATGACCAGCAGCAGCATCTAGCTAGGCTATTAAGCCATTATACATCTGTTTTATCCCCTGATGAACCTGTCACATAATTGTGATAGAGGAAACGCGTCGGGATTTAGGAATGCTCATTGGGAGTAACATTTTAGGGTCAGAATCTAGGGTTTAGCCGTCGATAAGTGGGGTCGCTCCACTAGGGAGTGATACTTCTGCATTTAGGCGGGGGTCATCTCCACTTTTAGGTAGGGATAGTTATTCTTATAGGGCTAGATCTCCCATCATTTTTTTGCCCTAATACATCCCTTTCTTCTGAACCCTGGAACACCTGCAGCCTGAAGGACTACATTCACTGTACGAACAAGAGATCAGATGACCGGGAATCTGGGAACCCCAGAACGTCTACCAGCGAACACCATACGTCTGAATCGTGAGTGGTCATATATGACCTAGTGTGTGTTATATTTTTGTCCGAAGTACTGCATACCCTATCTACACTCCGCTAAACTTATCTGCAGCTATCTAAAATAACATTTGTTTTTGTGGGATTTATTTTAGCTAATATCGTTATATAAAAGTTACGTTTTAAAGTAGGTTTAATATTCCAGTGATTTCTCAGTTTATATACCTACCCAAATATGTATCTAACACTACTGTGAATCCTCTGTCATAAACTTACATTAGAGCTTCAATGATATTAAATGGCAATGACACAGCAGTTTTTCTGAAAACAAACAAGTTTTCAGACATAACATAGCTAAACAAAACATTCAAAATGTCATTCTGTCTGGTTTTGGTGGTAAACAAGTCTGGCTTTTGCCTTCCAAAACATGCTTTTCTTTACACCAAGCATGTCAAACTCAAAGGCTAACATGGGCCAAAAAAACAAAATTTAAGTTTATGTGGGCCGCATAAAAAAAATAAAAAAATAGGATCCACCGTCTGCATTATATGAGCGGATCCGTCTCAGACGGATCCTCTCTGAACACAAGTGTGAAAGTAGCCTTAGGGGCGAGAACCTGGGATCTTTCATCCCTTGTCCTATTCAGCTCTATCAGGGTGAATAGGACTTCACACTGTCCCTGCTGCTCTGTGCCTTGTGCACACAGCATCACGGATGTTACCATGGCAACCAAGGCTTCTGTAGCGTCCTGGCTGCCATGGTAACTGATCGGAGCCCCAGGCTTACACAGCTGGGGCTCCGATCAGAAGCTGCCACTGCACCACCAATGAGGGGGAGGGGAGAGGTCCCTGTGGCCACTGCCACCAATGATTTTAATACTGGGGGGGGGGGGGGGTTGAGAGGGGCTGGCGCACTGTGCCACCAATGATTTTAATGGGATGGGGGGTTGATGGGGGGGAGGGCACACTGCACCACCAATGATAAATTACCCCTTTATACACGAGGATGGTACTGGCAGATCAGCAGTTAACCCCTCAGGTGCGGCACCTAAGGGGTTAACTGCCTCTGATCGCAGCTCCCTGTCAGCGGCAGGGTGCCGGCAATGCGATTCTGCTGCCGGCACCCGCCTCCTGTATTGTGTTAAAGACTGACTTTCACTATCAGGCCACACAGAGCGGCGCCCAGCGATGTCTCAGCACTCACCATTAGTCCTGGGCGCCGCTCCGTTCGCCCGCAGTGCTTCATTACTGTCTCCTGCTCCACATGCTGCTGATTACTATCGGAGCGATGGGAGGAGACATCAGCTTCACTAGTGGGCGTTCCTTCTTCCTGGCTGTAGCGCTGTCCAATCGCAGCGCAGGGAGAAGGAACGCCCACTAGTGAAGCTGATGTCTCCTCCCATCGCTCCGATAGTAATCAGCAGCATGTGGAGCAGGAGAGGAGACAGTAATGGGGCACTGCGGGCGAACGGAGCGGCACCCAGGACTAATGGTGAGTGCTGGAACATCGCTGGGTGCCGCTCTGTGTGGGAAATGGGAATAGTCCTATCATTGGTGGCTCAGTGCGCCCGCCCCTCCTCCGCCCCTCTCTCCTCATTGGTGGCGCAGTGCGCCCGCCCCTCCTCCCCCCCCTCTCTTCCCATTGGTGGCAGCGGCAGCAGCACAGGGGGAGGGAGGACAGCTTCCTTCTCCCTGTGCTGCTGAGAGAACATGAGCGCGCCGATAGCAGCACGCTCATGTTCAGAGATACTATACAGCGCAGAAGCGCAGCCCAGTATCGACAAAACGGAAATCCCGGTATCGTATCGATACCGGGACAACCGCCATCCTTCAACCTCTCCTGGACCGCCTCTGACTTTTTTATTTTATCTCCGCCCGCCTCCAGGTAACCAGAGCATTGAATATCTTTGCCGGGCCGCATGTTTGACACCCATGCTTTACACCCTATGGCAGCTGTGGAAAATTACCAGCTTCTCATTCAAAGTCCAAAAAGTCTCTCAGTATTCATTAACCCTTTCCACAGAACCTCGCAAATACAGTGCAAATGAACATGATGTACAGTACAGACCAAAAGTTTGTATACACCTTCTCATTCAAAGAATTTTCTTTATTTTTATCACTATGAAAATTGTAGATTCACACTGAAGACATCAAAACTATGAATTAACACACGTGGAATTATATACATAACAAAAAAGTGTGAAACAACTGAAAATATGTCATATTCTAGGTTCTTCAAAGTAGCCACCTTTTGCTTTGATTACTGCTTTGCACACTCTTGGCATTCTCTTGATGAGCTTCAAAAGGTAGTCACCTGAAATGGTCTTCCAACAGTCTTGAAGGCGTTCCCAGAGATCCTTAGCACTTATTGGCCCTTTTGCCATCACTCTGCTGTCCAGCTCACCCCAAACCATCTCGATTGGGTTCAGGTCCGGTGACTGTGGAGGCCAGGTCATCTGGCGCAGCACCCCATCACTCTCCTTCATGGTCAAATAGCCCTTACACAGCCTGGAGGTGTGTTTGGGGTCATTGTCCTGTTGAAAAATAAATGATGGTCCAACTAAACGCAAACCGGATGGTATAGCATGCCGCTGCAAGATGCTGTGGTAGCCATGCTGGTTCAGTATGCCTTCAATTTTGAATAAATCCCCAACAATGTCACCAGAAAAGCACCCCCACACCATCACACCTCCTCCTCCATGCTTCACGGTGGGAACCAGGCATGTAGAGTCCATCCGTTCACCTTTTCTGCGTCGCACAAAGACACAGTGGTTGGAACCAAAGCACAGATTCCCACTGGTCTTATGTCCATTCCTTGTGTTCTTTAGCCCAAACAAGTCTCTTCTGCTTGTTGCCTGTCCTTAGCAGTGGTTTCCTAGCAGATATTCTACCATGAAGGCCTGATTCACACAGTCTCCTCTTAACAGTTGTTCTAGAGATGTGTCTGCTGCTAGAACTCTGTGTGGCATTGACCTGGTCTCTAATCTGAGCTGCTGTTAACCTGCGATTTCTGAGGCTGGTGACTCGGATGAACTTATCCTCCGCAGCAGAGGTGACTCTTGGTCTTCCTTTCCTGGGGCGGTCCGCATGTGAGCCAGTTTCTTTGTAGCGCTTGATGGTTTTTGCACTTGGGGACACTTTCTACGTTTTCCCAATTTTTCGGACTGACTGACCTTCATTTCTTAAAGTAATGATGGCCACTCGTTTTTCTTTACTTAGCTGCTTTTTTTCTTGCGATAATACAAATTCTAACAGTCTATTCAGTAGGACTATCAGCTGTGTATCCACCTGACTTCTCCACAACGCAACTGATGGTCCCAACCCCATTTATAAGGCAAGAAATCTCACTTATTAAACATGACAGGGCACACCTGTGAAGTGAAAACCATTTCAGGTCACTACCTCTTGAAGCTCATCAAGAGAATGCCAAGCGTGTGCAAAGTAGTAATCAAAGCAAAAGGTGGCTACTTTGAAGAACCAAGAATATGACATATTTTCAGTTGTTTCACACTTTTTTGTTATGTATATAATTCCACATGTATTAATTCATAGTTTTTATGCCTTCAGTGTGAATCTACAATTTTCATAGTCATGCAAATAAAGAAAACTCTTTGAATGAGAAGGTGTGTCCAAAGTTTTGGTCTGTACTGTATATTACAACATATAAAATGCAGTTAAACAGTGCAAGTTAACCTTTTCAAGTGAAATAAAGTAAGAAGTTTATAACTTTGAATACCGTTAGTTGGAACAGTGACAGATGTTCACAAATTTCCAGACTTCACAGTACCTCTGCTCCAAGGCACTGCAAAGGCATTCACATCCATAGGTTAAAAATCCTGTCATATATTCACAAGAAGTCAGGCTCACAAACAGGAATATGGGAATTAACCCTTTGCAAATGGAATAAATGGAATACTATTAGATGAAACCAATCATATTACAGGGAGTGCAGAATTATTAGGCAAATGAGTATTTTGACCACATCATCCTCTTTATGCATGTTGTCTTACTCCAAGCTGTATAGGCTCGAAAGCCTACTACCAATTAAGCATATTAGGTGATGTGCATCTCTGTAATGAGAAGGGGTGTGGTCTAATGACATCAACACCCTATATTAGGTGTGCATAATTATTAGGCAACTTCCTTTCCTTTGGCAACATGGGTCAAAAGAAGGACTTGACAGGCTCAGAAAAGTCAAAAATAGTGAGATATCTTGCAGAGGGATGCAGCACTCTTAAAATTGCAAAGCTTCTGAAGCGTGATCATCGAACAATCAAGCGTTTCATTCAAAATAGTCAACAGGGTTGCAAGAAGCGTGTGGAAAAACCAAGGCGCAAAATAACTGCCCATGAACTGAGAAAAGTCAAGCGTGCAGCTGCCAAGATGCCACTTGCCACCAGTTTGGCCATATTTCAGAGCTGCAACATCACTGGAGTGCCCAAAAGCACAAGGTGTGCAATACTCAGAGACATGGCCAAGGTAAGAAAGGCTGAAAGACGACCACCACTGAACAAGACACACAAGCTGAAACGTCAAGACTGGGCCAAGAAATATCTCAAGACTGATTTTTCTAAGGTTTTATGGACTGATGAAATGAGAGTGAGTCTTGATGGGCCAGATGGATGGGCCCGTGGCTGGATTGGTAAAGGGCAGAGAGCTCCAGTCCGACTCAGACGCCAGCAAGGTGGAGGTGGAGTACTGGTTTGGGCTGGTATCATCAAAGATGAGCATGTGGGGCCTTTTCGGGTTGAGGATGGAGTCAAGCTCAACTCCCAGCCCTACTTCCAGTTTCTGGAAGACACCTTCTTCAAGCAGTGGTACAGGAAGAAGTCTGCATCCTTCAAGAAAAACATGATTTTCATGCAGGACAATGCTCCATCACACGCGTCCAAGTACTCCACAGCGTGGCTGGCAAGAAAGGGTATAAAAGAAGAAAATCTAATGACATGGCCTCCTTGTTCACCTGATCTGAACCCCATTGAGAACCTGTGGTCCATCATCAAATGTGAGATTTACAAGGAGGGAAAACAGTACACCTCTCTGAACAGTGTCTGGGAGGCTGTGGTTGCTGCTGCACGTAATGTTGATGGTGAACAGATCAAAACACTGACAGAATCCATGGATGGCAGGCTTTTGAGTGTCCTTGCAAAGAAAGGTGGCTATATTAGTCACTGATTTGTTTTTGTTTTGTTTTTGAATGTCAGAAATGTATATTTGTGAATCTTGAGATGTTATATTGGTTTCACAGTTAAAAATAAATAATTGAAATGGGTATATATTTGTTTTTTGTTAAGTTGCCTAATAATTATGCACAGTAATAGTCACCTGCACACACAGATATCCCCCTAAAATAGCTAAAACTAAAAACAAACTAAAAACTACTTCCAAAAATATTCAGCTTTGATATTAATGAGTTTTTTGGGTTCATTGAGAACATGGTTGTTGTTCAATAATAAAATTAATCCTCAAAAATACAACTTGCCTAATAATTCTGCACTCCCTGTAGTATAATTAATAAACTAACACTTAATAGAAATACATGACATCTTGGCGCTTGTTTAGACCATTAGGATATCTAGTTTGCAATAAGAAGCTATAATAAGTCTCTCTATTGAGAAGTTTCCTAATGTGACTCCACCCCCCCCATTCCAATTCCCAGGTGGCCTGAACACTCTCTTAATTACCATAAAGGAAAAACCATTAAAATCTCCTCCATGAATGTCTCTAAAATGTTTAGTTATAGAGGAAACATTAGTTTTGTCAGTTGCTGCATCAGATATGTGTCTTCTAATGCGCACTGTTAGTGGAACACTGGTTTGCCCTACATACTGAAGATTGCAAATAGAACAGGTGACTAAATATACTACATGTGTAGTGTTACAGTTTATGTATGTGTGTGCCTTGCGTTCCTATGATGTAGCACAGGGAAAATAATGGCTGACTTGTATTGGCATCATTGCACGCCTTACATTTTTGATGCCCACATTTCCAAAAGCCTGGAAAGGAGACCATGTTTTTAATGTGAATCAATGGATGTGTACATACTCGGCGATATTATATTGCCAAGTGTTTGTGCTCTTCTAGATAGAAAAAAGGAACTTATGTGAAAACTTATGTGAATAAGGCAATGATACCCCAGGTTTGCGGATTCAAAAAGGAATGGAACAATATATTATCATATGTTCACCTAAAGTTATGTCACTAATCATACAAGAGGAGCACATTGCTCTAGATTCCACTCGCAAACAGATTAAAGATACACAGGAAATACTGTTGAAATATTTACAGTATGATGATTTTAAGCTGTGGGATGAAAAAATTTAAACTAATATAACTAAGAATGGAAAAGATTTAATGGAGGTCAAAAAGAGAATATTTGAGCGAGATTATCAATTTGATGTGGTCTACGCATGGTTTAAAAAATAAGAGTGAAAAATCTAGGTCCATTTTAAAACAGGAAAAAAATAAAACGCAAGGGGAGACATACTTTGCAAGTAATTCCTCAAATATGTCTCAGAAAAATCAGATGATTGCTCTGAGCCTTCCATGAACTCAGGCTCTGTGCTTTCCCCTGGCAACAACAGCAATAGACTTCTATAACAACAACTGATTTTGATGTTTTTTTTAACTCTACTGGAAAGCAAGGAACTTAATGCTTAAAACGCACTATAGTTCCACCATGGAAACAGAGACACAAGATATTTCTCTGACTCAGGGCTGATGCACATGGCTGTTGGATTTCGCAGACGGATCCAGACCCATTCAACTTGGGGTGCTGCCGTGGGGTTCCATCTCTCCGTTCCTCACCGGACCTTCCGGATTGCGGACCTATTTAAATGAATGGGTCCACATCTATGATGCGGGGTACACACGGACGGGTAACGACCGTGTGCATGAGCCCTCAATCAGGAGGAATTGACGACAGGATTGTGCAACAGCAAAGGGAACACAAAGTTGTACTGACACGTTTTTTCTGTTTAATCCAATGCAACAGATGAATTTGTTACATTTGAGCTCAATGGAGGATGTATCAATTGACTTGAATAATACTGTTGAGGCCCCTATAAAAATAAGAAATATTGGTTTTTATCCAGTTACCTCACAACCTGAGGCCCTGGATTGAGTCCAGGATTTAGTTGAAAGCGATTTGGTTAAACAAAAAAATTAAATAAAAAATAAATGCAATGGTAATTTATCTACTGCTGAGTTGAATGCCATTAAGGATATTAAAAACAACCCTGACCTCCTTGTTCTGACCAGGTAGGTTCTGTGGTTGTTTAGAATTTAGGATTATAAAACAAATGTAATTTGGATATGTTAAATGACAGATCTACATATCGAACAGCGCGTACTGACCCAACAGTGGCACTGAAAAAATTATTGCAATAGGGTGAGGCTTTGGGAGTTTTAGATCAAAACACCATATACGGTAATATCTTTATGTAGAGTGTCCCACTATGGCCATTTTACATGCATTACCTAAACTTCCTATGGAGGTATTCCCAGCTCCCTTCAGGCCCATTGTGGTTGGAATTGGCTCCCTATGTGAACATTTAAGTGAATGGGTGGATTCATTTCTACAACCTTTGGTCTGCAAAATACCCAGCTACCATATGTTCAAGCAGGGGCAGACTGGGAACTTAAAGTGGCCCTGAAAAAAATACTAAAAAAGTGGCCCATTTTGTAGTTGGGTCCAAAATGATAGAAGGCAGGACCAGCAGTACCATATTGTGGCACATTATATCACCCAACAGAGCTAAATCCCCCAGGCCATTACAAAACACTGTCAGCAGCACAAAATACATCCCCAAAAACTTCCACTGGCCGGTTGTGAGGAAGGCCCAGGCGGCTTCCTGGGCATTGGCCCACCGGGAAATTTCCCTGTAGGGTCTATGGCCAATCCGCCACTGTGTTCGGGGCCCTATGAATATAGCTAGGTCACCGGTGACATCACCTCTTTTTATTCTTCTATCTCCCATACTGTAGGTCTGATGGCATTAAATGATCACCTCAGTCTGTTTAGTCACTACACACCTGAGTTATGTCAGTTTCTGGTAATGGCAGTGGATTTTTTGTTTGATCATGAGTATTTTTTTCAGATATGTGGAGCGTGGCTGAGGGTTGGCTTACTATTGGAGTCCAATCCTCTTCTTTCATCCATAAAGTGGTACATTGTTCATATGAGCTTGTGCTAAATCAATTGTAATGATACGAATTTGGGATTTACCTGTAATTTTGATGTTATGAGTACGCCCTTTCTTGATGTTGTTTTATCTCATGAGGGTACTAGGATCATCAGCTCCCCTTATAAGAAACGCACAGCAGGCAATTCTCTATGCTATGCAAATTCTTACCATCACAGGCATGTGACAGAAAATATTTCATGTCGCCCACGACGTACTTGCACAAAAGATGATACATTTCAGGTTGAAAGAAACAGAGCTATTTTGCGCTTAGGGGTTATAAAAAAAGCACTCTAAGTAGAGCAGTACAAAAAAATCTGAAATATCCCAAAGATATTGCTCTTACAGGAATATAAAAATAGGGAAAAAATAAATAACACTAATGCATAGCATCATGTTACAATTGTCACACCATATAGCCGACAGTGTCAACACATTGTAGGAATTGTCCACAAATGTCTTCCTATTTTGGCACAAATACTTCAGGAAGGAGTTTGTTTTGTACACTGCCTGTCCAAAAAAAGAAGTTGCCACCTGGATTTAACTAAGCAATAAGTTATGAGCCTCCTATTGGATAATTACTGCATGAGCGATTATCTTTCAGCTGGCAATAAGTTATTTAACCCCAACTGGTGCAATGAGTTGATTCTCATTTTTTAAACAACCAAGTCGAAAGACACATCTCGTGGTCGAGGACAAGATGTTAATCTGTTTGAGAAGGGTCAAATCATTGGCATGCATCAAGCAGAGAAAACATCTAAGGCGATTACAGAAACTACTAAAATTGGGTTAAGAGCTGTCCAACGCATTATTAAAAACTAGAAGGATAGTGGGGACACATCGTATTCGAGGAAGAAATGTGGCGGGAAAAAATCCTGAATGATCGTGATTGGCGATCACTTAAACGTTTGGTGAAATCAAATCGAAGACAAATAACAGTAGAACTCAGGGCTATGTTTAATAGTGAAAGTAAGAGCATTTCCACACGCTCAATACAAAGGGAACTCAAGGGATTGGGACTTAACAGCTGTGTAGCCGTAAGAAAACCACTAATCAGTGAGGCAAACCAGGAAAAAGGCTTTAATTTGCTAGGGAGCATAAAGATTGGACTCTGGAGCAATGGGAGAAAGTCATGTAGTCTGATGAGTCGAGATTTACCCTGTTCCAGAGTGATGGGCGCATCAGGGTAAGAAGAGTGGCAGATGAAGTGATGCACCCATCATGCCTAGTGCCTACTGTACAAGCCTATGGGGGCAGTGCTTTGATCTGGGGTTGCTGCAGTTGGTCAGGTCTAGGTTCAGCAACAGTATATGAGGTCAGCTGACTACCTGAACATACTGAATGACCAGGTTATTCCATCAATAGACTTTTTATTCCCTGATGGCAGGGGCATATTCCAAGATGACAATGCTAGGATTTATTGGACTCAAATTGTAAAAGAGTGGTTCAGGGAGCATGAGACATCATTTTCACACATGGATTGGCCACCACAGAGTCCAGACCTTAACCCCATTGAGAATCTTTGGGATGTGCTGGAGAAGGCTTTGCGCAGCAGTCAGACTCTACCATCATCAGTGCAAGATCTTGGTGAAAAACTAATGCAACACTGGATGGAAATAAATCTTGTTACATTGCAAAAGCTTATCGAAATAATGCCACAGCGAATGCGTGCCCTAATCAAATCTAAAGGCTTTTTTTAGTGGCGACTTTTTTTTTGGACAGGCAGTGTATCTAGGAGAGCACAAACAGTTGGCAATATAATATCACCGAGTATCTACACGTCCATTGATTCACATAAAAAAACATTGTCTCCTTTCTAGGTTTTTGGAAATGTGGGCATCTCAAATGTAAGGCTTGCCAATACAACAGACATTTTTTTTCCCTGTACTACATCATAAGAACACAAGGTACACACGGACATTAACTGTAAGGCCCCTTTCACACGAGCGAGTATTCCGTGTGGGTGCAATGCGTGATGCAAATGCATTGCGCCCGCACTGAATACGGACCAATTCATTTCAATGAGTCTGTGTACATGAGCATTGGTTTTCACGCATCACTTGTGCGTTGCGTGAAAATCGCAGCATGTTCTATATTCTGCGATAGAAGTGAATGGGGCTGCATGAAAATCGCATCCGCAAGCAAGTACAGATGCAATGCGCTTTTCATGGATGGTTGCTAAGAGATGCTGTTGGTAAACCTTCCGTTTTTTTATCACGCAAGTGCAAAATGCATTAAATCGCATTGTACCCGATGTAAAAGCTGAACAACTAAATGCGATTGCATGCAAAACCGAATGAACTTGCTTGCAAAATCACGGATTTTTTACTGAACGAATCCGGACCTGTTCCGCTCACGCTCGTCTGCAAGGGGCCTAACACTACACATGTAGTATATTTAGTTACCTGTTCTATTTGCAATCTTCAATATGTAGGGCAAGCCATTGGTCCACTAAAAGTGTGCATTAGAAGACACATATCTGATGCAGCCACTGACAAAACTAATGTTTCCTCTCTAACTAACATTTTGGTAGTGGGAGTGTCATGGTTTGGGGCTGCATGAGTGCTGCCGGCTGTGGAGAGCTACATTTCATTGAGGGAACCATGAACGCCAACATGTACTGTGACCTACTGAAGCAGAGCATGATCCCCTCCCTTCAGAAACTGGGCGCAGGGCAGTATTCCAACATGATAACAACCCCAAACACAACTCCAAGACGACCACTGCCTTGCTAAAAAAAACTGAGGATAAAGGTGCTGGACTGGCCAAGCACGTCTCCAGATCTAAACCCTATTGAGAATCTGTTGGGCAACCTCAAACAGAAGGTGCAGGAGCGCAAGGTCTCTAACATCCACCAGCTCCGTGATGTCATCATGGAGGAGTGGAAGAGGATTCCAGTGGCAACCTGTGAAGCTCTAGTGAACGCCATACCCAAGAGAGTTAGGCCAGTGCTGGAAAATAATGGTGGCCACACTAAATATTAACACTTTGGGCACAATTTGGCCATTTTCACTTAGGGGTGTACTCACTTTTGTTGTCAGTGTTTTAGACATTAATGTGTGTTGAGTTATTTTTCAGGACACACCAAATTTATGCTGTTATGCAAGCTATACACTGACTGCATTACATTGTATCAAAGTGCCATATCTTCAGTATTGTCTCATGAAAAGTTATAATGAAATATTTATAAAAATGTGAGGGGTGTACTGTGAGATACTGTAGTTTTGCTAAAATGATCAGATACATTTTTTATGTACAATCATGATCACGATATGTTTTTTTTTTTAACAAAACATTTTTATTGGTTTTTAGTAAATGTAAAAAATTACATTACAATATAGTACATACAACTTTAGATTGCTTGTATGACACATCAGATTCGGTATACAAAAAGGCAAATATAAAAATTAAACGAATCAGTTATTGAATGAGTCAAGTACTAATATTCAAGGTTGAAGGTATATTACATCTGGAGTCTTTAAGCCATATCTCAGATTTGGAATGAAAGGAAGCTTTGTTATTTCTGGAAGATGCCCATAGGCCTTCAAATAAACAGTTAATATCAAGGTCTTTGAGAATACTCCTAATGCTTGGGACATTATTGGATTTCCAAAATGAAGCAATTTTGGACCGCATGACTATAATGACATGCATAATGATAGATTTAAGTGTGGATGGGAAGTCGTTAATTCCAATAGATAGAAGAGCCAGCTTGGGAGAAAGAGCTATAGGGATGGAGCATAAGCCAGAAATGATATCAAATGTTTTTTCCCACAGACTGAAGATAGGGGGGCAGTCCCACCACATGTGCATGAAAGTGCCAGATGCGTGCCCACACCTCCAGCAACTTGAAGAATGTTCAGGAAATATCTTGCTGAGACTATAAGGTGTTAAGTACCATCTATATAAGATTTTTCTAGCACCTTCCAGATGTCCAGCGCATTTTGATAATTTAGAGATTGCGGTGTAAGCTTCCTTCCATTCCGTATCAGGAACAGTAGTCCCCAAGTCCTCGTTCCATTGTTTGCTAATGTAAGAAAGGGGGTCAGTGGGAGATTCCTTAAGTAGTTGGTAACCTTTTGTTATGCCTTTATTTGAACCCTTAGTGGAGTTAAGCCAATCAAATAAGTCTAGGTTATCTGGGGAGTGCTCCACGTAATTGGGGGAGTGCAACAAATGACGAATCTGGAGGAATTTATAAAATTCCCTATTTGAGATACCGTATGTATTGTGAATGTAAGAAAAGTCGACTAATCTCCTATCTATCCATAATTGTGAGATTTTTTCCAAGCCGGATTCAGACCAATTTTTGATATTAAGATTGGGAATAGCTACCTCGCATAATTGTATTGGGGCATTAGAGATACTGGAGGGAAATCTCTTTTCAATTCTAGTCAAGGAATACCAAACTTTAAAGATAGCTTGCAGCGTGACATAAGGTAGAGAAGGCTTAGTACCGAACGTTCCTATTGCTTGAAGAAAGGTACGGATATTTGCAGTACCTAGGATGTAATTTTCTAGTAAAGTCCATTTCTTGGAAGAATCAACAGACAATAAGTATCTAAGCTGATCAAGAATTGAAGCTAAATAATAGTGTTTCACCGAGGGGACATTAAGACCACCCGCAGCTAAGGGTTTATATAGATATGGTTGCTTTAACTCTGGTTTTTTTTCCCCCCATATATACTTATTTATTAGTGATTGAACCTTTTGTAAAAAGAAAGAAGGGACATCAATAGAAACATTTCGGAAAATGTACAATATTTTCGGTAGGACGACCATCTTTATTGCCGCTATTTTACCTAACCAGGATAATGAGTCTAGCCGTAAATTGTGTAAGGAGTTTTTCACTATATTTAGAAGGGGCCAGAAATTAGCTTGAAAAAGTTTAGAAGAAGGGTATGTTAATTGGACTCCTAGATAGGTAAGGGAGTCATGGGACCATGAGAACTGGAAGTTTTTCGTGATATGCTGTTTGTCTCTAGGGGGGAGACCTAAATCTAACATCTGGGATTTACTGATATTAATTTTGTAGTAAGAAGCTTTGCCGAAATTGGAAATTGTCTCATTTATAGAAGGGAGGGAGGTAATTGGATTGGAAGTGATGAGCAGGACATCATCAGCAAATAGTCCTATGCGGTGATCTTGGGAGCTAATTTTTAAACCTCTTATATGTGGGGACGATCTAATATGTTCTGCAAAGAGCTCCATTGCAAGGGCGAAGATCAGAGGGGACATGGGGCAACCTTGTCTGGTTCCGTTATTAATATTGAATGGTTTAGATATGAAGCTAGAGGAAAATACTGAAGCACTAGGGTTCGAGTATAAGGCCATTATCGCTGAGAGATAGAAATAGAAATTCCAAACCCGAATTTTTGAAGGGTCATGTGAATATATTTCCAATGAATCCTGTCGAACGCCTTCTCCGCATCCAGGGAGAGGAGCAGAGAAGGCGTCCGGGAGGCATACGCTGCGTCTATGAGATCAATAAATCTCCTTGTTCCGTCTGAAGATTGTCTATTTGGAACAAATCCAATCTGATCATTTGAGATAAGACTAGGAAGAATATTGACCAATCTCCCGGCTAAAATCTTGGCATAAATTTTAATGTCAGAGTTGAGTAAGGAGATTGGTCTAAAGTTAGCTGGCGAGTAAGCGGGTTTACCTGGTTTTGGTAAAGTAACAATGAGAGCGGATAACATATCTTTAGGCATTGAACCTTGAGTGGCCAAAAAGTTAAAGGTTCTAGTCAAGTAAGGAGTCAAGATCGATGAGAAAGATTTGTAGTATTCATTTGTAAGGCCATCCGGGCCAGGGGATTTATTTGGTTTGAGTGATTTGATAGCTTCTAAGACTTCAGATGAAGAAATCTGAGTGAAATCTCCTTAAAAAATCCATCAATAGTTTCCGTCGATGGTTGAAAAGTGTCTGAAGACTTCTCTAAGTTGTATAAGCTGGACTAATAGTGTGCGAACTCTTCAGCTATATCTATAGGGTTGAGAATCTTTTGTCCCTGTTTATTGAAGATAAAGGGGATCCTGGACCTAGTCCCTTTTTTTTAAATCCTATTAGCTAATAGTTTGGAAGCTTTATTACCGTACCAATAGTGATTTGCCCTGTTTTTACGAAGATGGAATTCGTATTTGTCATGGAGATGAAGGTATACACTACGTGCAGAATTATTAGGCAAATGAGTATTTTGACCACATCATCCTCTTTATGCATGTTGTCTTACTCCAAGCTGTATAGGCTCGAAAGCCTACTACCAATTAAGCATATTAGGTGATGTGCATCTCTGTAATGAGAAGGGGTGTGGTCTAATGACATCAACACCCTATATTAGGTGTGCATAATTATTAGGCAACTTCCTTTCCTTTGGCAAAATGGGTCAAAAGAAGGACTTGACAGGCTCAGAAAAGTCAAAAATAGTGAGATATCTTGCAGAGGGATGCAGCACTCTTAAAATTGCAAAGCTTCTGAAGCGTGATCATCGAACAATCAAGCGTTTCATTCAAAATAGTCAACAGGGTCGCAAGAAGCGTGTGGAAAAACCAAGGCGCAAAATAACTGCCCATGAACTGAGAAAAGTCAAGCGTGCAGCTGCCAAGATGCCACTTGCCACCAGTTTGGCCATATTTCAGAGCTGCAACATCACTTGAGTGCCCAAAAGCACAAGGTGTGCAATACTCAGAGACATGGCCAAGGTAAGAAAGGCTGAAAGACGACCACCACTGAACAAGACACACAAGCTGAAACGTCAAGACTGGGCCAAGATATATCTCAAGACTACTTTTTCTAAGGTTTTATGGACTGATGAAATGAGAGTGAGTCTTGATGGGCCAGATGGCTGGATTGGTAAAGGGCAGAGAGCTCCAGTTCGAGTCAGACGCCAGCAAGGTGGAGGTGGAGTACTGGTTTGGGCTGGTATCATCAAAGATGAGCTTGTGGGGCCTTTTCAGGTTGAGGATGGAGTCAAGCTCAACTCCCAGTCCTACTGCCAGTTTCTGGAAGACACCTTCTTCAAGCAGTGGTACAGGAAGAAGTCTGCAAGGTAAGAAAAACATGATTTTCATGCAGGACAATGCTCCATCACACGCGTCCAAGTACTCCACAACGTGGCTGGCAAGAAAGGGTATAAAAGAAGAAAATCTAATGACATGGCCTCCTTGTTCACCTGATCTGAACCCCATTGAGAACCTGTGGTCCATCATCAAATGTGAGATTTACAAGGAGGGAAAACAGTACACCTCTCTGAACAGTGTCTGGGAGGCTGTGGTTGCTGCTGCACGCAATGTTGATGGTGAACAGATCAAAACACTGACAGAATCCATGGATGGCAGGCTTTTGAGTGTCCTTGCAAAGAAAGGTGGCTATATTGGTCACTGATTTGTTTTTGTTTTGTTTTTGAATATCAGAAATGTATATTTGTGAATGTTGAGATGTTATATTGGTTTCACTGGTAAAAATAAAAAATTGAAATGGGTATATATTTGTTTTTTGTTAAGTTGCCTAATAATTATGTACAGTAATAGTCACCTGCACACACAGATATCCCCCTAAAATAGCTAAAACTAAAAACAAACTAAAAACTACTTCCAAAAATATTCAGCTTTGATATTAATGAGTTTTTTGGGTTCATTGAGAACATGGTTGTTGTTCAATAATAAAATTAATCCTCAAAAATACAACTTGCCAAATAATTCTGCACTCCCTGTAGAAGATGTCTGGCTTTTTTCAGTTTATTCCCGGTTATGGGGTCTAGAGATGTTTTGTATGAGTTTTCTAGATTTTGTATATCAGTTAGTAACGTATCTAGGACTTTTGTTTTAGATCTTTTTTGAATAGCTGCATGTTTTAAAAAGGTACCTCTAATGCAAGCCTTGTGTGCGCTCCATAGTGTGGATTCACTTACTGAGGAGTTATCGTTGATTCGAAGTATTCTTTTAAGGATTTTTCAACAGCCAGATATACTGGGGAGTTTTGCAACAGAGAGTTATTTAATCTCCAAGGCGGGGTTATATTATTACTATGGATGTCATTTATGGTTAGGGAAATGAAGGCGTTATCAGACCAAGTTATGTTGTTTATAGAGACATTTATAATTTTTTGTAAAAGCCATTTATCCGTTACAAAGAGATCTATCCGTGAAAAGGATTTGTGAATGTGTGAAAAAAAGGTGAAATCTTTTTCATTCTCATGAAATATACGCCAAGCATCGTATAGACCTTCCTGGAAAAGATAGTCCTGAAGAGCTGAGTTTTTTATGGATTGAGGTTGTGAGGGTTGCTTATCAATAGAAGAGTTTGGGCATAAGTTAAAGTCTCCACATATTAAAAGGGCACCTTGTTTGATTTCTTGTGCCGATTTTATTATTTGTTTAATAAATCTAAGTTGATTGCTATTGGGGGCATATAAGTTCACCAAGGTGTATCTTAAGTTATTAATATCACATATAATAATGATATATCTACCATGTTAGTCAATTACTGTGTCTATACAACGGAATGCTAAGGAATTTTTAAAGCCAATAATAACCCCACCCTTCTTCTTCTCAGCTGGAGAAAAGAAGCTATGCGGAAAGGAGGGATGATGGAATCTATATGTGTCTACTGCATTTAAATGGGATTCTTGTATGCATATAATGTCACATTTTTGTTTTCTGGATTCTGACCAAAAAGTGGAACGCTTAAAAGGACTATTAAGTACTCTGACATTGGCAGACAGGATTTTTACTCCCATAGTGACCATAACTGAATCAGCTCATAGATAATTATTATACCCCATGAATTCTGAATGAAAAGCAAGCAAGCTGTAAACGTATATTTACCAAAACTGCTATAGTACTTGAAACAAAGCATAAAAGTAAACCTGTCTGTGTGAAGGTCGAGACTACTTGAGATTTGAATGATGGGACCTCGAGAGTAGCCTAGAAAAATAAAAAATAGCAACCAAATTGAAAAAAACAGAAAAAACATTATGAAGCATTCACAGCCCCGGCTGGGCTGAGTAAGAAAAATCAAGCAATATATGTGAAGAGGCGGGAGGAGGGGGAAAAAAAACAAACAAAACAGTGTGGATCAGGGATTGAGAACAGAAGTAAAGTTAATCCAACTTGTATGTAGAGTATGGGACCCCTTAATTATAAAAGAGGTGTATTGATGGGAATATTGATATCTGAAACAGTCATCCAACTTTGAACCACTCCTGGGACAATGATGATTGCTTCTTCCTCGGAGTCGAAATGTTTGGGGATGACGCTTTAGGAGAGGGTTTAACGCCCTCTTGTGGAAGGAAGATATTCCACTTGGAACAAGCTTCAGCTAAACCTGAGGGGTATTCATTACGTGGGATGAGTTCTGAAATCTCACAATTAATTTCACAGGGTATCCCCATTTATATGGGATATTATTATCACGTAATGCTTTGGTATAAGCTTGAAATTCCCTCCTCCTGGAGAGAGTGGCTGCGGAGAGATCAGTGAAGAGAAGAATATTTTGGAACCTCTCAGGAATTGTGTTGCTGCTTTTTTGTGTTGCTCTCATTAGAGATTCTTTGAGCTGGAAAAAGTGGATCCTAGCTAGGACATCTCTAGGAGACGATCGAGGGAGAGATTTGGGCTTTGGCACTCAATGAGCTCTGTCAATGATTAAATCTGAGCTAGGAGTATCTGGGAGATAAGCCACAATTAGATCAGAGATAAATTCTTGTAGCTGGGTGTCCGTTATATTCTCAGGGATGTTTCTGAAACGAATATTGTTCCTTCTGGAACAATCCACTAAGTCAGCAACTTTCAGCTTAATGGCAGCCAGATCATCTTCAACCATATTATGTCCATCAACTAGTGAGTTGTGAGCAGAGACAAATTCCTCCATTTTTTCTTCAAGGTGAGCGGTTCTTTCACCTATGGAGACTATATCCGCGTGTATAATAGAAATGGTTTCTTTAAAGTCATTATGGATTGACCTTTTCAAATCCATAAGCATGTCTTGCATTGTGGACACAGAGATGCTGGATTCTATGTGAGGGGTTGAAGAGGCTGACACACTGGGGGATTTATTAAGAGAAGATTCACTCACCCTACCATTTCTGCCTTTATCCAATAGGGAGGAAGGGCTTGCTTTGCTGGCACTGTCAGAAGCTTCCGATAACGGAGAGAGAGAGGGCTCGACTCACATGTGGAGGAGCACACTGCTGCTTCTGTGTTCTGAATGCCAGCGCCATCTTGTTTGCAGCCTGGAGCGAGCGGGAAGAAGGCAGTCATTTTCTGTGGCGCCGCTCCTTTCTTTTTCCCTCTCGTCATCATCAGAGGGCACCGCGGGGTTACAGGAGTCAGGAGGGCCAAGTCTGAGGATGAATAATGCACCACAATGTGCCGCTTCACAGGGTTCCAGACGGAGCTCTCACACTACACGTCCTCCTTGCCCAGCATCCGGCCACGTCCCCCACGATATGTTTTAAAAGATAACAATATCTGTTATTCTTACCACTACTGTTATAATGTATCATACTGCTATATTATATTGTATAAAATATGAAAATAGGACAAAAACCTCAAATAAAAACCTTGAATGTGCATCTTATAACCTATAATGATTGTCTGGCAGTTTGAGTAAGATCTAGCAGATCATACTTGGTGGAGTAAATAGACCTACAGTATAGACCAGACATCCTGAAACTGCGGCCCTCCAGCTGTTTCAAAACTACAACTCCCAGCATGCCCGAACAGCCTACAGGTATCAGCCTAAAACAGGGCATTGTGGGAGTTGTAGTTTTACAACAGCTGGAGGGCCGCAGTTTCAGGATGCCTGGATAGCCTGCCCTGCAGCAGTATATCCTGAGGAGGCTGATAGGGAACAGATCCTGCGACTTCTGATATGCTCGGAAAACCAATCATGACAGTCTAGTAGTTGAATCAGAGGCAGAAGACTTAGCTCAGCAGTGCCACCTATAGTAGTTCAGAGGTACTGACTTGGGGTGACTGACAGCTGAAAAGTGTAGCAGCACCTAGCATATTCAGCACAGAGCAGGGGTACAGGAGTCGGCAGCAAGACTGCACTTCTGGACTATCAAGATAGAGATTTTATCATAAAAACAGGTAGGTTGTATGAACCTACACACACACTATACACACTCTCTCTCTTACTCACACCCATGGGCTTACACATTGCACTGCATTTTCATGGTGACAGGTACCCTTTAATGCATTAAATACACAGTTGCAGCAAATTATAACTTTATCTTTTCAATGTCTTTTGTTGTCACAGTACATGTATGACAATATATCACAGTGCCAGCATCATCTATTGTACACCTATATCAGAATATATCACAGTGCCAGCATCATCTATTGTACACCTATATCAGAATATATCACAGTGCCAGCATCATCTATTGTACACCTATAGTCACGGCTTTTGGTTTGCGCTGTGACACTGTTGCCACACTTGCGGTTGCCCGCAGCAACGTGTTGCTGTGAGAGCATGCAGTGGCAGTGTCTTGGCCTTCTGGGTGATTGCCGTGACATGGTTGCCACCCATGCTGTTGCCGGTGGTAACGTGTGGTTTGGCATGCTTGTGTGAGCGCTTCCCTTTAAGTTGTTGCCTCCCTCTGTCTGGTGCTGTAAGGGTTAACTCCCTGACTGGGTGTGGTCACTTGGCTTATATCTTCTGTGGTTTCCTGGCTGGAGTGAGTTGTACTTCAGCTGTTGTTGGTGCTGGAGCTCTGCTCCGGTCCAGGGTTTTCCATCTGTCCAGTGAGGGCCACCCTTGTGGTCATCAATGTTATCCCGGTGTCTCCTTCCCTTCCTGTCCCTATTTGTATGGAGTGGGTTATGTTCAGGGTGTTTGTATGTCTAGTTTGGTGTTACATGTCTGGTGGTGTTTGGTGTCCAGCATGTTTACTAGACATTCCACTGTCTCATGTTTATTGCAGCTATGGGTGTCGTGGGTTCCTGTGTGGTGTGTGGTGTGTGCTGTGTCCTTTAATGTTGGTGTGGACAGCAGCACTTGTGCACGGGTTCCAGTCAGTGTGTCTGTGGCAGGTAAGTGTGTTACTGGTTTCGCTTATCTGCCATCTCCTTAAGCTGTATGTGTTCCCCTCTCCTTGCAGCCTGGCCTCAGATAGAGACTCCTGTTCCTCCATGACTGGGATGAACAGGTCGTCTCTTCCCTGCTCCTTGGTGAGGAATTACCAGGGCGACTTAGGGTCTCTAGGAATCCTGAGTATGAGTCGTCCTTCCATCGGGGTCCGCTCATACGGTGAGGAGTCAGGGAGAGGTATAGGGACACTGTAGGAGATGACCTGCTCCCTTATTTCTTTTGGCCAGGCTGATTCCCTTTTACCCTTTGACACCGCACGGTGGGGGGTTTCCCCCACTCCCCACCGTG
This sequence comes from Bufo gargarizans, assembly GCF_014858855.1. Classification (NCBI taxonomy): domain Eukaryota; kingdom Metazoa; phylum Chordata; class Amphibia; order Anura; family Bufonidae; genus Bufo; species Bufo gargarizans. Next base: position 152,415,482 of record NC_058086.1, on the reverse strand, counting down.
ACACCTATATCAGAATATATCACAGTGCCAGCATCTTCTATAGCACACCTATACCTGAATATATCACAGTGCCAGCATCATATATAGCACACCTATATCAGAATATATCACAGTGCCAGCATCCTCTATAGCACACCTATATCAGAATATATCACAGTGCCAGCATCATCTATTGTACACCTATATCAGAATATATCACAGTGCCAGCATCATGTATAGCACACCTATATCAGAATATATCACAGTGCCAGCATCATGTATAGCACACCTATATCAGAATATATCACAGTGCCAGCATCATTTATTGTACACCAACATCAGAAAATATTACAGTACCAGCATCATCTATTGTACACCTATATCAGAATATATCACAGTTTCAGCGTCATATATAGTACACCTATATCAGAATATATCACTGTGCCAGCATCATATATAGTACACCTATATCAGAACATATCACAGTGCCAGCATCATGTATAGCACACCTATATCAGAATATATCACAGTGCCAGCATCATCTATAGCACACCTTTCAGAATATATCACAGTGCCAATATCATCTATTGTACACCTACATCAGAATATATCACAGTGCCAGCATCATCTATTGTACACCTATATCACAATATATCACAGTGCCAGCATCATGTATAGCACACCTATATCAGAATATATCACAGTGCCAGCATCATCTATTGTACACCTATATCAGAATATATCACAGTTTCAGCGTCATATATAGTACACCTATATCAGAATATATCACCGTGCCAGCATCATATATAGTACACCTATATCAGAATATATCACCGTGCCAGCATCATATATAGTACACCTATATCAGAATATATCACAGTGCCAGCATCATCTATAGCACACCTATATCAGAATATATCACAGTGCCAGCATCATCTATAGCACACCTTTCAGAATATATCACAGTGCCAATATCATCTATTGTACACCTATATCAGAATATATCACAGTGCCAGCATCATATATAGTACACCTATATCAGAATATATCACAGTGCCAGCATCATCTATAGCACACCTATATCAGAATATATCACAGTGCCAGCATCATGTATAGCACACCTATATCAGAAAATATCACAGTGCAAGCATCCTCTATAGTACACCTATATCACAATATATCACAGTGCCAGCATCATCTACAGTACACCTATATCAGAATATATCACAGTGACAGTATCATCTATTGTACACCTATATCAGAATATATCACAGTGACAGTATCATCTATTGTACACCTATATCAGAATATATCACAGTGACAGTATCATCTATTGTACACCTATATCAGAATATATCACAGTACCGGCCTCATATATAGCACACCTTTCAGAATATATCACAGTGCCAATATCATCTATTGTACACCTATAATCAGAATATATCATAGTGCCAGCATCCTCTATAGCACACCTATATCAGAATATATCACAGTGCCAGCATCATCTATTGAACACCTATATCAGAATATATCACAGTGCCAGCATCATCTATTGAACACCTATATCAGGATATATCACAGTGCCAGCATCATCTATTGTACACTTATATCAGAATATATCACAGTGCCAGCATTATATATAGCACACATGTATCTGGATGTATCACAGTGCCAGCATCATCTATACCAAACCTATATCAGAATATATCAATATCATATATAATACACCTATATCAGAATATATCACAGTGCCAGTATCATCTACAGTACACCTATATCAAAATATATCACAGTGCCAGCATCATATATAGTACACATATATCCACATCTGTGAAAACCTTTTGACAATAGCCAATTTGTATTGGCCCCCCAATATCGTCCTTTTCTTAATAGATGGTGCAACCAATAGACCCAAATTTGGTGCCCTGGTGTATGTTATTAATGGTTTATGGGTCAGTAGGGGGCCTATAACTTTGTCCCTCAATAAATGATGCCATTGTTTGTTTATAATCCTCTCTATTGTCCTATATTGTGCATGAAATGGAGTTACAATTCTCAAATTGCTATCTTGTGTAGTATCTCTTTCCTTAGTAAAAAATAATAATAATCCGCTCCATCCAAACCTCTCACTTTTTAGAGTGATGTCTATTAACCTCTGGATATTGTTTAATCATAAATTGCTCTGTTAACTATGTGGCTTCCATCTCAAATTGCTCATTGTCCGTACAATTTCTCTTCAGTCTTCTGAACTGATTGGTCGGGATATTGATCAACCATCTTGGAAGGTGACAGCTTGAATACAATATGTAGCTATTCTTCATCACCGGTTTATGGTAAGTATTGCATATTAATTTCCTATCTGTAATTGTGATATTTAAGTCTAAAAGCTCAATATGTGACCTGCTCATATTTGTAGAAAAACTAAGGTTTCTATCATTGTTACTAATGTCTTCCAGGAAAGATTTTAGAGTTTCCTCTCTGTTTTTCCAAATAAAGATGATATCATCTATGTACCTCTGCCAGAGTACCAGGCTCATCCCCAGGTGTGGGTGGATGATGTCCATTTCCCACTGAGCCATAAACAGATTGGCATAACTGGGGCCGAACCCTGTACCCATGGCGGTACTTCTCTCCTGTTTTCAAAAGTCTGATTCATATCAAAAATAATTGTGTGACAGGAGGAATCCAACGCCCTCCTTTATGAAATCGATCTGCTCCTGTTGTAATTGACCACTATTTTGAAGTTTAGTATCTAGGGCTGCTATGCCCTGATTGTGGTCTATAATGGTATATAGAAATTCACATCTATAGTCCCCATTTATCATCAAAAACCAATCTTTCTAGCGTTGATATAATGTGCATAGTTTCCTTAATATATGACAGAATCAGTTTTTCTACCAGTTGAAGTAACCTATCGATATATTGTGATGGGTTCAAAGTTATTGACCCTATTCCTGATATTATCGAACGTGGTTCAGGTGGTTCATTGTAGTTTTTGGAGGTTTTCGGGATGCAATAGAATACGGGTGTTCGTTTTGTGGTGCCTATTATGTATTTATATTCTCGTTCCAATAAAATTCGTGCTTCCCTTCCTTTATGGCAATATTGAACTAATTCTCCGTAAAATTTATGGGTTAGGTCATTACTCAGCTTTTTATATGTCGTAGTGTCAGTTAATTGTCTCAAGCATTCCTTTTTATACTGTTCTGTATCTTGAATTACAATTGCTCCCCCCTTATCCGCTTGTCTAATGGTTATATTCTGTTGAGTTTGTAATTGTTTAATGGCATTGATCTCACTTTTAGTCAAATTGTTAGTGGCCGATCTACCTTTTAATCTCCTGATTTCTCCTTCTATGTTTTTCCTAAAGGTAACTATTTCATCACTCATTTCTTGTTTCGGATACCGTTTGGATCTCTCTTTAAGTTCTGTATGCCTATATTTATTGCTTATGGTATCGTACGTTGATGTTATAGGATTTTTTATAAAATATTTTTTAAGGCACATTTTCCTAACAAATTTCTCTATGCCTATATACATGTTAAACTGCGCCGGCCTGATGCGCATGCGCACTTTGCTCAACGAAGCCGCTGCTAGGAGTCCGCGGCGCATCAGGCTGAGCCTAGTGCGCAGGCGCCAGGCCTGGCAGAGGGATGGGAGAATTGTGGAGGCGGCGCTGAGGTGAGGAAGGCGGCGCTGGGCACCAGACGGTGAGGGGTGCGGGCGGGCACCCTGGATTAACGATAAACCCCTTGGACACCTTAGGTAGGTGAGTGACAGCTTATAAAAAACAGTTTTTTGGGCTAATAGAGCCACAAGCAGGTTTAATAAGGGCAGTTTAGGATTCATGTTATTAGTACGGTCATGGCCATATGTTTAGCTTATAGGGCTAAAATCTCATGACAGAATCCCTTTAATGTGTCTATTGATTCTCTAAGTGATGTGATTTCTATCAAAATTTGTTCTAAAATTTTTGTCCGTCTCTTAATTATCAGCTGGATTAGTGCCCGTGATTGTGAATATAAATTTTTTTTCCATTCTGTTTGGAATTCTTCATTGTATAAATCATGTGCTGGGTCTTTTAAAATCTGTAGCCCTTTGGGTATTATCCCACTTGTTAGATAACTATTCAGTGATTTAATTTCCCATTTCTGCTTCAGCTACCTATGTAGTAATATTTCAAGGTCTTTAAAAAGATAGTATTTCTCACCATGTCAATTTGTTCGTTTGTACCTTCCATATTCTCAAACATAAAAGATTCAGCTTTTTTGCATTTACTCTCCATATAACTCCAGATATCCATGGTGCACATGCTGGGAGCTCAACTGTATGGGTGTAATTGAGGCTTGAAATTTCATTGAATGCCAGTGGCTCACCTGCATGCACAACCGTGATATGGTGCTCACTCCAAGGACAACACCCCAAGCCCCCAAAAATAGACAAAAGTCGTTAGAATTGAAAATTGGAGGGCTTAATTACCAGGAAGTCAAATGGAGATTGGCACTTTCATTTAGATAAAAACCTTATTTATTGATATATAAAAATATAATATATAAAAATGGCAATAGTGATAAATACTGAGTGTTCTTAGCATAACACCAGTCTGTAGTCTAGACGGTACTAATGTCCTATTCCAGGGAGAATCCTTGTGTGCAATCCTGTGTGGATGGTCTATGTGGATACCAGCGCTCACTCCTTGTGTCGGGTAGAGTTTGCTGTTTGATGAGCATTGTCCCCCACCTAGAGCATCAACCCAATAGTGTCCACAAAAGATTGTAACAATCGATTATACAGTATAGCACCAATAGATAAAACAAAAAATATATATATATAAGTAGTGAAAAAATTGAAAGTGAAAATAAATAAATAAATAAATGTTAATGTAAATATAGTGGAAATTTGTGGATTGGAGGTACGCTGCAGGAAAAGATATGAATGTCTATTCCAGATTCTTCCCAATAATCACACGGATAACCAGTCCCGCTATATTGCAATATGGTAATTCTGCCAAGATGTCGGTAAACTGCAAGGTACGGTGAATTAAAATTCAAAGTATAGAATCCTCCTATGATCCATTACATCAATCGCCCTCAGTGGAATTCAACCAACAGCACCATAGTTCACTGTATTGTCAGGGGTATAAATATCAGTGGTGTATATATATATATACTGTATGTATACACCGTCCAGGCACCTCTGCAGTCCCCCGTAGATTACCGCTGTTTTATTACTGCGGTTATGTTGTAAATAACGCCGACACAAGGAGTGAGCGCTGGTATCCACATAGACCATCCACACAGGATTCCACACAAGGATTCTCCCTGGAATAGGACATTAGTACCATCTAGACTACAGACTGGTGTTATGCTAAGAACACTCAATATTTATCGCTATTGCCATTTTTATATAATATATTTTATTATATATAAAAAAAATAAGGTTTTTATCTGAATGAAAGTGCCAATCTCCATTTGACCTCCTGGTAATTGAGTGCCCTCTAACTTTCAATTCTAACTACTTAAGTGGAAGATTGCTGTAAAGGCCACTGTTAGGGGGGCGGACCCCTGTGGAGGTCACTGTCAAGAGGGTGGTGTGCTGTGAAAGTCACTGTTAAAGGAGAAGGCTGCTGTAAAGGTCAAAGTTAAGGGGTGGGCTGCTGTGGAGGTCTAATTTTAAGGGATGGGGCACTGTGGGGGGGTCAGTGTTAAGGGGTGGGGGGCTGTGGAGGTCACTGTTAAGGGGGCGGGGTGCAGTAGATGCCACTGTTGTAGTGGATAGTGTTGATATCTTTTAACGACACGCACAAACATTAAATGAAATAGATTAAATATACCCGAGCAAAGCCGGGTCCTTCAGTTAGTATTAATATGCATACTGTATATGACAATATTTCAAAGAGCCAGGAATTAGGCTTGAGCAAATCTAGCTTTGGATCTTAGATCCGAAGTCGATTTGTTAAAAAACGTTGTTTCTAATGCAGTTTTCGTACAGCATTAAAATGTATAGGCTCCATGTAGCAAAACTTTGTCTCGGCTGAAATTGTGCTAGACTTCGGTGAATGATTCAGTATTCCTATCTGTGTATTTAAAAACATTTTAAAATAGGAATTTGAAGTGGGCTTTGGTACCAAGGTACCAGCCAGTACTTCGGATTCCTATTTTAAAATGTTTTTAAATACGCAGAATACCGAAGTCATTCACCGAAATCTTGCACAACTGCGGCCAAGACTAAATTTTGCTACATGGAGCCCATACATTTTAATGTTCAGAAATAGCATTACCAATATTTTTTTTTAACAAATCGACTTTGGATTTATGATCCGAAGCTCAATTCACTCAAGCCTACCAGCAATCTTTGAAGTTATTTGGCCATTTGACAGAAGAAGTAAAATCCCACCTGTATACAGATGACTGTAATCGTGGCATTCAGAATATACTTGGCACTGACTCCAATACTAAATAAGCTTTCTATTGAAAAGTTTCAATTGTAGGATTCATTTTTTTTATAATATTTTATTTTAACAAATGTCTAATACAGTAACAAGACAATAGTACCAACACCACTGTACATTCCTCAATACATACTATTACAGTAGATGAATAAATATAACAGAAGGAATGTCAAGTAAACCAGAATAAACAAAATATATAAAAAGGAGAAACAGAGGAAGTGGAGGCAGGGGACAGGAGGGTTGAAGGAAGGGAATGGAAGGACCACCCAATCCTACAGAAGCATAGTGACCTAGATTGGCGATCAAATGCACATAGAAAATGAAAACACAATCAGAACCCCTGAACTTCTTCCATGGCTCCCAAATGATGGCAAATTTGAGAGAAGAATATACTTCCCAAGGGGCCAGATGTTCAAACGGGTACAATTGATCACCCCTATTCTGCCAATGTGAGACTGAGGGGGGCTCTTCTTGCTTCCAACTACTGGCCACTAAGATCCTGGCTGTGGCCAACAGTATTTGAAATAAAGTTTTGGTAGAGTGGGATCCCTGACTTCCTATCAAAAGACCCAATAGACATGTTTTGGGAGACACAGAGAGAGAGAGAGAGAGAGAGAGAGATATCACAAATGTTTTACAATGTGCCACATACCGAGGTCCAAAACCTTTTTATTCTAGGACACTGCCACCAAATATGGTAGTAGGAGCCCCATCCCACACCCCCAACATATTGGGTCAACTCCAGGGAAAAGGCTGCTCAGCCTAACAAGGGTATAGTGCCAGCTATAATAGTTCTCTTAGAGCAGGCATGCTCAACCTGCGGCCCTCCAGCTGTTGCAAAACTACAACTCCCAGCATGCCCGAACAACCTGTAGCCATCAGCTTACAGCAGGGCATTGTGGGAGTTGTAGTTTTACAACAGCTGGAGGGCCGCAGGTTGAGCATGCCTGTCTTAGAGTTTTATGTACCTGGATATGTAGACTTAAATTCTCTATGGTTGGAAAATGATGAGGTACCTGACACAGCCTGTAGAAAATGTAGCACTGTTTCTAGAAAATAGCATACTTTTTTTTCTTTCTTTCAGTCCTAGACTACTTATGTAACAGCTGTTCTAAGACCTCCCTTGCATTTAGTAATGTTTTGAGTGGGCAAGCTTGATTGGTGAAATATAGTCTATGACTTTATTTCTACATGATATTCCCACCTGCACGTTGAGTGATTTTAAAGGGGTTGTCTCCCCATGCCTTTTTCAGCTGTTCAGCAGCCCACATTTTCTGCCTCTTCGGTGGGCAAAACCTTGTATGGGACTTGCAGACCAGGCATGTGGCACTTTGATGATTGCGCATGACTGACCGCTGGTGCTCCTGAGACTGCTAATACAGCATTTTATTAGCAGAATTGATGCTGTAGGAGTGGTGGCCAGATTGGGAGCTTCCGCGCATGTGTGAGTGTGTGCAATCCTGCAAGCATGGCCACCAGAGGAGAGGATCACACTGCGCAAGTGCGACCACTGCTACTAGATCACAGCGGTGGCCGTAACCCCTGAAAAACAGCAGTAAACAGAAGTCCACTGGACTGGAAGTAGCTTTAACACACGGACTTAAACAAAGGATGAGCCATAATTAAATCAGACAGGGTTGCTGATTCCAGTATTGGTTGGTAACTTCTTTCCTGGTTACCAGCAGGGACTTTTCTTTGTATGCATTAATTAAAACCCTCTACATATAGAGACTATTTTGCATAAATATTTGTTACATACAGTAGAATTAATGGAATGTTCCAATATTATTCTATTTCTAATTAATATACAGTATGTAAATGATAAGTACTGTACAGCACATACTGAAATCTTATTAGATGGAGTCTTTCTTTCCAAAGCGGTTCCCATTGGAAAACCTTAGATGACCCATTTAGATTAGAGGATTTGTAAATTGCCATATAGAATTTACATAAGAAAAAATCTCCTGGCCCAGATAGCCTCCCAGGGGAGCTATTCTTAAAGGGGTTGTCCTGCCAATAATATTGATAATCTCTTGTCAGGATAAGTCATTGATATGCAATTGGCAGGGGTCCCCGCTGTGACCGCGCACGCACGTGCCAGCGATGTGCGGCGAGTCACGCGCCATACACACTGCGGTGCACAGTATTGGTTTAAACTTGGCTCAATCCATTTTCATTGGATGAATGTACTATAAATACCCGCCTATCTAAGTAGATGACATAACCCCTTGAAAAAGCTGACGGTGAAATGCGCGTCGGGGCACAGTCTGGCAGTGGTGTGGTGTATATTCTGGGTTAGTATGTATTACATTGCGTTGATCATATGTTATATTCGGTATAGTCTAGCAACTATAGTGTGATTTCGCAGTATCGATTTTGCATAATACTAGCAGTCGGCATCTATGTAACATTTCTTTGTGATGCCTATTTATCAACCTTATTGATGCACTTTATATATTACTTATGAGTCTAGTAAAAGCAACACTGGATATCTGCTGTAGAATTTTATGATATTTATATACTGTTGGTCAGTAATAATACTGCGTGTATGTATTTTCCATACTACCTTATGTATATGTTTTCACTTGCACTTTACATTGATGAATTAATATCACCATATACCTCCAACCTTTGAGTTTTTAAATGTTCTTAATTGTGTGAAGCCAGATTTTTGTAATTATGAAATGTTTAATAAAAATTGTGATTATTTGAGTATATATTGTGTGGTGAAATTATTATTTGTTTAAACCTTGATCCATATATTTTCTATTATTGGTTCCGGTTATTGTGATATTGGATCGCATATACATATGTGGGAAAAGTATTCGTTAGTTGTTTTATCAGAAATGAATGGGCCTGGGCTGCAATACTAAGCACATCCGCTACACAATGTAGGGTGCAGTGCTTGGTGAACTGTGTGAGGAGGTCATAGCGGTCACCGGAGCACCTCAACCTTTTAAAAGAGCTAATCAGCGGGGGTGCTGGGTATCAGACCCCCACCAATAAGATTTTGATTACTTTATCCTGAGAATAGGTCATCAATATTGGAGTCCCAGAAAACCCCTTTAACAGAACAAGTTACAGTACATTCAGAAAGTCTTCAGGCCCTTTCAGTTATTTCACATTTTGTTATGTTGCCGCCTTGTGCTAAAATAAAAAAAACTGTCAAAAATATTTCTCTCATCAATCTGCACTCAATACTCCACAATGAATGTTTGCAATTTCAGAAATGTTTGCAAATTTATTTAAAAAAAAATAAAAATTTTCATGGATATAAGTATACAGACCCTTTGCTATGACACTTGAAATTTACCTATGAGGGCCTCCCATTTCTCTTGATATTCTTTGATATGTTTCTACACCTTGCTTGGTGTCTACCTGTGGTAAATTCAGTTGATTGGATGTGATTTATAAAGGCACAACTCTGTTTACATAAGGTCTCACAGCTGACAATGCATATCAGAACAAAACCAAGTCATGAGGATGAAAGAACTGCCTGTAGAGACAGGATTGTGTGAAGGTATAGATCTGGAGAAGGGTTCAAAAATGTTTTTGCTGCACTGAAAGTTTCCAAGAGCACAGTGGCCTCCATAATTTTTTTATGGAAGAAGTTTAACAAAAACAGGACTCTTCTTAGAGCTGGTCACTCCTCCAGGGGCGTCGTTAGCTCAAAACATTCGGGGCTTGAGCCCTGGATGTTTCGTCCAGGGACCGGAATGTTATGCTGGCCTGGTAGCATTTTTTTTTTATTTGGCTATTCCAGGGCTCTTTAATATTGATTGGACCTGGGCAACCCACCACAGATCATCCCCCCACCCCCCTTGTACTTGTTCCGCTGATCCGCTACTTGTGGGCTGCGGGGGCAGGAGTTTAGTCACTTCGGTGCGCAATCCCATCCTGCGGCACGTGATCCCGCGAGACCCGCCATGGGAGGTCACGGGTCTCGCGGGATCATGCGCCGCAGGACGGGATTGCGCACCGAAGTTACTGAACTCATGCCCACGCAGCCCGCAAGTAGCGGATCAGCGGAACAAGTATAAGGCGGGTGGGGGGATGAGCAAATATTTCAAGCAAATATTTCTGCAGTGGTGAGAAAATGAAACATAACAGATATTGGAAAGTTACCGAATGTTGTATTCTATAATGACTGCAGTCTGCAGTACTGCACTTCATTTACGTAAACCAGAACACCCCTTTAAGCATGCCTTTAATGTGCAATTTCAACACATTCTGTTTTCACTTTGTCATTATGGGAGGCTGAGTGCAGATTGATGGAGCACAAGGCCGTTGAAGGGGTCTGAAGACTTTACGAATGCATTTTACAAGTTTTACTGAATATTTTCCCATAAAACATTATCTATCTGACTGATCGCTTCTGTCGTATATCCTGCTGCCTGCAGACTGTACTGTATTTCATGGTGACAGGCTCTCTTTAAGGAGATTTGGTTTTGGATCTAGGTCTGTGATGGCTAACCTCTGACACTCCAGCTGTGGTAAAACTACAACACCCAAGATGCACACTCACTTGGCTGTTCTCAGAACTCCATAGAAGTGAATGGAGCATGCTGGGAGTCATCGTTTCACCACAGCTGGAGTGCTGGAGGTTAGCCATCACTGGCCTATGTGTTTCTTTGGTAAAGGCCCCTTATCAGGCTAAAGAAAAATGGGCATCTTTAAGAAGACCTTTAACCTCTCTAGACGTGGCTCTTTTAACAACTACTTGCACCCCCAAGGAATAACTAGAGCATCTAGTCTTATGACTCTGTGCCGTGCCATTCCATTATTCCTCCTAGAAATTGTGAATGAATTACTAGCAGCTTGCAATGAAAGTCTAGATGGGTGTTACTAGTTGGGGTTGTGTCCCTGCACAGTGCTGCAGTGTAATATTGTGCAGGGATACACCCAACAGCTGGTAACACCCATTCCAATGCACTAGCAATATATTTAGAACATCTGCTTTGAATAATAAAGAAATGATACGATATTGAGTCATAAGAACAGAGGCTTCAGTGTTGATATTAAATAGAGAATGCAAGCAAAACTGAAAAGTCAGGAAGATTACGGGTCTTTTTTTTAACAGCGAGATACATGTTGCAGTTGTTAATCAGAGGAGAAAATGGACAATCCCATAAGAACTTTCTATTACATTACTCTGGAGTGGCTGAATCACAGTTTTCAGTGGAGGATTAAGAAAACTGTTTGTGTAGCTGAGCTTTTTATACTATTATATTATTTTATTTGCTTATATATCGCTGACATATTCCATGGAGCTTTATAGACATTATCATCCCTTGCTGTTTCCAGTGGGGCTCACAATCAAAGTTCCCTATCAGGAAGTAGCCGGAGCACCAGGAGGAAACCCACGCAAACACGGGGAGAACATACAAACTTCATGCAGCGGTTGTTCATGGTCAGATTCAAACCCAGGACCCCAGTGCCAACCACTGAGCCACCATGCTGAAAGCCGGATACTTCACCTTTCCTGGTTTTGGCTTAACTGGTTGAGGTCCAGGGTATTTTGCATCCAGCGGTGCACCTAGCCTTTCAGGGGAAACTGGAATGGGGGGCAATGCCAATTTCTTAACCTAACCCCTTTGCCGCAATGAAAGCTCTCATTGCCCGTGGCCCTTCCGCTTCCCCTCTATTGTCCCTACCTGCTGCTGCCTGAGGCGATCGCCTCACCTGGCCTCATTGGTGGTGCACCCCTGTTTGCGTCTTCAGGATGAATCATAGTTTAGCCATTTTTGGTAAGTGTTAGTTTAACAACTCTAACCTTTCTATATTTGTCAGGTCAATTAGGACATCAGCTTGATTTTTGCAGCATTTCTTTTTGTGACCAATGCAAGTTTCTTTACCATTATGAAAAAATGGTAAAGAATATTTTTACTCATTTTAGTTATTTTCTGATAATCATATTAGTGTTACCCTAAAAAAAGACGTGATATGTTACATGTCATGTACACCATCGGGGGCAATTTTTTTTTATGGCTGCATGTTACTCATTTTAGGCTAAAAATCACTATATTGAGCTGTCACAAAGGGTTAACCGTTTTTATAACTGTGTGACAGTTACTTTCACTTTGTGCTGGTCTATCTAATAAACCTTATCTCTAAACTGAGAGGTAATAACCACTTATATATCAGTAACATAAGAACTGAGCTATATTGAGTGTTTAGGAGTTAAGAGAGCAGAGATAAGGAGTCGGTCTGCTCCTGGTCTGACGGAAAAGACAGCTACTAGAGCATGTCAGCTTTGTACAGAAAAAAGGATTCAATAATTTTAATAAAGACCAATTTAAAAAAATATTTTTAGCTCAAAATTAGTACAATGCAATAATAATAAAATACAATTGCCCCAAAGGTGTACATACCCTTTAAGTAAAAAATGGCACAAAAAGGTTAACTAACTCTTTCAATGTATTTCAATGGCTTTTGTCTAAAGATGGCACAAGATAACGCTGTGACATGTGTTATCAGAATCAGTTTTAGCTTGGCCACATCTGTATATACCAGGGCTGTGGAGTCGGTAGATAAATGCTCCAACTCCTCCGTTTTTGGTACTTCCGACTCTGACTCCTCTGTATTTAATATGCGAATGTATTTTTTTACAATCCTTGAAGGAAAGAAAGGCAACATACATGTCATTACCACAGAACTACTGGCTAGGAAGCCGCTGCCTTCTCCTTTGTGTGCTGATCTTCTGTTCTGATGATAGGGCAGTGGGGGGATCCAGGAAGGGGCAGGGGAAGGGGCATTTATTGTAAAACATGATTTCGCTAGTAGAATCCCATAGTCATGTTTAAAGTTTAAGCAAACAATCTGAGTTTACAAGTTTTTATAGCCTTAGCTGAATGACAGCAGTTTTTCAAATGGTTTACAGCTTCAGTCTTGAACTATTGACTATCCATTCCCTTCACTTCTACAAGTGTCTCTAGTCCTGCAAAAAACATATTTACTTAATCAGTTATCAGTGAGAGGCTAGGTTAACCATGGGCGTTGCGTTCCCTGTAACAGCGGAAAGTATAAGTATTGCCGCTCCTTAACTGTGCGTTGCGTGCCATATAGTGAAGCATATGAAAAGCATGCTTCTTCATGGTCACTTAACATGTTCGTTTTGCGGTAACGTGACGCACTGAATGCATTGGCCTTTATTCTTACAGTAGAGAAGTACCGTATTTTTCGCAAAAGTGGGGGGAAAACAGCAGTGCGTCTTATGGGGTGAATGCTGCGACCGTCCGGTGAATAGGCTGAGAGGGAGGAGGGGCTGGGGGCCGGCATCTTTCTGTAATGGCCGCGGGGCCCGGTGCAGTCACTGTAGTATACGGTAATCATATCTAACTTGTGGGTATTGTTAAAGTATTCCAATCATCTTAAATCTAGCGCTGTACTACTTACTACTAACTTCTTGGCAGTCCAGAGGCCGGGTGGGCGCTCCTACGTCACGCACCTTCTCCACCCACTTTATGAATGAAGCAGGCACCGGGCCCCACTGCCATTACAGAAGCAGATGCCGGCCCCCATTCACTACACAGGGACACTGTTATGGGGGGATCTGTGGATGACACATAAGATAAGATGTTATATATGTGTCATCCACAGATGCCCCCACAATGATCCCCCATAACAGTGCCATCCACAGATGCCCCCATAACAGTGCCATCCACAGATGCCCCCATAACAGTGCCATCCACGGATGCCCCCATAACAGTGCCATCCACAGATGCCCCCATAACAGTGCCATCCACAGATGCCCCATAACAGTGCCATCCACGGATGCCCCCATACCAGTGCCATCCACAGATCCCCCATAATAGTGTCATCCACAGATGCCCCCATAACAGTGCCATCCACAGATGCCCCCATAACAGTGCCATCCACAGATGCCCCTATAACAGTGCCATCCACAGATGCCCCCATAACAGTGCCATCCACAGATCCCCCATAATAGTGTCATCCACAGACCACCATTAGTTCAAAACCCACCAAAAGCACACCTTTTGGTTCAAAATATTGTTTTTCTTATTTTCCTCCTCAAAAAGCTAGGTGCGTCTTATGGGCAGTTGCGTCTTATAGGGTGAAAAATACAGTAATTAATTATAATTTTTTGTGAATTGGGACATTTAAACTTGCTTTTTTTTTATTCCAATTTAAATCTAGTAGGAGTCGGAGTGGGTTAATTTTTTGCCGACTCCGACTCCAGGTACCCAAAATTGCCTCTGACTCCGACTCCACAGCACTGGTATATACACCGTATTTTTTTGGACGACGGTAGGCAAGAGTAGGCGCCACATCCACATCCAAAAAAGCCAATTGGACTCAAAACATATAAAAATATCTCAGACTTTATTAGTATATCAAAAAAGTAACTATTCAAAGGAAAGAAAGTAGCATGAAGTCACCTAGGGTGCCACCGCACTACCCAGAAGTGGGGGCGCAATCATGGCTCCATCCGCGGCCATTCTGTCTCATAGGCTTCAGGCCGATAGACCTGAATGGTTCCATCCAGACAATAGCCTGAAAAAGTATTGGCAGATGAGCTTATCTACATGCTTATCTACTGATGCAAACTGATGCATTCTGAGCAGATCCTTTTCCATTCAGAATGCATTAGAATGCAAACTGATCCGTTTTGGACCACTTGTGAGAGCCCTGAACGGATCTCACAAACGGACAGCCAAAATGCCAGTGTGAAAGTAGACAGCTGCATCCTATTAACTAATTACAACTGCATTGTTTTTTGTGTCTTCATTGTTCATGGCCGAATGGTAACCCACAACTGAACAGCCATTAACAAAGAAGGTACACTACGTTTGTAATTAGTTAATAGGATGCAGCTACAGTAAGGCTCATACGGCCACACAGTACTCACATCCCAAGTGCAGCAAAGTTGCTCTGATTGGCCATACCCTTACTGATAATTGGATGTGTCAAAGTTTCCGTCCATTTGGCAGTAAGAACAGCACTGGATGCTGCGCTATCCTTGTCATCAGAAGAGACAAAGGCTGCTAACTAGAGATGAGGGATTCATAGAGGCAGAGATAGAGAGATTGATAGAGAGATAGAAAAAGATAGATAGACTGAGAGATAGAGAGAGGGTGATAGATAGATGATAGATTGATAGAGATAGATACAGAGATATAGAGAAAGACAGAGAGAGACAGATATAGAAAGAGAAAGATAGATATAAATATATAGAAAGATTGATAGAGGTATAGAGATTGAAAGATAGAGATAGATAGATAGATATATAGATAGATATGTACAGTACATAGAGAGATGTAGAGACAGAGATATATTGATAGGTAGTGAGAGAGACAGAGCTAGATAGGTTAGATAGATAGATAATAGATAGCTATAGATAGATAGTGGATGGATAAATAGATAGATAGATAGATATATTCCCAAATACCTTTCATTAGTTATAATAGTTCATTTTATATGGGGAGCAATCATTAGGAGAGATACAATGGCCGCCGTCCTATTAGCACACACATAACCTGTCCTAAACACACTGGAGTACAAGCTACTTTACAACACTGAGGAAAAGAGCTGCCTCATCCTGAATACAGATGATAAGATCTTCAGCTGAATCTCTGTAGGAATGGAGTTCAGGAAGAGACAGCTGAAGTACAGAGAGGTTGAACAGAACAGACTGTGGTAATGGAGACTGCATACAAGGACGGCTGCTCATTATCTATATCCCCACCTCCTCTTTGTACTTCATGTCTCTTCATGAACTCCATTCCCACAGAAATTCAACTGTATTCAGGATAATAATCCCTGACAAGTAAGAGATTAAAATGGTGCAGCTCTTTATCTTGTCCTCCTATGTAATTAGGACAGGTTTTCTGTGTACTAGTAGGATGGCAGCCATTTTATTTACCCTAATGATGGCTCCCTGGACAAAACGAGCCATTATAAGTAATGAAAGGTATTTAGTAATACATTTATAATGAAGTAATATTTAGGTATTTTCCGTTTTTTAGTTCCCAGAGAACTCCTTTAACATTAGTTTATCTAGAGCCCGCTGCGGCTTGTATTTCCATGCGGATCTCGACCTCTACGCGGCCAGGATGCAAGAGCGATATGACCACGCCATGTGGTCGAACCCTAAAGGGGAACCTAATTTTAAAAAGTAAACTTCAAAAATCTTTCAGTGCCTTTAAATCAGGCAGAGACAATGTATTGATATCACCCAAATGACATTTAAAACCACAGTAGGAGAGAGGAGAGTAAGATAAAAGGGAAATTTATATTACTCAGAGAAGTTCCCCGCCTTATGTATGAAAAGAACCTTCTGTGTGCTCTAAAGATGCATAAGAATCATAACTCAGTTTGTTAGCAAGACAGAAGGCAGGCACACCGCTACATTTCTGACCTAACATCTGTTTCTCGAAGAACAAAGCTGAGAATGGATGAGAATAAGGCAGCTGCAGTTTTTGAGATGACAGAAAGAGTCAACAAATCTGACCGCAGGAGCCTGATGCTCATAAGCTCTGCTGCACTGCAGTGGGTGTTGATCCTCGTCTGCATTGTGTTCCTAGCAGTGCTTTTTAAAGGGAGTCATCAACAGGTAGGAACTTTCTCTGTATTAATGTATGGTCCACATATTACTGCACTGAGATTCATTTCTCATGAGAAATAAATACAGAAATTACACTGGTCAACAGGAATTTTGCTACTTGAACACTTTTCGGTGTAGATTATGTATTTTTTTGAGCTGCTGATGAAAATCACATCGAAATGTTTCAGTATTGCCCTTTTCTTTAAAAAAAATCTTCTATTTCAGCAATTTTGACCTATTTTTAGTCTGTCCGTGTATATCCTCAACAATATACAAGTTCTTTTGTTTTGTAGAGGCATGCAGTCCTTGCATTTGATTGAAGCTGCATAACTGCATGTCTTGACAAGCCTGGGCAGTTCTGGCCTCCGTGCATATGCCGTCATTAGACTGGTATCAGGTTGAGTGTATATGTTGATACATTGGTTCTAAGGTTCTAAGGTTTATGCAGCTATAAACTGTCAGAGGAGGATGTCATGTGGCTACAATGTCCAGCCAGTGTCGCAACAGACACAATGCATTCTGTTACATTTGCGGTAAATACACGCTTAAGCGGTTTGCCCATCTCAGACTTTGGTTACATATCCTAGCTATATCTGGGACCCACACCTATTTCTAGAACCTATGGTGCCCCCTCGGCTATTTTTAGCACTCCTATGGAAATGAATGGGGGGTGGCTGTGCAGTCTGCTCTCCTTCACATTGTGGCCTCCACTGTAGATATAGGTGCCATCTGCACCTATTAGACATTGGTGGCATATCCAAGAGATGCCACCAATGTCTGAGATCGGCCAAACATTTTAAGCCTCAAAGCCGCACCACGATAGATCTTGTGATGAAATCCTACGAGCTGTACTTTGGTTGTAAAACCGGTGATCAAGACAAAGCCTGGACTACTCACTTCTGTTGTGCAAGGTGTGCTGTAGACCTTAGAGCTCATCTGATGGGTTCTCACAAGTCAAAGCCATTCACTCTCGATGATATGGTCGGAACAGAAGGATCATGTAACTGACTGCTACTTTTGTCTTACCCATGTCTCTGGTTTCTCGACTAAAAGTAAAAAATCCATTGAATATCAAAATCTGCCTTCAGATATGAGACTGGTGCCACATGATAACGCTCTTCCAGTATCAAAGCCACCAGAGACATGGAGACTATATGTACAAGCCAGCACATGTTTCCTGCATGGATTCATATGGGATGCACAGTTCAAATTTGTCCATTGAAGCATAAGTTGGCCCCGTATTCTTTTGATTTAAGCAGCAGATGAAGATGTTGCAGTCCATGCTTCAGAAATGGAGGGCAACACAGAATTAGGCTACTTTCCCATCTACTTTTTTAATTCAGGTTTTGAGATCTGGCAGAGAATCTCAAAACCTGATCTAGACGGATCTGTTGCATTTAATACATCCTGATGGCTTCGTTTCAGCTATAGGCGTTCTGTTTTTTAGGTAAAGAAAAAACGGAATCAGGCACTATTGACTTACATTGATTTTCATGCTGGATCTGGTTTGTTGCATTTTGCTAACCGGACACAAAAAAGCTGCTCTCAGCGGTTTTCTGTCTTGCCCCAAAATGCAAATAAACTGAACTGATACATGCTGATCAGTTTTGTCCACATTTTGTCCCCCCTGCTGGATCTCAAAACCTGAATTAACAATGCAGATGTGAAAGTAGCCTCAGGTCTTTGAGTCATGTGTGTCTGGTTAACCTCAACAGTCAGAATTAAATGATTATGTCAGGGACCTGGCGTTGTTAAAGCAAAAGAAGAGTTACTGGATTTCAGCCTTCAAGGATGGAATTTGCTGCCCCCTGGTATGAAACTAGATCAAACTGGTTGACAACCTTCTGAAAGCTTACAAAGTGGAGTGCAACATGTCATGACATGAAAATTAATTTTTCCCATTCACATTTGGATTTCCTCCCTGCTAATCTTGGTGCAGTAAGTGATGAGCAAGGTGAGCTGTTTCACCAAGACATTGCCACGATAGAAAAGTGTTGTCCAGGCTGACTATTGCTGAACACTAATACGAGATGCCCCAGACACGGAGTACAAACAAAAATCTGTATCAAAACCCTTTTAGCTCAGTTACCTTAATGAGATGTGTAATATTAGCATTTGTTATAAGCAGTAAATCTTAATTATGTTTCTCAAAATTTCCACGTGATACAGACAATCATAAGCTATATTGGTGTTCAGCTTGAATGGGTCTATCACAATGATTCAAAAATATTCAAGGAAGTAAAACTTTTGAAAAAGTGAATTATTTGGCTGCAGATTTAAGGATTTAAGCTTTTGAATAAATGCTCTATCATGGATAACAGCTTGAAGTTAACATATCTGCACAGGGGCAAGGGGGACTGTGTCATCTTAAAAGCAATTTCATTATGTTTCTTAATGTTCGTGAACCAAACACTCAAATCAGTTACATTATAATACCCCCACACTATGTTTATACACCGCCTAAAAGCAGGCATGTACCCTCCCTAGGGTGCAGTTAAATGGGACATATAGTACCAAGAGGAGAGAATATTTAAAAGAAGAAAAACTGCTACAAGAGGACATAGTTTTAAATTAGAGGGGCAAAGGTTTAGAAGTAATATCAGGAAGTATTACTTTACTGAGAGAGTAGTGGATGCATGGAATAGCCTTCCTGCAGAAGTGGTAGCTGCAAATACAGTGAAGGAGTTTAAGCATGCATGGGATAGGCATAAGGCCATCCTTCATATAAGATAGGGCCAGGGGCTATCCATAGTATTCAGTATATTGGGCAGACTAGATGGGACAAATGGTTCTTATCTGCCGACACATTCTATGTTTCTATGTTTTTGCACCTTTCAAGTATTTGAAGTCATCCAAATAGTAAAGAGAATATATCACAGGACATACGATGTGGGTGTACTACTTTCCACCATTTCTATAAGAAGCATTTATGTGGCACAGCTGACTGTTGTGGGTAGAGCTTCTGAAACCCTAATGATCAGTAGTTATCTCTAGGGAAGAGCTGGAGCTAGCTGGGGCTAGAGAGAGTCTGGACAAAGACATATGGACAGGGTTAAACTCTCAAATTTCACTGTGCAATAAAATATGTTCAGCAAACCACTCTAAGGTATAATGGGATTTAGAGCAAATTGAAGTTAATGAACTTGACTTCTATCCTAACTTAAGGAAAATTTTGATCCACTACAAAATTTCCTGGCGCTTTGTGGTAATAAATCAATTTTCCTGAAATAGCAGTAAAAAAAAAAAAAAACATAATCACCTCATCCATTTGAGCATGAAAAGGCCATTGCGGCGATCTTGATTGAAGAAAATGCGCCAATTCCCGGGCTCACCTGCACCTGCTTGGCGTGATGAAGTTTGTGATGTCCTCACGTCACTGCGCCCCAATTAACGTGTTTTTTTCAATCAAAATGTCCTCAACGGCCTCTCTATGATCAAATGGATGAGGTAAATGTATATATTTTTAGTTTTAACTCCTGATTATTCCCCTGATAGGGCGAATGTGACTTTCAGATGCCTCATCAGCATTATACGTGGCATCTAAGAGGTAAAATGACCGTGGTGGCACGTTCGCAGTTCCTAGTCATTGCACCCGCTCCATACAATGGAATGTGATTCGTTACAAAGTAATTCTTCACAAATGGAATTTCTTGACAAAATTTGGTTAGTCAAAGCTGAATTGAATTTTTGAAAACTTCACTCATCTGTTATGATATTTATATTAAATGTGGAGATTACCATAATTTAACCCCTTCCCGACCTTTGACGCACTGTTACGTCATGGGAACCACTGAGTTCCCGTAATTTGACATAATAGTACCTCATAGTGATAGCGCGGGCACCAGAGCGCTGAGCGAGCGATCATTGCAGGGGCTCGGCAGTCCGTGGTAGCCGGGCCCCTGCTATATCCGCCGGCATCACTGTAAAAGCCGGTGCCGGCGGATTAACCCCTTCTATGTTGCGGTCCACGCTGACCGCTACATAGAAGAGGTTTGTGTCGGGTGAGGGAGAGCATCGAGTCCCCGCGCTGCTGTGGCGGGGACCCGATGCGACACAAGGCAGCCCGATACCGTGCAGAGGCTGCCCAATGCCTTGCACGGCATCGGGACCTGCCTTCTACGGGAGCCGAGGAGATCCAGCCTCAGGCTGGGTTTCCTAGGCAACCTGTTAGTGTATGACTCAGTGTCATACACTAACAGGCAATGCATTACAATACAGATGTATTGTAAATTTGTAATGCATTGCAGAGGGGATCAGAGCCCAAAAGTGAATGTCATAAATAAAGCAAAAAAGTAAAAAAAATAGTGTTTTTAATAAAATTAATAAAGTAATAAAATTAATAAAGTAAAAACGAAAAAAAACGCCCCTTTCCCCTTATTTTATAATAAAAAACTGAAAAAAAACC
The DNA here is from genome assembly GCF_014858855.1 of Bufo gargarizans. Lineage (NCBI taxonomy): Eukaryota > Metazoa > Chordata > Amphibia > Anura > Bufonidae > Bufo > Bufo gargarizans. Next base: position 152,394,083 of record NC_058086.1, on the reverse strand, counting down.
ACAAAACCCACACATATTAGGTATCGCCGCTTCCGTAATAACCGGCTCTATAAATATATTGCATGATCCACCCTGGACGATAAACACCGTAAAAAAAATAAAATAAAAACTGTGTAAAAAAAAAAGCTATTTTTGTCAACTTACATCACAAAAAGTGCAACACCAAGCGATTAAAAAGGCGTATGCCCCCCAAAATTGTATCGATAAAACCGTCACCTCATCCCACAAAAAATGAGCCCGTACCTAAGACAATCGCCCAAAAAATAAATAAAAAGATAGCTCTCAGAACATGGAGACACTAAAACATAATTTTTTTTGTTTCAAAACTGCTATTATTGTGCTAAAGTGAAATACATAAAAAAAATATACATATTAGGTATCTCCACGTCTGAAACAACCAGCTCTATAAAAATATTACATGACCTAACCACTCAGGGGAACACCGTAAAAAAAATAAAAAATAAACCCTGTGTAAAAAAAGGCCATTTTTGTAACATTACATCACAAAAATTGCAACAGCAAGTGATCAAAAAGGCGTTTGCCACCCAAAATAGTACCAATCAGACCTCATCCTCACCTCATCCCGCAGAAAAATGAGACCCTACCTAAGAGAATCTGTAAAAAAAATAAAAAAGCTATGTCTTTCAGACTATAGAGACACTAAAATAACTATTATTGTGCTAAAGTGAAAAAAATAAAAAAGTATACATATTAGGTATCGCCACGTCCGTAACAAACAGCTCTATAAAAACATGACCTAACTACTCAGGTGAACACCATAAAAAAATTAAAATAAAAAATGTGTAAAAAAAAAAGCTATACATCACAAAAATTGCAACAGCAAGTGATAAAAAAGGCATATGCCACCCAAAATCTACCAAAATATCATTATTTCGGTTAAAAAAATGCTATTATTGTGTAAAACTTAAATAAATAAGAAAAAATAGACATATTAGGTATTGCCAGGTGCGTAATGATCTGCTCTTTAAAAAAGTCACATGACCTAATCCCTCAGGTAAACGCTGTAAAAATAAAAAATAAAAACGGTGCCAAAACATCCATTTTTTTGTTACCTTGCCTCACAAAAACGTAATATAGAGCAATAAAAAAATCATATGTACCCCAAAATAGTACCAATAAAACTGGCACCTTATCCCGTAGTTTCCAAAATTTGGTCAATTTTTTTGAGTTTCTACTGTAGGGGTGCATAAGGGGGTCTTCAAATGGGACATGGCATCTAAAAACCAGTTCAGCTAAACTTGCCTTCCAAAAAACCATATGGCGTTCCTTTCCTTCTGCGCTCTGTCATATGCCCATACAGCAGTTTACGATCAGGGTAATAAATATTGAGTTTTATTTGGTTAACCCTTGCTTTGCTACTGAATTTTTTTTTATTAAAATGTAAAATCTGCCAAAAAAGAGAAATTCTGAAATTTCATCTCCATTTTCCATCAATTCTTGTGGAACACCTAAAGGGTTAACAAAGTTTGTAAAATCAGTTTTGTATACCTTGAGGGGGTCTAGTTTCTAAAATGGGGTCGATTTGGGTGGTTTCTATTATGTAAGCCTCACAAAGTGACTTCAGACATGAACTGGTCCTTAAAAAGTGGGTTTTGGAAATTTTCCCAAAAATTTCAAGATTTTCTTCCATACTTCTAAGCCTTTTACATCCCCAAAAAATAAAATGTCATTTTCAAAATGATCCGAACATGAAGTAGACATATGGGGAATGTAAAGTAATTACTATTTTTGAAGGTATTACTATCTATTATAAAAGTAGAGAAATAGAAATTTGCAAATTTTTCAATTTTTTTTGTAAATTTGTTATTTTTTGATGAATAAAAATGTTTTTTGTTTTTACTTATTTTTACCACTGTCATGAAGTACAATATGTGACGAGAAAACAATCTCAGAATGGCCTGTATAAGTAAGAGCGTTTTAAAGTTATCACCACAAAAAGTGACACTGGTCAGATTTGCAAAAAATGGCCTGGGCAGGAAGGTGAAAATAGGCCCGGGGTTGAAGGGGTTAAGATTCACCACTGTATACGATAGCTTCTGAAGGGGATGTTTACTGGTTATATGGCTTCTGAAATGAAGGATAAACAAGAATCAATTCTATTATTCCACATTTGGGACTGGGAGTCTTAAATTAAGGAGATCATACATTATTACCTGTTAATAGGCCACAGCCATTATGGAATAAATAAAAAAATCTAAAAGAGTGGAGCATTTTTTTGAAAAAGAAAATGTGCAGAAGTTTGTTTTCTCACCCCTCTTCGCATAATTCCCATTGCCACCCATCACTTGTTTGAACTTTATGGACTTGTGTCTTTTTTCAACCATACTACTGTAACTCTCTCATATCTATCCTGTTAAGACCCCAAATTAAGTGGCCCCTATGTAGTACCTTCTGATAACAAGCCTGTTATTATAGCCATAGAAAATGTTCTGCAAGTAATAAATCAATTTTATCAGATGTCCAAATTAAAGGCATTAGAAAAGGCAACAAGAAAATCTAAATTATTATTCTTTTACTCAACTTTACAAGTCTTGTGACAGAATTGCAATAATACATTGCAACAGCAAAATGACATTCTACTTGTTAGCATCTTAACAGATAAAGCAATGTGCAACACTACGAGATCAGGCAATACTTGTGTCATGTTCTAGATGAGGAACCACCACCGCTAGAACATATCAGGGCAAACATACAAGCACACGCGGTATACAGAGACAAGACATGACAGTAAGCAGGAAACTGGATTAGCAGGTAACGGCACATTGGGAAGAAATACCACTGGACCAAGTACACTGCATTTACTTGGGGCTAAACCCAGAGGGCAGAGACACAGTGAGCCCCGTTCTTCACAGAGCCTCAGATAGTAGGGATGAGGCTCACTGGTTGCACCTCCAGGATGTTGTGGTGCACTTGGCTACTTACCTGCAGAGACTGCTGGAGCTGCACCAGCAGTCAAACACAAACAGGACTAGAACCAGAGCAAGCTACTGGAACCCAGACAACCGCAAAGGACCAGGAAGACAGGACAAACAGGAACCAGTACACAAGCAGCTGCCTGGACCCCATATAGACCGACACATGGCGGTCCCAGGCAGCGCTCCACACAGACTAGATGTCCTCCCTCCTGAGAACCCAGGAGCCCTCTCACAAAGGCAAAGACAGGACAAGCATATGCCTGTTCCCCAATCAGAGTTAGTTCATGGATGAACAGGCAGAGCTGCACACAAACTCGATGTCCTCCCTCTGGAGAACCCAGTAGCCCTCTCACAAAGGCACGAAAAAGCAGACAGGAACAGAAACAGTAAGCACTGCCAGGCTAGACATGGATAGCAGATGCCTGTTTCCCCTGCAGAGTTAGTCCATGGATGAACAGACAGAGCTACACACACATGCAAATGTCTAGACTCCATGCAAGACCTTACATGGCAGTCACAGACCAGACCTAGAACCAGACAAACCAAACATAGAACCAGGAAAGGCAGGAAGACCAGGTGACCTTGATGACATAGTAAGTGGCCACAAAAACAGGGCAGATGGAACCACCCAGGTCAGATGCAAAGCTCCTGCACCCAGCAAGGCTAGAGACAGACTCTCCCTAAACCCAGGCACACAAGTATATTAAGAGCCCCTGGTAACCACACCCAGACCAAGACCATTAACCCCATCAGAACCAAACAGGGAGAAGAGCCTGCATAAACACAGAAGTGAACACAGGCTGCAGTACTGGATGTTGCCCCTGGCAACCAGCATACACAGAATCCACCGCACCCAGTACGCCAGAGCACAAACTACCCGTGTCACAATGACCACACTGTGACACTTCCAGATCCAAGACAACAGGGAGGGGAGAAAGCATACACTAGAAGTAGTACGCACACATGCTGCCGCAACTGTACGTAGGTCATGGCAACCAGCCTACATGAAATCCACAGCAGCCAGTACACCCGAGAGCTACTAAAGTGAGCAATACGGCAACTCGTGTCACAGTGAACTACACTGTGACAACTTGTAGAACAGAAACTAGTCTGAGGTCAGTTCAGGCAGTGTATATCCTAGAGGCTAATCCAGCGTCAGAGCAGGTGACAGAGAATTAGAGTTGGTAGATGGGTAGAAGTTTGGTAGATGGACAGAAAAAGCACACCGGGTAGAGTAGGCAACCAGAAACCTTTTTGCTCAGGAGAAGGGAGAAACAAAGCCAGAATAAAAAGGAGGGTTGAGCGGCACCTATGTTTTTACACCTTGTGGGAAATTCAGTTAATTGGACAGGATTTGGAAAGATACACCCCTGTCTATATAAGGACTCACAGCTGGCAATTATATCAGACAACGGATAACTGACTATAGAGCTCAAAGACTTGATCATATGGAGCCACAGATCTGGAGAAGGGAACAAAACATTTCTGCTGCACTCAAAGTTTCCTAGAGCACAATGAACTCCATAATTCCTTAATGGAAGAAGTTTGAAACAACCAGGAGTCTTCCTTCCTAGAGCTGGCTGCCCCTGTAAACTAAGTAATTGGTGGAAAAGGGGCTAGTTAAGAGTAGTGACCAATAAACTAATGTCTAATCCTGCTGACCTCCAAAGATCCTGCGTGCAGATGGGAGAAACTTCCAGAAGATCAATTATCACGGCAACATTCCTCCAATTAGGGCTTTATGGCAGGGTGACCAGAAAAAAGCCTCTCTTCTGTAAAAGATGTGGAAGTTTGAAAAAAAAAAGCTCCTAAAGAACTCCTAGCCTGTGAGAAACAAGATTCTCTGGTATGAGGAAACCAAGATTTAACTTTTTGTCCTCAATTCTAAACGTCATGATTGGTGGAAACCAGGCACTGCCCAGTACGGTCTCTACAATGAAGCATGGTCATAGTAATCTTATGCTATGAAGTTTTTGTTCAGCGGCTGAGACAGGGAGACTGGTCAGAGTTTAAGGAAAAACAAAAGGAGCAAAGTACAGAGATAGTCTTAATTAAAAGCTGATCCAGTGTTCTCTGGACCTCAGACACAGGGGTGGTTTAGGGACAGCTCTGTGAATGTCCTTGAGTAGCCCAATCAGAGCCCTGACATGAACTCAATGGAACATCTCTGGAAAGACCTGAAAAAATGGCTGCACTGTACTTAGTTCTTTTTTTTTGTGGAGTATAGCAGAACATCCTAGTTAATTGAATTAAAGAAAGTCTTCTAAATAATGGTGGTCATCATTTAAAAAAAAAATATTTCTATCTATTATACCCCAAATATCTTTTCTTTTTTTTTTTTATGTAAGAGTCATATTAATACTACTTGCCAGTCACTTATGATACACTCCCTATTAATAAAACATATCTACTTTTGTTGGCACATAGATTAGTTTTTCTTCCTGTATTTAAAGTAAACCTGTCTCTTCATGTTATACAATAGGCGAAACTGAGCAGATTGATATATAGTTATGTTTAAAAAATTCATTATAACTTGAAGTTTATAAATCTCTACTCAGTCTGTTATTAGGTGTCCAGTGGGTGATTTAACTCAAACATATGGATCAAATAGAAAAAATACAGAGTGCACACATATGGTGATACCCAAAATATACAGAATTAGGTCATGTTAGAAAACTGCTCACGTACTGGAGGGCATATATGCTTATTGGTATGAAATAGGAGGCTTGCTGGCTGGACCTAGTCATCAACATCAGAATGATGTGAATCATGGCCCAAAGGTGGAGAAAATGCAGAGCACGAGTTAAATGGAAAAGACAGTGTGGTCCACATAACACATTTTGGAAGTAGATACTTTCATTATATGGACCACACTGGTTTTCGCTTTTGCTAATGTGATTTTATTTCCAATAAAGTGCAGCTAGTTTTAGTGGAAGTACTGGACAAAGATTTTTGTTCCATTTAACCCGTACTTTTAATGTAATGATAGGAAGCCTAGACAGGACTAAGCCATTTCTAGGCCATGTGACTGATAAACATCAAGAAAGAGGCCTAAGCACTCATGGAGCCATACCCCCACAATCTGAAATTGGTGACCCATCCTGAGGTTAGGCCATTAGTATGTAAACCCTGGAAACCCCCTTAAAAAAAATTTAAGATACAAAAGAAATAAAACAAAAATAGCAAAAAAACAACAACACACTGTTGCATTTCATAATTCTACCTTAACTTACATTAAATAATTAAATACCTGCCAGCATCATTTTTTCTTTTTGCTTAAAAAAGAAATTAGAAGCATAGCTCTGCTTCTAAAAAAATATAAATTTTGAAACCAACTTTATAGTCAATTCTTTATTCTGAGATGTATTAAAGGGGTTCTCTTAATTCAACAAATAGCATTTATTATGTAGAGGAAGTTAATACAAAACACTTCCTAGTGTATTATCATTATCCATATTGCTTCCTTTGCTGGTTAGATTCATTTTTCTTGCATATTATGTACAGCTCACTTCCATGGTGTGCAAGCACTGCCACCACTGTTGGATTTCAGGGTGGTCATAGCCAGTGTATAATGTGATGGAAAAATAAATCAAGCCAGCAAAAGAAGCAATAAAGCAATATAGACAATCACAATACATTAGTAAGGGCCTTGTATTAACTTACTCTACATAATAAATACTATTTGTTAAAGTAAGACAACCCCTTTAATAGTAACTATGGCATTTTTTGCATGATTTAACAATGCTAAATGTTAAATTATTATTAATTTATGGATCTTTTGAACTTGTTGAGGTCATCAATATGAGATTGGTGGGGTCCAACACCCAGAACCCCCACCGATTATTTGTTTAACCTTCTCAGGACCGCCGCATGCAGGATTGCGTCCTGGCGGCGGCCCTGTTGTTCCTCCTAGACGCGCCGGCGCGTCATCTCGCGAGAGGCGAGATTTCATGTGAACACAGGAGCGCGCGTTCACAGGATCGCAAGGTAAACCAGTGTTTTGTTAACAGTGTCTGATATACCTGCTACCTGCTCCTCTGGTGGTCCCTTTTGCTTGGATTGACCACCAGAGGACACAGGCAGCTATGTAATAAGTAGCACCACACTACACTACACCCCCCCCTGTCACTTATTAACCCCTGATCACCCCCCTGTCATTGATCACCCCTCTGTAAGGCTCCATTCAGACGTCCGTATGTGTTTTGCGGATCCGTGGATCCACGGATCTGCGGATCCACAAAACACGGACACCGCGGATCGGCAAAACATGGACACCGGCAATGTGCTTTCCGCATTTTGCGGATCCGCACATTGCCAGAACTATATAGAAAATGCCTTTTCTTGTCCGCAATTGCGGACAAGAATAGGACATGTTCCTATAGGCTCTACAAAAAACGCAGTGTTCGCCCGATCAGGCCTGATCTTGTGCGCACACTTGCGTTCAGTCCGCCCCGCCGCCGCAGTGACAGAATTAATTTTTTTCTGATCACTGCAAAAACACCGTATAATCGCTGCAGCGCTATAAAGATCATTTTGAGGGGCATGGCGAGTTCATAGAAGATTATTTTTTGGGGGGCGCAAGTTAGCGGATTTTTTTTCTTTTATTTATTTTTTTCTTACAAAGTCTCATATTCCACTAACTTGTGACAAAAAATAAAATCTCACATGAACTCACCATACCCCTCACGGAATCCAAATGCGTAAACATTTTTAGACATTTATATTCCAGACTTCTTCTCACGCTTTAGGGCCCCTAAAGTGACAACATTTTGGAAAGAAGACACCCCAAGGTATTCCATGAGGGGCATGGCGAGTTCCTAGAATATATTTTTTTATTGGCACAAGTTAGCGGAAAATTATTTATTTTTTTCTCTTACAAAATCATTTTCCGCTCACTTGTGCCCAAAAAAAATATTCTAGGAACTCGCCATGCTCCTCACGGAATATCTTGGGGTGTCTTCTTTCCAAAATGGGGTCACATGTGGGGTATTTATACTGCCCTGGTATTTTAGGGGCCCTAAAGCGTGAGAAGAAGTCTGGAATCCAAATGCCAAAAAATTCCCTCCTAAAAGGTACTCATTGGAATTTGGGCCCCTTTGCGCATCTTGGCTGCAAAAAAGTGTCACACATGTGATATCACCGTACTCAGGAGAAGTAGGGCAATATGTTTTGGGGTGTATTTTTACATATACCCATGCTGGGTGAGATAAATATCTCTGTAAAATGACAACTTTGTATAAAAAAAATGGGAAAAGTTGTCTTTTACAGAGATATTTATCTCACCCAGCATGGGTATATGTAAAAATACACCCCAAAACACATTGCCCTACTTCTTCTGAGTACGGAGATAACACATGTGTGACACTTTTTTGCAGCCTAGGTGCGCAAAGGGGCCCTAAAAGCACCTTTAGGATTTCACAGGGCATTTTTTACGCATTTGGATTCCAAACTACTTCTCATTCTTTAGGTCCCCTAAAATGCCCGGGCAGTATAAATACCCCACAAGTGACCCCATTTTGGAAAGAAAACACCCCAAGGTATTCCGTGAGGGGTATGGTGAGTTCATGTAAAATTTTATTTTTTGTCACAAGTTAGTGGAATATGAGACTTTGTAAGAAAAATAAAATATAAAAAAAAAATTCCGCTAACTTGTGACAAAAAATAAAAACTTCCATGAACTCACTATGCCCATCAGCGAAAACCTTAGGGTGTCTACTTTCCAAAATGGGCTCATTTGTGGGGTGTTTCTACTGTCTTGGCATTGTAGAACCTCAGGAAACATGACATGTGCTCAGAAAGTCAAAGTGCGTAAATTCACATTTTTGCACCATAGTTTGTAAACGCTATAACTTTTACCCAAACCAATAAATATACACTTATTGCATTTTTTGTTTTATCAAAGACATGTAGAACAATAAATTTAGAGAAAAAATTATATAGAAATGTAGTTTTAATTGAAAAATCTAGTTTTTTTGCAAAAATTTTGGTCAATTTCGATTAATATAAAAAAAATAAAAAATGTCAACAGCAATGAAATACCACCAAATGAAATCTCTATTAATGAGACGAAAAGGAGGCAAAATTCATTTGGGTGGTAAGTTGTATGACCGAGCAATAAACCGTGAAAGTAGTGTAGTGCAGAATTGTAAAAAGTGGTCTGGTCATTAAGGGGGTTTAAGCTAGGGGGTCTGAAGTGGTTAAGGAGGCCACATTATTTCTTTGAATACTGCGGCCTTCTCAGATTACCAAACACCATGACATACATTGTATAGTGGTAGTGCTTGATAATGCAGCTCAGCCCCATTCACTTGAATGGGACTGAGCTGTGCCTAAGCCATGTGACAGATGAACATGATGTCACATGGCCTAGGAAGAGGCCTAGGTACTCATGGTGAAAAAAAGGCAAGCACCACATTTATTTGATGGTACAGATCTTTTTTGCCTTAAACGATAACTGTCATAGTTTCATAAAAAAATAAATAATAGAATTTGCATATGTTACTGCTGCAGCAGTATTATGCATAAAGCATGCATAAAGCAATCTTTAGTTTCTTCACTCACCACTGTTTTCCCTGAGTTTTCCCCTTAGTTACGGCTGTTTTGAATCCTACATTATGAGGATCTTTTCAAGATGGCTCCTCTGCCAGTTCTCTGAGGCCAAAACTGCATTCCCTCAGGTCACACACAAACTTGCTCTAGCCAACAGCTTCCTGCCAGCCAATCAGATTGGATTACGGAGAGACACGCCTCCTCTGAAGCCTAATGCAGGCATGCAGTGTGAAGGACCGCCCCTCTGTCTTCCTAGCTGGATACAGATGAGCCATAGCAGATTGAATTACGGAGAGCAGTGGAAAGGGACAGGAGACATTAATGAAAGCTGTTATTATAAGGTAATTACAGATCTTTTGGCAATCATTGACAGACTAACCCAGGTATACATGCCTAGCTCTAATAAACCAGCAAATAAAAATATGACAGTTACCCTTTAACAGCTGATAGGGTGTGGCTATACATGCGCCAAAAATCAGGTGCACGATATAAGCATATTTAGACTAGGCCGTCCAAAGGTGCACTAGATTATCTAGCATCAGCCACTGTGACAAATCTGTAGACTTTTAGTAACTCTACCTCCCTGAGCTTGAAAAATGTGTTACCTTATATTTCTATACAAATGCCAGTTGTGTCCACGAATGTACAGTCAAGCACCATAGTCAACTGTATGCAGTGGTGTCTTTTGATGGCCAATACAGTTGAATACTGCAGCTGAATACAGTTAAATTAGGGTCAAGACAACACATAAGCTGCGTCACTGACAGCTCAGGCAGATAAAAGAGACCCTAAGTGGCCCAGGATATATCAAATTTGCAGAAAATTAATAGCCATAAGCTATATATGTATATGACATGTTTCGTCACATACATGGCATCCTCAGGGGTATAGGAGCTACTAGCAATATACAAGCACCTCAGCTGATCACACTTGAAACTAAGCGGGTGTAACTTTCCCTTTTCTTTAAACAATGTTAGCCGCCAACTCGTGTTATGGATAGTTGTACCTACCTCTAGCCTTCCAGAAATGGGGACTTGGTATATCTATGATAACCAATCAAGAAAAGAGAGGAGAAGGACGACAGGTAAGTATCAGACCCTCCTCTCTGCATATGCATTAGGACTTTGATGTTTTTACTGGGAATGATTTGCAGTGCACATGTCTGGGGACTTTGACAGTTTCTTACGTTTTCCAGAAAAAAAACTACACCATATATGTTTATCATATTTGACAATTACTGTAGTAACCTGCATCCCAAAATGCATCTAAAATAAACAGACTTCATATTATGCATATGATTCCCATCTTTTTTCAGATTATCTCCTTATTCTTCAAAGAGTATTATTTTTATTTGCATTTTTTTTCTAATTGCCATAATAATGATATTTTAATATATTTATAGCGCAGAACACTAATTATGAATTGTCTTATTTATATAGCTGCATATTTTCCATACAGCTATTCCATAATAAATTCTACATTTTATTACGTATCATGTTCTGGTGTTTTTGGATCTCTGGGCTGTAGCGCAATTTATTTATTGCTTTTATTATTATTCATTATTGTTAAACGCACCATTACTATAGAGTAAGGTCCAGAGTAAGGTCCTATAATAAATCTTTTAATGGAATTCTAATCCTAATCATGTTCTACTTTAAATTGGTTTAAATCATCTAGGTCCATTCTGATTATCATTTTCTTTCAAGTTATCCATAATATCTGAAAGGCATCTTTCCGTGGTAGCTACTATCCCACATTTTTGGGCTTAATACAGTTATTTATTTTCTTATGTTATGTTACTTAGTATCTTTAACATAGCGATGATCTGTCATGAACACCATTGAAAGTGAATGGGGGATGGATCTGTTATCTATTGTGTCTGAGAAAACAGATCCGTCCCCATTGACTAGCATTGTGGGTCATGCCGAATCCATTTTTCTCCGCATCTCATGACAGAAAGAAAACCACAGCTTGTTGCGGTTTTCTCTTCGGTATGGGATCTTAACCAAACGGAACAGAATGCATTTTGGAGCATTACGCTCTGTTCAGTTACGTTTTGTCCCCATTCATTGTCATTGTTCTCTGCCGGATCTCAATACCGGAAAATAGAAACGCTAGTGTTAAGGGAGCCTTAGTAATAATTTCTCACGTATTTTTGAAACATCAACAATTAAAAACAATAATGAATAATAATAAAAGCAATAAATAAATTGCACTACAGTCCAGAGTCCCAAAAGTACCAGTACATAAATATATTGAAATACCAACAGATTAAAACAGAGAATTTATTATGGAATGGCTGTATGTAAAATATGCAGCTATATAAATAAGACAATTCATAATTAGTATTCTGCGCTAGCAATTTATTAAAATATCATTATTATGGTTATTAGAAATACATGCAAATAAAAATAATAATACTCTCTTTGAGGAACGAGGAGATAATCTGAAAAAAGATGGAATCATGCATAATATGCAGTATATTTATCTTAGATGCATTTTTGGAGGTGCTTGTATATTGCTAGTAGCTCCTATACCCCTGAAGATGTCGTGCATGCGGCGAAACATGTCGGGGGGAGCTCTGTGTTTCCTTTTAAATTAGCAAGCCGCTTTAGCTATTAGGCTAGGTCTACACGACGACATTTGTCGCGCGACATTTTGTTGCACCAATGTCGCGCGACAATTTTTATAATGGCAGTCTATGGTGTCGCACTGCAACATGCGACATGCTGCGACTGCGACGCGACAGTCGCAGAAAATCCATTCAAGATGGATTTTTCTGCGACTGTCGCATCGCAGTCGCAACATGTCGCATGTTGCAGTGTGACACCATAGACTGCCATTATAAAAATTGTCGCGCGACATTGATGCAACAAAATGTCGCGCGACAACTGTTGCGCCCTATCTGTCGCGTGACTTTTTGTAGCACGACAAATGTCATCGTGTAGACCTAGCCTTAGGACCAGCGAGGCGCACTGCTGGCAAGCTGGTTGAGGCAGGAAAAACGATATATGGTTCTTAGACTCCTAGCTCCTAGAAAAATCATTAAGGTCAGCTAGTATTGCCATGCTGACTAAGACAACTAATACTACTAACATCTAACATCTGAATAGTAGTCTTGGGACTATAAATATTGATAGAGTACAGATTTGGGCAAGAAATCTCAAATAATAAATTAAATTATACTACTGGCATATCTTGAGAAAGCAATGGAATATCGGTAGTATGCCGCAATTAGACTTAATAGATACAAAAGTATACCAGTGGTATCTATAAGGGAGTATGGCGATAATACCCCTTAGAGACTTCTTGCAACAGTTGCATCATATAAATAATAATCTGATTTTAACTTGCTGTTTAGCTGAAGCTGGCTTGTATTTTTTAAATCCAATATGGGCAACTTTGTAAAAATATAAATGTTATATTTTTAAATGAGGCAAAAAAAGGGATTTATATATGGCTATTCATTTTCTGACAGCTCAGGCCACAGGACGGAATTGTTGCAGATATGCTAGTCATATGTACAGCGCTAATGTCAATGTTATTTTAGCTTATAGAAAATATTTTAAAGACATTCTTTTTCTTAAGCAGTACTTTCACTTCCACTTTCTAAAGGAAAATTGGATTTGCTATATTTCTACATCTGCATACAACTAAAATAGCATTATATTATTTCACTCATAACACTTACCGTAAATTAAGAATATTGGATAAACCATGGAGAGTGAACATGCAAAAATAGAATTTACCAAGTTCCTGGTTCGCAGACAGCTGAAAGATGCTCCAAATTTATTAAAAGGAATGCACCTGCACCAGTTTGATGCATCTTTCTGATTAAGACTGGTGTAGAAAATGCCAGTCTGAATAAATTCATGGCTGTGTTGCGATTAATTAGAGATGAGCAAACCACGCGAGATTCAGTTCAGGTTTGCAGAATTTTAAAAACAGTTAAGTTCGAACCCAAATCGATTAGGGCTAAACTGAAGTTGCCCTGAAAACTGGTATATAAGCTCTCTTGCCTCCTATTTTTAGGAAAATGTATCTTTTCTTTTTCAAAACACACCGCACCAGCACATTTCTGTTTTCAGATTCCAAAGCTTCCAAAAATTGTCCCTTATAGGGGGCAGATGATGCTTAAACTCACACAGCGTTAAAGGATAAAAAAAAAGTGGCTTGGGTGACCAAGTTTCCAAAATTTTTCCTTGACAGGGTCAGAATGCCTGCCTATATGACACACACAAGTGTTGATAAAAAAATTGCTTGTTATGAATAAGTCTAAAATTTTTTAATTTGGAGCAGCAGCAGTGCAGTGTGCAAAGAGTACGGATATAGTGGCATGCAGCTGCAATTGTAGCGGCAGTAGAAGCAGCATAGCATGGAACATACAAGGCAGTAGAATGTTTGTCTATGGGTAGTAGTAGTAGTGGTGGTGGTAGTGGTAGCAGTGGCAGATGCTTTGCATTAATAGTGGTGGCAGTAAGGGGATTAGCAGTGAGGAGCAGCAGCAGCTGTTGAGGCAGTGGTGGCTGCAACAGCCATATGGTACATACTGGCAGGCAGCAGCATGAAGCAGGCAGCAGCAGTCTTACAGAAGATGATGGTCAGCAGGCTGCAGCAGTGGCATGATGATCGGCAATGGCATGATAGAGACAGCAGGAGCCGTAGAGAACATGATGGTTGGCAGGTCACAGCAGTTGCATGATGGTGGAGGTGGCATGATGGAGGCAGGCAGGTAGACAGCAACAGTGGCAAAATGGGGCATCGCCAGCAAGGCCAGATCTATTCATCGGCCTCAGCTGGAGGAGTGTGAAAATCCTCCCCAATCCAGGCTTGGTTTATTTTGACAAAAGTGAGGGTGCCCCCGCTACACTGAAAACCCTCTCCGAGATGACACTGGAGAAGACAAAGAGCATGCTGTGCCAGTTCAGGCCACTGTTCTGGTCTGCCTGCCCAGAAATTCATGGGGTCAGGGAACAGGGTGTGGACCAAAAACGGGCCACGGGTAGGCCTGAACCTGGTTGCTGAGGTGGCAGCTGTTGGCTTGCTGACTGGACTCAGCCTGGTGCGACATGTGGAAAAACTGATGGGGATGGAGATCGGCTGCCACAAAGAGGAGCAGGAGGACAGACTTGCTTCCAGGTTCATGAGTCATATGAGTCAGTTTTGCTGACAGTTTACACTGGTTTCATTGTTTATTGTCATGTTATAATTTGTTGCGCTAATTTTCCTCTTTACCTCTTCCCTCGCCTTCCTTCACCATACCCCTTAACCATAAACCAAAGAGGTCTCATCAGTTATACAATCAATGGTCTCATAACCCCTCTCCCCGCTCTGCATCGAAAGGGGTCAGCATAGCCTTCCATAGAAGGACTGCCTTTGTTCATAATACGACTATGGTTGAGGAAGGCAGATTTTTTTTTTATTAAAGGAACCATAGGCCCTCAGATGTTTACATTTTGGAATATATGTGCCCAATACTGCGCAAGTGCGATGGCTAAGTGATGCTATTGCTAGATTTGGTGATTTTGCTGAAGGTACAATAATGCTAGGAGGTGACTTTAATGTGGCTTTGGTCCCTGGTCTAGATTGTTCAACCGGGTCTTCAGTTATGTCTTTGTCATCCCAGCACAAGATCAAAAATGCTGTATCATCCCAAGGCTTGGTGAATGTGTGGCGAGCAATGCATTTAAATGAGAGAAACTATACTTATTTCTCAGTTGCTGATTACTCATACCAAAGACTGGACCATATTTTTTTCTACCAGCCCAATCCATTCAACACTGCATCTCCTCCCAAATTAGAGGCATACTTTTATCTGATGAAGCATCGGTTTTCTTTAACATTGTAATACCAACTATGCAGAAGTCGGAGTTTAGATGGTGATTAAATGAAACCCTGGTTAGTGGCTCTCATATGACTAAGATAGCTGATCAATAATTATTCGCGCATGGTAATAGACCAACTAAATTTATTTTGGCCCTGCTGAAACAAAGAAAGCGAAGGACTAGAATTATGGCTATTAAACAACTAGACAAATTTCTTGTCAACTCTGCTTTATACGATATTAATCCATCTGATATAGAAGCTATGAAAGCCACAAAGGAGGAATTAACTGACTCCTATTTAAATTCACTCAATCTCCCTTCCCTCTCGGCTGACAAAGCTCAAAACTTACGCAACCCCGTTACAAAGTCCGAATTATTGGAGGCGTTAAGAAACTTGGCGAAAGGGAAAGCTCCAGGTCCAGATGGACTGCCATTGTTATATTATTCCACTTTCACAGACTGTCTAGCACATACATGATTAAAGCATATAACTCTGCGATCAGCTGTTCCCCATTCCTCCCGCAAACGCTTTCCGCCCACATACCTTTAATACATAAACCAAATAAGGACCCCATGTTATGCTCAAATTATCACCCCATCTCACTATAATACAGTACATACTGAGCTTCGGGGCCAGAGTACAGTGCCTGCACTGCCACGCCGCTCTCCCCGCCTACTACAGCCCCTCCCTAGGAATCTGTGGATGGGATAATGATGGGGGAGGGTCTGTGGATGGCATTATGATGAGGGGATCTGTGGATGGGACTGTTATGGGGGGGGATCTGTGGATGACACATATAGCAGTGTCATCCACATATCCACCACCCCATAACAGTGCCATCCACAGTTCCCCCCCATCATAATGCCATCCACAGATCCCCCCACCATCATAATGCCATCCACAGACCTCCCCCATCATAATGCCATCCACAGCTCCCCCCATAACAGTGCCACCCGCAGATTCCCCACATAACAGTGCCATCCACAAATCCCCCACCCCATAACAGTGCATCATCCACAGATCCCCCATAATAGTGTCATGCACAGACCGCCATTAGTTCAAACCCACCAAAAGCACACCTTTTAGTAACATTTATTTTTTCTTATTTTCCACCTCAAAAACCTAGGTGTGTCTTATGGGCCGGTGCGTCTTATAGGACGAAAAATATGGTATGTACTGGGTTTGAAAAAAACACCCATTTTGGGCAAGATAATTAATTTGTGGCCTTTGCTGCATTTCTGGCAGTCCAATACAAGTGTTAGATACTGTTATTATATTCTGGGTTTAAAAAAACACCCATTTTGGGCAATATAATTAATTTGCGGCCTTTGCTGCATTTCTGGCAGTCCAATACAAGTGTTAGAAACTTCTTTTATAGTCGGGGTTTGAAAAAAGGGCAATTTTTGCAATACTCTGGGGCCTTTTCTGCATTTGTCACAGTGAAATACAAGCTTTAAATACTGCAATTATATTCTGGGTTTAAAAAAAACACCAATTTTTTGCAAGACCCTACATCTGGGGCCTTTGCTGCATTTGTCACAGTGAAATACAAGCTTTAAATACTGCAATTATATTCTGGCTTTAAAAAAACACAAATTTTTTGCAAGACCCTACATCTGGGGCCTTTGCTGCATTTGTCACAGTGAAATACAAGCTTTAAATACTGCAATTGTATGCTGGGGTTAAAAAAAACACCCATTTTGGGCAAGATAATAAATTTGGTGCCTTTGCTGCATTTCTGGAAGTCAAATACATGTGTTAGATACTGCTGTTATATTCTGGGTTAAAAAAAATGCCAATTTTTTGCAAGATAATACATTTGCGGCCTTTGCTGCATTTCTGGCAGTCCGATACAAGTGTTAGATACTGCTATTATAGTCGGGGTTTAAAGAAACACCAATTTTTTGCAATACCCTACATATGGGGCCTTTGCTGCATTTGTCACAGTGAAATACAAGCTTTAAATACTGCAATTATATACTGGGTTTAAAAAAACACCCATTTTGGGCACGATAATAAATCTGCGGCCTTTGCTGCATTTCTGGCAGTCCAATACAAGTGTTAGATACTGCTGTTATATTCTGGTATAAAGAAAACACCCATTTTGGGCAAGATAATACATTTGCGGCCTTTGGTGCATTTTTGAAAGTCCAATACAAGGGTTAGATTCTGCTTTTATATTCTGGTTTAAAAAATAAAAAATAAACCATTTTGGGCAAGATAATACAATTGCAGACTTTGCTGAATTTCTGGCAGTCCAATACAAGTGTTAGATACTGCTGTCATATTCTGGTCTAAAAAAAAACACCCCTTTTGGGCAAGATAATACATTTGAGGCCTTTGGTGCATTTTTGACAGTGAAATACAAGCTTTAAATACTACAATTATATACTGGGTTTTAAAAAAAACTCAAATTTTGGGCAAGATAATAAATTTGGGCCTTTGTTTCATTTGTGACAGTGAAATACAAGCTTTAAATGCTGCAATTATATTCTGATAAAAAAAAAAACACCCATTTTGGGCAAGATAATACATTTGCCGTCTTTGTTGCATTTATGACAGCGAAATACAAGCTTTAAATACTGCAATTATATACTGGGTTTAAAAAAACACCCGTTTTGGGCAAGATAATAAAGTTGCGGCCTCTGCTGCATTTCTGGCAGTCCAATACAAGTGTTAGATACTGCTGTTATATTCTGGTATTTAAAAAAAACACCCATTTTTTGCCAGACCCTACATCTGGGGCCTTTGCTGCATTTGTCACAGTGAAATACAAGCTTTAAATACTGAAATTATATACTGGGTTTGAAAAAACACCAATTTTGGGCAAGGTAATAAATTTGCAATATTTGCTGCATTTCTGTCAGTCCAATACAATTGTTAGATACTGCTGTTAGATTCTGGGTTTAAAAAAACACCAATTTTGGGCAAGATAATACATTTGCGGCCTTTGGTGCATTTTTGACAGTGAAATACAAGCTTTAAAGGGCTTCTGTCACCCCATTAAACAGTTTTTTTTTCTTTCTTTACTAATAATCCCTACACTGCGATCTCATCATACATAAGCTAATTAATGATTTTCGTTCAGTAGAATTTGTTAAAAATCGATTTTTGAAATATGTAAATTACCTTGCTACCAGCAAGTAGGGCGGCTACTTGCTGGTAGCAGCCGCGTCCTCCGATGGTAATGACCCCCTCTGCTTGTTGATTGACAGATCCCGTCCGCTGGCCCTTTCTCTGCTGGCCCTGCCTGTTTTGATTCAATATCTGGCGCCTGCGCCGCGGCCGTACCTCTCTTCAATCTGCGCAGGCGCACTGAGAGGCGGCAACTCGCTCGGCCACTCCATCCTCAATGCGCCTGCGCCGGGTGTAGATGTGACGTCATCGGCGCAGGCGCATGGAGGATGGAGCGGCCGAGCGAGTTGCCGCCTCTCAGTGCGCCTGCGCAGATTGAAGAGAGGTACGGTCGCGGCGCAGGCGCCAGATATTGAATCAAAACAGGCAGGGCCAGCAGAGAAAGGGCCAGCGGACGGGATCTGTCAATCAACAAGCAGAGGGGGCGTCATTACCATCGGAGGACGCGGCTGCTACCAGCAAGTAGCCGCCCTACTTGCTGGTAGCAAGGTAATTTACATATTTCAAAAATCGATTTTTAACAAATTCTACTGAACGAAAATCATTAATTAGCTTATGTATGATGAGATCGCAGTGTAGGGATTATTAGTAAAGAAAAAAAAAAACGGTTTAATGGGGTGACAGAAGCCCTTTAAATACTGCAATTATATACTGGGTTTAAAAAAACACCAATTTTGGGCAAGATAATAAATTTGCGGCCTCTGCTGCATTTCTGGCAGTCCAATACAAGTGTTACATACTGCTGTTATATTCTGGTATAAAAAAAAGCTGCCATTTTGGGCAAGATAATACATTTGCAGCCTTTGTCGTATTTGTGAAAGTGAAATACAAGCTTTAAATACTGCAATTATATTTTGGTCTAAAAAAAACACCCAAAATATTCTGTTTTTAAAAAACACCCATTTTTTGCAAGACCCTACATCTTGGGCCTTTGCTGCATTTGTCACAGTGAAATACAAGCTTTAAATACTGCAATTATATTCTGGCTTAAAAAAAACCTCAAATTTTGGGCAAGACCCTACATCTGGGGCCTTTGCTGCATTTGTCACAGTGAAATACAAGCTTTAAATACTGCAATTATATACTGGGTTTAAAAAAACACCAATTTTGGGCAAGATAATAAATTTGCAATATTTGCTGCATTTCTGTCAGTCCAATACAATTGTTAGATACTGCTGTTAGAT
Organism: Bufo gargarizans; assembly: GCF_014858855.1. Classification (NCBI taxonomy): domain Eukaryota; kingdom Metazoa; phylum Chordata; class Amphibia; order Anura; family Bufonidae; genus Bufo; species Bufo gargarizans. Next base: position 152,374,453 of record NC_058086.1, on the reverse strand, counting down.
TCTGGGTTTAAATAACACCAATTTTTTGCAACACCCAACATCTGGATCCTTTGTTGCATTTGTGACAGTGAAAATCAAGCTTGAAATAATGCATTTCTGTCAGTCCAATACAATTGTTAGATACTGCTGTTAGATTCTGGGTTTAGAAAAACACCAATTTTGGGCAAGATAATACTTTTGCGGCCTTTGGTGCATTTTTGACAGTGAAATACAAGCTTTAAATACTGCAATTATATTCTGGATTTAAAAAACACCAATTTTGGGCAAGATAATAAATTTGCGGCCTTTGCTGCATTTCTGGCAGTCCAATATAAGTGTTTGATACTGCTGTTATATTCTGGTATTAAAAAAACACCCATTTTGGGCAAGCTAATACATTTGCGGCCTTTGGTGCATTTTTGACAGTGAAATGCAAGCTTTAAATACTGCAATTATATACTGGGTTTAAAAAAAAACACCAATTTTGGGCAAGATAATAAATTTGCGGCCTCTGCTGCATATCTGGCAGTCTAATACAAGTGTTAGATACTGCTGTTATATTCTGGTATTAAAAAAAACACCCATTTTGGGCAAGATAATACATTTGCGGCCTTTGTTGTATTTGTGAAAGTGAAATACAAGCTTTAAATACTGCAATTATATTTTGGTTTAAAAAAAACACCCAATTTGGGCAAGTTAATACATTTGCAGCCTTTGCTGCATTTCTGACAGTCCAATAAAAGCGTTAGATACTGCTGTTATATTCTGTTTTTAAAAAAACACCCATTTTTTGCAAGACCCTACATCTTGGGCCTTTGCTGCATTTGTCACAGTGAAATACAAGCTTTAAATACTGCAATTATATTCTGGCTTTAAAAAAAACACCAATTTTTGGCAAGACCCTACATCTGGGGCCTTTGCTGCATTTGTCACAGTGAAATACAAGCTTTAAATACTGCAATTATATACTGGGTTTAAAAAAACACCAATTTTGGGCAAGATAATCAATTTGCAATATTTGCTGCATTTCTGTCAGTCCAATACAATTGTTAGATACTGCTGTTAGATTCTGGGTTTAAATAACACCAATTTTTTGCAACACCCAACATCTGGATCCTTTGTTGCATTTGTGACAGTGAAAAACAAGCTTGAAATAATGCAATTATATACTGGGTTTAAAAAAACACCCATTTTGGGCAAGATAATACATTTGCGACCTTTGCTGCATTTCTGGCATTCCAATATAAGTGTTAGATACTGCTGTTATATTCTGGTATTAAAACAACACCCGTTTTGGGCAAGATAATACATTTGCAGCCTTAGGTGCATTTTTGACAGTCCAATACAAGCGTTAGATACTGCTGTTATATTCTGGTTTTAAAAAAACTCCCATTTTGGGCAAGATAATACATTTGCGGCCTTTGTTGTATTTGTGACAGTGAAATACAAGCTTTAAATACTGCAGGTATACCAATTTTTGCAAGACCCTACATCTGGGGCCTCTGCTGCATTTGTCAAAGTTAAATACAAGCTTTAAATACTGCAATTATATATATATATTTTTTTTTTAAAGACCCAATTCGGACAAGTTAATGCATTTGCGACCTTTGCTGCATTTCTGACAGTCCAAGAAAAGCGTTAGATACTGCTGTTATATTCTGTTTAAAAAAAAACACCCATTTTTTGCAAGAGCCTACATCTTGGGCCTTTGCTGCATTTGTCACAGTGAAATACAAGCTTTAAATACTGCAATTATATACTGGGTTTAAAAAAAACACCAATTTTTTGCAAGATCCTACATCTGGAGCCTTTGCTGCATTTGTGCAAAGCACGAGCTGCAGTGGAGTAAACACCTCAAAAACCAAGAAAGGTCTATGGCTCCTCCTGCTTCCTCTCCTGCTGCAGTCTCAGCCTCTTCATTCCCCTCGGGAGTGCACTGATGCCCAACCACTTATGTTTCAGGATGCATAGTTGACAGGGACCGAATTTTTTTTAAATCATCTGTTCCATTGGTGGGTGACATTAACCCATTTTTGCAGATGAAAAACCCCTATTCTGCATAGGTGACAGGGACTTAAATTTCTAAAATTCGTCTTTAATTGACGCTTGCTCCTTCTTTTCATTTGATCCTTCCGCTTTAATAACTTGTCCCACATTTCCACTCGATCACATGTCAGCCATTGACCTTTCCAGCGTGGAACCCTGATTCGCCGCTAACCGTGATCAACATGGTAGGCGCAGAAAAGAGGAGATATCCAATTGGATCGTTATCTAGAGTCAACAAAGCGGCAGCAGGGCCTCTCCTGTCTAACGTTTCCAAATCCAAAATACCCCAGTGACATTCCCTGTAATTTTTTATTAAACATTCCAATAACAGGGCATCTTAAGAGCCCTGTATTGTTATTTATCGTCACTACCTCCCCGAGTCGGGAGTTGGTAATTGCCATGCACCTTACTTGGAAGCTTCGGCTTCAATAATTTGTCCCACATTTCCGATCACATTTAATTTCATCCATTGACCTCCCTTGGATGTGGTATCCCTTTCTCAGGCTCCCTCTCCGGCCTGGAACCCTGATTCCCCGTTACCTGTGATCACCATGGTAGGCGCAGAAAAGAACATCGAAAGTTGATAGAGAAGATATCCAATTGGATCGTGGACATCACCTGGACGTGCGACATGGTTGAGCAGTATGTGTGGACACGCCTACACGTACTGACTGATGGGTCTGCCCCCTTCTACTTCTGGGTCTCCAAATTGGGCACATGGCCTGACCTTGCCCTTTACGCCTTGGAGGTGCTGGCCTGCCCTGCAGCCAATGTATTGTCTGAACGTTTGCTTATCCTGGTTGGGGGGAGGGCTGTCACAGGTTATATTTCCCAATGTTTTGGGGTCTACACAAATTTAAACAAAAAAAATAAAATAAAATGAAAAACAAAGCCAAAAACCAGTGTTGGCTACCTCCTCCACCGCCGCTTTCACATACACCGCCACATCCACCGCCTCCTCAACCTCCTACTCCATATGGACCTCGTCCTCCTAGATCAAGATTTTTTTTTATGTATTTTATGTTATTTGAAGTCATTTCCCTATCCACACTTGCCATGCTCCTATCCACATTTTGCTGCCATTTGCAGCCCTCTAGCCCTTTCCATTACTTTTTTAGAGCCATTTTAGTGCTCAAAAGTTTGGGCCCCCATTTACTTCAATCGGTTTCGGGGTCAAGTTCGGGTCAAGTCACAAAAAAGTGACTGGTCATTAAAGAGGACCTTTCATCGGTCCAAACATTGGGAACTAAGTGTCATGATCTGTACAACGGCGCCCAGGGATCTCACTGCACTTACTATTATCCCTGGGCACCGCTCCGTTCTCCTGCTATGCCCTCCGGTATGTTCGGTCACATGGTTATAGTAGGCGAAAACTTAGGGGACTTGGTTATAGTAGGAGGAGACTGCCCTTGTTCTCCTGGGCGTCTCCTTCTCCTAGGCTGTAGCGCTGGCCAATCGCAGCGCAGAACTCAAAGCCTGGGAGAAAGAAACCTCCCAGGCTGTGAGCTCTGCGCTGCAACGTTTAAATCTCTAAGCCCCTGTTACACGGCACGATATTCAGGACAATTACTTGGAACAAGTGTTTGTAGGAGCGCTCATTCCTGATATCTGGCGGTATAATCATGCCGCTGATCAGCCGATAAACAAGAAATCACTCATTTGTTGTCTGATTTGCATATTGTATCAGGATGAAAAATTTACAATTATCGTCAGCCCATCTCACCGTGTAATCAGGAATGTGCAACCAATAATCGATAGAAGTGAATGAGGGAGGAATGACTGTGGTAGTGATCATACCTCACCAGTCACTTTGCATTAGCCTGTGTAATTAGCCAGTGCTGATTAACTTTTTTTTTGTGGCCCCTTGAAATAGTGCGATGTGACAATCCGGCCTCCAGACCAAAAAAGGTTGTGCACCCCTGGTCTAGAGCAATTGGTGCACTGGGAAATGCGCACACCACAAAAATTTGCTAATATATGGAAGCCCTGGCAGCAATTCTGAGGTTTCCTAGTATCTTAGCTCAGAGGAATAACACAATAGCATCTAACAATCGAGTTGTTAATTCCCTGTAAGGAACGACTATTAGCACAACCGGTGTTATTTTCTATATTCAGACCCTCTCTCTATCATATACTTACCTTTCAATCTATGGGTTATGAGATATATTATTCCCCCTCCCTCCCTTTCCCTCCCTTTAAACCCTTCTATCCCGCCCTATCCTAGTTTGTTCTTTTCTTATTGCCCCAAAATTGTATTATGTACATTCTATCACAGATCTACAACCGCGATTTTATTGCGATCAATTCTTCGTGTTGTATGATACTGATCATATTTGCGGCAGTACACTTGTGTCTGCAATCTTATTGTCTTGTTCATGTCTTGTACATGTTGTACTTGTTGATGTTATGATGTACCTTCAAAATGGCAATAAAAACAATTTTTGTAATAAAATATTAAATAGCATTAAATAACTTTACATAACAAAAACTGTTTGCAAGTACCCAGTTCTTGGGGAACTGCACAATCACTGTTAGTAAGTTATAACCTGTGCTGTTTCCTGCCAATTGATCCTCAAAATGGAAAAATCTGAATATCCCTTTAAAGGGAGCCATGGGCCATTTTATAACAGGTGGCGCTTTATCCTTTATACATTTACAGCTATTTATTTAAGCCAGACTTCGACTTTTCAGCCACAATGCTTTCAAAATCACACAACGGCAGCTTTAAGGAGGACCCATTGCCACAAAATGCAATGCAATCTGAAAGCACCATGTTATAGAGCAAGAAAAGACGAGTAGATTCATATTTTTGTGGGAAAAGATTCCGTAAAACCTGTAATTTATACATTTGTATCTTTACATTTTTCTCTTCCTGTGAATACCTATTGGTACAGGGAGGCAGTGTTAGTGACTGACAGCTGTCTAGGTATGCACACTTATACTCACAATTAGTGTTGAGAGAATTAAAGTGTCCAAAGTGGACTTCTATCAGAATTTCAGGAAAAATGTGATTCGCCATGAAGCCAAATTTCCATTTTGCTTCATTGTAACGAATCAAAATGGCTGAAAATGAATTAAGTATATTCACCTCATCCATTTGCTTGCAGAGAGGCAGTCTGCTCCTGTCTTGGTTTAAGAAAACTGCCAAAGGACCTGCGGCGAGTGTGATGACCTCACAAAGTGATTACACTGAGCATGATAAGCAGGCACACTTTAAAAGGGGTATCCCATGGCTAATATAAAATATAAAAATTAGACATCATATAATACAAGACAACCTTTCTAACAAAGCAAGAACCAGCCCTGCACCTCACATGGATCCAGAGATCTCCACATTTATTGCTCTGCTAGATTTATATCAAGCTGACCGCTCAAGGGGAGTGTCTTTTATCCTGCAGCTAAAGGGGGGGTGTCTCAGCTCTTCCTATCACAGCTCAGGAGGCAGTTAAAAAATTAAACTGAGCATGTGCGGCCTTCTTAGTGAGCAGGTCAAAGAAATAAGAAGAAAACAAACTACAAGTGGCGCTATACAGATACATTGTATTGAATAACTCAATGGGTATGCTAAATTTTTTATTACATGCAATTACAAAAGTATTCAGATTCAGGTGCTGGTTTGAAAACTGTAGAATATTTTTCATGGGACAACCACTTTAAGTTAAAGTGATTGGCTATTTTCTAAAAAAAATCTCTATAATGCCTTAGCCTTGTGGGTACCAGCCTAGGTAACCCAAAGCCTCCTCCTGTCTTACTTTGCCATCTCAATTCATTATGCCTTACTGTCCATGGATCCAGTTTTTAAACAGCGGAAAATAGTGGGTGCTGCATCCCAGTCTAGGCGGGATCCGTACGAAGCAGGGACACTAATCTGGGGTGCTCAAGCAAGACTTAAGGGGGCTTGGGTTTTTGTAGGCTAGTGCCTACAAGGTTAGCATGTTAATGAGATTTTTTTTTTAGATAGTGGTCAACCTCATTGTTTCAAACCTTAAATGCAATTAAACACATAAATATCTCACATATATTAAAAATATTTTAAAAAATTCTGTATACAATGATGAATTCATGATTTTATAGTATGTACTGTAAGTGGCTATCTTTTTGTAGAAAATACACTTAGCTTCTGCAGGTTATTTTGTGTCCAACTCCAGATGTCTCCAAGATCTCAATTGAGGCTATGAATTAGGCCTCTTGCACACAAACGTTTTATTTCAGTTTCCGTTCTGTTTTTGTGGATTCAGTTTGTGGTCCATATGCGGAACCATTCATTTCAGTGGTTCCGCTAAAAAGACGGAATGTACTTCGTATGCATTCCGTTTCTGTATTTCCGTATATCTGTTCCGCTGAAAGATAGAACTTGTTCTATTATTGCCCGCAAATAACGTTCTGTCGCTCCATTCAAGTCAATGGGTCCACAAAATGTATGGAATGCATACGGAACACATCCGTATGTCATCCATTTTTTGCGGATCCGTGATTCACAAATGCTAGGTCCATCTCACTTTGCCCATGTATTTATAAACATTAACTGAGCACATGTGCAAGGTGCTGAAACAGGACCCAGCATGTCTGCCAAGCCACAGAACATGAATGTGGAGAAGCTGATCCTACTCGTCCAAGAGCGTCCACAGCTTTGGGACACCCGCTGCGACGCCTACATGACTGCCTGACCAAGGAGAGGTCATAGGACGAGGTCACAGGCGAGATGCTGGCCAGAAAGTGGGAGAAGGCCAATGTATCTAAACGGCGCAAATTAGGTAAGCCAACCCATGCGGATGTTTTTAGTTCTGAAAATGTTTATTGTTTATGTCTACCTTTGATGCACTGGCCTATATATGGTGGAAGCAGAAATATGGGATTCTTGTAGGGGCACTGCGAAGATGTTATAAAATAGTAATATTCCTTGTCAACTTCCGCCGCACTATACATTGATATAGTACATCAGCCATGGCCACCTGTGGCTCTCCAGCTGTACTGAAACTACAATTTCCAACATGGCTTGCGGCTGATCTCTTTAATAAAACTCTGGACATGTTTGGAGTAGTAGTAAACAGCTGTAGAGCCACATATTGGGTATAACTGTATTTGAAAGATAGAACGTTTGGCAAATGTTTAGGCAGTCACATGTTTTCCTGATTGCAACAACCCTGCTATCCAGCAGCAGCAGCCAAGCTTGCATATAGTATAGGAAAAAGTGTCACCCCCTCTGTTGGCTGGGACCACTGGAGCTGGGATAATCCTTTTTCTTTAATGTACTGTGCAAGCGCGGTCACTGCAGCTGGATTTTATAGTGTTCATAACTAGTGATGAGCGGCAGGGGTCATATTCGAATTCGCGATATTTCGCAAATATTTTGTAGAATATCGATCCAATATTCGCAAATTTGAATATTCATTATATTCTCTGATTTTTTACTCGAAAAATCAGCAAGGGAATGATAGTGTAATATGCGAATTTTCGTAATGCAAATTTTATTGCGAATTTTTCAACTTGCAACTATTAGACAAAGAAGATTATAGCACTATATTGGCTAAGGGTACTTTCACACTTACGTTTTTCTTTTCCGGCATAGAGTTCCGTCACAGGGGCTCTATACAGGAAAAAAACTGATCAGTTTTATCCCCATGCATTCTGAATGGAGAGTAATCCGTTCAGTTTGCATCAGGATGTCTTCAGTTTAGTCTTTTTGACTGATCAGGCAAAAGAGAAAACCGCAGCATGCTACGGTTTTCTCTCCGGCCAAAAAAACTGAATACATGCCTGAACGCCGGATCCGGCATTTTTTCCCATAGCAATGTATTAGCGCCGGATCCGGCATTCAGAATACCGGAATGCTGGATCCGTCGTTCCTGCATGCGCATGCGCAGATCGGCAAAAATGTGAAAAAATGTACAAGACGGATCCGTCTGTCCGCATGACAAGCGGAGAGACGGATCCGTCCTTGCAATGCATTTGTGAGACGGATCCGCCTCCGGATCCGTCTCACAAATGCTTTCAGTCAGCGGCAGATCGGCGGATCCGGCGGCCAGTTCCGACGACGGAACTGGCCGCCGGATCACACTGCCGCAAGTGTGAAAGCAGCCTAAATTGCTCTATATTCGTTTTTTTTTTTCGAATATTCGCTATATTGCTATATATTCTTGTTTTAGAATATTACGAATATTCGAAAAAACTAAGTTATAGCAATATAGCGGATATTTGAAAAAAACAAGCAAATATAGAGCAATTTAGCTTATATAGTGCTATAATCTTCTTTGTCTAATAGTTGTAATTTTTTTCTCATCTGATGTTCAGATTGGAAAAAAATTACAACTATTAAAAAAGATTATAGCAATATATTAGCTAAATTGCCTATATTCTTTTTATTTTCGAATATTCGCTATATTGCTATAACTTCGTTTTTTCGAATATTCGTAATATTCTAAAACAAAAATATATAGCAATATAGTAAATATTCGAAAAAAAAGAATATATAGAAATTTAGCTAATATAGTGCTATAATCTTTTTTTTTTTATAGTTGCAATTTTTTCCAATCTAAACTTCAGATGAGAAAAAAATTACAACTATTAGACAAAGAAGATTATAGCACTAGATTTGCTAAATTGCTCTATGTTCGTTTTTTTTCGAATATTCGCTATATTGCTATATATTCTTGTTTTAGAATATTACGAATATTCAAAAAACAAAGTTATAGCAATATAGCGAATATTTGAAAAAAAAACTAATATAGAGCAATTTAGCTAATCTAGTGCTATAATCTTCGTTGCCTAATAGTTGTAAGTTAAAAAATTCGCATAACGAAAATTCGCATAACGAAAATTTGCATTACGAAAATTCGTAAACAACACTACTCCTAAAGTCAAATATACTGCAGCCTTCTCATTGGCCCACAAGCTAGAAGCAGGGAGGGATCATGTGTACTGATAAAAAAAAAAAATGAATATTCGAAATTACGAATATATATCACTATATTCGAAATATGATCTCTCCTTCACAGCACCATTGACAGCCTGGAGGAACTAGGGGGTAATGCTACAAGCTCTACGGAGGAAGAGCAAGCTGTTGGTCCCCTGGAATCCCCTCGTCCTGTGGCTGAAGATGCCAAAAATGTGGCACAGCAGGGGTGTCTGGAGAGGACAGAGGACGAATCTACTTTGGAGGGAGGTGCTGCAGGGCCATCAACCCCCGAAATACACAGGAGACAGCCTTGACGGAGAAGGGGGGCTAGAGACCTTCCCGATTCTGCCGCAACTAATCGAGCCTTGATTGATACTCAGGTGCTCGATTATTTGAGGCAGAGAAGGAGGGAAGGGAGGGAGGAGCTCAGTGGGTTAGCTCCCCTTATCCAAAAATATTCTGACGGAAAAAACATTTTTATCCATTATGGTTTCTCTGGCACCGCGCTTTAAGGTTATCCACAGGAGCACAACCTCTGCCCAGCATGCAGCCACATCCTGAGCATAGGGTCACAACATTATGGGTCCAGCATGGGGTCACAACATGCGTTGTCCAGCTCTTATTATTCACCGCCCCTCTTTTCCAGGAGCATGAACATGGCCCCCCTGCTCATTATGAAGGGCCCAGAATGCCATCACAACCCCAAAGTAAAGTTGCTGGGCCTTGTGCACTTTCTTCGGGACCTTTCTTAAGAGACCTTATGGAGATATAATGTTTAAGTTATGTTGTGTTGTTTATTTATATAGGCTGAATTTAAAGCCATTCTTTTCTGTTACTTTTATTTTATCATATAAAGAAATATGGTTACGGAAATGTCTGGTCTTTTATTCAATATCTTGTAACATTCAAAAAAAATAACACTATTTACTTTTGTATTGAAATGCAAACAGTGCAAACATAATAAACATAGTGTAGCTTAATTTATTCTCTTAATTGCAATTACTATGTAGCATATAAATATATCAGTGGTCCGTACAAAGATCTTTCCCATCATCTATTTATCCCCAGGACTGTGACTGTGACGAGGGGACATCCTCTGTGTCTGGAGGAAAGAAGGTTTGTACACAAACATAGAAGAGGTTTCTTTACGGTAAGAGCAGTGAGACTATGGAACTCTCTGCCTGAGGAGGTGGTGATGGTGAGTACAATAAAGGAATTCAAGAGGGGCCTGGACGTATTTCTGGAGTGTAATAATATTACAGGCTATAGCTACTAGAGAGGGGTCGTTGATCCAGGGAGTTATTCTGATGGAGTCGAGAAGGAATTTTTTTCCTCTTAAGTGGGGAAAATTGGCTTCTACCTCACAGTTTTTATTTTTGCTTTCCTCTGGATCAAATTGCAGGATAACAGGCCGTACTCAATGGACAAATGTCTTTTTTCAGCCTTATATACTATTTTACTATGTTACAACTAGGGCTGTGCATATACTTTAAAGACAACCATAAACATGGCAAAGGATTTTCCAAATGTTCGAAAGTGCTGGGATAACCTCCAAAGGCGGCACTCAATTTCTGAGGGAGTATCATGAATCCTGACGAAGTTATGCAGGATCACACATGCTTGAATAACCCGGGTGGCATTCTCCGGTGCCATCTGTAATGATGACAGTAATACTCTCCACTTGTGTGTGAGTATCCCAAACGCACACTCAACATACCGACGGGCTCTACTCAGCCGATAGTTGAAGATATGTCTGCTGTCATCCAGGTTGCGTCTGGGGAAGGGGCGCATGACATATGGTGCCAAAGAAAACTCTTCATCAACCACAATTACAAATGGAGCCGGTGGTCCCGCAGAACCTGGTAGTCTTCTGGGTTCTGGGAGGCCTAACTGGTTGGCTCGAAGTCTCTCACAAATTCTAGAAGAACCGAAAATGTGTGCATCTGCAGTGCTCCCATAGGCCCCGATATCCACAATTATAAACTTGTAAGTACTGTCAGTCAAGGCCAAAAGCACTTCAGAAAATTATTGTTTATAATTGACGTACCGGGACCTTGAGTGAGGCAGCTTCTTAACACGTATGTGTTTGCTATCCAGTGTCCCAATGCAGTTTGGAAACTGCACATCAGCATAAAAACCCTTTGTTTTTTGGTTGAGTGCGTAGACACCGCTGCTTTCACATCATGATCATATGAAAATCTTTTTCTCCTTAAAGCTTATTTGAGCTGCCCAAAACAGTGTAAATCAGATGGGGCTAATTCCGGACTATAAGGTGGGTGTTCCATAACCTCCCACTTCAATTCTCTGAATGTGTGGGCTACAGTGTGGTTGTCGTGCAATAGCACAATGACAGATTTCCTTATTTTAGAGCGGATTGCGAGTTTCAATTTTCACAACACGTTGCACCTGTGACAGTTTTTTATGTTCTTGATAGGTTCCTGTTAGAAGAGAGAACTTTTTCCCCATACTGAACGCACATGTGGAGATGAATTTATGCTCCTGGAACACTTTCTGTACACAAAAACGCATAATAAAATGCTGTTCTTCTTCATGTTTTCCACAGTGTGACAACTCATATACTAAGGTCAGGTAGTTACATGACACTTTCAAACACGACCAATTAGTACTCCTTCCACCCTCACCGTTTCCAAAGAAAAATATAAAAGTGAAGACACCTTTTGAAGACCCCTCGTAATATTTAAGGCTCTACTGTATCTGTCTTTATTTTTTAAGTAGAAGGCTTACAGAGCTTCTACATTCATACAATAGAGGATTATGCTGACTAATTTTTTTTTCCCGATCCTTTTGACATCCCAGAAGATAATCCACTTCCAGAAGCAACTAGCAACAACTTTCTACTCCATTCCCATTGGCAACACATACATGCAAAACTGAATCAAACATTTATGTGTATGGGGGAGTCAGGAAAGATAGCTGTCGGCCGACCGATCATTCAGCCTACAACTACTGTATTTATATGGCCAGGTTTACTGAGATGACATAACAACTTCATCTGTTTCTGCTCCAGAAGCCAGGCAAAGAGGCTGAAGAGGGAACAGACTGAGCTGTTTTGAGCTTACCTAGCTCGTGAGATGGAGCAGATTAGGCAGGAGAGGGTTTGTCTTGAGAGACAGTTCGATGCCCTTCTTAAATCCTGATGTCCTTTTGTTCAATGGCAGTTATTGTTCATGACCTGGGTATGTCTCTCTGTGCATTTTGTGCTGACTGAATTTCTCTACTTCTTTTGCCTACAGTACTTCCTACTATTTGCTACTGTTTATAACCTTGGACTCTCTCCTGACTATTCTACTGCCTTTTGTTAATGTGCTGTTTGTCTATCTTGGTTTGACTCAACTTGTCTCTGTTGTGGATATAGGTTACTGATTTGGCTTTGATATTTGTTGCCCTCTGGTTCTCACAGCTAACCTGTGAAAGCAATCTAGGACTCCATATCACGAGCAGGGACACCTCAGGTGACTTACCGTAATTTATGTTTCTGAGCAGGATTACCATAGAGTGGCTACTGTAAGCAAGCCCTACCTAGTGAAGGGTTGTTTTAAGGTGAGAGTTCCATACCCTAGTTCTTGCTAAACTGGGAGGCTAGCATCAAATCTGTAGATGCGCGTTTCGATGGACGGGTTACCACCAGTACTTTGACAGTTTTGTTACAGTTGAAAAGCTGATTTATAAAGAAAAAAATACAATATTTCACATAGCTACATAAATAGATGAGTTTACAAGGAGTACTATGCAGGTGGCTCACTCTGATTTGACACGACAGGTGCACAGGTTCAAAGAAGCACCCCCTGATTCTGGTAGATATAGTATAGATTGGGTAGAACCGGCACTCAAAACAGTCGGATTACACGTGGAAATTGAATAAAAATATTTATTAAACAATAAACACTATATACTGTGTGCACCAGAGTAAAATTCATATAAAAAAACATATATAAAAAAACATATAAAATATGTTTTTTTATATATGTTTTTTTATATGAATTTTACTCTGGTGCACACAGTATATAGTGTTTATTGTTTAATAAATATTTTTATTCAATTTCCACGTGTAATCCGACTGTTTTGAGTGCCGGTTCTACCCAATCTATACTATAAATAGATGAGTACCTTTGCATATAAAGTGCTTTGGTTCACTTACCTTGAGTATTAACTGTATGAATGGAGAAGAAAACATCATGTAGCTCAAAATAGTTAAATATATTGTAAAGATACCACTTCATGTCTAAAGAGGCAGATCATTTCAGCTTCTTGGCATATTTGCAAAGGATAATTGGATCCTCGCGCTGGACATGACACTTAGTAACACTTTAGTTATACTCTCTGACCTGTATTGTACATATACAGTTGCAAGAAAAAGTTTGTGAACCCTTTGGAATTATATGGATTTCTGCAAAAATTGGTCATAAAATGTGATCTGTTCATTATCTAAGTCACAACAATAGACAATCACAGTCTGCTTAAACTAATAACACACAAAGAAATAAATGTTACCATGTTTTTATTGAACACAACATGTAAACATTCACAGTGTAGGTGGAAAAAGTATGTGAACCTTTGGTTGAACCTCTTTTGGCAGCAATAACTTCAACCAAACATTTCCTGTAATTGCAGATCAGACGTGCACAACGGTCAGGAGTAATTCTTGACCACAGCCTCATGCCACATGCCACAGCATCTCAATCGGGTTGGGCCACTCCTGAAGGCGTATTTTCTTCTGTTTAAGCCATTCTGTTGTTGATTTACTTCTATGCTTTGGGTCGTTGTCCTGTTGCAACACCCATCTTCTGTTGAGCTGGTGGACAGATGGCTTTAAGTTCTCCTGCAAAATGTCTTGATAAACTTGGGAATTCATTTTTCCTTCGATGATAGCAATCCGTCCAGGCCCTGACGCAGCAAAGCAGCCCCAAACCATGATGCCCCTACCACCATACTTCAAAGTTGGGATGAGGTTTTGATGTTGGCGTGCTGTGCCTCTTTTTCTCCACACAGTGTTGTGTGTTTCGTCCAAACAACTCAGCTTTGGTTTCATCTGTCCACAGAATATTTTGCCAGTACTGCTGTGTAACATCCAGGTGCTCTTGTGCAAACTGTAAGCATGCAGCAATGTTTTTTTTTGGACAGCAGTGGCTTCCTCTATGGTATCCTCCTATGAAAACCATTCTTGTTTAATGTTTTACGTATCGTAGCTTCGCTAACAGGGATGTTAGCATATGCCAGAGACTTTTGTAAGTCTTTAGCTGACACTCTAGGATTCTACTTCACCTCATTGAGCAGCCTGTGCTGTGCTCTTGCAGTCATCTTTACAGGACGGCCACTCCTAGGGAGAGTAGCAGCAGTGCTGAACTTTCTGCATTTATAAACAATTTGTCTTACCGTGGACTGATGAACAGCAAGGCTTTTAGAGATACTTTATAACCCTTTCCAGCTTTATGCAAGTAAACAATTCTTAATCGTAGGTCTTCTGAGAGCTCTTTTGTACGAGGCATCATTCACATCAGGAAATGCTTCTTGTGAAAAGCAAACCCAGAACTGGTGTGTGTTTTTTATAGGGCAGGGCAGCTGTAACCAACACCTCCAATCTTATCTCATTGACTGGACTCATGGTGTGTTCAATAAAAACACGGTAACATTTAATTATTTGTGTGTTATTAGTTTAAGCAGACTGTGATTGTCTATTGTTGTGACTTAGATGAAGATCAGATCACATTTTATGACCGATTTGTGCAGAAATCCATATCATTCTAAAGGGTTCACATACTTTTTCTTGCAACTGTAGGCGTATGTCCCACAAAATGGTACCCAATAAAACAGTCACCCCATCCCGCAAAAAATGTGATGGTATCTTTTCTAAGACCCTCAGAATTCCAATAATAACACAATATAATGAAAAAGAAGGGATGTTCAAAAGGATTGTCAGAAGACACTGCGACATCCTCAAACAGGACAAAACAGAAGTAGAAAAGATACCATCACACCCCATCTTTATATTTAAGAAAGCACAAAATCTAGCTAATTTAGTAGCCCCGCCCCATTGGCCCACAGCAAAATACAAACAACAAAGATACAAATAAAAATAATAAAGCTTTATTTCCATGTAAAATGTGTAACTGTAGAGCAGCAAAACATATTAAAAATAAAAATATAACCACTATCACAGCGATTAGGGTTGGTTCTGATTCTTATAAAATCATGGATAATATAACGTGTAATATAAAGGGTGTTATCTATTCTATACAATGCCCCTGTGAAAAAATATATACTCTGAAAATAATAATAGGGGAACATATCACTATATGGAACAACATGGAGGTGAATTTGGTGGTTCAACATTTGCAGGAATTGAAATAGTAAAAAAAGATCGGAGAGGCGGGGACTATATCAAGAAAATGTCACGATGTGAAAACAAATGGATATGCAGGCTAAATAGCTTGGCCCCGAAGGGGTTAAATCAAGAAATTGAACTGTTTGCTTTTTATTGAACTTTTAGACCAAATGTTATGTCACAAGCTGGAAGCGTGTGACATACCGATAGAAAATATTTCCACAAAGTGATTAACATAGTTATGATTCAAGTCAAACACAATAAAGAAGCTCCCATTCTGCTGTGGAGATGGAGCAGGGTTGGCACTCAAACTCTTAACTCAAATTTCTTAAATCATAGTGTTATCTTGAAACAAAAGCCATTGAAACGCAATTGAAGGTGTTTGCTTAGTTTAGATAACACATCTCAGAAATCTCAGAAAGCATGAGTGCTAACTCTACTACATCGGTACGTAGGAGTTACTATGGGAACTGAAAGACTATTTAAGGAGGAGATTCATCAGCAACACGATTGTTTCAAAACGCGTCGGGTGATTTTTTTTTTTCCTCTGGAGGCACCCGTATTCGAAGGTGTGACCTCACACAAGAGTGCTCCGATATTAACTTCCACTGACTTCACTGCACACATGTCAGCTACCGGCC
Source organism: Bufo gargarizans (assembly GCF_014858855.1). NCBI lineage: Eukaryota > Metazoa > Chordata > Amphibia > Anura > Bufonidae > Bufo > Bufo gargarizans. Next base: position 152,358,549 of record NC_058086.1, on the reverse strand, counting down.
GGAGCTGCACGCGCAGACGGTGGAGGCAAGAAGAAACAGCCATTTGCAGAACAGAGTGCTGTGGAGCAGAAAGAATAAGCTTTATTGTCGACATTGAATTCTGAAACGGCAGCTGATTACACTGGATCAATGGAAAAGAAAAGGATTAAGGTGAGACTATACCTACATGTACAATACAGGTCAGAGAGTATAACTAAAGTGCTACTAAGTGTCTTGTCCAGCGCGGAGGTCCAATTATCCTTGAAAATTCTAGTAACTAGACTACCTTGTGAGTTCAGGCAGGGACCTCACACGGAGAACCAGCAGCGGCTCCCTGAGTAAATCACGGTAGAGAAGACGCAAGTGACATTTGTAAGAGTGGCAGCACAGGGGTAAACTAATTACTTAGTGTTCTTGGCATATTTGTTAATGCAGACATGATTAGCAGCGGAGGCTAATTTGGTCCATATCAACATTGCTTCATATGTGCTGGGGAATTTTCATTGAAACCCTTGATGTGTTTTGTGAGTGTGCATCTTACTCTATTTATACTTTATCTGTGGTTAGAATCACTTGATACATTTTTGATTTGACACATCTGTTTTTTTATTTGATGGCTCATGTGATTAGTTTAACTGTGTGTTATTTTCTATTAGTTAGCCCTTTTTTTCCATTTTCACTTTTTACTCCCAGCCCTGCCGAAGCCATCATTTTTTTTTATTTTTTTCCATTCACATAGCCGTATGAGGGCTTGTTTTTTCCAAGACAAGATGCACTTTCTAATGGCACCATTTCGGTTTGCATATGTGGTGGGAGGCAGGGAAAAAATTTCAAATTTTTATGTGTGCTGTGTGAAGGCTCATTTCTTGCAGGACGGTCTGTACTTTTCATTGATACCATTCTGGGGTTTGCATGACTTTTTTTTATCACTTTTTATTCAATTTCTCATGACTTTTTTTTTTCCCATTTTGCTGTTTGCCGTATGGGATAAATATTTTTATATTTTAATCGTATGGACGTTTTTACACACATTGGAGTCTATTAGAATTACACTGTGTTCCTATGGAGCCCTGACTAGTGTACAGCACTCCTGAGTACAGAGGCTGTCACACACTGTATCCGAATTCCCCGTTCCTCGCCTGGGGAGCCAGAGCACAGCTGGGAGTGCACTCTCCTGGTCTTTAACTTTATAGATGCCATGATTACATTTGACTACACATCTGAGGGGTTAAACATATTCGATATCAACGTTCTCATCGTATACATTAGTCCGGATGGCTGATGTTTAAAACATTTTTAAATGCTCGACCTCCGACGTAAATTTGCATTGGGCGGTCGGGAAGGGGTTAAGCTTCTTTTACACTAGCCTTCCAGGCAAATATATCGGGATTGGGCCAGACAAATCCCTATGATAAATAAGGCCAAAAAAACAATGTTCTCCATAGAAAGGCCCACACACAGCTGGATTTCTGAAGTTAACTTATCAGGTGCAAAAAATAACATTGGCCTGTCATAGACTATTCCTAAATTTGTCTTACAGGTAGATTAAAATCTCACAATTTACTCCAAAATAAAGACAAAACCAGCCTGATAAATCAGAGCCTTAGCACTTGCTATAATATGAATAAACTGTGTAGTTTCAGGATAATAAATTAATCTGGGTCTGTGATGGTTACTCACTGTAGCCAAGAGTAACACATGTGGTTTCGGCATCTCCTCCGTTTTTCAGCTTATGCTTACCTAGGACAGTTTCCGCTCATGCAGTGGGATTGCTGGGACACTTAGTTTTACCGTAGAACATGTCGATGTTTATGAGACAAATATTCTTCTTTGCCTTCTTTATATTACACAACCGCATAATTATAATCACAGCAGTCCTTATTTGTAGTGTATTGAATAATCCTGATATTCCTTTCTAAAGGAATGCAGCAATATTTATTGTAGATTATACAGTAAAAAATAATAAGAAATAATAAAAAATATATATATAAAAAAATTAAAGCACATATAGACCATTTATATCTTAATTTAAATATTTCACTATGTAAATGATTCATATGTGGTTATTCTATTTTGTATATAAGGTGGAGCTTTGAATACATACCTTGAGTCTAAGATACCTGCAAGCTACTGACGTTATTAGGACATTATTTTACCATTTAACCACACTAGGTTGTATAATGATCCCATTATGCTCCAGCCTGTATTTTGAACAGTTTTTTACAGTTATCTCATCCGATCCAATCCCCTTGAGGCCCTCTATACCTCCCCTCTATATTCAATTGTTCCATAGTCTAGATTGCTCTCAGTTCCTCATACAGACTGCAGTGGTTTCATTTTGAACATTTATATATCTCCTTGGACGGTGGTCCCTTTCCCCCCATTCTCACCAAAACTCATATTCTTACCCTCACTTCTTTGTATCTTCCAAATTTGATCGCCTGGACCAGTCCTCCTTCATCTCATATACAGTATATTTTCAACTATTCAATCATGCGCTTTATATATACCTCAAACTTCACATTTTAGGCGCATGAATTGCTTTTATTTATAATTTTTTTATTTTTTTATTATTATGTATTATTTATCATTTAGTCACATCATTATTATTGATATGAGCCCAACAGGCGCCGCATGAACCACATGTTTGATAGCTGTTCGCTGTACATTTACTTGTGGACTGTGTTTCACTATATTATTTTATCTATAGTACTTTTAAATCCTTTTAAAAATGTTCTAACCATTTATTATCTTTTATTGTATCGACAAATTGAATTAAATTTTTGTGTCTATATATTTTTCATTGTTGTATGTCATTTTTTATCTACATTGTGTTTTTTAGGCTTGAGAAAGGAGTACATTGACTCTGAAACGCGTTGTCTCTCCTTACTAAATAAAAAAAGATTCTATATATATTTATTGAGGTCATGTCTTTGCGCCAAGAGGTATCACACATTGTGTACTTTTTTAGTATACATCCCCCTATTGTGCAAGCTACTGAGGAAGGAGACAGGAGTCTAGCTTGTGTCTAGCTCTATAGGCTTATGATGCGATTACTACTTATACCATCATATCATCCCACTATTAAAGGGAATCTGTCACCCATGACTTCCCTATCCAGCTGTTTTCATAGACACATAGCTGGGATTTACCTGATTAAAACACTGTTTTTCTTTTGCTGATCCAAGGCTCTGTTTCCGAGTTATGATACTAATGTGCAAATTAAGCTTTTGGTGCAATGAATGTGTCATCATTGATATTGTTGCATCCAAACTCTACTCTTTTCTCCGGCCAGCCCCTCCCTTGATGCTTTGCCACGGCCTGAACCTGTCAATCAAAGCAGCCAGGAAGGGGCTGGCCACAGAAAGGAGTGGAGATTGGATGCAACAAGAGCAATGATGACACCCTCATTGCACTAGAAGTCTAATTTGCACATTAGGAAAAAGCATAATAACTTGGGAACGGAGCCTCGGGTCAACAAAAGGAAACAGTGTTTTAATCAGGTGAACCACAGTTATGTGTCTAGGCAAACAGTTAAATAGGGAGGTCACTGTGACAGATTCTCCTTAACCCATTCCCAACCAATGTATGCATATACAGTACGGTTCAAAAGTTTGGACACACCTTCTCATTCAAAGAGTTTTCTTTATTTTCATGACTATGAAAATTGTAGATTCACACTGAAGGCATCAAAACTATGAATTAACACATGTGGAATTATATACATAACAAAAAAGTGTGAAACAACTGAAAATATGTCATATTCTAGGTTCTTCAAAGTAGCCACCTTTTGCTTTGATTACTGCTTTGCACACTCTTGGCATTCTCTTGATGAGCTTCAAGAGGTAGTCACCTAAAATGGTCTTCCAACAGTCTTGAAGGAGTTCCCAGAGATCCTTAGCACTTGTTGGCCCTTTTGCCTTCACTCTGCGGTCCAACTCACCCAAAACCATCTCGATTGGGTTCAGGTCCGGTGACTGTGGAGGCCAGGTCATCTGGCGCAGCACTCCATCACTCTCCTTCATGGTCAAATAGCCCTTACACAGCCTGGAGGTGTGTTTGGGGTCATTGTCCTGTTGAAAAATAAATGATGTTCCAACTAAACGCAAACCGGATGGAATAGCATGCCGCTGCAAGATGCTGTGGTAGCCATGCTGGTTCAGTATGCCTTAAATTTTGAAAAAATCCCCAACAGTGTCACCAGCAAAGCACCCCCACACCATCACACCTCCTCCTCCATGCTTCACGGTGGGAACCAGGCATGTAGAGTCCATCCGTTCACCTTTTCTGCGTCGCACAAAGACACGGTTGGAACCAAAGATCTCAAATTTGGACTCATCAGACCAAAGCACAGATTTCCACTGGTCTAATGTCTATTCCTTGTGTTCTTTAGCCCAAACAAGTCTCTTCTGCTTGTTGCCTGTCCTTAGCAGTGGTTTCCTAGCAGATATTCTACCATGAAGGCCTGATTCACACAGTCTCCTCCTAACAGTTGTTCTAGAGATGTGTCTGCTGCTAGAACTCTGTGTGGCATTGACCTGGTCTCTAATCTGAGCTGCTGTTAACCTGCGATTTCTGAGGCTGGTGACTCGGATCAACTTATCCTCCGCAGCAGAGGTGACCTTTCACCTCTCCTGACCTGCCTGTTTTAATAGATACATGCATTCCCCATGTAATAACATTTCTGGAGCATCTATTCTTATATCTGTATGTTGTGCCATTCCTCTATTATGTCTACTAGAATTTATGAATCATTGCCAGCTGTCTGCTGTAAGGTTACAGAGAGGAGGTAACCAGTTGGAGGGACGGGGGGTGTACCTGCACATTCTGAAAATGGCAGCACTGATTGGATAGAGCCAGACTGTGCAGGTACACCCCCCAACTGGTTACCACCCCTTTGTATCCTTACGGAGGACTAATAGCAAATTATTCATAACTTCTAGTAGAAATAATAAAGGAATGGCACAACATACAGACATAAGAACAGATGCTCCAGAAATGTTATTACATGGGGAACGCTTGAAGCTTTAAAAACAGGCATGTCACGAGAGGTGAAAGGTCCTCTTTAATGTAATTCTCATAGACTCCAATGCTAATGCATTGGGATCTATGAGAAAAGCAACCTAATGATTGCTTGTTATAGGAAACTATTAAAAAGAGTAAATAAAAGTTTAAAAAAAATAAAAATAAAATATATAAAAATTTAAATGATCCTCCCTTAAAATATAAAAAATATTTATCCCATACTACAAAACAGAAAAAAGTCAAAATAGCCCATTCACCAAAGTTATCAAAAAGTCATACACACCTCAAAATTGTATCAATGATAAGAACAGATCGCTCAGCAAAATATGATCAGAATATGGTGATACAAAAAAAGCTTTTTTTTTTTCTTCAGTATTAGACCTCCACAAAAATTATACATATGTGGTATCGTTGTATCTGTACTGACTCCGAGAATGAAAATAACAGTTCAGTTTTACCCCATAGGAAAGGTTGTAAAAACAAAACTGTGGTGGATTATTATTTTTTTCTTAGACTTCTACCCCATTTAGAATCTTTTTCCCGCTTCCCACTACATTGTATGTAACTGTAAATGATGCCATTTGAAAGTACAACTTGTCCCACAAAAAAACAAGCCCTCACACTGCTGTGTGAATGGAAAAATGAAAAAAGTTATGGCTTTGGGAATGCTGTAAGTAAAAAACAAAATTGATAAAAAATGGAAAATTGCCTGGTCGTTAAGGGGTTATTATCGCTGCTTTACTTTAGAAACACATATCTGAATTATTCAATATACTACTGTACAAGTAACGACTGCTAATTATGCAGTTATGTACATGGGCTTAACAATAGCTATAGCAGCCATAGTACATGCTATGGGGTCCAGAGGTTTGAAGGTAGGTGCAAGAACACTGTACCTTTTAGCAGAGTATAACAATATGGCGCCTTTTTACTATGTGGATTTACTGATATATGGTGCTATTATACATATGTTTATTATTGCTATTTATGCTGCTTTGTTACACCAGGTGGTTGGGACCTCATATTCTGCTATGGGGCCCTATGAACTATAGTTACACCACTGAGAATACTTATCTCATGAACATCCACATTTCCTACTTTAGAACTAAGGGAGACATCAAGACAGGAGCTTACTGTGGTGGTCTTGATATTTTTTGCAGTGTCGGAGGATGTGCCACATTTATGACGAAGAACATGGGGCACACCCTGCGGCAGTCTGACACCTAAACAAAAAACTGGAGTAGGTGAAGATAAATATGCGGTGAATGTTGGCCATTCCCCCTTCCCGCCCTTGCCACAACCCTTTACGAAAAGTGGGGATGGTGGGGTAAAACTGGCCTTTGGGTTTTTTTTTTTTTAAAGTTGCAATTAAAAACTTTTTAAAGCCACTTTTTCTTGCACAGGAAGATTATAAATCTCTTCCTAAGTGTTCAACAAGCCTACTACATTAGCTGGAACATCAAGAAGACGGCTTCTCATCAGTTGAAAGATTTAATACGACTGCACAGGTAATTTCTGTGAGTTACAAACTGTCCTTCTGGATGCTCATGCGTTAAGCAACCAGGGGTGGACCTAGCCTTTCTGCTGCCTGAGGCGAAAAAACTGAAACCGCACCCCTCCCTCCCTCCCCAATGTCAATTTCTTAACCTAACCCCTTCCCTTCACTCCATGGCCCTTCGGCTGCCCCTCTCTTGCCCCTACCTGGTGCTTCCTGAGTCGATCGCCTCACCTGGCCTCATTGGTGGTGCACTGTAAACAACTGAAGAGATGCCAAAACCACATGTGTAAGGCTACTTTCACATTTGCAGTTTTGCCCCCATTCATTGTCAGTGGGGAAAACTGAACGGACTGCACCAGAATTCATTGCGTTCCATATGGTTGTATTCCCATGCCGGACACAAAACCACTGCAAGCAGTATTTTTGAGGGGCATCATGGGATACGAAACAAAGATGGATCCAGCATGAAACACAATGTAAGTCAATGGTGCTGAATCTGTTTTATCGGACACAAAAGAGAACAGATTCGGTGCCCATTTACTTACAATGGTTTTGGTGCCGGATCCGTCATGGCTATTTTAGAGAAAATATACCCGTATCTGTTCATAATGAATGCAGCCGCTTGTATTATACTAACGGAAGCTGGATCTAGCAAAAACACAGATGTGAAAGTAGCCTAACTCTTGGCTACAGTGAGTAACCATCACAGACCCAGATTAATCTATTGTCCTGAAATTACACAGTTTATTTATGTTATTGCAGATACTAAGTGCTGATTGTAAATAAACCAATTTAAGAGCCTCTGCCGCACAAGACTCTATCGTGGAACTTGTCAAGCGATTTCTCTATTAATATATTTATTGTTATACCGGCGAGTTAATACATCTATCAAGACATTTTTCATTTTTCTAGACAATATTATGAGCGTCTAACATCCAACGGTCTTATTCTATACCATACTAATGCCTTGTGGACCTCTATACAGTTAACAATAACACCGGTGTCTGGTTTTGTTTTAACTTTTATGTTTTGTAATTGTATATGGGATATATTCAATTCTGTTCTATTTTTTAATACCTTTCCCTGAATATCAGTTTATGTATTGAGACTTGAGAGACAACCTTTTGTATTAAAAAAATAAAGTAATCTTTAGCCCTGGGGGTACAAGTGAGGGGGTACGAGTCAGGGTACTCGGCATAAATTTTACCTTTCGTTAATCTCAGAGAGTTTTGAGCCATCTTTATTTGTGTTTTAGCTATTTTAGGTTATCATAATTGTTTTTACCCATCATTATTTTAAAGGGTTTGTCCCATCTCACTGTTTCCACAGAGATGGGAATAAATACTGTATTGATTCTAGGTGGCCGGGCTTTTGAAATCAGTTGGCTGGCACTCTATTTCCGTAACTTCCATTGTAGTGAACAGGAGCTACACAAACAGCTAAGCAGGACAATTTTTGCTGCTTCTGTAACTACAGGAATTATGGAAGCAGTGTAGCTTGTTCTTCTATATGGTTTGCGTAGCCCCAGTTCACTAAAAATGGGAGTAATGGAAAAACGGAAAGCATACTTACCAACGTCTAAGTTGGCAAATTTGTGGTATCCTACACTGACCAAAAATATAAACGCAACACTTTCGGTTTTGCTCCCATTTTGCATGAGCTGAACTCAAAGATCTGAAACATTTTCTACATACACAAAAGACCCATTACTCTCAAATATTGCTCACAAATCTGTCTAAATCTGTGTTAGTGAGCACTTCCCCTTTTCTGAGATAATCCATCCCACCTCACAGGTGAGGCAAATCAAGGTGCAGATTAGACAGCATGAATATTGCACAGGTCTGTCTGTAAAGGAGCAGTGAAAAAGGACAGGAGACATCAAGGTATCATAAGTGTATACAGTCCTGAAGAAGAGGGCAATCCAGCCCTCGAAACACGTTGACTACCCTGCAAATAAAAGTTAACCCCTTATCTGTCCGATGACTTGGGTCTGAATCCTTCCAAGTAAGCACCGGAAAAAGCGGTCAAAATACGGTTTTTACCAATTTTCCTTTTGAGATCTTTGAGTTCAGCTCATGCAACATGGGAGCAAAACAGAAAGCGTTGTGTTTATATTTTTGGTCAGTGTAAAACCCGCCCTAGGAACACCCCACTTATGCGTGGGATTTATGTTAGCCTGGGACAGCTTGAATATGCTGGGACTGTCTCTGGAAATCAGGGACAGTCCTATAAAATTTGGGACAGTTGACATCTATGGAAGAGCTGGCCGCTTGACTGTTTCCATAGAATAGTTGGTAACTGTACAGCATGATTGATGGTGGCTTGACCCCACCAGTCTTAGGCTACATTCACACGACCGTAGTGTTTTATGGTCCACAAATTGCAGATCCGCAAAACACGGATACCGGCCCGCTTGCATTCCGCAATTTGCGGACCGCACATGGCCACCACTATGACAGAAAATGCCTATTCTTTTCTGCAATTGTGGACAAGAATACGACATGCACTATGTTTTTTCATGGCCATCTTTTGCGGCCCCATTAAAATTAATGGGTCCGCAAAATTGCGGAACGGATGTGAATGAGCCCTTAAGAACAGTGATCCAAGACCCCTGTGTGAACAGAGCTTTGTATGTATGAATGCGCAGTAATAGTGCACCCCTTAAGGCCTCTTTCACACAAACGTATTGGTTCTGTTCCGTGCATTGGGGACCGCAATTTGCGGTCCCCAATGCACGGTCAACGTCCGTGCAGCGGCCGGGAGGGATCCAGACCCATTTAACTTGAATGGGTCCGTGATTCGTCCATTCCGCAAAGAGATAAATTTAAGTAAATTTTTTTTGCGGACTGGAAACACGGATCGGAACCCCACGGAAGCACTCCGTAGTGCTTCTGTGGGGTTCAGTTCCGTACCACATCTCCAGATTTACGGACCCATTCAATGAATGGGTCCGCATCCAGGATGCGGAATGCACACAGCCGGTGCCCCGTGTATTGCGGAACCGCCATACGCGGACCCTAATATGGCCACTGGAGCACTACGGCCGTGTGAAAGAGGCCTAAGGCTACTTTCACACTAGCGTTTTTACTGGATCTGGCAGGGTTCAGCAAAAACGCTTCCGTTACTGATAATACAACCATCTGCACCCGTTATGAACGGATCCGGTTGTATTTCTTTAACATTGCCAAGACGGATCCGTTATTAACTCCATTTAAAGTCAATGGAGGACAGATCTGTTTTCTATTGTGTCAGATTGTGTCCGAGAAAACTGATTCATCCCCATTGACTTGTATTGTGGGTCATGACGGATCCGTCTTGCTCCGCATCCAAGGACAGAAAGCAAAACGCAGCATGCTGTGGTTTGCTCTCCTGTATGAGAACGGAATGGAAAGCATTTTGGAGCATTCCGTTCTGTTCAGTTCCGTTTTGTCCCCATTGACAATAAATAAGTACAAAACGGAAGCGTTTTTTTTCCCTGGTATTGAGCCCCTATGACGGATCTCAATACCGGAAAATTAAAACTCTAGTGTGAAAATAGCCTAAGAGTAATAAAACCCCTTCTGTGCTTCCTCACATAAATCATGCCCTGAAAATAATAAAATGAATACTCGCCTATCTCTTTTGCCATGTTGAGTGGCTGGGCCTTCTATAGTCTGCACTGGCATTGACCTGGCACAGGTGGCATGATGCAGTGATATTATCCTATGACCTGTTACAGGCCGGGAGGGTAGCCTTGAAATCTGGGTACAGTACCAGTGTCCTTGGCAACAAGCAAGTAAAAAACAAAGATGGATCCCAGTCCAACTCAACACTTCTGATATTCCAATATATCTGACTCTAGGACGGTGCATGGGAAGATGGTTTGGCTATGAATACAGCATGCCAAATAAAGAAATCTAGCAGCACGTCCTTTAAAATTTCCACCTTTATTAGGTTGCATTAAAAGCATAAAATCCAGCATGGTGCATCATTCCCCTACGCGTTTCGGATATATATATGCTATCCTTAGTTATGACACAGAACCTTAGGTGAGCTCCTCGCTTCTTCTACATTTGAGCATGGCTTCACTTCCCAGAAGGCATATAAAAAGTAAAAACTGTATATGAACTCCAGTGTGCCCTACAAGTGTGCCGCAAGATGTCATTACCAGCAGTTCACTCCTACACACTGTATGTTAAAGCATACTGAACAAAACATGAATGCCGCCCCCACCACTTCCTCTGTAAACCTGCTTGTTTTCAATATAGAAGGGGAAGAAAATGTAAACTAAGTTGGATGATGGAATAAAAATTCAAATATACATTAGAGATTTAAAATGTATTATCAGAAAATTTAAAATTAAATCAGGTTTTTATTATTAAGATTTATGAAACTGAAAGAAAAATTGTCTTTGTTGCCCATAGCAACCAATTGCTTCTGCTCTTCAAAAAGCTACGCAGTGATTGGTTACTATAAGCAACAAATAGTTTTTCTCGTAGAAACCATGGGTCAGATTTATCAGAAACTGGTGCAAAGGAAACCTGACTTAGTTGCCCATAGCAACCAATCAGATTCCACCTTTCAGTTTCCAAAGGAGCTTTGAAAAATGAATGGAGGAATCTGATTGTTTGCTATTGGAAACTAAGTCAGTTTTCCTTTGCACCAGTTTCTCTAAATTTTCCCCAGTGCGTTTTTAATTACTATTATATTTTTTTATTTTAGTGTTTCTTCTTTATATGTGTCTATTCACCTAAAGCTTTACTGTACAGCTTTGAAAAGGATGAAGAGATTATTGGAGGGAAGGCAGCTAAAGCTTTTTAGCTACTGTTGACCAATGTGTAGATTTCATAAGCCATATCCCCTTGTTGGTCAAATCTTCAGTACTGTTGGCACAGAGGTTCTGTTTATAAGATGGCCACTGATGGTGGGTCATGTGACCAGACACATCACTCAGACTCCTCCATTCAAACACCTGCATGGAACTCCCAGCAGTATAAGTCCAGATTGCAGGTGCAGTGTACTGAATGGAGGAGACTGAGTGATTTTCCTTACAAACACATTGATCAACAGTAGCCAGAAAGTGGCCAACCCCATTATTATGGATCTAGTGAGGGCCAAAAAGGGCCAAGCTACTGCTGGCCCGACATGAAAGGGTTTGCAAGGGAGACTAGGAGCGGAAGGGGTTAATAGTTTGATAGAAGTGGTGTTAGGGCCTTGGTGGTAGGGATTGGGTCAAGCAGGGTCACATGAGCCTGGGAGGAGTTAGTAGGAGAGGGGTACGTGACATCCGGCCAAAGGGCAGTTAGTCGTCTGGAGCAGGACCTGGGAACGGCCCACCCACCCTTCCTCTTGTTACATGGCTTGTGGGTGTGGGTCTTTTGGTTTATATTTGTTCAGCATTTTATCATAGCAGCTGGTGAGGAGGAGGTAGGTCATGCATTGAACGGATTGAGGTGGTAGTTGGGGAACCATTGGAGAGATGGCGCCCCCCAACAACGAGTGGAATAAGGGATCGGTTTTCCGGATACCGGAAGTTATCATCCCCGAGTCGGTATGTTGCGACTGAGGATGTCAGGGCAACCATGACCTCCTCTCCTAACAACCTGTTTGGGTTTTAATATGTTTAATATGTGTCATGATGTTCATGATGTTTATAACATGTTAGTTAATAAAGAGGCTGCTGTGGCCATCCTTCTCCCACTCTGCAATACCCTAGTCATGTACTAGGCAGGGCAGCAACACTATACACCATGCATGCAGCTAAAACTCTATATGCATCTGCACTGTCACCCTATGGCCTTGTGGAGAGGGGGCTGTGCTCCATTGCTTTCCTGTGGAAGGTAATGTTTTATGCCGTTTCTCTGTCATCTCCCATTCATTACAGCCACCACAAATATATACACCCTGCTGTCTATACAGACAATACAGGAAGTAGAAGTAGATTTATCTGGATTACATGTACTGTACTGCTGTCTAATTGTACTGTAGTCTACCTAAACTGCATGCCCTGTGTTGTTCTTTACCTGTACAACATGCCCTGTATTTCTCTCTATCTCTACTACACGTACTGTACTGCTTTCCTCCTATACTACCTGTACTATACTGCTTTCTAAGTGAACTACATGTCCTATGTTTTTTTCTTTACCTATATAACATGTCCTGTACTTCTCTCTACTACATGTACTATACTATTCTGGTTTCTTCCTGAACTACATGCCCTGTATTGTTCTTTACCTGTACTACATACCCTGTACTTCTCTCTGTCTCTACTACACGTACTGTAGTGCTTTCTACCCAAACTACCTGTACTGTAGTCTACCTGAACTACATGTCCTGTGTTGTTCTTTACATGTGATACATGCCCTGTATTTCTCTCTACATGTGGAGTCACTGTGGGTAGAAATACATGGAGCTAAAAACAATAATAAATTACTAATAGGAGTTTACTATAAACCACCTAATATACCAGAGTCCACAGAAAATCTACTACTAAACGAGATAGACGAGGCGGCAAATCATAATGAGGTGGTTATTATGGGGGACTTCAACTACCCAGATATAGACTGGGAAACTGAAACTTGTATATCTCATAAAGGACAAAGATTCTTGGCAATAACCAAAGACAATTACCTCTCCCAACTGTTTCAGGGCCCGACTAAAGGGACGGCCATACTGGACTTAGTATTAACCAGAAGGCCTGACAGAACAACAGACGTGCAGGTTGAGGGACACCTGGGAAATAGTGACCATAAAGTAATAACCTTTCAATTATCATTCAAAAGAGCGTTTCTACAGGGAGGAACAAAAATACCAAACTTCAAAAAAGCTAAATTTAGCCAACTAAGAGAGGCCATAGGCCTAACTAACTGGGACAAAGTCCTCAAAAATAAAAATACAGCCACAAAATGGGATATCTTTAAAAGCATCCTAAAATCTTATTGTGAGAGGTACATACCGTATAGGAATAAAAGGTTAAGAAACAAAAAGAAACCAATGTGGATAAATAAAACTGTAAAGAAAGCAATAAATGACAAAAAGAAAGCATATTAATCACTAAAACAGGAGGGTAGCACGGAAGCACTGAAAAACTATAAGGAAAAAAATAGAACATGTAAAAAACTAATAAAAGCGGCCAAACTAGAGACCGAGAGATTAATTGCCAAAGAGAGTAAAACTAACCCTAAAAAGTTCTTCAATTATATAAATGTTAAAAAGTATAAATCTGAAGGTGTCGGCCCTTTAAAGAGTAATGAGGGGGGAGTCGCAGAGAGCCCAGGACTGTGACTGTGATGAGGGGACATCCTCTGCGTCTGGAGGAAAGAATGTTTGTACACAAACATAGAATAGGATTTTTTACGGTAAGAGCAGTGAGACTATGGAACTCTCTGCCTGAGGAGGTGGTGATGGTGAGTACAATAAAGGAATTCAAGAGGGGCCTGGATGTATTTCTGGAGCGTAATAATATTACAGGCTATAGCTACTAGAGAGGGGTCGTTGATCCAGGGAGTTAGTCTGATTGCCTGATTGGAGTCGGGAAGGAATTTTTTATTCCCCTAAAGTGGAGAAAATTGGCTTCTACCTCAAAGTTTTTTTTTGCCTTCCTCTGGATCAACTTGTAGGATAATAGGCCGAACTGGATGGACAAATGTCTTTTTTTCGGCCTTATGTACTATGTTATGTACTATGTTACTGTACTGCTTTCCTCCTGTACTACATGCCCTGTATCTCTCTCTATCTCTACTACATGTACGCTACTGCTTTCCTCCTGTACTACCTGTACTGTACTGCTTTCTACCTGAACTACATGTCCGTTACCGCTTTGTACCAGTGCCACATGTCGTGTACAACTCTCTGCCTGCTCGACCTGTACTGTACTGGTTTCTACCTGTGCTACATGTCCTGTACGAGTCTGTACCAGTAATACATGTAGTGTACCACTCTCTGCCTACACTGTCTGTACTGTACTGCTTTCTACCTGTGCTACATGTCTCCCCCATAGTTTATTGCTTTCAAACTGTTCTGATGTGCATTGTACTGCTATCAACCTGCAATGCCTATACTGTGCCGCTGTCTAAATGTATTACAGGCAGGGGCGGATTGGCCATAGATCCTACAGGGAAATTTCCCAGGGGCCACCCAAGGCCTCCTTTTGGCTGCCAGCTGGGTACATAGAGATCTGAGGCTCTCAGCAATTATTGTAGGAGCCCTCAGAACAATAATATAATTTGGGCTGGCACCTTGATATTTGGTTTGATTTGGTTGGAAGCAGTTGGTTCTGTTGGGGTGGAATTTTGTTTTGCATTTACAGGATTGCTGGCCCCACCTACTTCTGTTGCCCCACCTTCTGTGAATTTGGACCCATCTATAACATGGGAGCCACTTTTATATTTAATTCCAGGGCCACTTTAAGTTCCCAGTCTGCCCCTGATTATAGGTTCTGTACCAGTCTCTATCTGTCTTTGTGACCCGCCCTCCCCATTATAGGGGAGATTTACCAAGAGCGACACTTTCTGTGCTGCTCACCTTGGTGCACACCTCTTCATAAATTAGGTGCGTCCTCCTGCAGTCCATGTGCCTAAACAGAAATCTACGACAGCTCAGAGCTACCATAGATTTCTGGCTTCATTTGTGCCAGAAAACACGTAAATAAACTCGCCACATTCTTACCCTTGCCACGCCCAATTTAGGGGAAGTGGAGAGGGTGGTGTAAAAGTTGCACTTGAAAAGTCGCATACACATAGTTTGATGCCACTTTTCAGGTGCAAGATGATACATTTCCCCCTATATGTTCCGTTCATTGTTAGGCATACTATTAGACACATGATGTAATATACAGTATGTAATATAGTTTGCCATTTTGGTCACTTGGTCATATTAGACCTATTGGGACTCCCCCTCATTTGGCACACTGTACAATGGGTTTTCCCCTAGAAACAAATGAGTGATTCAGTTTCATTCCCCCTAAATAGAATATTGAACCAATGTAAAAGTGTAAAAGCCTGCACACATAAATACCACCATCAAAATAAAGCCAAAACCG